>NW_026536235.1:2400000-3067491 GCF_028551555.1 Melozone crissalis | reverse complement strand
AAACCCCCCTCAAACCCCTCCATTCTCCCCCCCCAGCCCCCCTAATTACCCCCAAATCCCCCCCAACCCCCACAATTCCCTCCCCGACTCCCCAATCCCCCCCAAATCCCCCCCAATCTCCCCATTCCCACCCAGCCCCCTCAAATCCCCCCCAAATCCCCCCCAACCCCCCCCATTTCCCCTCCCTAACTCTCCAAATCCCCCCCCAAACCCCCCTCAAACCTCTCCATTCCCCCCCCCAGCCCCCCAAATCCCCCCCAATCCCCCCATTTCCCTCCCCGACTCCGGAATCCCCCCCAAATCACCCCCAACACCTCCCTCAAACCCCCTCCATTCCCCCCCAACACCCCCCAATCACCCCCAATCCCCCCGAACTCCCAAATCCCCCCCCAAATCCCCCCAATCCACCCCATTTCCCCCCCCAACTCCCCAATCACCCCCAATCATCACCCCCAAACCCCCCTCAAACCCCTCCATTCTCCCCCCCAGCCCCCCAATCCCCCCCCAATCCCCCCAATCCCCCCATTTCCCTCCCCGACTCCAAATCCACCCCAATCTCCCCATTTCCCCCTCAGCCTCCCCAATCACCCCCAAATCACCAAACCCTCCCCCAACTCCCCATTCCCCCCATTTCCCCCCTAGACTCCCCAATCACCCCCAAATCCCCCCCAACCCCCCATTTCCCTCCCCGACTCCCCCAATCCCCCAAATCCCCCCATTTCCCCCCCAATCCCCCCATTTTCCCCCCGGCCCCCCCCAGACTCACAGCGGGGCAGTTTGGGGGTCCCCAGGGGGGCTCCAGGCCGGGGGGGCTGGCGGGGGGGGGCGCTGCCCGGGCTGGGGGTCCCGGGGGGCTCCCCCAAACCGCAGCAGCCGAGCCGGAGCTGCAGCTCCCCCCGCGCCCCCCCGCTCAGCAGCGGCCAGGCCGAGCGCAGCAGCCGCTCCTGGGGGGCAGGGGCACCCCGAAACCGTCAGGGACCCCCACACTGACACAGGGCACCCCGAAACCGTCAGGGACCCCCCCAAAACCGTCAGGGACCCCCCACACTGACACAGGGCACCCCCGAAACCGTCAGGGACCCCCCCCAAAACCGTCAGGGACCCTCATAGTGATACAGGGCACCCCGAAATGGTCAGGGACCCCCCCCAAAACCGTCAGGGACCCCCATAGTGATATAGGGCTCCCTGAAACCGTCAGGGACCCCCACACTGACACAGGGCACCCCGAAACCGTCAGGGACCCCCCCAAAACCGTCAGGGACCCCCATAGTGATACAGGGCACCCCGAAATGGTCAGGGACCCCCCATAGTGATATAGGGCACCCCGAAACCGTCAGGGACCCCCCCAAAAAACCGTCAGGGACCCCCCATACTGATACACGGCACCCCGAAACCGTCAGGGACCCCCATATTTATATAGGGCACCCCCACACTGACACAGGGCACCCTGAAATGGTCAGGGACCCCCGGGAAACCCCCCGCTCAGCAGCGGCCAGGCCAAGCACAGCAGCCGCTCCTGGGGGTAGGGGGCACCCCAAAAATGGTCAGGGACCCCCACACTGATATAGGGCACCCCGAAACTGTCAGGGACCCCCACACTGACACAGGGCACCCCAAAACCATCAGGAACCCCCCCACACTGACACAGGGCACCCCAAAAACGGGTCAGGGACCCCTGGAACACCCCCACCGATACAGGGCACCCCAAAAATGGCCAGGGACCCCCAGGACCCCCCCAAGCATGCCACAGGGCACCCCAAAACCTGTCAGTGCCCCCCAGGGCCCCCCAAACCCCTCAGTGCCCCCCCACATCCACAGGGCCCCCCCAAATCCCTTCGTGCCCCTCCCAGGGCTGGGGGACCCCAGGGGGGGTGGGAGGATTCTGTCCGTCCCCCCCCCCCCAAGGATTTTGGGGTGCAGGGGGGGGTCCCTGTGCACCCCAGGATTGGGGGATGGGCTGTGGGGTCCCAGGGGGGTCCCAGAGGGATCTGGGGGTGTCCTGGGGGTCCAAGGGGTTTTTGGGGATCCCAAGTGTTTTTGGGGGATCCAGAGTGGTCTGAGGGGGTTTTTGGGGTCCCAGGGGTTTTGGGGGGCCCCGGGGGGGTCCCAGGAGTTGAGGGGTCCAAGGGTGTTCCCAGGGGATACTGGGGGGGGTCCCAGGGGGTTTTGTGGGGTTTGGGAGTCCCAGAGGATTTTGGGGGGTTTCTTCAGGGGTTTTGGGGGGTCCCAGGGGGTTTGGGGGGTCCCAGGGGTTTTGGGGGCTCCCAGGGGTTTTTTGGGGGCCTGGGGGATTTTGGGGGGCCCAGGTGATTTGGGGTGTCTGGAGGGGGGGGGTCTCAGGGATTTTGTGAGTCCCAGGGGGTTCTGGGGGTCCCAGGGGGTTTTGGGGGGCCCGGAAGGTTTTGGGGGGTTTGGGAGTCCCAGGAAATTTTGGGGGACCCAAGGGGGGTCCTGGGGGTTTTAGGGGTCCTGGGGAGTTTAGAGGGCCTGGGGGGTCCCAGGGGTTTTTAGGGGTTCCCAGTGGGTTCTGGGGGGTCCCAGTGGGTTTTGGGGGGTCCTAGGGGTTTTGGGGGGTCCCAGGGGGTCCCATGGGGTTTTGAGGCGTCCCAGGGGATTTTGGGGTTCCCAGGATGTTTTGGGGGTCCCAATGGATTTTAAGGGGTCCTGTGAGATTTGGAGGGGCCCGGGAGGGTCCAGGGGGTTTTAGGGGTCCCAGGGGTTTTGGGGGTCCCAGGGGTTTTTTTGGGGGGCCTGGGGGATTTTGGGGGTCCCAGGTGATTTGGGGTGTCCGGGGGGGGGTCTCAGGGGGTTTTGGGAGTCCCAGGGGGTTTGGGGGGGTCCCAGGGGGGTTTTGAGGGTCCCAGGGGGTCCCAGGGGGTTTTGGGGAGTCCCGGGGGTTTTGGGGGGGTCCCGGGGTCCCCCACACCCCACCTGAGCGTCGCGGCCCAGGGCGAGGCAGGCGCAGGACACGCCACCGAGCTGGCACAGGAACACCAGGCCCAGGATCAGCACGTACTGGGGGGGTCAAGGGGGGCAAGGGGCACACACGCACAGAGACCCACCCAAAATCCCCTCGGGATCCCCCCCCCAAATGCCCTCTGACCCCCAAATCCCCCCTGAGCCCCCACAGCCAGACCCCCTGCAGGTTTTGGGGTCCCCAGGTGGGGTTTGAACCCCCCTGAAGGGTCTGAAGGGGCTGAGCTGGGGGGGCACAGGGGAGGGGGGTTGGGACAGCGGGGGGCTTTGGGGACACAGTGGGGGGGCAGGCGGGGAGGGGGCACTGGGGACATCCAGAGGGTGTTGGGGACACTGCCAGGGGTGCCAGGGACACCCAAGGGGGTATTGGGGACACCCAGGGGGCACTGGGGACATCCAGAGGGGCACTGGGGACATCCAGGGAGGGTGCTGGGGACACTGCCAGAGGTGCCAGGGACACCCAGGGGCCACTGGGACACTGGCAGGGACATCCAGAGGGACTTGAGGGACACTGCCAGGGTGCCAGGGACACTGAAGGGGGCACTGGGGACATCCAGGTGGTGCTTTTGACACTGCCAGAGGTGCCAGGGACATTCAGGGGGGCTTGGGGACATTGCCAGGGACATCCAGGGACGTCCAGGGGCGCACTGGGGACATCTAGGGGGGCTTGGGGACACTGCCAGGGGGTGCCAGAGACATTCGGAGGGGCACTGGGGACACTGCCAAGGACATCTAGAGGGGCTCAGGGACATTGCCAAGGGTGTCAGGGACACCAGGGGTGCATTGGGGACATCCAACGGGAAGTTGAGGACACTGTCAGGGGTGCCAGGGCCAGCCAGGGGGCACTGGGGACACTGGCAGGGACATCCAGAGGGGCTTAGGGACACTGCCAGGGGTGCCAGGGATATTCAGAGGGTGCTTTGGGACATCCAGAGGAAACTGGGGACACTGCCAGGGGAGCCAGGGGGTCTTGGGGACACTGCCAGGTAAACCCAGGGGGGCACTGGGGACATCCAGGGGGTGTTGGGGACACTGCCAGGGGTGCCAGGGATGTCCAGGGGGTGCTGGGGACACTGCCAGAGGTGCCAGGGATGTCCAGGGGGGGCACTGGGGACACTGCTAGGGGTGCCAGGGACATCCAGGGGGTGTTTGGGACAGCCAGAGGGGTGTTGGGGACACTGCCAGGGGTGGAGGGCCAGCCAGGGGCGCTGGGGACCAAGGGGGCTTTGGGCCGAGGGGACAGAGCAGGGCAGGACGTGGTGCCCCAAGTGGGCTGGGGGTTCACAGAGGGGCTGGGGGGTGCCAGGAGAGTCCCCTGGAGGGGTTGGGGGTGCCAGGAGGGTCCTCGGAGGTTCTCCCCCCCCAAAAGGATACGAAGAAGAGCAGGACCTGGTGGTGCCGCAGGGCCCCGAGCAGCCCCAGCGCCGCGATCAGCAGGAGGAAGACTCCGACGGCGAAGGCTCCTCCGAGCAGGGGGGGGCTGGAACCCCCGGCCAGGCCCCGCGCCCAGCCCGCCACGGCCACCAGCAGCACCCCTACCAGCTGGGGGGGGCACGGGTCAGGGGGCACCGGCAACCCCCAGAACCCGCCCGAACCGGGACTGTGCCCCCCGAACCAGGACTGTGCCCCCCGAACCAGGACTGTGCCCCCCACTGAACCGGGACTGTGACCCTCAAACCGGGACTGTGCTCCCCGAACCAGGACTGTGCCCTTGAACCGGGACTGAGCCCCCTCCCGAACTGGGACTGAACCCCCAAACTGGGACTGAACCCCCTCCAAACCGGGACTGGGCCCCAAACCGGGACCGAACCCCCTCCAAACCGGGACTGTGCCCCGGAACCGGGACTGAACCCCCAAACCGGGACTGAACCCCCTCCAAACCGGGACTGTGCCCCGGAACCGGGAGTGAGCCCCCCTCGAACCGGGACTGAACCCCCAAACCGGGACTGAACCCCCCCCAAACAGGGACTGTGTCCCGGAACCGGGACTGAGTCCCCCAAACCGGGACTGAGCCCCCTCCAAACCGGGACTGAGCCCCCCTCGAACCGGGACTGAACCCCCCAACCGGGACTGAACCCCCTCCAAACCGGGACTGTGCCCCGGAACCGGGACTGAGCCCCCCTCGAACCGGGACTGAGTCCCCCCAGCCCTGCCCAGCCCCCACTACAGGGGCAGCCCCAGAGCCGCCCCCAGAACGCGGGTCCCAGGAGCCCCCCCAGCTTTGGGGACCCCCCAGCACCCCAGAACCCCAAACTGATGGGGATCCCCCGCCCTCCAGACCTCCCCAGATCTCCCCAAGGCTGAGGGGTCTCCAATCTCTCCCAGAGCTGAGGGGTCCCCAATGCCCTCAGAGTCCCCTCAGGGCAGAGGGGTCCCCAATCCCCGCCCAGAAGAGTTGAGGGGTCCCCAATCCCCTCACGGCCCCTCCAGAGCTGAGGGGTCCCCACTCCTCCCCCAGACCCGAGGGGTCCCCAAACCCCTCACGGTCCCCCCAGACCCGAGGGGTCCCCCAATCCCCCACAGTGCTGAGACGTCCCCAAACCCCTCATAGCCCCCCGAGAGCTGAGGGGTCCCCCAATCTCCCCCCCAGAGCAGAGGCGTCCCCATTCCTCTCAGAGCCCCCCAGACCTGAGGGTTCCCCATTCCCCTCACGGCTCCCCCAGAGGGGTCCCCAATTCCCTCAAAGCCTACTCCAGAGGGGTCCCCGATCCCTTCAGAGCCCCCCTAGACCCGAGGGGTCCCCATTCCCCTCACAGCCCCCCCCCGCTCACCACATAAACCACGTTGAGGGCGCAGAGCGCGTTGCGCGAACAGGCGAAGCCTCCGCAGACCATGGCGGGCTCGGGGGCTTCGCGGCAGTCCCGGGAGGATGCTGAGGGCCCCGGGGGGTCCCGGGGGTCTCGGGGTTCCCGGGGCTCCCGGGGGTTCCGGGCTCCCCGCGCCGCGGCCCCTTTAAACCGCGGCCCCGCGCCCGGCGCGCCCCGCCCGCACTGCGCCTGCGCAGGGGCCCCGCCCCGCCCACCGCGCCCTGTGCCTGCATAGCCCCGCCCTTAGGCCCCGCCCAGTACCCGTGTTTAGGCCCCGCCCCGAGCACCGTATATGGATATCGCCACGCCCACATCATAATACGCTTTCTCCTTATTGCGCATGCGCACGCCTCGGGCTAGGCGGGGCGGGGCCTCCCGGGAGGGGGCGGGGCGATTTTGTGTTTGCTCCGCCCCCAGAACCTCGCCCCTCCTCCAACCCCCCCCGACCCCCCCTGGCCGCACAAATCCCGGCCCCGCCCAACCCCCGAGACCCCCAGGGACCCCCATGGCACCCCAGGACCCTCAGAGCCCCCCAGGATCCCTCCAGGATCCCCCATGGCCCCCCAGAAACCCCCCATGGCACCCCAGGGACCCCTCATGGTCCCCAGAACGCCTCCAGAGCCCCCCAGGAACCCCCCCATGACACCCCAGGACCCCCCCCATTGCATCCCAGAAGCCCCCCAGAGTCCCCCAGGAACCCCCCATGGCACCCCAGGGACCCCCAGAGCCCTCCAGGATCCCCCCATAGCCCCTGGGAGAATCCTGGGGAGCTCTGGGGGGTCCAGGGGGGCTCTGGGCAATCATGGAGGGTCATGGGGGGATTCTGAAGGCCATGGGGAATCCTGGGGGGCTATGATGAGGTTCTGGGTGGCTCTGGGGGGCCCAGGGGGGCTCTGGGGGATCCTGGAGGGCCATGGGAGGTTCTGGGGGGTTCTGGGGGGCTCTGGAGGATCCTGGGGGTCCCCAGCCACCCCCGCGTACCCCAAACCCCCCCGTGGCCCCCCGAGGCCGCGCCCTCCTGGGAAGTCCTTGAGGGGCCACATTTGCTCCCTTATCAACGCCCCAATGATTAATTCATTAATTAATCATTAAACAGCTCCGGGGGAGGGGCGGGGAGGGGGCGCTTTGGGGGTCCCCGCACCCCGGGAGGGGCCAAATTTTGGGGGGCGGGGGTCGAGTCCCCAAACCTGTCCTTGGGGTCACCAACGGGGGGAACCGGGGGTGCAGCCGGCCCGGGGGAGGGGGCGGTCGGGGTGGCCCCCCGGGGTCTGGCGAGGTCATGTCGCGACCTTGGCGCGTTATCGCGACAGCGGAAGGGGCGATAGGGGCGATAGGGGCGGCTAAAAGCGACAGCGGGGCCGGGGTGGGGGCAGCGATGGCTCCGTGGCTGCTGTGGCTGCTGCTGGTGATCGGGACCGGCACCGGGACCGGGGGGGCTCCCCCTGAGCCCCGAGAGGTACCGGGATCCCCCCGGGCGGTACCGGAGCCCCCTCGGGAGATACCGGAGCCCCGAGAGGTACCGGGATCCCCCCGGGCGGTACCGGAGCCCCGGGCGGTACCGGAGCCCCGGGAGGTACCGGAGCCCCGGGAGGTACCGGGATCCCCCCGGGCGGTACCGGAGCCCCCTCGGGAGATACCGGAGCCCCGAGAGGTACCGGGATCCCCCCGGGCGGTACCGGAGCCCCGGGCGGTGTCGGACGCGGAGCTCCGGGAGCTCTCGGAGCAGTTGCTCGCCGCGGACTCGAACCGGGCCGGGCCGGGGCAGCTGGAGCTGAACCTGGAGGGCTCGGGCAGGTGGGGACAGGGGGGACAGGGGGGACAGGGGGGGACAGGAGGGAGGGTGGGGGGCGCTCGGCGCCCTCCGTGTTCCCCTCATCCCCCTCCCCTCTGCCCTTCCCGCTCTCTGTCCCGCCTGGCTCTGTCCTCACCCCTTGATCCCACCTGTCCCCACGCCTGCCCTCCATCCCATCCCAATCCCAGTCCCAATCCCAATCCTAATCCTAATCCTAATCCCAACCCTAATCTCAATCCAATCCCAATCCTATCCCAACCCCAATCACATTCCATCCTAATCACATCCCAATCCCACCCCAATCCCAAACCCAATTGCATTCCATCCTAATCCCAATCCCAATCCCAACCCCAACTCCAATCCAATCCCACCCCAATCCCAACCCAACCCTAATGTCAGTCTCAATGCAATCCCAATCCCATTCCAACCCCAATCAAATTCCATCCTAATCCCAACCCAACCCAATCCCAATCCCACTCCAGTCCCAATCCCACCCCAATCCAATCTCACCCCAATCTCACCCCAGTGCCATCCCATCCCAATCCCACCCCAATTCCAATCCTATCCCAATCCTAATGCCAATCTCAATCCAATCCCAACCGCAATCACATTCCATCCTAATTTTATCCCAATCCCAATTCCATCCCATCCCAACCCCAATCCTGATCCCAATCCCAACTCCAATCCCAACTCCAATCCAATCCAATCCAATGCAATCCAATCCAATCTCACCCCAGTGCCATCCCATTCTAATCCCAAATCCAATCCCAACCCCAATCCCAACTCCAATCCCAACTCTAATCCGATCCCACCCCAACCCCACCCCAATCCCAATCCCAATCCCAATCCCACCCCAAACCCAATCCAAATCCCACCCCAATCCCAATCCCATCCCAACCCTCATGCCAATCCCAATCCAATCCCAACCCCAACTGCATTCCATCCTAATCCCATCTCAATCCCAACCCCAATTCCATCCCAATCCTGAACCCAATCTCAATCCAATCCCAATCCCATCCCAACACTAATCCCAATCCCCCAACCCCAACCGCAACCCCACCCCAATCCCCCCAACCCCACCCAATCCCAATCCCAATCCCACCCCACCCCATCCCAATCCCACCCCAATCCCAATCCCAATCCCATCCCACCCCAATCCCAATCCCAATCTCAATCCCATCCCACCCCATCCCAATCCCAATCCCAATCCCACCCCAATCCCAATCTCAATCCCATCCCACCCCATCCCAATCCCAATCCCAATCCCAATCCCAATCCCACCCCAATCCCACTCCAATCCCATCCCAATCCCACCCCAATCCCAACCCCAATCCCAATCCCATCCCACCCCATCCCAATCCCAATCCCAACCCCAATCCCATCCCATGGCTAATCCCATCCCGCCCCACTCCCTGTCCCGTGTCCCAGGCTGTTCTCGCGGGTGTCCCCGTCGCTCCTGGCTGTCCCCACGGTCTCGGCGCTGCTGGCCCTGCTGGACAATTACGAGCCTCAGACGGGCCGGGCCGAGGCGGAGCCGCCGGAGGAGCTGCGGGAGCAGCAGCGGTTCCTGGAGGCCGCGCTGGCCACGCCGGTGCTGGCACTGCTCGAGCGCTTCGTGCTCGACAAAGGTGGGGACACGATGTCCCTGTCATGTCCCCCTGTCCCCACGATGTCCCCACGATATCCCCGCGGTGTCCCCCTGTCCCCATGGTGACCCCACAGTGTTCCCTCTATCCCCGCGGTGTCTCCATGGTGATCCCTCTGTCCCCACGATGTCCCCACGCTGTCCCCCTGTCCCCACGGTGTCCCCATGGTGCTCCCTCTATCCCCACGATGACCCCCTGTCCCCGTGGTGTCCCCATGGTGTCTCCGCAGTGTCCTCATGGTGTTCCCCCTGTCTCCATGGTGTCCCCATAATATCCTCATGGTGTTTCCCCTGTTCCTACAGTGTCCCCATGGTGTCCCCGTGGTGTCCCCATGATGTCCCCCCTATCCCCATGGTGTCCCCACAGTGTCCCCCCTGTCCCCATAGTCTTCCCACCGTGTCCCCACGGTGTCCCCACTATGCCCCCACAGTGTTCCCCCTGTCCCCACCGTGTCCCCATGATGTCCCCGCGGTGTTCCCTCTGTCCCCGTGCTGTCCCCACGGTGTCCCCTATCCCCAAGATGTCCCCATGGAGCTCCCCCTAACCCCATGGTGACCCCTTGTCCTCCCGGTGTCCCCACGGTGTTCCCCCTGTCCCTACAGTGTCCCCACAGTGTCCCCATGGTGATCCCCCTGTCTGCACAATGTCCCCACAGTGTCCCCATGATGTCCCTCCAGTGTTCCCCCATCCCTGTGGTGTCCCCACAGTGTTCCCCCCATCCCCATGGTGTCCCTGCGGTGTCCCCACAGTGTTCCCTCTGTCCCTGCAGTGTCCCCACGGTGATCTCTCTGTCCCCACAACGTTCCCACAGTGTCCCCCCATTGTGCCCCCTGTCCCTACAGCACCCCCACAGTGTCCCTACAATGTTCCCCTTGTCCCCACGGTCTTCCCACAGTGTCCCCATGGTGTTCCCCCTGCCCCCAAAGTGTCCCCATAGTGTCCCTCCTGTCCTCCTGCCCAGTCCTTAGGGCTGGACCCCCCTGTCCACACGCCCCACCCTGTCCCCAGGGCTGTGCCCCCTGTCCCCACACTGTCCCCACGCTGTCCCCAGGGCTGTACCCCCTGTCCCCACACTGTCCCCACGCTGTCCCCACGCTGTCCCCAGGGCTGTACCCCCTGTCCCCACACTGTCCCCACACTGTCCCCGTGCTGCCCCCAGGGCTGTACCCCCTGTCCCCACGCTGTCCCCACACTGTCCCCAGGGCTGTACCCCCTGTCCCCATGCTGTCCCCACACTGTCCCCAGGGCTGTACCCCCTGTCCCCACGCTGCCCCCAGGGCTGTACCCCCTGTCCCCACACTGTCCCCGTGCTGTCCCCACGCTGTCCCCAGTGTCCCCGTGTTGTCCCCAGGCCTGTACCCCCTGTCCCCACGCTGTCCCCATGCTGTCCCCAGGGCTGTACCCCCTGTCCCCACACCGTCCCCACACTGTCCCCAGGGCTGTACCCCTCGGCCGAGGCGTTCCGGGCCGATCTCCACTCCATGTGGTTTGGGCTCTATTCGCGCTCCAAAGGACAAGCGCTGGACTCGTCCGGCTTCGAGCACGTCTTTGTGGGTGAGGGGACACTGGGGGACACGGGGGGACACTTGGGGGACATGGAGGGACATGTGGGGACACTGGGAAGGGGGGGACACTGTGGGGATGGGAGGGAGCAGGGACAGGGGTTGAACAGGGGGACACCGAGGTGATGGGGGACACCAAGGGGGTGAGGGGACAGCAAGGCAATAGGGGGCACACCAAGGGCATGGGGAGACACTGGGGAGGGGGGGGACACCAAGGTTGGAGGACACCAAGGGCATGGGGGGGGACACTGTGGGGATGGGGGGACACCAAGGGCATGGGGGACACCAAGGGAATGGGGGAGACAATTTGGGGTAGAGCTGGGGAGGCTTGGGGGGCAATGCCGGGGGTTGGGGGGTCCCTGGGGGGTGGCAGCTGTGGTCACCGGCTGTCTGTGTCACCCGTGTCCCCAGGGGAGGTGAAGAAGGACGCGGTGTCCGGGTGTCACAACTGGGTGCAGCTGCAGGCGCTGGAGAGCGCGGGGAGGCTGCAGTACCTGGGCTACACCTGGGACGGACCCGTGAGTGGGGACAGGGGACACGGGGGGACATGGGGGGGACACAGGGACATTGGGGAGGCTGCAGTACCTGGGCTACACCTGGGACGGACCCGTAAGTGGGGACAGGGGACACGGGGGGACATGGGGACATGGGGACAGCTGGAGTACCTGGGGTGCACATGGAATGGGCCCATGAGTGGGGACAGGGGACACAGGGGGACACAGGGACATAGGGACATGAGGACAGGGAGGACATGGGGACATGGGGGACACAAGGACATGGGGATGGCTGGAGTACCTGAGCTACACCTGAGATGGGCCTGTGAGGGGACAGGGGACATGGGGGGCACGGGGGACATGGGGGACAGGGGGCATGGGGACATAGGGAGGGATTCCCTCAGTAAGGGATGGGGACAACACTGGGGGATATGGAGACCCAGAGGACAGGGGGACATGGGGGACATGGGGACAAGGGGACATTGAGGACATGAGGATATGGGGACAGGGGGACACGGGGACACGGGGACACGGGATTCATGGGGACACAGGGACAGGGGGACACAGGGGACGTGGGGACACGGGGAGGGATTCCCTGAGCAGGACATGGGGACACAGAGGGGGCACCCACTGCAGCACCCTGGGCTCCCCTTCCTGCCCCATCCCCCTCAGTGTCCCCAGCCAAGCTCTCTGTCCCCAGGGGTGTCCCCAGGGTCGCTGTCACTGTGTCCCCGCAGTGCCCTGAGATCCCACCCCCCACATTCCCCCCGAACCTCGCGGTCCCCTGGGTTGTCCCCACTGGTTGTCCCCTGGAGCATCCCTGGTGTCCCTGTCCCCAGAGGCCACACCCGCTGTCCCCCTGAGGCTGTACCCGCGTGTCCCTGTGCCCTCATGGCCTGGGTACCCCCCGTGCCCACCCCCGTGCCCCTCCCTGTGCCCCCGTGCCCACCCCCGTGTCCCTCCCTGTGCCCCCCTTGAGCCCCCCTGGCTGCGCTGTGGCTGCGGATGGGCACCCACGGCACCGTGTCCCCCTGTCTGTCCGTCTGTCTGTGTGTCTGTCCGTCTGTGTGTCTGTCTGTGTGTCTGTCCGTCTGTCTGTGTGCGTGTCTGTCTGTGTGTCTGTCCCCGCCCGTGTCCCCTTGTCTGTCCGTCTGTCCGTCTGTCTGTGTGTCTGTCCGTCTGTGTGTCTGTCTGTGTGTCTGTGTCTGTCTGTGTGTTTGTTTGTGTGTCTGTCTGTGTGTGTGTCTGTGTCTGTGTGTCTGTGTGTCTGTCCCCGCCGTGTCCCCTTGTCTGTGTGTCTGTGTGTCTGTGTCTGTCTGTCTGTCTGTGTGTCTGTCCGTGTGTCTGTCCCCGCCGTGTCCCCTTGTCTGTGTGTGTGTCTGTGTGTGTGTCTGTATGTGTGTCTGTGTGTCTGTCTGTCTGTGTGTCTGTGTGTGTGTCTGTCCCCGCCGTCTCCCCCTGTCTGTCTGTCTGTCCGTCTGTCCCGGCAGTGGGCGGCCTTCCCGGACGTGCTGTCGCTGCGGTTCCGCTGGGACGGGCACCTCAAATCGCGGGGGTCGCTCCTGGTGGGCTCCAGCCCCGAGTTCGACCTGGCGCTGTTCACGCTCTGCTTCCTGGCACGGCCCGACAGCCAGTGAGTGCGGGCACCGCGGGCAGGGGCTGGCACTGCCACAGGGGGCACCTGGCACCGAGCGGAGGGGGCTGGCAGTGCCCGAGGGTCTGGCACTGAGAGGAGGGCGCTGGCACTGACGGAAGGGGGCTGGCACCGCCCCAGGGGGATGGCACTGAGGGCAGGAGGCTGGCACTGCCACAGGGGGCTGGCACCGCCCGAGGGGGCTGGCACTATGGGCAGGGGGGTGGCACCGCGGGCAGAGGGGGCTGGCACTGCGGGGAGGGGCTGGCACCACGCCAGGGGGATGGCACTGATGGGAGGGGGCTGGCATTGCCCCCAGGGGGCTGGCACCTAAGGGAGGGGGCTGGTACCGAGGGCAGGGAGCTGGCACTACCCCAGGGGTGACCTGGCACCCACCCGGGGGTTTGGTGCCCACCCGGGGGTCCCGGCCCCGGGCTCACCCTCACCTGTCCCCGCAGGTGCCACATCAGCCTGGGGGGCGAGGCCGCCACCATCCAGACCTACAGCTGGGACAAGCAGCGCCTGGTGGCATCGGCGTACCCCCTGACCCCACAGTGAACCCTCCAGGACCCCCCCAGGACCCCCCAATGAACCCCCCAGGACCCCCCTGACCCCACAGTGAACCCTCCAGGACACCCCCAGGACCCACCCAGGACTCCCCTGACTCCCCCATAGACCCCCAGGACCCCTCAATAGACCCCCCCAGGACCCCCCGTGACCCCCCAGACCCCTCAATAAACCCCCCTGACCCCATTCCCGCCTCTGCCTTGGACGGTGCAGGGGATGGGGACACCGGGACCCCCAAAGAGTGCTGGGAACCCCCAGGGGATGCTGGGACCCCACAGTGACCACGGGGACCCCTTGGGGGTGTTGGGACCCCTCAATGACCATTGGGACCCCACAGTGGATGTTGGGACCCCACAGTGATCGCCAGGACCCCACAGTGACAATGGGGACCGCTTGGGGCTGCTGAGACCCCACAGTGACCACTGGAACCCCACAGGGACTGATGGGACCCCCCCCCTCAGTGGATGTTGGGACCCCACAATGACTGCTGTCACCCCACAATGGCCACTGGGACCCAACAGTGATCCCTTGGACCCTGCAGTGACCCCTGGGACCCCCCAATGGATGTTGGGACCCCACAGTGACCGCTGGGACCCCCCAGTGGATGTTGGGACCCCACAGTGACCGCTGGGACCCCCCAATGGACGCTGGGACCCCCCAGTGCCCGCTGTCACCCCGCAGGTGGTGGCACCGCCCCAGGTCCTGGGACCCCCTGTGGGCACTGGGGGGGATGGGCAGGAGCCCAAGGCCGGGGGGGACACGGGGACACCCCAAGGGCCCTGGGTGTGCCTGGGGTGACACGGGGACACGTGGGGAACACCTGGGGACATCTGGGGGGACACGGGGACATCCACAAGGGGCCTGGGTGTGCCTGGGGTGACATCTGGGGACACCTGGAGGGACATCTGGGGGTGGGCTGTGTGTGCACGGGATGGCACACGTGTCCTTAGCGTGTCCGTGTGTCACTGCACATGCCCGTGTGTCACTGCAGTGTCCTTAGCGTGTCCGTGTGTCACTGCGCATGTCTGTGTGTCACTGCACATGTCCCCAACGTGTCTGTGTGTCACTGCAGTGTCCTTAGCATGTCCGTGTGTCACTGCCGTGTCCCCAATGTGTCTGTGTGTTACTTCACATGTCCTTAGCGTGTCCGTGTGTCACTGCACACATCCCCAGTGTGCCCATGTGTCACTGCACACGTCATTAGCGTGTCCGTGTGTCACTGCATGTGTCCCCAGCATGTCCGTGTCACTCCACATGTCATTGGCATGTCCGTGTGGCTGCACGTGTCCTTAACATGTCCATGTGTCACTGCACATGTCCATGTGTGACTGCACACGTCATTGGCGTGTCCATGTGTCACTGCACATGTCCCCAGCCTGTCCGTGTGCCCATACATGTCCCCAGCGTGTCACTGCTGTGTCTGTGTCACTGCACACGTCCCCAGCATGTCCGTGTGCCCACATACATCCCCAACACGTCATTGCTGTGTCCGTGCCACCACACACATGTCCCCAGCCTGTTCATGTGCCCATACATGTCCCCAGCGTGTCACGGCTGTGTCTGTGTCACCACACCCATGTCCCAGCGCACCCGTGTGTCCACAACGTGTCACTGCACGCGTGTCCCCAGCGTGTCACTGCTGTGTCCCTGTCAACGCACACATGTCCTCAGCGTGCCTGCGTGTCACTGCACATGTCCCCAGCATGTCCATGTGTCCATGTACATCCCCAACGCATCGCTGCTGTGTCCCCGTCACCACACCTGTGTCCCCAGCGTGCCCATACATGTGCCCAGCATGTCATGGCTGTGTCACCACACACATGTATGTCCCCACATCCCCATCGTGTCTGCACCAGCCCTCCGTGGGTGTCCCCGTGTGCCCCCAGGGTGTCCCCGCACACGCCATGGTGTCCTCGGGGTGTCCCCTCATCTCCCACCCGTGTGTGTGTGTCCCCACGTGTCCCTCCTGTGTGTCACTCGTGTGTGTGTCCCCATGTGTGTGTCCCCTGTGCCTGTCACTGCCGTGCCCGTGTGTCCCCAGCATTTCACTGCTGTGTCCCTGTCACTACACGTGTCCCAGTGTGCCCGTGTGTCACTGCACACGTGTCCCAGCCTGCCCATGTGTCCCCAACGTGTGTACACAGCCCCCCGTGGGTGTGGGTGTCCCCCTGAGCCCCCAGGGTGTCCCCGCACACTCCGTGGTGTCCCCGGGGTGTCCCCCCATCTCCCACCCGTGTGTGTGTGTCCCCACGTGTCCCCTCTGCCTGTCACTGCCGTGTCCGTGTGTCCCCAGCATTTCACTCCTGTGTCCCTGTCACTACGCCCATGTCCCCAGCATGCCCATGTGTCACTGCACATGTCCCCAGCGTGTCACTGCTGTGTCCGTGTCCCCAGCCTGCCCGTGTGTCCCCAACATGTATACACAGTCCCCCGTGGGTGTCCCCCTGAGCCCCCAGGGTGTCCCCACACACACCGTGGTGTCCCCGGAGTGTCCTCGGGGTGTCCCCCCAGCTCCCACCAGTGTGCGTGTCCCCACGTGTCCCCTGTGCTGTGTCCCCAGCATGGTGTCCCCAGCATGTCACAGCTGTGTGCCTGTCACTGCTGTGGCCGTGTCACTGCACACATGTCCCCAGCATGCCTGTGTGTCCCCAACATGCCACTGCCGTGTCCCTAGCACGTCACTGCTGTGTCCCTGTCACTGCACAAGTGTCACAGCCTGCCTGTGTGTCCCCAGCATGTGCCCGATGCGTCCCCAGCTTGTGTACACAGCCCCCCGTGGGTGTCCCCCTGCGCCCCTAGGGTGTCCCCGCACACGCCGTGGTGTCCCCGGGGTGTCCCCCCATGTCCCACCCGTGTGTGTGTGTGTCCCCTGTGCCTGTCACTGCCGTGCCCGTGGCGTGGCGTCGGGCGTGCCGGGCCGTGCCCGTGTCCCAGCGTGTCCCGGCGTGTCCCGGCGTGTCCCGGCGTGTCCCGGCTCTCCCGGCTGTCCCGGTGCACCGGGGCCGGGCCGTGCCAGCCCCACGGGGCCGTGCCCGTGACGTGTCCCCGCGGGTGGCGCCGCGGCCCCGGCAGGAAGCGAGCGCGGAGCACGAACCGGGGGTGCCATGGGGGCCCCCCGAGAGCGGCGCGAGGCTCTGGCCGCCATCCGGGCCGAGGTGGCCCGGCACGAGGGGGCCAAGGGACACCTGAACCGCCTGGTGCGGCTCGTGGAGAGCGTGGCCGAGCCCCGGCTGAGAGCCAGCCTGAGCAGCGCCCTCCGCGCCCTCCGAGGTACCGGGGACACCGGGGGGACAGCGGGGCTGGGGACAGTGGGGGGACAATGAGGGGCGCAGGCAGGGGGACAGCAGCGCCCTCAGGGCCCTCCGAGGTACCGGGGGGACAGCGGGGGGACAGCGGGGCTGGGGACAGTGGGGGGACAATGAGGGGCGCAGGCAGGGGGACAGCAGCGCCCTCCGCGCCCTCCGAGGTACCGGGGACATCGCGGGGACAGCGGGGCTGGGGACACCGGGGAGGCAATGAGGGGACACCGAGGGGCGCAGGCAGGGGGACAGCAGCGCCCTCAGGGCCCTCCGAGGTACCGGGGGGACACCAGCATGGGGGGACACCAGGGGGACACTGCGGGGACACTGGAGGGGACACTAAGGGGCACAGGCAGGAGGACAGGTGGATGGAGAGTGGATGGAGAGTGGATGGACAATGGATGGACAGGTGAATGGACAGGAGGATGGACAGTGGAGGGACAGTGGATGGACAGGAGGATGGACCGATGGATGGAGAGTGGATGGAGAGTGGATGGAGAGAGGATGGACAATGGATAGACAGTGGATGGACAGAAGGATGGACAGATGGATGGACAGTGGATGGACAGTGGATGGACAGATGGATGGACAGTGGATGGACAATGGATGGACATCCTGTGGGTGGATGTGTGGGTGGGTGGAGGGATGAGGTGTGGGCAGATGGGTGGAGGAACAAGGGGAGGAATTGAGGGATGGACAGACAGACAGGGAGCTGGCTGGAGGAATGGATGGACAGATGGACAGCAGGGCAGGTGGAAGGGAGGGATGGACACAGGGATGGATGGATGGATAGATGGATGGATGGATAGGGATGGATGGATGGATGGATGGATGGATGGATGGATGGATGGATGGATAGGGATGGATGGATGGATGGATGGATGGATGGATGGATGCATGGACGGACACATGGACAGATGGATGGATGGGTGGATGGATGGATGGATGATGGATGGATGGATGGATGGATGGATGGATGGATGGATGATGGATGGATGGGAGGATGGATGGATGGATGGATGGATGGATGGATGGATGGATGCAGGGATGGATGGATGGATGGATGGATGGATGGATGGATGGATGGAGGGGTAGATGGACAGACAGATGGATGGACAGATGGACAGATGTGACCCTGGTGTCCCCCCAGCCCCACACTGGTCCTGCCCCAGCTCAGGGCGTCCCTGCCCCCTATTCCATGCCCCCCCCATTCCATGCCCGGTGCCCCCCAGTGCCACAGGGGGGGTTTGGCAGTGCCCGCCCCCCATGGGGACCCTCCAGGGGGTGCAGGGGGGGGTGCAGGCCCGCGGGGGGTTGGGGCCCCCCCATTTCCGTGTGGGGCCCTGGGGCGGTTTCCGGGCCCTGCTGTGGGAACGGGGCCATGGGGCCACTTCCTCCTGTCTGCGTCTGCGGGGGGGGCAGGGGGAGATTGGGGGTGCTCTGGGTGGAGTGGGGGGCCCTGGAAGGATTGGGGGGCCCTGGGGGGGCTCTGGGGGGATTGAGGGGCCCTGATGAGACTGTGGGGGCCTGGTGGGATTGGGGTCCCTGGGGGGATTGGAGGGGGCCCCGGTTGGATTGGGGGGGCCTCAGAAGATTAGGGGGGCCCCGATGGGACTTGGGAGGCCCTGGGGGACTGGGGGGGCCCTGGCGGGATTGGGGGAACCCTGCTGGAGGATCCCGAGGGGCTGCTGGGGGGCTGGGGGGAAGCTGCTGTGTGGGAGGGGCTCTGATGCTGGGGGGGCCCTGGGGGGGGCACTTGTTGCTGGGGGGGGGTCCCTGATGGGGGAGGGGCTGCGGGGGTTTGGGGTCTCCTCCCCTCGATGGCCCCGCCCCCATGCGGGGGTGTCCGGTGACGTCACTGGGGGCGGGGCTCCGTTGCCGCCCCCCGCCCGTTCCGAGCCCCCACATCCCTGAGCTCCCCCCCCCCCGCTCTGACATCTCCCGCGCTGTTGCCATGGCAACGGGAAGCCGGGGGATGCCGCGTTGCCAAGCGCCCGCTGTGGTACCCACGGAGCGCTGGGGGGGCCCAGAGCTCCCCCCGAGCCCCCTCCCACCCCCGGGGGGACCCGGGGCGCTGCCCCGCCCCCCTTTAACCCCCCCGGCCCCACCATGGGGGCAGCGGCTCTGGGGACAGGGATGGGGATGGGGACAGGGATGGGGACAGGAATGGGGACAGGGATGGGGATGGGGACGGGGATGGGGACAGGGATGGGACAGGGACAGGGATGGGGACAGAGATGGGGACGGGGATGGGGATGGGGATGGGGACAGGGACAGGGATGGGACAGGGACGGGGACAGGGACAGGGACAGGGATGGGACAGGGACAGGGAAGGGACAGGAATGCGACAGGGATGGGACAAGGACGGGACAGGGACAGGGATGTTCTGGTGCTGGTGTCGGACCCGCCGTGACCCCGTGTCGTCGTCCCCTCCCCTCAGCGTGGGACATCTGAGCGATGGGGAGGGGTGGCCGTTGCTTGGGGACACCGGGAGCACTGGAGAGGACAGGGGGACACTGGAGGGGACAGCGCTGTCCCCACGGGGTGTGAGGGCAGATCCCGCAGCCCCACGGTCACAGCCCCGGGGTGGCAGCACGGACACCTCTGGGGGTGCCCCCGTGCCCGGAGCGGTGCCAGGTCCAGGGAACCCCGCGCGTGGGGGGCACACAGAGCCCTGCAGGGCCGAGACCCCCGGGGGGCACGGGGGGCTGAGGGGTCCCGCCGTGCCCCTACCCCCCTGTCCCCCCCAGGCTGTGGCAATGCAGAGCCGGGGGGGTCACGCTGGGGTGGGGGACCCCAATGGCCCCTGGTGACACCTGGCCCGGCTCCGCGAGGGGGACACGGGAGTGACGAGGGTGACACTGGGGGGGTCCGCGGCTGCTGGCAGCTCCATCCCCGCCGTTGCCGTGGTAACGGGATGCGCAGGGATGCTGCGCCGCTGCTAAAAAACGCCAGAAAAGGGGTGGATGATCCTGCCCCGAGCCCCGCAAGACCCCCCAAAAAACCCCAAAGCCGCCCCCACACCCCCCAGTCCGCGGGACCCCTCCCGACCCAGCGCTGGTGCCCCGGGAAGGGGAGGGAGGGGATTTAGGAGCGCGGGATGGACAGAGGGACGGATGGATGGATGGATGGATGGATGGATGGATGGATGGATGATGGATGGATGGATGGATGGATGGATGGAGGGATGGATGCATCGGCGGTGCAGGGGGGTGTCGGGGCGGGGGGTTCCCGGCAGCCCAGCAGGTGCCGGTGCCGGTGCCGGGGGCTCGGGGGGGGCGCCCGGGAGCGCTCGCGCCTGCCCGGTAGCGGCGGGGCCGCCGCCCGCCCCCGCCCCAGCCCGGCCCTGGGAGCGGCGCATGGCGGAGAGCGGCGGCCCCGGCCCCCCCCGGCCGCTCAGGGCCCCCCCCGCCGGGCCCCGGCCCCCCCCGGCCGCTCAGGGCCCCCCCCGCCGGGCCCCGGCCCCCGCCCGCGCCGCCGCCGCCGCCGCCAAGGACGAGCCCGTCGGGCGCTGCCGTGAGCGCCGCTCCCGGGGGGGCGCGGGCATGACCCCCCCCGCCCCGTGACCCCCCATCCCTCCGCTTCCCCCTCCCCGGAGCCCCCGCGCCCCCTCCCCATCACCGCCCCTTTGCCCCCTGCCCTTCACCCCCCATCTCCCCTCCCATCCCCCCCCGCACCTGTAACCCCCCCTTCCCGCCCCCCCCCAGACCCCTGGGTCCCCACACCCCCCTCCCCCCGCCCTGACCCCCCCCGCTCCCTCCCCGCCCCTCAAAGCCCCCCAAAGCCCCCGGCCCCTCCCGTGGCCGCCCCCAGCCCGGGGGGTTCCCCCGCGATGCCCCCCGGCCGCTGACCCGGGCTGGGGGGTGGCCCCGATCCCGGGGGGTGCCGCTGCTCGGCGGGGGGGGCGGCGGCGGTTCCAACCCCTCCGGGGGCGGGCGAGCGGCGAAGGCTTCGGGGAGGCAGGGCCGGGGGTGGGACCGGAGCATCGGCGGCACCGGCGGCCGCGGCGCCGCGCGGGGATCCAGGGGGGCCGGGGGGGCGGCCCGGGGGGGCCCTGCCCGCACCCATGAGCAGGAGCACCGGCCTCCAGCGCAGGACCACCTACCTCATCTCGCTCACGCTGGTCAAGCTCGAGTCGGTGGGCGCCGCGGGGGAGGCGGAGGAGGCGGGGGGCGGCGGCGGCGATGGAGCCCCTGGCCCCGGGGGGGCCGCGGCCGCCCCCCGCACCCCCGAGCCCGGCCGAGCCCGGCGGCCCGAGCGGCTCTTCCAGCGGCAGGACGCGCTCCGGATAAGTACGGCCGGTCCCGGCCCCCCCGGCCCCGACGCCCCCCGCCCCCGCTCGCCCGCCTCGCCCCCGGCCGTGCCCCCCAAACCCGACCCGGCCATGCTGCCCCCCCCGCCCCCGGCCGTGCCCCCCAAACCCGACCCGGCGCTGTTGCCGCCCCCGGCGGTGCCCCCCAAACCCCCCCCGCCCCCCGCCGTGCCCCCCAAACCCGACCCTTCCTTGCTGCCCCCCCCTCTGCAGGCCGTGCCCCCCAAACCCGACCCCCGTGGGGCCAAGGGCACCTTGGAGGGGCCGGGACAGCGCTCTCTGGCCGCCCTGGACATCCCGCAGCCCGCCGGGACCCCCCGGCGCCCCCTCCTCAGCCAGGCCACCTGGGGGGGCCCCGAGGGTCCCCTGGAGGCCGCCAGGGCCCCCCCGCCGCCCCCGGACCCCCCCACGGGCTCCCCGCACCCCTCGGCCGGCGCTCGCCGCCTCCGCCTGGCCGGCCCCAAGCCCCCCAAAGCGGGGGGCGCCGGGGGGAGCCGCGGGACCCCCGAGCCCCGAGCGGGCAAAGCCCCCGGCAAAGGCGCCGGCAGCCGCCTGTCGTGGCCCGAGGGAGAGGGGAAGGGGCGCCCCAAGGCGGGGGGCAAGAGCGAGGGCCCCCCCCGGGCCCGGCTGTCCCCCAGCAAGGGCAAGAGCAAGACCCTGGACTACAGCGACCTCCAGCCGGGGGTCCTGGTGGCCGCCCCCGCCCCCGAGACCGGGCTCAAGCGGGGACGCGAGGGGGGTCGCGCCTCCACCCGCGACCGAAAGATGCTCAAGTTCATCAGCGGCATCTTCACCAAGAGCCCTGCGGCGACCCCCACCCACCCCGCGCCCCCCTGGGCTCCCCCCGGTGCAGAGCCGGCCGGGGGCACCCCGCACAGTGAGTACCGGCCCGGGACGGCCCCGGCCGTGCTCGGTGTCCCCGCGGGCCCCGGGGAGCCGGGGCAGGGCTGGCGGTGCCCGCTGGAGCCGCGGGGCTGTGCCTCAGTTTACCTGATAGGGGGAGGAGGCGCCCGGACCCCCGGGGCCCGTGAGGGGGCAGCAGGACCCGTCTGGGGATGTGGGGTAGGGGGAGGGTGTGGGGTTCAAGGGGGCTGTGACCCCCAGGTGGGGTTCAGGGACGCTGTGGGGTGGGGGCTGTGGGGTACGGAGGGGCTGTAGGGTTCAGGGGGCTGTAATCCCCGGGCTGGGCTGTGGGGTTTTAGGGGGGCTGTGGGGTACAGGGGGCTGTGTTGGTCAACGGGGCTGTGACTCCTGGGCTGGGCTGTGGGGTACAGAGGAACTGTGGGGTACAGGGGAGCTGTGAGGTTCAGGGGGGGCTGTGACCCCCGGGCTGGGCTGTGGGATTTTAGGGGGGCTGTGTATTTCAGAGGGGCTGTGACCCCCAGGCTGTTCTGTGGGGTTCAGGGGGGGCTGTGAGGTGCAGAGGGGCTGGGGGTTTTAGGGGCGCTGTGGGGTACAGGGGCCTGTGACCCGCGGGCTGGGCTGTGAAGTTCAGGGAGGCTTTGGGGTTCAGGGGGGGCTGTGGGATTCAACGGGGCTGTGAACCCCAGGCTGTTCTGTGGGGTACAGGGGGGCTGTGGGGTTTTAGAAGCGCTGTGGGGTTTTAGGGGGTCTGTGGGGTTTTAGGGGACTGTGGGGTTTTAGAAGTGCTGTGGGGTTTTAGGGGACTGTGGGGTTTTAGGGGGTCTGTGGGGTTTTAGGGGACTGTGGGGTTTTAGGAGGGCTGTGGGGTTCAGGGGTTTTGTGGGGAGGGGGCTGTGGGGTTCGGGGGGGCTGTGACCCCCGGGCTGTGCCGCCTTTGGTGTTTGTGCCCTGGGCCGATGTGACCTCCCCACTTTGGCGGGTCCGGTGCTGGCCGTGGGGGGATCCCATGGTGGGGATCCCGTGCCTCAGTTTCCCCACTGGGGGAACTCCAGGGGGGTCAGACGCGACCCCCACCTCCGTCGTTCTGTCCCGCCATCCATCCGTCCGTCCGTCCGTCCGTCTGCGCTCGCCTCCATCCGTGCGTCACACCCGTGCATCCTGTCCCCCATCTGTCCTGTCCCCCCGCGTCCTTCTGTCCCCCCCGGCACCCCCCGTGTGCCTGCGCGCACCTTGGCACCGCGGGGTGCGTGGGCAGCACCTGCGGGCCCGGGGGTGGCACTCGGTGACAATGCGAGGGGTGACAGGCGGCAGCGTTAACCCTTTCCCGGCCGGGCCGCGCCTGGCACGGATCCGGCTCCGCGCTGGGGGCACAAACTGAGGCACAGAGAGGGGGGGCACCCTGACCTCGTCCTGCCGCGGCTCCCCCTTGGGGGTGCCACCGATGCCCACAGGGGCTGGGGATGCCAGGTAGGAGGTGTGGGGGGCACCGGGCATGTCCCAGTGCCACGCCAGGTGCTTGTGCCACGGCGTGTCCCTGTGCCATGTCCTGTCCTTGTGCCACGCCATGTCCCCATGCCACGCCATGTCCCGTGCCACGCCGTGTCCTTGTGTCACACGCGCTGCGCTCTGGTGCCGCCAAACTTGTGCCCATTGTGTGCTGCGCTGTGTCCTCGTGCCATGTCCTGTCCTCGTGCCACACCATGTCCTGGCGTCCATTACGTCCCTGTGCCACACCAAGTCTCTGTGCCATGCTGTGTCCTCCTTGTGCCATGCCTCGTCCTTGTGCCACACCGTGACCCAGTGCCATGTCGTGTCCTCGTGCCGTGTCCTGTCCCAGTGCCACACTACGTTCCAGTGTCACACCATGTCCTGGTGCCACGCCATGTGCTCATGCCACGCCTTGTCCTTGTGCCACATGCGCAGCATGCTGGTGCCACCGGACTTGTGCCCGTCGTGTGCCACGCTGTGCCCTCGTGCCATGTCCTGTCCTCGTGCCACACCATGTCCCAGTGCCACACCATGTCCTCGTGCCACGTGTCATCCTTGTGCCACACCATATCCCTGTGCCATGCCTCGTCCTCCTTGTGCCATGTCCTGTCCTCATGCCACACTGTGTCCCAGTGCCACACCATGTCCCAGTGCCATGCTGTGTCCTTGTGCCACATGCGCTGCATTCTGGTGCCACTGGACTTGTACCCGTCACGTGCCACGCCGTGTCCTCATGCTGTGTCCTCCTTGTGCCACACCATGTCCCTGTGCCACGCTGCCACGCCGTGTCCTGGCATCCATCGTGTCCCTGTGCCACACCCTGTGCTCACACCACGCTGAATCCTCAGGCCTAAGGCTGTCAGGCACCGCTGGCATCGTGTCCCCGTGCCCATCATGTGCTGGAATCCGTGGTGTCCTTGTGCCTTCTCACATCCCCCTGCCGTGCTGTGTCCTGGTGCCCGTCGTGTCCTCATGCCACATCCTTGTGCCACACCATGTCCCAGTGCCACACCATGTCCCCATGCCATGTCCTGTCCTTGTGCCACACCATGTCCCAGAGCCACGCCATGTCCCCATGCCATGTCCTGTCCTTGTGCCACACCATGTCCCAGTGCCACGCTGCCATGCCGTGTCCTGGTGTCCATCATGTCCTTGTGCCCATCATGTGCTGGAATCCGTGGTGTCCTTGTGCCACCCCATACCCTCCTGCCGTGCTGTGTCCTGGTGCCCGTGATGTCCTCATGCCACATCCTTGTGCCACGCCGTGCCCCGGTGCCTGTCATGGCCTGGTGGCTTCCACTGTGTCCCCTCACCACGTCCTGATGCCACGCCGTGCCCTCACGGCTGTCACATCCTGGAATCCATTGTGTCCCCATGCCACAGCACATCCTTGTGCCACCCGATGCCCGTTGTGGTTCCCATCGTGTCCCCGTGCCACGCCGTGCTCTCCATGCCCGTGCCCACTGCGTCCCCGTGCCCTCTGCCTCCTCGTGCCTTGGCACACGACGCCTCGTGCTGCCACGTCCCCGTCCGTGCCACGTGGCATCTCCACGTCCTCGCGCCGCCCCCGCGGGCCCGGCGCCGTTGCTGGGTGACAGCTGGTGGCCGCCCACGCGGGAGCTGCTGCTGCGCTGCGGAGTGGGGGCACCCCGGCATTGGGGGTGCCAGGGGCTCCTGGGGGTGCCAGGGGCTGCTGGGGATGCCAGGGATTCCTGGGGGTTGCCCGGGATTCCTGGAGGTGCCTGGGGTTCCTGGAGGTGCCCAGGGTGCTGAGGGTGCCCGGGGTTCCTGGGGGTTCCTGGGGGTGCCCGGGGCTCCTGGGGGTGCCCGAGGGTGCCCGGGGTTCCTGGGCTCTGTCTCACCTGTCTCCCTCCGCAGAGGCCTTGGTGAACAGCCAGGAATGGACCCTGGGCCGCTCTATCCCCGAGATCCGCCTGGTGGGTGCCGTGTCCTTATGTCCCCGTGTCCCCGTGTCCCCGTGTCCCCTGAGGACCATGTCCCCATGTCCCCATGTCCCTGTGTCCCCTGAGGACTGTGTCCCCATGTCCCTGTGTCTCCGTGTCCCTGTGTGCCCATGTCCCCATGTGCCCATGTCCTCGTGTCCCCGTGTCCCCATGTCCCCATGTCCCCTGAGGACCATGTCCCTGTATCCCCATGTCCCCATGTCCTCATGTCCCCATGTCTCTGTGTCCCCATGTCCTTGTGTCCCCATGCCTCCTGAGGACCATGTCCCCGTGTCACCATGTCCCCTGAGGACCGTGTCCCCAGCCATCCTGACATCCCTGTGCCCACCCAGGGTGTCCTGGGCAGCAGCAAGAGTGGGAAGTCAGCGCTCGTCCATCGGTTCCTCACCGGCTCCTATGTGGGCTTGGAGCCCACTGAGAGTGAGTGGCCATGGGGAGGATGTGGGCAGGGGATGGACGTGACCATGGGCATGGGATGGACCATGGGCATGGGATGGACACAACCAAGGGCATGGGATGGACATGACCATGGGCATGGGATGGATGATGTCCATGGGCATGGGATGGTTGTGACCATGGGCAGGGGATGGATGTGACCATGGGCATGGGATGGAGACGTTACCATGGGCATGAGATGGATGTGGCCATTGGCATGGGATGGACCATGACCATGGGATGGATGTGACCATGGGACGGGCATGACCATGGGCATGGCATGGACATGACCATGGGCATGGGATGGACATGACCATGGGCATGGATGGACGTGACCGTGGGATAGACAGTGTCCATAGGCAGGGAATGGACGTGACCATGGACATGGCACGGATGTGACCATGGGCATGGGATGGGTTCAGTGATGGCATGTCCATGGGGATGGAGATGGATGAGTGGACATATCCATGGAGCTGGGCATGGGATGGACATGTGGTGGGGCTGGGCATGACCACGAGATGGACACGGTCATGGAATGGGCAAAGTCACAATGCTGGGCATGGACAGGTGTGGAGATGGTGAAGGGGATGGACGTGGCCACAGAATGGGCAAGGTCATGGTGCTGGGCATGGCTGAGGGACATTTGGGGTCAAAGCACTGGTCACACCTGGTGCTGGGCATGGCCATGGGAGGTTCCATCCATGTGGGCAGAGCACACCTGCAGGGTCTCCCCCTTCCCCTCCCCACTGCAGGTGGCCAGTTCAAGCGTGAGGTGACGGTTGATGGCCAGAGCCACCTCCTGCTCATCCGGGAGGAGGCCGGCGCCCCGGACGCACAGGTACGAGGGGACGGGGGCCCGGGGGGGCCACGCTGGCCAGAGCCGAGCCCTGACCCCCCCCGTGGCCCCCCAGTTTGCCAGCTGGGCGGACGCCGTCATCTTCGTCTTCAGCCTGGAGAGCGAGAGCAGCTTCGAGGAGGTGACGCAGCTGCACGCGCTGCTCAGCGACCTGCGCGGCACCAGCGACGTGGCCCTGGCGCTGGTGGGCACCCAGGGTGAGCCAGGGGGGCACGGGGGGGGCTGTGGGGGTGGGAGGGGCACGGGGCACCCCCAGTGACCCCCCCGGCTCCCCAGATAAGATCAGCTCGTCCAGCCCGCGGGCCGTGGAGGACGCGCGCGCCCGGGCGCTCTGCGGGGACGCGCGGCGCTGCCTCTACTACGAGACCTGCGCCACCTACGGCCTCAATGTGGACAGGGTCTTCACCGAGGGTGGGTGACTGTCCTCTGGGGGTGGGGAGGGCGTGGGAGGGGGACAGGGTCTTCACCGAGGGTGGGTGACTGTCCTCTGGGGGTGGGGAGGGGGCTGGTGACATGGTGGGGGGGGGACAGTGACCAGAGTGTGATGGGCTCAGTGACCTGGTCAGACAGGGATGGTGGCCAGAGTGGGATCATATCTGGGTCAAGGGGAGTGGTGGCCACCATGTCTAGGTGGGACAGGAACCATGTCTAGGTGGGATGGGGACAGTGTCCAGGTGGGATGGGGACAGTGACCATCCATGGTCAGACAGGGATGGTGGTCAGTGTGGGATCACATTTGAGTCCCCACAAGGGGAGTGGTGGCCACAGGGCCATGTCTAGGTGAGACAGGGACCATGGCCTGGTGGGATGGGGACAGTGGACAGGGCAGTGCAGGGGACGGTGTCCAGGTGTGGCAGACCCACGGCTGGGTAGGTCAGGGACCATGTCCACCCCTGTGGGATGGGGACATCCAGGTGGGATGGGGACCATGTCTGAGTGGGATGAGGATGGGTACCATGTCCAGGTGGGATGGGGATGGGGACCATGTCCAACCCTGTGGGATGGGGGCCACATCCAGGTGAGATGGGGACAGTGTCCAGCAGCTGGGTGGGATGGGGACAGTGTCTGAGTGGGATGAGGATGGGGCCCATGTCCACATGGGATGGGAACAGTGTCCAGGTGGGATGGCAATGAGGACTATGTCCAGATGGGATGAGGATGGGGCCCATGTCCAGGTGGGATGGGGACAGTGTCCAGCTGGCATGGCTATGAGGACCTTGTCCAGGTGTGGGTATCCAGGTGTAGGTACCCAGGTGTGGGTATCCAGGTGTGGGTACCCAGGTGTGGGTACCCAGGTGTGGGTATCCAGGTGTAGGTACCCAGGTGTGGGTACCCAGGTGTGGGAATCCAGGTGTGGGTACCCAGGTGTGGGAATCCAGGTGTGGGTACCCAGATGTGGGTACCCAGATGTGGGTACCCAGGTGTGGGTACCCAGGTGTGGATACCCAGGTGTGGGTACCCAGGTGTGGGTATCCAGGTGTGGGTACCCAGGTGTGGGTACCCAGGTGTGGGAATCCAGGTGTGGGTACCCAGGTGTGGGTACCCAGGTGTGAATACCCAGGTGTGGGTACCCAGGTGTGGGTACCCAGGCTGGTGCCAGGGCAGGTTTGTGGCCCGGCCCTCCTGACCCAGTCTCCTGCAGTGGCCCAGCGGGCCGTGGCGCTCAAGAAGCAGCAGCAGCTGATGGCGTCCTGCAAGTCCCTGCCCAGCTCCCCGAGCCACTCGGCCGCCTCCACCCCCGTGGGGGGGGTCCACCCCAGCCAGGTACCCCCATCCCCCTCCCCAGCGCCCTCCCCAGCGCCGGGCACAGCCCAGGCTGACCCCGTGTCCCCCCAGACCAGCAATGGTGGCCACACCAGCGACTACTCGTCCTCGCTGCCCTCCACGCCCAACGTGAGCCACCGGGAGCTGCGCAGCGAGACCCCGGCCCCGCTGGGCACCCCCAGCTCGCTGCACCGCGGGGCCAAGCGCCGCACCAGCCTCTTCGCCGTGAGTGCACGGGGCACCGTGGGCACCGGGGGCACCGCGGGCACCAGGCACCCTGGCACAGCATGGTGACATGTGGGGTGTGACATGCTGGGTGTCCCCTTGGTGTTACCCAGAATGTCATCCTGACAGGGTGGTGGCAGCAAGGGACATGTGGCAGCCCAGGTGTCCTCTGGCAGGGTGGTGACATTGAGGGGCACATGGCACCTCAGTTGTCCCCATGGCATGGGGGTGGTGGCGCTGAGGGACATGTGGGTATGTCCCGCACGTGGGATGGGGGACATGTGGGCAGCCAGGGTGTCCCCACCATGGAGCTTCTGATGTGTCCTTTAGCAGGGTGGTGGGGACACATGGCATCCCTGTGGGACATGGTGGTCATGGCACTGAGGGATGCATGGACACCATCATGGAGCTTCTGATGTGTCCTTTAGCAGGGTGGTGGGGACATATGGCACCCGTAGCACCCCTCTGGGACATGGTGATGCTGGCACTGAGGGATGCATGGGCACCCAGGATGTCCCCATCATGCAGCTTCTGATGTGTCCTCTAGCAGGGTGGCGGGGACACATGGCATCCATAGCGCCCCTGTGGCGTGGTGGTGGTGGCACTGAGGGACACGTGGGCACCCAGGGTGTCCCCACCATGTGGCTGCAGTGCTGGGGTCTGTGGTACCCCAATGTCCCCACCACCAGGCTGCAGCAGTGGGGGACATGCGGGCACGCCAGTGTCCCCAGCTGTGCCCCGAGTGCCACCCCCTGTCCTGTCCCCATGCCCACAGACGCGCCGTGGCAGCGACTCCGAGAAGCGCAGCCTGGACAGCCGAGGCGAGGGCGCCGGCAGCGGCCGCGCCATCCCCATCAAGCAGGTGGGTGGCGGCGGTGACAGGAGGATGTGGCTGTGTCCCCTGTGTCCCCAGTGTCCCCTCACTGCTCCCTGTCCCCAGAGCTTCCTGCTGAAGCGCAGCGGCAACTCCCTGAACAAGGAGTGGAAGAAGAAATACGTGACCCTGTCCAGCAACGGCCTCCTCTTCTACCACCCCAGCATCAACGTGAGCGCCCCTGTCCCCCTGTGTCCCCAGAGGGTGGCAGAGCCCGGTGTCACCCTCGCTGTCCCCGCAGGACTACATCCACAGCACGCACGGCAAGGAGATGGACCTGCTGCGCACCACGGTCAAGGTGCCGGGCAAGCGCCCGCCCCGCGCCATCTCCGCCTGCGGCCCCTCGGCCAGCATCAACGGGCTGCTGCGGGACCCCGAGCCCGCCGGTGAGCCCCGGGGGTACCGGGGATGGGGGGACACCACGGGGGTGGCACCGCGGTGACACCGTCCCTCCCCTTGCAGCCGCCGTCCCCTCGGTGGGGCTGAGCCTGCCCCCAGAGCCGGGGCTGAAGGTGGTGGGCAAGGGGTCCCTGCAGCGCTGCGCCTCCGCCTCCAGCGCCAAGCTGGCCTCAGGTGAGTGACACGGCACGGGCAGGGACACGGCCACCTCCCGGGCCACCCACAGGGACATCCCCCTGGTGGCCTCACCAAGCATGGTGGCTTCTGAGCAGCTGGTGGCCCTTGGTGGCACTGGTGGCTCTGGAGGCCACGGTAAACCTGGTGGTCCTGGTGAGCCCAGGGACCTGGTGGCCCTTGATGGCCCTGGTGACCACAGTGAGCTCAGGGACCTGGTGGCCCTTGGTGGCCCTGGTGACCACAGTGAGCTCAGGGACCTGGTGGCCCTTGGTGGCCCTGGTGACCACAGTGAGCTCAAGGACCTGGTGGCCCTTGGTGGCCCTGGTGGTTCTGGAGGCCCCAGAAAACCTGGTGGATTTGATCAGCTCAGGGACTAGGTGGCCTTTGCTGACCCCAGTGATGGCCACAATAACCCTGGTGGTCCTGGTGACCTCAGAGACCAGGTGGCCCTTGGTTGGCCCTGGTGGTTCTGGTGGCTCTGGAGGCCACAACAACCTTGGTGAACTTGGTGAGCCCAGGCACCAAGTGGCCCCGGTGACGACAATAACCGTTGTGGATCTGGTCACCCCAGGGACCTGGTGGCCCTTGGTGACTCCAGTGACCACAATAACCCTGGTGGATTTGGTCAGCCCAGGGACCAGGTGACCTTTGCTGACTCCAATGACCACAATAAGCCTGGTGGATTTGGTGAGCCCAGGGATCTGGTGGCCCTTTGGTGGTGCTGGTGGCCACAGTGAAACTGCTGGCTGTGGTGAGCACGTGGACCTGGGAGTCCCAGAAGCCACAATGAACCTGGTGAGCCTGGTGAGCCCAGTGGCCCTGGTGACCTCCATGACTCTGGTGAGCCAAGAGGCTCTTGTGACCCTGGTGGCCTCAGGGATTTTGATAAGACCAATGAACTTGGCAGCCTTGGGACTGGGTCCTGGTGGTCACAGTGAGATCAGTGACCCTCGTGAGCTCTGATGGCCCCAGCATGCCCAGCACCTCTGGGGGACTTGACCCTGCTGACCCAGTGAGTCCAGTGGCCCTGGTGGCCCAAGTGGACTTGGTGACCCTGATAGCCCTGAGTGGTTCTGATGGACTTGGTGACCTTGATAGCCCTGACCTGAGGGTTCTGATGGACTTGGTGACCCTGCTAGCCCTGACCTGGGTGGCTCTGATGGACTTGGTGACCCTGCTAACCCTGAGTGGTTCTGATGGACTTGGTGACCCTGCTAGCCCTGACCAGGGTGGTTCTGATGGACTTGGTGACCCTGATAGCCCTGACCTGAGGGTTCTGATGGACTTGGTGACCCTGATAGGCCTGGGTGGTTCTGATGGACTTGGTGACCCTGCTAGCCCTGACCAGGGTGGTTCTGATGGTGTTGGTGACCCTGCTAGCCCTGGGTGGTTCTGATGGACTTGGTGACCCTCATAGCCCTGACCTGAGGGTTCTGATGGACTTGGTGACCCTGGTGGCCTCAGTGCTCCTGGTTCGCTCCCTGCTCCTCAGGCGCCGGGTGGCCCCCGTGGCCCCGGTGTCCGTGGTGTCCCCAGCGTCCCCCGCGTGGTGTCTTGGCAGAGTCCCCGCTGTCCTTCGAGGCCGTGTCGAGCCCCGGCAGCGCTGGCAGGGACCCCCCGCCCTCGCCCCTGGTGGACAGGAAGAAGCACCGCAGGAAGAAGCTGATGACGCCGTCCAAGACCGAGGGCTCGGGTGGGCAGGCAGAAGGTGGGTGCCCCAGCCGTGTGTCCCCAGCCCCAGGCCCCCACGGTGGCACTGTGGGGACAAGGCCACCATCCTCCACGGCAAGGACGCCCCGGAACTCGGGGGGATCTGGGCCGATGCTGCCCCTCACCCCCGGCCACGCTCAGCCACGCTGTCCACGCACCCCCCCCGCTCTGCCACCTTCTGCCTGCCACCTTCTGCACCGTCCCCAGGGCTTCGTGGGCCCCCCTGACTCTGTCCCCGTTTCCTCTCTCCACTCCTGCTGCCCGGACCCTCCGCAGCCAAGCGCAAAATGTGGAAATTAAAAAGTTTTGGTAGTTTAAGAAATATTTATAAAACAGGTAACGTGGCGTGAGCGGTGCCTCCCGTGCATGTGGCTGTGCCCCCCTTGCCTGCTGCCAGCACACCCCAGCCGGGGTGGGCACCTCTGGGGAGGGGATGGGGGTGCCAGGGGTGGGTTTGGGGGGCTGGGACAGCGGTGGGTGTTGGACCCCCATCCCAGCGCCCCCCCCGGGGGTCTCTGGTCCCGCAGAGGAGGAGAACTTTGAGTTCCTGATCGTGTCGAGCACGGGCCAGACGTGGCACTTCGAGGCCGGCAGCTTCGAGGAGCGCGACGCGTGGGTGCAGGCCATCGAGAGCCAGATCCTGGCCAGCCTGCAGTGCTGCGAGAGCAGCAAGAACAAGGTGGGAGCTCGGCTTGGGGGCTGGCAGAGTGCCCGTGCCACCCCCGTGCCCCTCTCACCCCCTGTGCCACCCCCGTGCCCCTCTCACCCCTGTGTGCTGCCCCAGTGCCCCTCTCACCCCCTGTGCCATCCCCGTGCCCCTCTCACCCCCCGTGCCCCTCTCACCCCCTGTGTCACCCCCGTGCCCCTCTCACCCCTGTGTGCCACCCCCGTGCCCCTCTCACCCTGTGTGCCACCCCCATGCCCCTCTCACCCCCTATGCCACCCCCGTGCCCCTCTCACCCCCTGTGCCCCCTCCAGGCGCGCATGGACAGCCAGAGCGAGGCCGTGGCCATCCAGGCCATCCGCAACGCCCGAGGGAACTCGCTGTGCGTGGACTGCGGGGCACCCAGTGAGTGCCAGGGGACAGTGGGGGGACAATGGGGGCACAACAGGGGGCATGGAGGGCGTGGGACATGAGGGGACATCAGTTCATGGGACATGGTGCCTGAGGGAACTCGCTCTGCGTGGACTGCGGGGCACCCAGTGAGTCTGGGGACAATGAGGGACAGAGGGGGGCACAGGAGGGCGTGGGACATGGGGGGACATCCATTCATGGGACAATGGGACAGCAGTGCCCACAGGAACTCGCTCTGCGTGGACTGCGGGGCACCCAGTGAGTCTGGGGGACAATGGGGGGGATATGAGGGGACACCCATTCATGGGACATGGGGGGACATCGGTTCATGGGACAGGGGTGCCCTGCAGAGCCCTGAATCTAGCTGGTGGTGCCACGGGGTGACATTGTGCCAGGGGCCATGGGCCACCTGGCAACTGGGGCGAGGGAGGGCTGTGGGCCACGCGATGGCACGTGTCACACAGTTCTGTGGGTCACATGATGGCCTGGGCTGTGTGTTGGCACGGGTCACATGGTGCCATGGGTCACATGGTGGATGGCACAGGTCACATGGTGCCATGGGCCACACGATGGATGGCACAGGCCACATGGTGCCATGGGTCACATGGTGGATGGCACAGGCCACATGGTGCCATGGGCCACACGATGGATGGCACAGGCCACATGGTGCCATGGGCCACACGATGGATGGCACGGGCCACATGGGGCTATGAGCCACACCATGCCAGGGTCACACAGTGCCATGGGACGTGATGCCATGGGTGACACGATGCCACATGGTGCTGTGGGTCACACGATGGATGGCACAGGCCACAAGGTGCCATGGGTCACACCATGCTAGGGTCACACAATACCATAGGACACGTGATGCCATGGGTGACACAATGCCACATGGTGACACAATGTCACACAATGCCATAAGCCACACAATGCTGTGGGACATGATGCCATGGGTGACACCATGCCACGCAGTGCTGTGAGCCACGCCGTGCCAGGGTCACACAATTCCATAAGCCACATAATGCCATGGGTGACATCATGCCGTGGGTGACATGATGCCATGGGTGACACAATGTCACACGGTGCCATGGGTCACACTGTACCGTGGCTCATCGCCGCCACGTGCCACACCATGTGTCACACTGTGTCCCACCATGGGGACCCCAGGGGTGCCACATCTCACCCACCACCCCCGCTCACCCCGCAGACCCCACATGGTGCCATGAGCCACACCGTGCCAGGGTCACACAATGCCATGGGTGACACAATGCCGCACGGTGCCGTGGCTCACCGCCGCCACGTACCACGCCATGTGTCACACTGTGTCACACTGTGTCCCACCATGGGGACCCCCAGGTCCCCACAGCTCACCCACCACCCCCGCTCACCCCGCAGACCCCACATGGTGCCATGAGCCACACCGTGCCAGGGTCACACAATGCCATGGGTGACACAATGCCGCACGGTGCCGTGGCTCACCGCCGCCACGTACCACGCCATGTGTCACACTGTGTCACACTGTGTCCCACCATGGGGACCCCCAGGTCCCCACAGCTCACCCACCACCCCCGCTCACCCCGCAGACCCCACGTGGGCCAGCCTGAACCTGGGCGCCCTGATCTGCATCGAGTGCTCGGGCATCCACCGCAACCTGGGCACGCACGTGTCGCGCGTGCGCTCGCTGGACCTGGACGATTGGCCCCGCGAGCTGACCCTGGTGCTCTCGGCCATCGGCAACGCCACCGCCAACAGCATCTGGGAGCAGAACCCGCGCGGGCGCTGCAAACCCACGCACGAGTCCTCCCGGTGGGTGCGCCCTGCCCCGTGTGCCCCCAGTGTGCCCCTGTGTGCCCCCATGTCACTCTGTGTGCCCCCAGTGTCACCCCGTGTGCCCCCATGTCACCCCTGTGTGCCCCCAGTGTCACCTCTGTGTGCCCCCGTGTCACCCTGTGTGCCCCCAGTGTCACCCCCTGTGCCTGTGTGCCCCCAGTGTCACTTCTGTGTGCCTCAGTGTCATCCCTGTGTGCCCCCAGTGTCACCCTGTGTGCCCCCATGTCACTCCTGTGTGCCCCCAGTGTCACCTCTGTGTGCCCCCGTGTCACTCTGTGTGCCCCCAGTGTCACCCCCTGTGCCTGTGTGCCCCCAGTGTCACTTCTATGTGCCTCGGTGTCATCCCTGTGTGCCCCCAGTGTCACCCTGTGTGCCCCCAGTGTCACCCCCTGTGCCTGTGTGCCCTGTGTCACCTCTTGTCACGGTGTGCCCCCAGTGTCACCCTGTGTGCCCCCATGTCACCCCTGTGTGCCCCCAGTGTCACCTCTTGTCCCCGTGTGCCCCCAGTGTCACCCTCTGTGTGCCCCCAGTGTCACCCCTGCCCTGTGTGCTCCCAGTGTCACCCTTGTGCCTGTGCCACCACATGGCCCTGTGCTCTGGGCTGGCGTGATGGCACCCTGCCATTCCTGATACTGTCACATGTCCCTGTCCCCGATGCCACCATGATGGCACCCTGTCATTCCTGATGCTGCCATATGTCCCTGTCCTCTATGCCACCATGATGCCACCACAAGTTCCTGTCCCTTATGCCACCATAATACCACCCTGCCATCCTTGATGCCACCACAAGTTCCTGTCCTCTATGCCACCATGATGCCACCCAGCCATCCCTGGTGCCACCACAAGTTCCTTCATCACCAGGTTCCTGTCCTCTATGCCACCACAATGCCACCCTGCCACTCCTGATAGTGCCACACATCCCTGTCCTCTATGCCACCATGATGCTGCCCTGCCATTCCTGATGTCACCCCGTGTCCCTGTCCCCTATGCCACCATGGTGCCACCCTTCCCTCCCTGGTGCCCTGTGTCCCCACCCTGTGTGTCACCACTGTGCCATCCCACAGACTCTGATGCCCCTTCTCCTCATGTCCCCAGTGCCCCCGTGTCCCCACCCCTGTCCCTTGTGACCCCACAACCCAGCAATGCCCCACTGACACCCCTGCCCTTCCTGTGTGGCACCTCTCGTGCCACCCTGCTGCCATGTGGCCCTCATGTGTCCTCCCCGTTTTCACCCTCCCTGTCCCTGCGATGCCACTGCACGCCACTGCCACCTTTGTGTCCCCACTGCCACACCCCTGTGTCCCCATGCCCCCTCTGTGCCCGGGGTGTGGCAGGAGCTGTGGCTCTGCGTCCCCGTGGTGCCACCCTGCCGTCCCTGACACCCCGTGTCCCCCATGTCCCCTGTGTCCCCTGTGTCCCCATTTCCAGGGAGGAGAGGGAATCATGGATGTGTTCCTAACACCCCGTGTCCCTTGTGTCCCTTGTGTCCCCTCTGTGCCCCCTCTGTGCCCAGGGAGCAGCAGGAACTGTGGCTCTGCATCCCCGTGGTGCCACCCTGCTGTCCCTGACACCCTGTGTCCCCCATGTCCCCCGTGTCCCCCGCTTCCCCTGTGTCCCACATGTCCCCCTGTGTCCTCTGTGTCCCCATGGCCCCGTGACCAGAGAGGAGAGGGAATCGTGGATTTGTCCCCAACTCCCCATGTCCCCTGTGTCCCCATGTCCCCATGCCCCTCTATTTTGGGAGGAACAGGAACTGCGTCTCTGTGTCCCCATGATGCCACCCTTCCCTCCCTAACATTCTGTGTCCCCTGTGTCCCCATGCCCAGGGAGGAGAGGGAATTGTTGATTTGTCCCGAACTCCCCATGCGCCCTGTGTCCCCTGTGTCCCCTGTGTCCCCATGCCCAGTGCCCAGGGAGGAGCGGGAGTAGTGGATGTGTCCCTAACTCCCCATGTCCCTCTCTGTCCCCCTGTGTCCCCTGTGTGTCCCCATGCCCAGGGAGGAGCAGGAATCATGGATTCATCCCTAACATCCCATGTCCCCTGTGTGCCCGGGGAGGAGCAGGAGTCGTGGATGTGTCCCTAACTCCCTGTGTCCCCCATGTCCCCCATGTCCCCGTGTCCCCATGCCCAGGGAGGAGCGGGAGTCATGGGTTTGTGCCTAACACCCCATGTCCCCTGTGTCCCCCATGTCCCCCGTATGTCTCCTGTGTCCCCCTGCTCTGTGCCCAGGGAGGAGCGGGAGTTGTGGATCCATCCCTAACACCCCATGTCCCTCTCTGTCCCCCATGTCCCCCATGTCCCCATGCCCAGGGCGGATCGGGAGTCGTGAGTTTGTCCCTAACTCCCCATGTCCCCTGTGTGTCCCCATGGCCAGGGAGGAGCGGGAGTCGTGGATCCATCCCTAACTCCCCATGTCCCTCTCTGTCCCCCATGTCCCCCGTGTGTCCCCGTGCCCAGGGAGGAGTGGGAGTCGTGGATCAATCCCTAACACCCCATGTCCCCCATGTCCCCTGTGTCCCCCATGTCCCCCATGTTCCCATGGCCAGGGAGGAGCGGGAGTCGTGGATCAATCCCTAACTCCCCATGTCCCCCATGTCCCCCATGTCCCCCATGTGTCCCCACACCAGGGAGGAGCGGGAGTCGTGGATCCATCCCTAACTCCCCATGTCCCTCTCTGTCCCCCATGTCCCCCGTGTGTCCCCACGCCAGGGAGGAGCGGGAGTCGTGGATCCGTGCCAAGTACGAGCAGCGCCTGTTCCTGGCGCCGCTGCCCGCGGCCGAGGCGCCCTTGGCCGAGCGGCTGCTGGTGGCCGTGGGCCAGCAGGACCTGCCCGCGGTGCTGCTGCTGCTGGCCCACAGCCACAAGGAGCAGCTCAACGTGCCCACGGCCGACGCCGAGCGGCGCACGGCGCTGCACCTGGCCTGCGACGGCGCCCAGGTGGTGATCACCCAACTGCTGGTGTGGGTACGTGGGCACTGCTGGGTGGGTGGGCAGCACGGTGGGCACGGGGGTGGCGGGGTCTTGGGAGGGCTGTGGGGGATGTGGGGTGGTCATGGGTGGTGTGGCGTGGCCATGAGAGGGATGGTGTGGTTGTGGGGACTGTGGGGTGGGTGTAGGGGATGTTGTGTGGTCTTGGGGACCATGGGGTTGTCTTGGGGACCATGGGGTGGTCTTGGGGACCATGGGGTGGTCACTGGGGATGTGGGGTTGTCATGGGGACCACGGGGTGGTCATCAGGTTTGTGGTGTGGCCTTGAGGGATGGGGGGTGGTCATGGGAAGGTGGTGTGGTCATGGGGACATGAGGTGGTCATGGGGACCATAGGGTGGTCATCAGGGATGTGATGTGGTCTTGAGGGATGTGGTGTGGTCATGGGGACTATGGGGTGGTGACTGGGGACACCTTGGTGTGGCCTTGAGGGACCATGGTGTGGTCAGTGGGGACATGGCGTGGTCTTGAGGGCTGGGGGGTGGTCATGGGGATCATGGGGTGGTCACTGGGGACTGTGGGAAGGTCTTGGGAGCCGTGGCATGGCCAGGAGTTGAGTGACATGGCCATGAGGACCGTGGGGTGGCTTTGAGGGACACAGTGCGGTCTGGGGACCATGGGGTGGTCACTGGAGATGTGGTGTGGTCACGGGGACTGTGGTGCGGTCACTGAGGATGTGGTGTGGTCACTGGGGACATGGGGTGGTCTTGAGGGCTGGTCATGGGGACCGTGAGGTGGTCTTGGGAACTGTGGTGTGGTCTTGAGGGATGGGGGATGGCCTTGGGAACTGTGGCATGGCCAGAAGTTGAGTGATGTGGCCGTGAGGACCATGGAGTGGCTTTTGGGGACATGGTGTGGTCCTGGGGGGTGTGATGTGTTCATGGGGCACCAGGAGCAGGCTTGGGGATCACAGCACAGCCAGGGGGAAGATCATGGGGTTGTAGGGACTATGAGGTGGCTGTGGGGGTGTGGTGCTGCTGTGGGGGATTTGGGGTGGTCTTGGGGACTGTGGCATGGGCAGAGGACAGGGGACATGGTCATGGGGGACACGGTGGGGTCATGGGGACCGTGAGGTGGTCATGGGGGACGTGGTGTGGTCTTGAGGGATGGGGGGTGGCTTTGGGAACTGTGGCATGGCCAGAAGGTGAGTGATGTGGCCATGAGGACCATGGAGTGGCTTTTGAGGACATGGTGTGGTCATGGGGGACATGGTCCAGTCATGGGGGATGTGGTGTGGCCTTGAGGGATGGGGTGCGGTCTTGGGGACCATGGGGTGGTCATTGGGGACATGATGTGGTCATGAGGACTGTGGTGTGGTCATCAAGGATGTGGTGGGGTCATGGGGACCATGAGGTGATCACAGGGGATGTGGGGTGGTCCTGAAGGACACAGCGTGGTCATGGGGGACACTGTGCGGTCCTGGGGACAATGGTGTGACCATGGGGGATGTGAAGTGTCCGTGGCCATCCTGGGATGTGCCAGGACACCCTGGGGGGACACCGGGGACGTGCCCCATCCCCGTGGGACCCCGCGCGGCCTCTGGGGCCGTTCCCGGGTGACCCTCGGTGGCCCCGCGGGTGACGCCCGGCCGTGCCCGCAGTACGGGGCCGACGTGCGGGCCCGGGACGCTCACGGCCGCACCGCGCTGTTCTACGCCCGCCGCGCCGGCAGCCGCGAGTGCTCGGACATCCTGCTGCAGCACGGCTGTCCCGGCGAGGGGCCCGGCAGCCCCCCGACCCCCGGCAGCCCCCCGACCCCCGGCCCCCCGACCCCCGGCGGGCCCCCGACCCCCGGGCCCCGCCGCCGCAGCAGCTGCGCCAGCGTGGGGCCGTGCGAGCCCCGCTCTGCCCTGGTATAGCCCCGAGGGGCCCGGAGCCCCCGGTGCCACCCCCGGCTGGGCGTGCCCGCGGCCCGGGGCCGTCCCGGTGCCACCGCCGGGCTCGCCCCGTGCCCACGGTTTGTACTTTTGATGCTCTATTTATTATCCTTTATTATCCTTTATTATCCTTTCGGCGTCGGGGTCTCCGCTGGTCCTGCCCCCCCCTCTCCGTGCCAGGGACCCCCACGCCAGGGTCACAGTGATGCCACTGCCACCTTCCTGTCCCCTGCCCGGGGTATTGTGCCCCAGCGTGGGGTGGGGGCACTGAGGGCGGGGTAACCCCTGTCCCTGTCCCTCCTTGCCGGTGCCACCCCCTGTCCCTGTCACCCTCACCCCGCATAGTCCCCTGCTCACATCACCCTGTCCCCGTTCCCGCGTGCTGTGTCCCCCTCCCCTTGTCACCTCCCCAGGTCACCCTCGCCACCCCGTCTGTCCCCGTGTCCTCGTGTCCCCCCCGGCCGTGCCCCCCGCCCTGGCACAGCCCCGCTCGGTGGCAGGAGCAGAGCAGACCCCGACCCCCCCCTCCTTTTCTACAACAACCTTTTGTACGCCCCCTCCCCGTTCCGTGCCCTGCCGCCCCCCCCGTGGCCCGACCCCCCGCCCGCCCCCGTTTCTCGGTCTCCCCTCGGGATCCCCGTTCATTTGTTAATTTATTGCTTTGTTCAGCGATAGGATAGAGCCAGCCCCTCCTCCCGCGGGGGGGCACGGCCGGCGGGACCCCCGAGCCCCTCCCGCCGGCCTGGGGGGGCCCCGCGCCCCCCTCCCGGGACCCCCCCATGAATGTAGGGGCGCCCCGGCTGTGACGCCCCCGAGACGCCCCCGCGGGGCCGAGCCGGGGAGCCCGGGGGGGCCGGGGGGCGGGAGGGGTCGGTGGGGGGGGCCCAGGCCCGGGGAGGGCCCGGGGGGTCCGGGGGGGCCCGGGGGGCCGGGCCGTGTACAGCGACTTCATCTCTCGGGTGTGACTGTAAGTACGTGACAATGTCGGACACTGGTGCTGTGACACGGCTCGTCCTTCACGGGGGCACGGGGGGCATGGAGGGCACGGGAGGGCACGGGGGACACGGGGGGACACAGGGGACATGAAGGGCACAGGGACGGGGGAGGAACACTGGGGACACAGGGGACACGGGGGCACAGGGGACAAGGAGGGCACAGAGGACACGGGAGTGGCAGGAACGCGAAGGGACACAGGGGACGTGGGTGCACAGGGGACACGGGAGGGCACAGGGGACATGGAGGGCACGGGGGACATGGAGTGACAGGAACGCGGGGGGACATAGAGGGCACAAGGGACATGCGGATGGCAGGAACGCGGGTGAGCACAGGGGACATAGAGGGCACAGGGGGGCGCGGGGAGCACGGGGGACACGGGGGTGACAGGAACGCGGGGGCACAGGGGCACAGCATGCGGGGGACACTGGCCGGGCACAGGGCACATGGAGGGGGCACAGGGGACATGGAGGGCACAGGGGACACGGGGGAGCATAGCGGACATGGAGGGCACAGGGGACACGGGGGGGCCCTAGAGGACATGGAGGGCACTGGGGACACGGGGGGGCCCTAGGGGACATGGAGGGCACAGGGGACACGGGGGGGCCCTAGGGGACATGGAGGGCACAGGGGACACTGCGCGCGGCGGGTGAGTGACACGGTCACACCGGGAATGGGTGACAGAGCGGCGGGCACACAGAGTGGGTGACACAGGTGGCACCTGGGGGCAGGAATGACCCGAGGTAGGGGCATCACGGGGGGTGGCACACAGTGACAGGGGGTGGGTGACAGTGAGGGGCGTCACAGGGCGGGGGGGGTCCGGCCGCTGTGCGCAGCTGGGGAGGCACTGGAAGGCACTGGGGGGCACTGGGGGGGCACTGGGGGGCACTGGGGGGCACGGGAAGTATTGGGAGGCACTGGGGGGCACTGGGAGCACTGGAGGGCACTGGAGGGCATTGGGGTACACGAGGGGGGACAGTGGGGGGCACTGGAGGGCACTGGGGGCGCTAGGGGGGCACTGAGGAGTCCCCGGGACACTGGGAACACTGGGAGCACTGGAGGGCACTGGGGGACACGAAGGGGACACCAAGGAGCACTGGAAGCACTGAGGGGGCACTGGGGGGGCACTGGAGGGTCACTGGGGGCACAGCAGAGCACTGGGAGGCACTGGGGGGCACTGGAAGCACTGAGGGATACTGGGGGGGCACTGAGGGGTCCTTTGGACACTGGGAACACTGCGGGCACTGGAGGCACTGGGGGGCACTGGGGGCACTGCGGGGGGACACCGAGGGTCACCGAGGGGGGCCACTGGAAGCACTAGGGGACACTGGGGGAGGCGGGGGGGGACACCAGGGGGCACTGGGAGCACTGGAGGGCACTGGGGGGCACTGGGGGACACCGGGGGGCACTGGGGAGGGGTCGCTGCCCCGTGACCCGCCCGTCACCGGCGCCCCCGCCCTGACCGGAGCTGAGCGGCGGGGGCGGGGCCTGTGGGCGTCCTGCGGCGGGCGTGGTCATCTGATCTAGGGCGGGGCTTACATAGTAATGAGATGGGCGGGGCCCGAGGGCGGTGACTTGATGTACGATCGCCGGTAGGTAAATAAGGGGGCGTGATCAACCGACATATTATAATCCGAAAGGGCGGGGTTTGATAGGTAGGCATGGTCTGTATGCAAATAAGGTGGGCGTGGCTAAGATTGCGAGCGCATGGGCGCTGCCTGATGGGTGGGCGGTGCTTCGTGGGGCGTGGTCATGTGTGGGCGTGGTCGGTGGGACTGGGTGGGGCCAACCCCGCCCGGCTGCAGCCGCTGGAGATGGGGAGGGGACACGGGGGGACCTGGGGGGGCTGTGCGGGGACAAAGGGACGCGGGGACACCAAAATGGGACACGGGGACACCAAAATCGGACACGGGGACACCAAAATCGGACACAGGGACACCAAAATGGGATACGGGGACACCAAAATCGGGCATGGAGACACCAAAATCGGGCATGGAGACACCAAAATCGGACACGGGGACACCAAAATCGGACACCAGAATCGGACACTGGGACACCAAAACCGGATACGAGACACCAAAATAGGACACGGGGACACCAAAATCGGCCACCCCGTCCTGTACCGCCCCCCAGCCTTGAGCAACCCCCACCCCAATGTCCTCTCCTCGTCCCCAGCCGCTGCTCCCGTCACCCCCGGACGGTCCCCGAGGCGTCACCTGCCCCCCCCAGCACCGCTGTCCGTCACAGCTGCAGGGCCCGTCCTTGTCCCCAGCTGCGACCGTGTCCCCTGTCTGTCTGTCCCCCTGTCCGTCTGTCCCCGGCTCTCCCCCCACCGTGGGGTCCCACACACCCCCCCCAGCCTGACAGTGGGACCCTCCCCCCCCCCGCTCTGTGTCCTACTGAGACCCCCCGGGCCCCCCTCAATCCCCCAGCCCCGCTTTGCCCCCCCCCCGCCCCGGATCAAGGCCACCACATCCCCGCAAAGCTCATTAACAGCCGCTAATTGGGGCCGCGAGGGTCGGCCTGGGGGGCGCGGGAGATGGCGGGGGGGGTGGTCTCAGGGTATTTGGGGTCCTCAAGCAGGAATGAGGGGCGGCTCCCCCAGACACGGAGCTTCCTTCACGCCCCAGCTCGGGGGGCACCGTCCCCTCTCCCGACCCCCCAAATTCCCGCTCTGGCCGCCCCCAGGAGCTGGGGGGTCACTTGGGGGAGTCCAGGGACTCGGGGGGGTCCGTGGGGGCAACGCGGACTTGGGGGGGGTCACTGTCACCATGGGGGGTCATCCTGAGGGGGGGCACGGCCACCTCAGCCGGGGAGGTGGGGACGGGAAGGGACAGGAGGGGACGCTGCCCACGTCGGGGCCTGGCACTGACCCCTCCTTGGGTCCTATCGGGGTCCCATCACCCAGAGCCCCCCCCATGGGACCCTTCCCCCCTCCCCCAGCCCCGTGTCCTCCTCAGACCCCTCCGGACCCTCCCCGGTGCCCCCAAATCCCCCCCAGGCCCCGTCCCGCGGCACCCCCGGCTCGGGGCCACCAATCCCGTGAGCAAAGCTCATTAACAGCCGCTAATTAGGACGTCATTAGGGCCACGCTGGGGTGGGCTCAGGGCACGGCGGGGGGGGGGGGGGCTCGGGGCATTTGGGGTCCCGGGGCAGGAATGGGGCCATGGAGGTGGGGGGGGGGACCCCAAATTTGGGGCCACTTCAGCGCGGGGGGATCCGGTACGGCTCGGGGGCTTTGCGGGCTTGGGGACCCGGCTGGCTCCGGGTGGCCTTGGGGGTCCCGGGGGTCCCGGTGGTGTTGGGGGTCCCGGGGGGGCTCAGGGGGGTCCCGGTGGTGTTGGGGGTCCCGGGGGGGCTCAGGGGGGTCCCGGTGGCGTTGGGGGTCCCGGGGGGGCTCAGGCCGGGGCGGTAGCGGGCTCTGTAGCCGTAGGGCCGCAGCCGCTGGCTCAGGTACTCGAGCTCGTACATCTCCTCCCCGGACACGTAGTGGAAGGACACGGCCAGGTCCGAGCAGCACTGCGGACCCTGCGGGGACACGGGGGGACACAGGGGGTGGCACCGGGCACCCAGAGCCCCTCACACCCCTTGGTGGCACGGGCAGGGTGGGGAGGGGGCACTGGGTGCAGAACTGAGCAGGGCGGGGGCAGTGCCAGCACAGAGGGCACGGGAGCACGGAGGGGACATTGGTGACAGAGGGGACACTGGTGACAGCGGGGACACCGCGGATGGAGCTCGGGCCCCAAGGAGGGGGGACACGCTGGGGGCCACGGCCATGGCAGGGGGGTCATGGCTGGGCAGGGACACCAAGGCCACCGGGGTCACACTGGGGGAGCTGTGGCCACGTGTGAGGGGGGACACGGTGGCCACACGTGGGGGACACGGTGGTCACACGTGGGGGACACATTGGTCACACACAGCTGCACAGTGCAGGGACATCCTGGCATGGCCGGGGACCTCACAGGGCTGTGGGGGGCGATGCCATGGTCCCCCCATGCTGGCACGACATGCCAGCCGGACACGGAGGTGGCTCTGGCTGCACCTCGAGGGCGTCACGGCCATGGGAGGTGGCCAGGGACACGCAGGGGGGTGGTGGCCACGCACGGTGGGGACACCAGAGCCGCACAAGGGGTTTGTGGCTGTGGGACAGCCAGGCACGGTGGGCACAGATGCCACCCGAGGACAGCTGTGCCACTCTCAGGGACACAGCGGCTACTGAGGGCACACATGGGGGGTTCTGGCCGTGCTTGGGGGGCACAGCCACTCGTGGGGGACCACAACCACCCCTCCAGATGCCCAGGCTGTGCCAGGCTGTGCCAGCGACCCGGGCCGGGCTGTGACCCACCTCCACCACGGGGTACCAGCTGTAGCGCGGGTACCAGAAGCCGCGGGCGAAGCGGTGCGTGAGGTGGATCTCGGGCGGGAAGGGGTGGAAGGTTTCCCGTCCCTGCGTGTCCCGCGAGTCCCCCGCGGGCACGCCGAGCCGCTCCAGGCACCGGCCCAGCGCCACGTCCTCCTCGGGGCCGCCGCGGCCGCAGGAGCCGCGGGCCAGGGCGGGGGCCAGGCGGCTCAGAGCGCCCCGGCTGAGCACGTAGCCGGCCCCGCCGCTCATGTAGCCCTGGCGGGCGAAGGGACGGAAGCGTTTGCCGAGGTAGAGCGGCCGCTGCGGCGGGAGCGGCGCCAGCAGCCAGCGCAGGTTGTCCAGCAGCACGAAGGTGTCGTCGTCGGCCTTGAGGAACCACTCGGCGCTGGCGCGGAGGTGCCGGTGCACGAAGAGCAGGGCCCGGGCGGTTTTGCGGTAGAGCTGCCCCCGGCCCTCGGGCACCCCCAGCCCCAGCGCGGGGAATTGCGGGGCGGGCTCGGAGCTGACGAACAGCGCCACGTTGCAGTGTCGCGCCCAGGTGTCCCGCACGTGGCGGGCTCGGCTCTCCAGGGTTTGGGGCGCTGTCAGCACCCAGCACAGCACCCGCACCCGCCGGAACAGCGCCCGCGCCACCGCCGCGTCCTCGCCTGCGGGACCGGGGCAGAGACCGCGATGTGCCCGCTGCCAGGGCATTGTCACCGTCCCCAACCCACGGAGCAGAGACCGCGATGTGCCCGCTGTCAGGGCATTGGCACCGTCCCCAATCCCCGGAGCAGAGACCGCGATGTGCCCGCTGCCAGGGCATTGTCACCGTCCCCAATCCCCGGAGCAGAGACCGCGATGTGCCCGCTGCCAGGGCATTGTCACCGACCCCAGCCCGCGGAACAGAGACAGCGGTGTGCCCGCTGCCAGGGCATTGTCACCGTCCCCAACCCGCGGAGCAGAGACCGCGATGTCCCCTGCCGCCGTCAGGGCGAGGTCACTGTCCCCAACCCGCGGAGCTGGCGGGGCAGGCATATTGCCCAGCCCTGCCGTGCCTCAGTTTCCCCCGTTCCTCAGTGACCCCCCCCCCCCCCCACTCCCCAGCCCTGCCTTGCCTCAGTTTCCCTCACCTCAGCCGTGTCCCTGCTTTCCCCCAACACCCTCAGCTCCCTCAGCTGTCACTCTCAGGGCGTTGCCACTGTCCCCAACCCACGGAGCAGAGAGGGCGAAGCCCCCCCAAATCCCCCTGCCAGTCCCACCTCCCCCGTGTCCGCTCCCTGTGCCACCCAGTGCCCACCTGCAGCGTCCGACGGGGCAGCGCCGTAGAGCGCGGGGTACGGGGGGGTCCCGGGGGGGCCATGGGGCACCCGGGGGTCCCGGCTGGGGGCGGGCACCGGCGGGGGGCAGCAGGAGCCCGCGGAGGAGGAGGAAGGTGCTGATGAAGCCCACCAGGAGACCCCCGGGGAAGGACAGGCGGGGGCTCTGCAGGCCCAGGAGCAGCATGGGGACACCTGGGGGGGGGGGACATGGGACCCTCCGTCAGCGTGGGGACACTTGGGGGGGGGGGTCAGTGGGGATCTCTTGTCACCATGGCGACACCTGGGGGGGTTATCGGGACCCCCCCCATCAGCATGGGAACACCTTGGGGGGATCAGTGGGAACCCCCCCGTCAGCGTGGGGACACCTGCCTTGTGCTTGGGGGGGGGGCACTGGGGATCCCTCTGTCACCCCCCAGCGCTGCGGCTTCCACGGGTGGGGCAGCCCCGGGGTGGAGCCCGTGGGAGGAGGGGGACAGGAGCCACGGAGGGGACAGGGAGAGTGACACCCACGGACAGGGTGACACCCACGGACACGGTGACACCCACGGACACGGTGACACCCACGGGGCAGTAACGGCACCACCCCGCGCCGGGCACCCCAAATCCAGATGGGGACAGGGGGCTGACACTGAACTCTGCTCTCAGGTAAGGGGGAACAGGGGGAGCTGTGGAACGGGGGGCGCCAGCTGTGGCCTCACCTGGTGCCGCGGCTCGGGGGTCCCCGCCCAGCCCGGGGGTCCCAAGGTCGATTCCTGTGTCCTGGTTGGTCTGGGGGCCCTGCTGGGTCCCGGGGGTACCGGCGGATCCGGGGGGCTCCGGTGGTGCCCGGGGCACCGCTGTGCCCAAGGCTGGGGCGGTCCCGGTCCGTCCGGGTGCACCGGGGGCTGGGGCGGTCCCAGACCCTCCGGGGGTCCCGGTGTCCCCGCTGTCCCCGAGGCAGGGGCGGTCCCGGCGGTCCCGGTCCGTTCCCGGGTCCCGGTGGCACCGCTGTCTCCGCCCCCCGCGCTCCCATTGGCCGAGGCCGGGCGAGCCTCCTGGCCCCGCCCTAATTCTGATTGGCTGCCGCCCCCATGGCCCCGCTCCTCCCGCGATTTGGGCGAGGGGGCGGAAGAACGGAGACCCCCGGGACAGGGGGGGACACAGACACAGCCCGGGGGGGGGGACACGGACACGGCCCGGGGCGACCTCGGTTTATTGATAAAAGGGGGGCGGGGGGCGAATGCGACATCTCATTATGAGAGAGAGACCCCCCCCGGGCCGGGGGGCGGCACCGACGGCTCCAGCGGCAACAGGACCCCCCCAAAATTACCCCAATTAATTACACACAACCCCACCCCCCCCCAAAATCAAGGGCACTCCAACCCCCCTGCCCCCCCCCCGGTTCATCCGTGTCACAAATGCCCGCGGTGACAGCACAGTGTCCCCTGGGGGGGCACAGGGATGTCCCCCCAAACAGGGCAGGGTCCCCCGGGGTGTCCTTGGGGTGCCCCCTGTGCCCGGTGCCAGGGCAGGGCAGGGATGAAGCCACAATTGCGGGGGGGTCGTTCAGGATTTAAGGGCTCAGCTTTTGGGGGGTCAGAAGTCCTGGTCCTCGGAGTCGGGGGGCGGGGGGGGCTCCTGGCGGCCCCCCCAGACGAAGCCGTAATTGTCCTGCAGGGCCTGCAGGCGGCGCCGCTCCTTCTGCGCCTCCTCCGTGCCCTGCACCTGGGGCAAAGGGGCAATCAGTGCCCAGCTGTGCCCACCGACATCTGTGCCCACCAACATCTGTGTCCCGTCACCCCTGTGCCCCCCTCATCTCTGCGCCCTGCACCTGGGGAGAGGGGAAATCAGTGCTCAGCTGGCATCTGTGCCCACCTGACCTCTGTGCCCACCCTCTTTACCTCTGTGCCCCCTGCACCTGGGGAGAGGGAGAATCAGTGCCCACCTGTGCCCACCTGACATCTGTGCCCACCTCACCTCTGTGCCCACCTGATCTCAGTGCCCACCTCACCTCCGTGCCCTGCACCTGGGGCAAAGGGGGAATCAGTGCCCACCTGTGCCCACTGATATCTGTGCCCCCTGTCACCTCTGTGCCCACCTCACCTCCGTGCCCTGCACCTGGGGCAAAGGGGGAATCAGTGCCCACCTGTGCCCACTGATATCTGTGCCCCCTGTCACCTCTGTGCCCACCTCACCTCTGTGGCCTGCACCTGGGGCAAAGGTGGAATCAGTGCCCACCTGGCATCTGTGCCCACCTGGCATCTGTGCTCACCCTCTTTACCTCTGTGCCCCCCTCATCTCTGCGCCCTGCACCTGGGCAAAGGGGGAATCAGTGCCCAGCCGTGCCCACTGACATCTGTGTCCCCCATCACCTCTGTGCCCACCTCACCTCCGTGCCCTGCACCTGGGGTAAAGGGGCAAATCAGTGCCCACCTGGCATCTGTGCCCACTCCAATCCCCTCAGTGCCCACAGACATCTGTGCCCACTCGGACCTCTGTGCCCACCTCACCTCTGTGCCCACCTGATCTCAGTGCCTACCTCACCTCCGTGCCCTGCACCTGGGGCAAAGGGGCAATCAGTGCCCAGCTGTGCCCACTGACATCTGTGCCCCCTGTCACCTCTGTGCCCACCTCACCTCTGTGCCCTGCACCTGGGGCAAAGGGGGAATCAGTGCCCACCTGGCATCTGTGCCCACCCTGATCTCAGTGCCTCTCTCATCTCAGTGCCCCCCCTGACCTCAGTGCCTTGCACCTGAGGGAAAGAGGGAAATCAGTGCCCACCTGATTTCAGTGCCCACCTGACATCTGTGCCCCTCCCTTCACCTCAGTGCCCACCTGATCTCCGTGCCCTGCACCTGGGGAGGGGGGAAATCTGTGCCCACCTGACATCTGTGCACACCTCACCTCTGTGCCCCGGCCTTCACCTCAGTGCCCACCCTGACCTCAGTGCCCACCTCACCTCTGTGGCCCCTCCTTCAAGCAGTGCCCACTGCACATCTCTTCCTCCCTCCTCTCTGTGCCCACCCCACCTCAGTGCCCGCCCTGACCTCTGTGCCCTGCACCTGGGGGAGAGGGGGGCAAATCAATTCCCCCCCCACCTCAGTGCCCCCCAATCTCAGTGCCCCCCCGACCTTATTGCCTCCCCCTTCACCTCAGTGCCCCCCAATCTCAGTGCCCACCTCATCTCAGTACCCCCCCCTTCACTTCAGTGCCCCCCTACACCTCAGTGCCCACCCCTCTGTGCCCCTCTCGACCTCAGTGCCACCCCCACTTCATTGCTCCCCTTCATTTCTGTGCCCCCCCCGTCACTCCCCCTTCACCTTAGTGCCCTCCTCACCTCACTGCCACCCCCACCTGTGTCCTGCCCCCACCCTCTCCACCTCAATGTGTCCCCCCGTGCCTCAGTTTCCCCCTGTTCCTCAGCCCTGCCGTGCCTCAGTTTCCCCCACCTCAGCCGTGTCCCTGCTTTCCCCCAACACCACAAATTCCCCTCCTGCCCACCCTCAGCTGTGCCCCCTCCCTCAGAACCCCTCCCCCACCCCATGGAACCCCTCCCCCGCCCCTCCCCGCCCCCCCGCACCAGGATGCTGAGGAAAATCTCCTTGAGGCTCCGCGAATCCTCCTCCGACAGCCACTGCGCCCCCTCCTCCTCCTCGCCCCCCGCCGCCGCCGTCACGATCTTGATCTCGATTTTCCCTGCCGGGGGGAGGGGGGGGGGTCCGGGGGGGTTCATTTGGGGCTCTCCCCGTGCCCCCACCCCCGGCCGGAGCCCCTCTCGTACCTTCAGCGCGCAGCCCCTCCTTGGCCAGCAGCTCCCGCACCTCGCTCTCCCCCTGCGGGGGGCTCTGCTTGTCCCGGGGGGGCTCCTGCTTGTCCCGGGGGGGTTCCGCATCTTTGGGGGCGTCCCGGCTCCCCCCGGCCCTGCCCATCCGCACCCGCACGCGCCCGTCCTTGGCCGGCCGGGGGCCGCTGCCCTTCCTCGCGGCTCCCTCCTCCTCCTCTTCCTCCCGCTCCTCCTCTTCCTCCCCGCGGGCCCCGGCGGGGTCGCGGCGGGGCTCGGGCCGCTCCAGCCGCTCCATCAGGCGGCTCAGGGTGCTCGCCAGGGTCCGCGTGGCGCGGCTCCGGTCGAACTCGCCCTTGAGCCCCTCGGTCTCCAGCTCCTCCTCCACCTGCACCGGGAGCGTTCGGGGCCGGTTCGGGCCGGGCCAGCACGGACCGGAGCAGCGGGGCCACACGGGCTGTCCCCGGGCTGTCCCCAGCTCTGCTGGGCACCCCTGGCCACACCATAGGGTCCCCAGCCCAACCCGGGGGTCCTCAGCCCTCCCAGGGCCTCCCCGTGCAGTCATGGGGTCCCCAGCCCAGCCAGGGGAGTCTCAGTGCAGTCAGGGGGTCCCCAATACAGTCAGGGGAGTCCCAACCCTCCCAGGGGGTCCCCAAATCTCCCAGGGGGTCCCCAGCCCAGTCAGGGGGGTCTCAACCCTCCCAGGGGCTCCTCAGCCCAACCAGGGGGTCCCCAGTGCAATCAGGGGGTCCCTGGTGTGGACAGGGTGGCCCCACAGCAATGAGGGGATCCCCATTTTGGGGGGGGGGGGGGGAGGCAGCCAACCCCGCTGGGGCTCCCCCAGTGCAGCCTGGGTGGGCCCAGCTTGGCCAGGGGGTCCCAGTACCCCTGTGGGGGTCCCCAATGGGGGCCCCAGTGTCCCTGTGGGGGTCCCAGCACAGTGAGAGGGGTCCCAGGGCCACTGTGGGGATCCCAACCCAGTCAGGGGGGTCCCAGTGCTACTGTGAGGGTCCTATTGCCCCTCTGGGGGTCCCAGCCCAGCCAGGGGGGGGTCTTAGTGTCCCTGTGGGGGGTCCCAGTGCCCCTGTGGGGGTCCCCAATGGGGGCCCAGCCCCTCAGGGGGTCCCAGCCCCTCAGGGGGTCCCCAGTGGGGGTCCCAGTGCCCCTGTGGGGGGTCCCAGTACCCTGTAGGGGTCCCAGCCCCATCAGGGGGATCCCACCCCCTCAGGGGGTCCCCAGTGGGGGTCCCAGCCCCTCAGGTGGTCTCCAATGGGAGTCCCAGCCCCAGTGGGGGGTCCCAGCCCCTCAGGGGGGTCCCCAGTGGGGGTCCCAGCCCAGCCAGAGGGGTCCCAGCCCCAATGGGAGTCCCAGCCCCTCAGGGGGGTCCCCAGTGGGGGTGCCAGCCCCTGGGGGTCCCCACCTCGCTGATGATGCTGTCGAACTCCTGCTCCATCTGGTTCTTCACCTCCTCCTTGAGCCTCGCCACCTGCTCCCGCGGCAGCAGCTCCAGCCCCGCCAGCAGCGGCCCCGCCTCCTCCTCCTCCTCCTCCTCATCTTCATCCTCAGCCTCCTCCTCCTCCTCCTCCTCCTGCCCCGCGGGGGCCTCGGGGCCGGGCGGGGCCTCGGGGCCGGGGGGCTCTGCAGGGCCCGGCCCGGCCGGGGCAGCCTTGGCTGCTTCCTCCTCCTTCTCCTCCTCCTCCTCCTCCTCCTCGCGCGCCTTCTCCCTGGCCTGGGGCAGCGGGAGGGGCTCAGGGGGAAACTGAGGCACGGGGGGGCACGGGCATGGGCACGGGGGGGTGCCCGGGCATGGGCACGGGGGGGTGCCCACCTTCCTGGTGCTCTCCTTGAGCTCCTCGAGGAACTGCAGCAGGTCCCCGGGGCTGCGGATCACCTTGAAGTGGATCCTCCTGCGGGGGTCTGCCAGGGGGCAACGGGGGTGGCAGTGCCAGGGGGGCACCGGGGGCATGGGGGGCACGGGGTGGGCAACGGGGATGGCAGTGCCAGAGGGGCACCGGGGGCATGGGGGGACACAGGGGACGTGGGGTGGGCAACGGGGGGGGGCAGTGCCAGAGGGGCACCGGGGGCATGGGGGACACAGGGGGGCATGGGGGGCACAGGGGGCATGGGGTGGGCAACGGGGATGGCAGTGCCAGGGGGGCACAGGGGGCCATGGGGGACATGGCATGGGAGTGACATAGGAGACATGGGGAGGGCAACGGGGGTGGCACTGCCAGGGGGGCACCGGGGGCATGGGGGGGTATGGGGGACACAGGGGACACGGGGTGGGCAAGGGGGTGGCAGTGCCAGGGGGCACCAGGGGCATGGGGGGCACAGGGTGGGCATGGGGGGGCACGGGGTGGGCATCAGGGATGGCAGTGCCAGGGGGCACAGGGGGTGCACCGGGGGGCATGGGGGTGACACGGGGGACACAAGGTGGGCATGGGGGTGGCATGAGGGCATGGGGGGTGACACAGGGGACACGGGGGCATGGGGTGGGCATCAGGGACACAAGAGGGCATGGAGGGGGCATGGAGGTGATGGGGGGGCATGGGGGTGACATGGGGGCATGTGGTGGGCATGGGGGTGACACGGGGGACACGAGGTGGGCATGGGGGGTGGCATGAGGGCATGGGGGTGACACAGGGGACACAGTGGGGCATGGGAGACACAGGGTGGGCATGGAGGTGATGCGGGGACATGGGGTGGGCATGGGGGTGACGGGGTGGGCATGGAGGGGACATGGGGGTGACAGGGTAGAGGTGACATGGGGGACACAGGGTGGGCACAGAGGTGACACAGGGAACACAAGGTGGGCATGGAAGTGACACGGGGGACACAGGGGTGGCACGGAGGTGGCACAGGGAGGACACCCAGGACTCACCAGCTGCCCGACCACCGGCTGCCCTCGGGGACGGCTCCTGCAGGGAGGGCACCGGGCATGGAGCAGGGCACAACCCCCCAAAGTGACACCAGAGTGTCCCCAAGGCCACTGGAGCAGGGCACAACCCCCAAAGTGACACCAGGATGTCCCCAAGGCCACTGGAGCAGGGCACAACCCCCCCAAAGTGACACCAGAGTGTCCCCAAGGCCACTGGAGCAGGGCACAACCCCCAGAGTGACACCAGAGTGTCCCCAGGGCCACTGGAGCAGGGCACAACCCCCAAAGTGACACCAGAGTGTCCCCAAGGCCACTGGAGCAGGGCACAACCCCCAAAGTGACACCAGAGTGTCCCCAAGGCCACTGGAGCACGGCACAAACCCCCCAAAGTGACACCAGAGTGTCCCCAAGGCCACTGGAGCAGGGCACAGACCCCAAAGTGACACCAGAGTGTCCCCAAGGCCACTGGAGCAGGGCACAGACCCCAAAGTGACACCAGGATGTCCCCAAGGCCACTGGAGCAGGGCACAGACCCCAAAGTGACACCAGGATGTCCCCAAGGCCACTGGAGCAGGGCACAGACCCCAAAGTGACACCAGGATGTCCCCAAGGCCACTGGCACTCACCCTGGCGCTGTCCCGCTGGGCACTGGCACTGGCTGGCACCTCCTGCTCCCCGGCTGGCACATCCTGCGCTGGCTCTGCCTGGGTGCCTGGCACAGAGGGGACAGGGCTGGCACGGCTGGCACAGGGGGGTCCCAGGGGCAGAGGGGACAGCGGCAGCGCTGTCACGGCGGGGAGGGGACAGGGCCGTACCCTCGTGGGTGTCCCTGGGTGCCCCTGGGGGTGGCACCTCGCTGTCCCTGTCACTCCAGAGCCGCGAGTCCAGAGAGCGCAGCTCCTGCGAGATCTGCTCGACCTTGTGCTGGGTGACAGCTGGGGACAAGGGACAGCTGGGGACAGCTGGGGACACAGGGACAGCTGGGGACAAGGGACAGCTGGGGACAGCTGGGGACACAGGGACAGCTGGGGACAAGGGACAGCTGGGGACAGCTGGGGACACAGGGACAGCTGGGGACACAGGGACAGCTGGGGACACACGGACAGCTGGGGACAGCTGGGGACAGCTGGGGACACAGGGACAGCTGGGGACAGCTGGGGACATGGGGACAGCTGGGGACACAGGGACAGCTGGGGACAGCTGGGGACAGCTGGGGACACGGGGACAGCTGGGGACACAGGGACAGCTGGGGACAGCTGGGGACAGCTGGGGACACGGGGACAGCTGGGTGACAGCTGGGTGACAGCTGGGGACACAGGGACAGCTGGGGACAAGGGACAGCTGGGGACAGCTGGGGACACAGGGACAGCTGGGGACACGGGGACAGCTGGGGACACACGGACAGCTGGGGACAGCTGGGGACACGGGGACAGCTGGGGACAGCTGGGGACAGCTGGGGACACAGGGACAGCTGGGGACAGCTGGGGACATGGGGACAGCTGGGGACACAGGGACAGCTGGGGACAGCTGGGGACAGCTGGGGACACGGGGACAGCTGGGGACAGCTGGGGACACAGGGACAGCTGGGGACAGCTGGGGACACGGGGACAGCTGGGGACACAGGGACAGCTGGGGACAGCTGGGGACAGCTGGGGACAGCTGGGGACACGGGGACAGCTGGGGACACAGGGACAGCTGGGGACAGCTGGGGACAGCTGGGGACAGCTGGGGACAAGGGACAGCTGGGGACACAGGGACAGGGACAGCCCCACACTGCAGGGACCAGGGCAGCCCTGGCACAGAGGAAACAGTGCCAGGCTGGAAAGGACAGTGCCAGTCCCAGGCTAAGAGGACAGGGCCAACTCCAGAATGGAGGGGACAGTGCCAGACTGGAGGAGACAAGGCCAGTCCCAGGATGGAGGGGACAGTGCCAGCTCTAGACTGGAAGGGACAGTGCCACCTCTAGGCTGGGATGACAGTGCCAGCCCCAGGCTGGAGAGGACAGTGCCAGCCCCAAGCTGGGGTGACAGTGCCACCTCTAGGCTGGGGTGACAGTGCCATCTCTAGGATGAAGGTGCCAGCCCCAGGCTGGGGGGGCAGTGCCAGCCCCAGGATGAAGGTGCCAGCCCCAGGCTGGGGGGGCAGTGCCAGCCCCGCAGCCGGGCTCAGTGCCAGCCCCAGGGCGGGCAGCCCCAGCCCCACGCCCGCTCCCCGTGCCCCCCGGTACTCACAGACTTGGGCACGCACGTACTGCACGTACTGGGCGGGCGAGAGCGCGGGCTGGCAGCGGATGGGCAGCGGTGCCAGCGCCGGGGCCGGGCGCAGGAAGGGGTGGTGGCAGATGCGCGTGGTGTGCACGGTCAGCACGTACTGGCACGACTGCGGCTCGTCCACGCGGGCAATGTAATCGCCCGTGCCCTCCTCGCACAGGAACTGCGGGCACGGTGCCAGTGAGGGCCTGCCGTGCCCAGGGTGCCCCTCAGTGCCCCCTTCAGTGCCCCTCAGTGCCCTCCTCGCACAGGAACTGCGGGCACGGCCTGGTGAGGGCCTGCCGTGCCCAGGGTGCCCCTCAGTGCCCCCTTCAGTGCCCCTCAGTGCCCTCCTCGCACAGGAACTGCGGGCACGGCCTTGGTGAGGGCCTGCCGTGCCCAGGGTGCTCCTCAGTGCCCCCCGTGCCCCTCAGTTTTCCCCTGTGCCCCTCAGTGCCCCCTGTCCCCTCCTCGCACAGCAACTGTGGGCACGGTGCCAGTGAGGGCCTGCCGTGCCCAGGGTGCCCCTCTGTGCCCCTCAGTGCCCTCCTCGCACAGGAACGGTGGGCACATCCAGGGTGAGGGCCTGCCATGCCCAGGGTGCTCCTCAGTGCCCCTCAGTGCCCCCAGTGCCCCTCAGTGCCCCCCATGCTCAGGCAGGGTGCTGTGCCCCCCATACCCCCCATGCCCCCTGGCAGCCCCGGTGCCCACCTGGATCAGGCAGGGTGCTGTGCCCCCCCTGGCACCCCCCCTATGCCCCCCATGCCCAGGCCTGGTGCTGTGCTCCCTGGCACCCCCTGTGCCCCCCATGCCCTCTGGCACCCCCCCACGCCCATCTTGATCAGGCAGGGCATGGTGCCCCCCCTGTGCCCTCCATACCCTCTGTGCCCCCATGCCCACCTTACTCAGGCAGGGTCCTGTGCCCTCCATGCCTCCGGGCACCCTCCTATGCCCCCCATACCCACCTGGATCAGGCAGGGTGCTGTGCCCCCCTGTGCCCCCCATGCCCATTTGATCATGCAGGGCATGGTGCCCCCCCTGTGCCCTCCACCCCACCTGTGCCCCCATGCCCACCTTGCTCAGGCAGGGTGCTGTGCCCCCCCAGCGCCCAAGGTGCTCCTCAGTGCCCCCCTCAGTGCCCCCCATGGCCCTCAGTGCCCCCCATGCTGCCCACCTTGCTCAGGCAGGGTGCTGTGCCCTCCATGCCCCCAATGCCCCCTGGCACCCCCAGCGCCCACCTTGCTCAGGCAGGGTGCTGTGCTCCTCCTGTGCCCCCACGCCCACCTTGCTCAGGTCTGGTGCTGTGCCCCCCTGGCACCCCCTGTGCCCCTCATGCCCTCTGGCACCCCCAGTGCCCACCTTGCTCAGGCAGGGTGCCGTGCCCCCCCGGCGCCCAGGGCGCTCCTCAGCGCCCCCCGTGCCCCCCGTGCCAGCCTTACCCGGACCTCGGCCTCGCGGGCACGCCCGGTCAGGTCGCAGCGGGAGCCGTTGCCGTAGCTCTGGCTGTGGTAGCGCCGCAGCTGGTGCTGCTGGGAGGCCTGCAGGGCACGGGTGGGCACAGGGTGGGCACGGGTGGGCACAGAACACTGCCGTGCCCAGGGCGGGGGGCACACCCACCTTGGCAGCCTCGTCGTGCCAGTCGAAGGCAGACTGGTAATAGCCCAGCACCAGCACGTCGCCCTTGATCTCAGACTCTGCAGGGTGGGCACACGGCGGGCACACGGTGAGGGGGGGAGGGGTCCTCGGGCCCGCCCCGTGCCCGCCCCGTGCCCGGCGTCACCTTCCAGGTGGTACTGCTGGATGTGGCGCCCGTAGCAGAACTCGTACGTCCACCAGTCCTTAGTCTGCGAGGGGGCACGGGGTGAGGGTGGGCATGGCGTGCCCCCCTGGCACCTCCCAGCACCACCCGTGCCCCCCTGGCACCCCCTGCGTCCCTCCCATGCACACCTTGAGCAGGCAGGGCACCATGCCCCCCTGATGCCCACCTTGAGCAGGCAGGGCACTGTACCCTCCCCCATGCCCCCCTGATGCCCACCTTGACCAGGCACGGCACAGTGCCCATGGCCCCCATCACTCCCCATGCCCCTTCGATGCCCACCTTGACCAGGCAGGGTGCGGTGCCCATGCCCCCCATGCCCCCATTGATGCCCACCTTGACCAGGCACAGGGCAGTGCCCATGCCCCCCATGCCCCATGATGCCCACCTTGCCCAGGCAGGACGCGGTGCCCATGGTCCCCAGCACTCCCCATGCCCCCCATGCCCCCATTGATGCCCACCTTGAGCAGGCAGGGCGCGGTGCCCATGCCCCCCATCACTCCCCATGCCCCTTCGATGCCCACCTTGAGCAGGCAGGGCGCGGTGCCCATGGGCCGCAGCAGCTCTGCCACGCCGGAGCCGTTGTACCCGCGGGGGTCCCGGGGGGGTCCCGGGGGCGGTGCCACGGCCGCGGGGGGCAGGTGGCACTCGTAGAGCTGCTTGAACCGCGATGCCACCGTCACCACGTCCTGCCGCTGCACGGGGGGCACGGGGGCACCGCGTCAGGGCACGGGGGCACAGGGTCAGGGCATGGCACCCTTGAACAGACCCTGGCACCCCTAAAGAGCCTCCACAGAGCTCCCCCTGGCACCCCAAAACACCTCCTGGCACCCCTAAAGAGTCCCCTGGCACCCCAGGGCCCCGGCACCCCTAAAGAGCCCCCCTAAACATCCCCTGGCACCCCCATAATGAGCGTCCTGGCACCTCCAAACACCCTCCAGTATCCCCTGGCACCCCTAAACACCCCCCAGGGCTCTGCCCCCCTGGCATCCCCAAACAGCCCCACCTGGCACCCCTAAATACCCCCAGGCACCCCCTGGCACCCCTAAACACCCCCCGGGGCTCTGGGGCTCTGCCCCCCTTGGGGAGGCCCCTCTGAGGACCCCACAGACACCCCCAGAACCCACAGACACCCCCGGCACCCCACAGACACCCCCAGACACCCCCAGGACCCCACAGACACCCCCGGGACCCCACAGACACCCTGAGATCCCACAGACACCCCCAGAACCCACAGACACCCCTAAAAACCCCACAGACACCCCCATAATCCCACAGACACCCCATAAACACCCCAGGACCCCACAGACACCCCCAGACCCCAGAGACACCCCCAGACCCCAGAGACACCTCCAGATTCCCCCCGTGATCCCACGGCCCCAGAGAGACCCCAAAGCCCCCCAGTGACCCCACAGACTCCCCCAAGGACCCCAAACCCCCCCAGTGACCCCAAGAGTCCCTCACTGACCCCAAAGCCCCCCTGGTGACCCCACAGAGACCCCAAAGCCCCCCGAGACCCTGCAGCCCCCCAGTGACCCCACAGAGACCCCAAAGCCCACCCAGACACCCCACAGACCCCCTCAGTGACCCCAGAGCCCCCCAGTGACCCCAAAGCCCCCCAGGAACCCCACGGACTCCCCCTGTGACCCCACAGACTCCTCCTGTGACCCTGCAGCACCCCCATGACCCCACAGACTGCCCAGGGACCCCAAAGCTCGCCCAGAGACCCCAAGACACCCCCATTGACCCTGCAGCCCCCCTGGTGACCCCATAGATTCAACCGGAGACCCAAAGCGCCCCCAAATCCCCCCGGTGACCCTACAGCCACCCCAGTGACCCCAAAGCCCCCCAGTGACCCCAAGAGTCCCTCACTGACCCTAAAGCCCCCGTGGTGACCCCACAGAGACCCCAAAGTCCCCTAGAGGCCCCACAGACACCCCAGCGACCCCAAAGACACCCCTGTGACCCCAAAGCCCCCCCATGACCCCACAGACACACCTGTGACCCCAAAGCCCCCCCAGTGACCCCAAAGCCCCCCCATGACCCCAAAGACACCCCAGTGACCCCAAAGCCCCCCCATGACCCCACAGACACCCCTGTGACCCTAAAGCCCCCCCAGTGACCCCAAAGACACCCCAGTGACCCCAAAGCCCCCCCATGACCCCACAGACTGCCCAGGGACCCCAAAGCTCACCCAGACACCCCCATTGACCCTGCAGCCCCCCTGGTGACCCCACAGATTCAACCAGAGACCCAAAGTGCCCCCAAAGCCCCCCAGTGACCCCAAAGTCCCCCCGTGACCCCACAGACACCCCCGGTGACCCCAGTTCCCCCCAGCCCCCCCCCCCTTCCCGCCAAAACAGCCGCATCCGGCCCCGCCCTGTTCCTGTCCCCCGGGGGGGGGGGGCACAGGACGGGGCTCGGGACCCCCCCAAACCCTCTGGACCCCCCCAAACCAGCCGGAGGAGCCCCGGGGCCGTCCCGGGACAAACGGGGACAAACCGGGACAAACGGAGACAGCGGGTGTGACCGGCCCGGATTGGGGAACCGAAAAGTGAAACCCCCGGTCCGGCCCTGCCCCCCCCGCACATCCGGAACGTGCGCGGGCGGCACCGGGGCAGAAACGGAACCCATCCCCCCCACCCCCGGCACGGAGCGGCTCCGCACAGCGCAGGTACGGACAGACCGGGACACCGGGACTGACCGGGAACCCCCCCCCGGGACACCGGGATTGACCGGGAACCCCCCCCCGGGACACCGGGACAGACCGGGACACCGGGACAGACCGGGAACCCCCCCCGGGACACCGGGACTGACCGGGACACCGGGACAGACCGGGAACCCCCCCCGGGACACCGGGACTGACCGGGACACCGGGACAGACCGGGAACCCCCCCCCGGGACACCGGGACTGACCGGGACACCGGGACAGACCGGGAACCCCCCCCGGGACACCGGGACTGACCGGGACACCGGGACAGACCGGGACACCGGGACTGACCGGGACAGACCGGGAACCCCCCCCGGGACACCGGGACTGACCGGGAACCCCCCTGGGACACCGGGACAGACCGGGAACCCCCGGGACCGACCGGGAACCCCTCCCGGGACACCGGGATCCATGAGCCCCGGCTGAGCCGAGCCCCTACACGGGACCCTGAGCCCCGGGAGCCGCGGAGCCCCGGCCCAGGAACCCTGCCCGGGATCCCGAGCCCCCGGAGCCGCTGAGCCCTGGCCCGGGACCCCAGCCCGGGATCCCGAGCCCCGCCCGGTGTCCCCGAGCCCCGCCCGAGCCCCGGGAGCCGCTATTCCCCGTCCCTGTCCGGGACCCCGAGCCCAGCCCGGGACATCTCCGACCTCGGCCCGGTGCCCCCGGCCCCGTTCCCGCCCCGAACGGGCGCTCCCGGCCCCTGCAGAGACCCCCGGCCGTGTTCCACTGCCCGGCGGCTGCCGCGAACCCCGGAACGAGCCACGGTGAGGAGCTCAGCCGGGGGCACGGGCCCGGTACAGCGCTGACCGGAGCCCCGGGCCCGGTACAGCCTTGAGCAGTGCCCCGGCCCCGGTTCAGCCCCGGACTGGGGCGCCCGGTTCAGCCCTAGCCGGTATCCCGGGCTCGGCTCAGCCCCTGAGCAGTTCCCCCGGTCTCGGTACAGCCTCAGACCGGTGCCCCGGGCGCGGTTCACCCCCTGAACGATGCCCCGGCCCCGGTTCACCCCAGCCCGGAGCCCCGCCCCGCTCCGCCCCCGGACAGGTGCTCCCGGTCCCCGTAACCCCCCCCCCCGCGGGCGGCCCTCCTGACCCGCAGCCGGTGCCCCGCTCCTCGGCAGCCCCATGGCCGGTCCGCCGCTCCCGGTACAGCCCCCCGGACGCCGCCCGCCTCCCCCTCCCCCAGCCGTTGGCCCCGGTACCGCGGCGCACCTGCCCGGCCAGGACGGGCTCGGCCAGGATCTCGAGGCCGTACTTGAGCTCGCTGAGCTCCTGCAGGTTGAGCGCGGCCCGGGCCCCGCGGAGGGGCCACCCCGGGCCGAGCAGCGCCAGCAGCGCCAGCGCCGCCACCGGCCCCGGGCCCCGCCGCGCCGCCATCTTCCCCCGCCGCCGCCGCTTCCGCTTCCGCCCGCACCTCCTCGCGCCCGCCCCGGCCCCGCTGCTCCGGGTCGCGATTGGTCTGAATACCTGCCTGTCAAAGAGAAGCGCGACTTTGATTGGTCAGCGGGCGGGGATGACGCCACCCGTTGTGAGGCCGCGGGGGCGAGGCGGTTGCGAAGCCGCGGCCAGCGGCGATTGGCCGGAGCCCGCGCGGGCGGCAGCCAATGGCGAGGCGGGGCGCGGCCGGCCGCGATGACGTAAGGTCTGGCGGATTCCCATTGGCCGAGCGGGATGCAGGCGATCCCTGCGCGCTGATTGGCTGAGAGCACCGAGCATCCCGGGGGCATCACGTGATTACCGGAGCCGGGAGGGGCGGGCGGGGACCCCGATCGAGCTGGGCCGGCCCCGGCGCCATCTCCCGGCCCTGGAGCCCCTCTGCTGCCCGGTCTGCTCCTGACCGCGCCCAAACCGCTCCCAGCCCCCCGGGATCCCTGAGAACCCCGGGACTCCTCAGCCCCATCAGGACCCCTAAGCCCCCCAGGACCCCTCAGCCCCCCAGGACCCCTGAGCTCCCCGGGACCCCTCAGCCCTTTAGGACTCCTCAGCCCCCCGGGACCCTTCAGCCCCCCAGGATCCCTGAACCCCCCTGGACCCCTGCGCCTCCCAAGACGCCTCATCCCCCCAGGACCCCTCAGCCCTTTAGGACCCCTGAGCCCCCCGGGACACCCCCCCGGCAGCCCCCCGAGTGTCCCCACCCCCCCATCTCCGAGTCCCGCCCCCTCCCGGTGCCGGCCGAGCCCGGGCCGGGCCCCCCCGCGCCCCCGGTCAATGGGGCCGTTGTGCGCCCCGCGCGTGGGCACAAAGCTCGGCCTGAGGCCGCCGCACCGGGGGGGCTGATCCCGGCCCGACCCCCCCCGCCCCTCCCCCCCGTCCGCCGCCTCTCCCCCCCCCCGCCCCAGCCTCGCCCCGCCCCTCCCGAGGCTGCGGCGGTGCCGTTCCACACCGGGGCCGCCGGGGGCGCCCTCGCCGCCCGCTCCGGTGCCGGTGCCGCTTGCGGCCGCGGAGCGCCGGGATCCGCCAGCGGAGCCAGGTAGGGCCGGGGCCGCTCCTGTCGCGACGTGTCGCGATGGGGGTGGATGGATGGCACCTGCCGTGGCCCTGTCGCGGCTGCGACATCGCCGCTTCTCCCCCCCGGACACCCCCAAACCCGCATCCCCCCCGGCATCCCCCGCATCCCCCGAACGGCCCCAGCCCCCCCCGAGCCCCGCATCCCCCGAGCCCCCCCGGTACCCCCAGACCCCTCCCTGCCCCCCCCAGCCCCTCCCACGTCACGGCTGCCCCGGCCCCGCCTTTGGGGGAGCCCCGGGGGGGGCGGGGGCGGCCCCGGTGCGGCCACGCCCGGGGGGGGGCCGGGGGCGATCCCGGGCTGTGCCCCCCCCGGCCCGACACCGTGCCCGTGTCCCCAGGCCCGAGCTGCGGGGGCAGAGCCATGAGGGAGGGCTGAGCCCCCCGGAGCTGCGCCCACCCCCAGGTGAGGGCACGGGTGCACTGGGGGCACTGGGGGGACTGGGAGAACTGGGGGCACTGGGAGAACTGGGAGTACTGGGAGAACTGGGGGGACTGGGAGATATTGGGAGAATTGGGGGCACTGGGGCCACTGGGGGAATTGGGGGCACTGGGGGAACTGGGGGGACTGGGGGCACTGGGAGATATTGGGAGAATTGGATGAATTGAGGGCACTGGGGGGACTGGGAGAATTGGCGGCACTGGGAGAATTGGGAGATATTGGGAACACTGGGAGCACTGGGAGAACTGGGAGCACTGGGAGAATTGGGGGCACTGGTTTGTACTGGGAGAACTGGGGAGGGATGGAGGGGCCCGAGCACAGCAGAACGGGGGCACTGGGGGGGCACTGGGATGAACTGGGAGCACTGGGAGATGGGAGCGCTGGGAACGCTGGAGGCAGAGCAGGGACCGAGGGATGGTGCACGGCACTGGCGGCACTGGTTTGTACTGGGAATCACTGGGGAGTTCTGTGGGCACTGGTTTGTACTGGGAATCACTGGGGAGTTCTGTGGGCGCTGGTTTGTACTGGGAGTTGCTGGGAGGGACTGTGTTGTACTGGGGGGCACTGTGGGTACTGGTTTGTACTGGGAGGAGCTGGGGGATTGTGTGGGCACTGGTTTCTACTGGGAGGAGCTGGGCTGTACTGGGGGGGACTGGGTTGTACTGGTGGGCACTGGGAGGGACTGGGTTGTACTGGGGGCACTGGGAGGAACTGGGTTGTACTGGGCTGTACTGGGGGCACTGGGGGGCACTGGGAGGGGCTGGGCTGTACTGGGGGGCACTGGGAGGGGCTGGGCTGCTCTGGGGGGCACTGGGAGGGGCTGGGCTGTACTGGGGGCACTGGGAGGGACTGGGAGGGACTAGGGGCACTGGGAGGGGCTGGGGGCACTGGGGGCACTGGGGGGGACTGGGCTGTACTGGGGGCGCTGGGAGGAGCTGGGCTGTACTGGGGGCACTGGGGGGGACTGGGCTGTACTGGGGGCACTGGGAGGAGCTGGGCTGTACTGGGGACACTGGGAGGAGCTGGGCTGTACTGGGGGCACTGGTGACGCTGCTGTCACTGGGAGGCTCCGGGCGTCACTGGGAGGAGCTGGGAGGGGCTGGGTTGCCCTGGTGACACTGGGGACACTGAGAGGAGCTGGCCTGCCCTGGGGGCACTGGTGACACTGGGGGCACCGGGGGGCACCGGGGGGCACTGGGAGGAGCTGGCTGTCACTGGGGGCACTGGGAGGGGCTGGGTTGTGTTGGGGGGCACTGGGGGCACTGGGAGGGGCTGGGAGGGGTTGAGTTGCCCTGGGGGGCACTGGTGGCACTGGTGGCACTGGGAGGGGCTGCCTCGCCCCGGGGGTCCCTGCAGTGACGCTGTCCCTCCCCAGGCAGGATGTGGGGGGCGCAGCGGTGACACTGGGTGTCCCTGGGTGTCCCTGTCTGTCCCCAGGCAGGATGCGGGGGGCGCAGCGGTGACACTGGGTGTTACTGGGTGTCCCTGCGGTGACATCGCTGTCCCCCTGTCCCCAGGCAGGATGCGGGGGGCGCAGCGGTGACCCTAGTGACACTGGGTGTTACTGGGTGTCCCTGCAGTGACACTGTCGCTGTCCCTGTCCCCAGGCAGGATGCGGGGGGCGCAGCGGTGACCCTAGTGACACTGGGTGTTACTGGGTGTCCCTGCAGTGACACTGTCCCTGTCCCCTTGTCCCCAGGCAGGATGCGGGGGGCGCAGCGGTGACCCTAGTGACACTGGGTGTTACTGGTGTCCCTGCAGTGACACTGTCGCTGTCTGTCCCCAGGCAGGATGCGGGGGGCGCAGCGGGCTCTGTGCCTGCTGCTGCTGGTCTCGGCCTCGCTGGCCGCGCTGCTCCTGCACCTCTGGGCCCCCAAGGGCGCCCCCAGCGTGGACCTGCGCCGCCCCCCCCCCCGAGCGGCTGCCGCCCCCCCCGGGGCCCCCCGGCCGCGCCTACCCACACGTGCCCTTCCGGGTCAAGGAGGAGGTCATGGAGTAAGGACGGGCACCCGGGCTGGGGGGCACCCGGGGGTGGGGGGGCACCCAGGGGTGGGGGGGCAATGGGGGGTACACAAGGGTGGGGGGCACCCAGGGGTGGGGGGGGCAATGGGGAGTACACAAGGGTGGGGGGCACCCAGGGGTGGGGGGCACCCAGGGGTGGGGGCACCCAGGGGTAGGGGGACCGGGGGGCACCCAATGGTTGGGGGGCAATGGGGGGTACACAAAGGTGGGGGGCACCGGGGGGTACCCAAGGTTTGGAGCACCCAATGGTGGGGGTACCCAAGGGTGGGGGCCACCCAGGGGTGGGGGGACCGGGGGCACCCAATGGTGGGGGTACCCAAGGGTGGGGGGCACTTGGGAGGGTGGCACTTGCAGGGTGGGGGTATCCAAGGATGGGGGCACTGGGGGGGCACTCGAGGGTGGGGGCACGCAAGGGTACCCAAGGGTGGGGGGCACCGGGGGAGCACTCAAGGGTGGGGGCACCCAAAGATGGGGGGCACCGAGAGGGTGGGGGGCACCGGGGAGGTACCCAAGGGTGGGGGCACCGAGAGGGTGGCACCTGCGGGTTGGGGGCACCCAAGGGTGGGGGCATCGGGGACATGGGGCCTGGGAACCCCGGGGCTGGGGCACGGCAGCGAGGGGGTACCCAAGGGTGGGGGTACCCAAGGGTGGGGTAACCGAGAGGGTGGCACCTGCAGGCTGGAGGTACTCAAGGGTGGGAGCACCCAAGGGTGGGGGGCACCCATGGTTTGAGACCTGGGAACCCCTAGGCTGGGGCATGGTTGGGGAGGGGCACCCAAGGGTGGGGGGCACCCAAGGATGGGGCACTCGGGGCTGAGGGCACCCCAGGACGGGGCTGTGGCTCCCAGGGGGCACCCGTGGGTGGGGGCACCCAAAAATGCGAGCACCCCAGGGTGGGTGTTGGGGGCACCACGGGAAGGGCGATGGGCGATGGCAGAGCGGTGCCAAAGGCGGTGCCAGGGGGGGTCAGGGCTGGGGGGGTGGCGGGGGGGGGCTGGAAGGTGGCAGCAGGTGCCAGGGGGTGACAAATGGGGACAGGGAGGAACGGAGGTGCCAGAGGGGTGACACGCGGGGACAGGAGGTGCCAGGGCAATGACACGAGGGGACAGGAGGTGCCAGGGCGGTGCCAAGGCGGTGCCAGGGCGGTGCCAGGGCGGTGACAGCGGGGACAGGCAGTGACAGGAAGTGTTGGGGAGGTGACACGTGGGGACAAGGAGGAACAGGAGGTGCCAGGGCAGTGACACACAGTGACAGGAGGCGCCAGGGTGGTGCCAGGGCGGTGCCATGCAGGGACAAGGAGGGACAGGACGTTCCAGGGCGATGACACGCGGGAACGGGAGGTGCCAGGGCAGTGACACACAGTGACAGGCAGGGACAGGGGGTGCCAGGGCAGTGCCAGCGGGGACAGGAGGTGCCAGGGCGGTGCCAGGGCAGTGACACGTGGGGACAGGGAGGGATAGGAGGTGCCAGGGCAGTGCCAGGGTGGTGCCACGCGGGGACAGGAGGTGCCAGGGCGGTGCCACCTGGGGACAGGCAGTGACAGGAGGTGCCAGGGTGGGGCCAAGGCGGTGCCCCATGGAGACAGGAGGTGCCAGGGCGGTGTCCCATGGGGACAGGAGGTGCCAGGGTGGTGCCACGCGGGGACAGGAGGTGCCAGGGCGGTGCCAAGGCGGTGCCCCATGGAGACAGGAGGTGCCAGGGCGGTGCCAAGGCGGTGCCCCATGGGGACAGGAGGGGCCAGGGCGGTGCCGCTCCCCGCGTCGCGGCTCTGTCGCCGCTGCTGTCGGTGCCAGCGGCCCTGTCGCGACAGGCTGCTGCCCAGGAACGGCTGCTCGTGCGAGGCGGAGGCCGAGGCGGGGCTGGCGCTGCCGCTGCACCGGCGCCTCTTCGGGCCCGGCCCGGCGGGGCTCGACTTCGGCAGCGCCTTCAGCCCCGGGGAGCGGCCGCGGCAGCTGCGGGAGCGGGAGCGCGAGTACCGCAACTACCGGAACCGGTGAGCGCGACCGGAGCGAGCCCCGGGATCAGAGAGCGCGTGCGACCCCCGGGGGGTCAGAGCAGGAACGACCCCCGGGACTGAGCACGGGAGCGACCCCCGGGGTTCAGAGCGGGAGAGACCCCCGGGACCCAGAGGGGAGGGACCCCCGGGAATCAGAACCGGAGCGACCCCCGGGATCAGAGAGCGAGAGGGACCCCCGGAGCTGAGAGCAGGAACGACCCCCGGGATTCAGCCCGGGAGCGACCCCCGGGGCTCAACACGGGAGGGACCCCCGGGCTCAGAGCAGGAGGGACCCCCGGGACCCAGAGGGGAGGGACCCCTGGGATTCAGCCCAGGAGCGACCCCCGGGACTCAGAACGGGAGCGACCCCCGGGGCTGAGAGCGGGAGGGACCCCCAGGACTCAACCCAGGAGCGACCCCCGGGGCACCGCGGGACCCGCGGCCATCACGGGGGGAGGCTGGGACCCCCTGGCTGGGTGTGGGACCCCCCGGGACCCCTTGGCTGGGTGTGGGACCCCCCGGGATCCCCCGTTTGAAGCCCCGGTGCCCCCCCGCAGGGTGCAGACCCCCGCAGACCGGCTGCTGATCGTCCCGGCCAACTCCCCGCTGGAGTACCCGGCGCAGGGGGTGGAGGTGCGGCCGCTGCAGACGGTGCTGGTGCCCGGTGAGGGTCAACGAGGGGGGCACGGGGATGGGCACGGGGCTGGGGGGCACCGGGTCAGGGAGGGGGGCACGGGGAGGGCACGGGGTGGGGGAAACGGGGGGTGTGGGAGCTCCTCCCAGTGCCCCCCAGTGCCCCCCAGTAGGACAGCGCAGGGTTGGGGGGACACGGGGATGGGGGGCACCGGGTCAAGGAGGGGGGCATGAGGGTGGTGGGCACAGGATGGGGGAAACGGGGGGGTGGGAGCTCGTCCCAGTGTCCCCAGTGCCCCCCAGTGTCCCCCAGTTTCCCCGGTGCCCCCCAGTACAGCAGCACACGGTTGGGGGGCACGGAGATGGGATGGGATGGGAGGGACACGGGGATTGGGGGGTGTCCCTGGGCAGGGGGGACCCCCGGGTGGCTCTGAGGGGGGGGTTCACGGTCAGGGGGTCCCTGCGGGGTCTCCCGGCCTCACCCCCGTGTCCCGCCCCGCCCCCCCCCAGGGCTCAGCCTGCAGGCGCCGGCCAGGAACAGGTACCAGGTGAGGGCGGGGGGGGCACGGGGAGGGCTGGAGGGGGCGGGGCTTGACTGGAATGGGCGGGGCTTGACTGGAATGGGGCGGGGCCTGCTGGAGATGGGCGGATATGCTTGAAATGGGCGGGGCCACCCGGCATGGGCGTGGTCTGCCCGCTCTGTGGGCGCGGCCTGCTCGCTCTGTGGGCGCGGCCTGCCCGCTCTGTGGGCGTGGCCTTCCCGTTCCGTGGGCGCGGCCTGCTCGCTCTGTGGGCGCGGCCTCTTGGGTGGGCGGGGCCGTGGAGGGGCCGGGCCGAGTTTGTCGCGCACCCCCCCCCCCCCGTGCGCCCCCTCCCCGTTTTTGGGGGTCCCTGCCGGGCCCCCCCCCGTGACGTGCCGCCCCCAGGTGAACCTGACGGCCTCGCTGGGGACGCTGGCGGTGGCGGCCGAGGTGGAGGGCGTGGCGCTGCGGGGGGAGGGGCAGCCGCACCTGTCCTTGGCCGCCGCCCACCTGGACCACCTGAACCGGCAGCTGCAGTTCGTGACCTACACCAACACCCAGTTCCACCCCGACACCGCCGACATCGGTGCGTACGGGGGGCTCGGCCCGGGGGCACCGGCACCCCCAGAACCTTGGGACCCCGCGGACCCCGGCGCTCTTGGCACCCCCAACGACCCCCGGACCCCCCTGGATGCCCAATTCCCCCCGTCAGCCCCGGCTCCCCGATGCCCACAAGGACACTCGGAGTGTCCCCGATGCCCACAGAGACATTCATGGGACCCTCTATGCCCACAAGGACACCCCAGGATCCTCAATGCCCACATGGACACTCGTGGGATCCCTGAGACCCACAGGGACACTCGGGGTATCCCCAATGCCCACAGGGACACCCCCGAATCCACAATGCCCACAGGGACACGTGTGTGACCCTCAATGACGCCCCCGGATCCCCGATACCCACAGGGACACTCAGGGTACCCTCAATGCCCTCAGGGACACTCGGGGGATCCCTGGGACGCTCGGGGTACCCCCAATGGCACAGGGACACCCCGGGATCCCCAATACCCACAGAGACACTCGGGGTACCCTCAATGCTCTCAAGGACACTCAGGGGATCCCTGGGATTCACGGTGCCCCCGATGCCCCCGTCATTCCCCGTGTCCTCCGGTGCCCCCCGTGCCCCCCGATGCCTCCCTCTGCCCCCGTGTCCTCCATGCCCCCCTCGTGCTCCTCAGTGCCCCCGATGCCCCCCATACCCCCACTCCCCCCGTGCCCCCAGTGCCCCCCATGCCCTCCTCGCACCCCGTGCCCCCCGATGCCCCCTGTGCCCCCCGTGTCCTCCATGCCCCCCTCGTGCTCCTCGGTGCCCCCGGTGCCCCCGATGCCCCCCATACCCCCACTCCCCCGGTGCCCCCCATGCCCCCGGTGCCCCCCAGCTCCCCATGCCCTCCTCGCCCTCCTCGCACCCCGTGCCCCCCGCTGCCCCTGTGCCCCCCGATGCCCTCTGTGCCCCCCGTGTCCTCCATGCCCCCGTCGTGCTCCTCGGTGCCCCTGGTGCCCCCCGCCCCCCCGTGCCCCTCGTACCCCCCGGTGCCCCCCGTGCCCCCGGTGCCCCGTGCCCAGCCGCCGCTCCCCCTGCAGTGCAGTTCTCCACCGACGGTCACTCCGCCGCCTTCGCCATCCGCATCCGGCACCCGCCCACGCCCCGCCTGTACGGCCCGGGCAGCGCCGGCGACGGCGACGGGGACGGGGACGGGGACAGCGACAGCGGGGACGGGGGTGAGCACCGGGGTGAGCACCGACACCGGCCTGGCCTGGCCCAGTGCTCCCAGTGCTCCCAGTGATCGCGGGGCTCCCTCCCAGTGCCCCCAGTGCCCCCAATGCCGGATTCTCAGTGCCCCCAGTGCCCCCAGTGCTCCCATCCCTGCTCCTTGGGACAGTCCCAGTGCTCTCCGTGGGGCTGTTCAGTGCTCCCAGTGCCCCCAGTGCCCCCAGTGCCAGGATCCCAGTGGCAGAATCCCAGTGCTCCCAGTGCTCCCAGTGCCAGATTCTCAGTGCCCCCAATGCTCCCAGTGCCCCCAGTGCCAGAATCCCAGTGCCCCAAATGCCCCCAGTGTCCTCAGTGCTCCCAGTGTTCCCAGAGGCAGAATCCCAGTGCTCCCAGTGCTCCCAGTGCTCCCAGTGCCCCCAGTGCCAGACTCCCAGTGCCCCCAGTGCTGCAGACAGCTGGTTGTGCCAGTATCAGTGCCCCAGCCCTACCAGTGTTCCCAGTCCCAGTGTCGGAGCCCAGTCCTGCCAATGAGGGTGCTCAGTGCTCCCAGTTCAGGCTCCCAGTTCAGATCCCAGCCCCCTGGTTTAACTCCCAGCACTCCCAGTGCTCTCAGTTTGGGCTCCCAGCACTCCCAGTTCAGGCTCCCAGCACTCCCAGTGCTCCCAGTTCAGGCTCCCAGCACTCCCAGCGCTCCCAGTTCAGCTCCCAGCACTCCCAGTTCAGCTCCCAGTGCTCCCAGTTCAGGTTCCCAGTGCTCCCAGTTCAGCTCCCAGCACTCCCAGCCCCCCCAGTTCAGCTCCCAGTGTTCCCAGTTCAGCTCCCCCCGCCCCCCCCCCAGGGTACAACATCTCGGCGCTGGTCACCGTGGCCACCAAGACGTTCCTGCGCTATGACAAACTGCGCGGCCTCATCGCCAGCATCCGCCGCTTCTACCCCTCGGTCACCATCGTGGTGGCCGACGACAGCCAGAGACCCGAGCCCCTGGCAGGGCCACACCTGGAGCACTACCTCATGCCCTTCGGCAAGGTGCCACCCCGCGGGGACACGGACAGGACAGGGCGGGGGACAGGGGACACCCGCAGGGGACAGGGGACAGGGACAGGGGACAGTGGCAGGGACACCCGCAGGGGACAGGGGACAGGGACAGGGGACAGTGACAGGGACACCCGCAGGGGACAGGGACACAGACAGCGGACAGGGGAGGGGACAGAGGAGGGGACAGGGACACCCGCAGGGGACATGGGATGGTGGTGGGGACCCAGACAGGGGACAGGGGAGAGGACAAGGCAGGAACAGGGGAGGGGACAGAGGAGGGGACAGGGACCCCCGCAGGGGACAGGGGAGGGTGGCAGGGACCCGGCAGGGGACACGGCATGGTGGCAGGGCTGTGGGGACCTCAGACAGGGGACACAGCACGGGGCAGGGGAGGGGACACAGGATGGGCAGGGACACCAGACAGGGGTTGTGGGATGGTGGCAGTGACCCCAGAAAGGGGACACGGGGGCTGGCAGAGCCATGTGGGACATGAGATGGTGGCAGTGACCCCAGACAGGGGACACAGGAGGGTGGCAGGACTGTGGGGACAGGGGATGGGCAGGGGACCCCCCCCCCCCCAGGGGACCCGGCAGGGGCAGGGATCCAGACAGGGGACACAGGATGGTGGCAAGGGACACGGGAGGGTGGCAGGGCTGTGTGGGACACGGGAGGGTGGCAGGAGACACAGCAGGGGCAGGGACCCAGACTGGGGACAGGGGACATGCTGGGACAGCGGACAGGGGACATGGGAGGGTGGCAGGGACCCCCACAGGGGACACGGCAGGGGACAGGGATCCAGACAGGGGATGTGGGAGGGTGGCAGGGCTGTGGGGACCCTGCAGGGGACACGGGGGCTGGCAGAGCCGTGTGGGACACGGGAGGGTGGCAGGGATGCCCACAGGGGACACGGGATGGGCAGGGACCCCCGCAGGGGACAGGGGAGGGTGGCAGGGACCCAGACAGGGGACAGGGGATGGTGGCAGGGCTGCGGGGACCCCAGGGGCACAGAATGGCGGCAGGGACCCCAGACAGGGGACACGGGGGGCTGGCAAAGCCATGTGGGGCACATGAGGGGCTGGCAGGAGCTGAAGTCCCCAAAAGGAGGGGACACGGAGGTCCGGGATGGCAGAGAGGGGGACACCAGGGACTGATGGGGCTGTGGCTCCCTGGGCGTGGCAGGGGGAGCTGGCAGGGTGGAGACACCCAGGGAGGGGTGCCAGGGCAGGGTTGGCAGGGCGGGGGTCCCTGGGCATGGGGACAATGGAGAGGGGGGACATGGGAACCCTGTCAGAGCAGGGACACCCCAGAGAGATGGGGAGGGGGGGACACATGAGGGGGTGACAAAGTGACAGAAGCCAGGGGGCTCGTGGGGGGTTGGCAGGGCTCGAGGGGCACGGGGGGCACGGGGGGACCCCGGGGATGGGGACATGGGGGCACCCCGGGGGAAGGGACACGGGAGATCCCGGGGAAGGGGACACGGGGATCTGTCAGGGTTGGCATGGGTCCCTGGGGTTGGGGACATGGGGGCACCCCAGGGAAAGGGACATGGGGGGATCTTGGTGTTGGGCACAGGGGCTCTGTCAGGGCTCAGGGTGGCACCGCGGGCACAGGGGCTCTGTCAGGGCTGGGGGTCCCCGGGGATGGGGCACACAGGGCTCTGTCAGGGCTGTGGGGTCCTGGGGGGCACACGGGGTCTGTCAGGGCTGTGGTACCCGGGCATGGGGCACGTGGGGGGATCCTGGGCATGGGGCACACGGGCGTCTGTCAGAGCTGGCACGGGTCCCCGGGGTTGGGCACAGGCGGGTCTGTCAGGGCTGGCACGGGTTCCTGGGGATGGGGACACGAGGCCTGGGAGAGTTGGTGGTCCCTGGGCATGGGGCACAGGGGGTCAGAGCTGTGGGGTCCCAGGGTTGGGCACAGGGGGATGCCAGGGAAGGGGAACATGGGGGGCCTGTCAGGGCTGTGGTACCCAGGGTTGGGGACATGGGGATCTGTCAGGGCTGTTGGGGTCCCAGGCTCTGTCAGGGCTGTGGTACCTGAGGAAGGACACACGGGCTCTGTCAGGGCTCAGGGTTGGGCACACGGGCTCTGTCAGGGCTCAGGGTGGCACCGCGGGCACACGGGCTCTGTCAGGGCTCAGGGTTGGGCACACGGGCTCTGTCAGGGCTCAGGGTGGCACCGCGGGCACACGGGCTCTGTCAGGGCTCAGGGTTGGGCACACGGGCTCTGTCAGGGCTCAGGGTGGCACCGCGGGCACACGGGCTCTGTCAGGGCTCAGGGTTGGGCACACGGGCTCTGTCAGGGCTCAGGGTGGCACCGCGGGCACCAGGGATCTATCAGGGCTCAGGGTGGCACCGCGGGCACCGCGGCCGTGCCCGAGGCTCCGCGCTGCCCCCTGGCAGGGCTGGTTCGCCGGGAGGAACCTGGCGGTGTCGCAGGTGACCACCAAGTACGTGCTGTGGGTGGACGACGATTTCATCTTCACGGCCCGCACGCGGCTGGAGAAGCTGGTGGATGTGCTGGAGAGAACCAGCCTGGACCTGGTGCGGGCACGGCGGGCACCGGGGGGCACCGGGGGCACGGGGGGAACCGGGGAGGCTGCAGGGGCCACAGGGAGTGGAGGGCACGGCTGGCACCGGGCACGGGCGAGTACAGGGGGCAGGGGGCTGGAGGGTACGGGGGGCTGCAGGGGGCATCGGGGGCACCGGGGGTGAGGGGCACAGGGGATGGAGGGTACGGGGGAGGATGGGGGCACCGGGGGGGCACCAGGAGGGTACAGGGGGCACGGGGATGGAGGGTACGGGGGCACCGGGGGCTGTGGAAACACGGGGGGGCATGGGGGGCACCAGGGAGGGCGCAGGGGGTGAGGGCACGAGGGGGTACAGAGGGCACTGGGGGTGGAGAGTACGGGGGGGGGCTGCAGGGGCACGGGGGGCACCGGGGCTGGGGGGCACGGGAGGGCTGCAGGGGGCACGGCGGGTGAGGGGGCACCGGGAGCCACGGGGAGGCTGCACCGGGCACAGGGGAGGGCACGGGGGGTGCCACAGGCGGGTCCCTGTGGTCTGAGGGAGGGCCCTGCTTCCTGTGCCCGGCGGGGGTCGCAATGCCCAGGCTGGGGGTGGCAGTGGGGGTCTCAGTGCCCAGGTGGGGTTTTGGGGGCTCCGGGTGCTCAGGTGGGGGCACAGCCCCAGCACAGCAGCCCCATGCCATGCCATGCCATGCCATGCCATGCCATCCCACCGGTGGGCGATTCCAGGGGGTCCCTGCGTGTCCCGGGTGGTCCTGGGGGTCCTGGGTGCCCCCGGGCCCTCCCATGGGTCCCGAGCTGTCCCGGGCGATCCCGGTGGTCCCGGGTGGTCCCGGATGGTCCGGGTGCTCCCGTGGATCCCGGGTTGTCCTGGGGGTCCCTGTGGATCCCGGGCTGTTCCGAGCTGTCCCGGGCGCTCCCGTGGATCCCGGGCTGTCCCGGTGCTCCCGTGAGTCCCGGGTTGTCCCGGTCGATCCCGGTGCTCCTGGGCTGTCCCGGGTGATCCCGGTGGTCCCGGTGATTCCGGACGGTTGCGGCCGATTCCGGGCTGTCCCCGGTGTTCCCGGGGGTCTCGGGCTGTCCTGGTCGATCCCGGTTCTCCTGTGGGTACCGGCCTGTCCCAGGCGCTCCCGTCGGGCCCCTGAGCTCCCGTTGGTCCCTCGTTGTCCTGGGGGTCCCGGGCAGTCCCGGGCGCTCCCGTAGGTCCCGGGCACTCCCGGTGGTCTCTGGCGGTCCCGGACGCTCCCGGGCTGTCCCGGGCGGTCCCGGTGGTCCCGGACGGTCGCGGCCGATTCCGGGCGGTCCCCGGTGCTCCGGTGGGTCCCGGGCTATCCCGGTGTTCCCGGTGCCCCCTCCCCAGCTCAGCCCCGCTCCCGCAGGTGGGCGGCGCGGTGCGGGAGATCACCGGCTACACCACCACGTACCGGCAGCGGCTGAGCGTGCGCGGCGGCGGCGCGGGCGGGGACTGCCTGCGGACCCGGCCCGGCTTCCACCACCGCCTGGCGGGGTTCCCGGCCTGCGTGGTCACCGACGGCGTGGTCAACTTCTTCCTGGCCCGCACCGACAAGGTGCGCCAGGTGGGCTTCGACCCCCGGCTGCGCCGCGTGGCGCACCTCGGTGAGCGCCGGGACACCGGGAACGGGAGGGGATGGGGGGTCTGAGGGGGCTGGGGGTGTCTGAGGGGGCTGGGGGGTCTGAGGGGATGGGGGGGTCTGAGGGGGCTTGGAGGGGGTCAGTCTAAGGGGGTCCCTGGGGGTCTGGGGGTGCCCGAGGGGTCTGGGGCTCAGTCTGAGGGGGTCCTGGACAGGTCTGGGGGGGTCTGAGGGGTCGGGGGGGGTTGGGGCTCAGTCTAAGGGGTGCCAGAGGAGTCTGGGGGTGTCCGAGGGGGCTGGGGGGTCTGGGGGGGGCTGGGGATCAGTCTAAGGGTGTCCCAAATGGGTCCTGGGGGTGCCAGAGGGATCTGGGGGTGCCCGAGGAGTCTGGGGGTGTCTGAGGGGGCTGGGAGGGTCTGAGGGGGCTGGGGGGTTTGGAGGGGCTGGGGGGGGGGTCAATCTGAGGGGTGCCAGAGGGGTCTGGAGGTGTCCGAGGGGTTTGGGAGGGTCAATCTAAGGGAGTGCCCGAGGGGTCTGGGGGTGCCTGAAGGGGCTGGGGGTGCTGGGGGTCAGTCTGAGGGGGTCCCAGAGGGGTCCTAGGGGTGCCCGAGGGGTCTGGGGGTCAGTCTGAGGGGGTCCTGGACAGGTCTGGGGGTGCCTGAGGGCTCTGGGGGTGCCTGAAGGGGCTGGGGGTGTCCGAGGGGTCTGGGGGTGTCAGTCTGAGGGGGTGCCCGAGGGGTCTGAGGGCTCAGTCTAAGGGGGTCCTGGAGGAGTCCTGGGGGTGCCAGAGGAGTCTGGGGGGGTTGGGGCTCAGTCTAAGGGGTGCCAGAGGAGTCTAGGGGTGCCCGAGGGGGCTGGGGGGGTCAGTCTAAGGGGGTCCCTGGGGGTCTGGGGGTGTCCGAGGGGGCTGGGGGTGTCCAGGAGGTTTGGGGGGTCTGGGGGTCAGTCAACGGTCTAAGGGGTGCCAGAGGGATCTGGGAGTGCCCGAGGAGTCTGGGGGTGCCTGAAGGGGCTGGGGGGTTTGGGGCTCAGTCTAAGGTGGTCCCAGAGGGGTCCTGAGGGTGCCCGAGGGATCTGGGGGTCAGTCTAAGGGGGTGCCAGGGGGGTCTCCGAGGGGTCTGGGGGTGTCTGAGGGGGCTGGGGGGTTTGGGGGATCAATCCAAGAGAGTGCCTGAGGGGTCTGGGGGTCCCGAGGAGTCTGGGGGGTCTGGGGCTCAGTCTAAGGGGGTCCCAGGGGGGTCCTGGGGGTGCCAGAGGGGTCTGGGGTTTCAGTCTAAGGGGTCCCAGAGGGGTTCTGGGGGTGCCCCAGGGTCCCAAGGAGTCTGGGGGGTTTGAGGGCTCAGTCTAACGGGGTCACTGGGGTCCCCCCCAATTCAGGGGTCAGAGATAGGGGGGTGCTGGGGTCCCCCACAAGGGGGTCAGGGGGTCCGAGATAGGGGGGGACACTGGGATTCCCCACAATTTGGGGGTCAGAGACAAGGGGGTGCTGGGGTCCCCCCAATGGGCTCAGAGCTCGGGGGGGACACTGGGATCCCCGTGTCCCCCCGGGATCAGGGTCAGCCCGGGGCACCCCAGGCCACCTCTGATCCCGTTATTTTGGGGGTCCCCCCGTGCCCCCCTCCCCAGAATTCTTCATCGACGGCCTGGGGGTGCTGCACGTGGGCTCGTGCGAGGACGTGGTCGTGGATCACGCGTCCAAGCTGGCGCTGCCGTGGCGGCGCTCGGAGGGGGAGCGGCAGTACAACCGGTACCGGTACCCGGCCGCCCGCGACGACAGCGTGCGCCTCAAGCAGCGCCTCTTCTTCTTCAAGAACCGCTTCAAGTGCATGGCCGGCGACTAGCGGCGACACCGGGACACCGCGCGGGGACACCGGGACACCGCGCGTGGTCACCCCGGAGCCACCGGGCGGGGACACCGGGCGTGGTCACCAGGCGGGGACACACCGGGGCCATCCCGGGGCTACCGGCAGGGACACCCTGAGGCCACCGGGGTTACCGGGCATGGTCACCAGGCGGGGCCACCCCGGGGCCACCCTGGAGCCACCACGGAGCCACCGGGCGTGGTCACCAGGCGGGGCCACCAGCCCCGGCCACCGCTGACCAGCTCCGGGTGCCACCCCCGGCGAGGTGACAAGGAGGTGGCACCAGGTCACCACCCCCAGGGGGGTGACGGGACACGCCAAGGACATCGCTGACCCCCGGCCGCCAGTCGCCAGTCCTGGCCAGCCCTGGGTGCCACCGGGCTGCTGGCGCTGCGGTGGTGCCACCCCCAGAGGGGTGACAGGGGGGGTGGCACAGGGTCACCGCCCACAGGGGGGTCACGGGACACACCAAGGATTGTCACTGAGCCCCGGCCACCAGCGTGGGCCACATCAAAGGTCACTGCTGATGGCCATGCCTGCGGTGTCCCCAGAGCTACCCGCAGGGCCACCAAGCCCAACGGGCCACCTCCTATGGGCCACCCCCCAGGGCCACCCCTGGGGTGTCCCCAGAGCCACAAGCATGGCCACTCCATGGTCACCCCCAGTGCCACCACTGCAGTGTCCCCAGGGCCACAAGCGAGGGCCACTGGCCACATCTGGGTCACCCCCAGGGCCACCAACCCCAGTGGGCCACCTCCTATGGGCCACCCTGCGGTGTCCCCAGGGCCACAACCGTGGGCCACCGGCCACAACCCCAGTGCCACTGACCCCAATGGGCCACCCCCCAGGGCCACCATTCCAGGGCCACCAAGCCTGGGGCACCCCTGGGGTGGCTCTGCCCCCTTTGGGCACCCCACGGGCCACCACCCCCACCCCCGGCTGCCCTCGGGGTGCCCACAGGGCCACTGGGTGACACGGGGTGGCCACTGCCACCATGGGCCCCCTCAAGGGTCACCCCCCATGGGCCCCCACCTGAGGGACACCCCCAGGACACGCCCCCCGCCCCGTGGCCACCCCCGGGGTCACCCCCAGGGCCACCACCGAGTGCCACCCCCCGGGCCACCCCCCAGGGCCACTGCCATGGGCCACCCCCCAGTGCCACCACGCCGGTCCCCGTTGTCCCCCCGCCCCCCCGCGGTGTTTTTAGCTCTTTTGTACTTTGGGGGGGGGAGGGTGATGGCGGGGTCGCACCGGGTCCCCTCCCCCCCCCCCCGCGTTGTCCCCTCTCCGTTTTCTACCGCCCGCCCCTCCCCCCGCTGCCGCCCGGGTTTTTGTGCCAAGTCTCGGCCCCTCCCCCCCCCCGGGACCCCCGCGACCCCCGGGGTGGGTGGGGGAGGGGCTGGGGGAGGGGCCGCCCTCCCCCCGCCCTTTTCTACCCAATGGATGGTGAGATTTTAACCAGCCCGAAACCACCGGTCTCTGCTTGGGGCGGGGGGAGGGGCTACGGGGTGGGCGGGGCTATGTGAGGGGGAGGGGTCTTGGGGTGGGAGGGGCTGTCGGGGTGGGAGGGGCTATGGGGATAGGAGGGGTTTTAGGGTGGGAGGAGCTGTGAGGGGTGGGAGGGGCTTTGGATGGGCGGGGCTGCATTGGGCGGGGCTTTGGGGTGGGAGGGGCTATGGGGGTGGGAAGATCTTTGGGTGGGAGGGTTCTTGGGATAGGAGGGGCTTTGGGGATGGGAGGGGCTTTTAGCATGGGCGGGGCTATGAGGGTGGAAGGGCTTTTTAGAGTGGGGGGGCAGTGGGGTGGGAGGGGTTGTCAGGGTGGGAGGGGCCTTGAGGTGGGAGGAGCTGTGGGATGGGAGGGGTGGGGTTATGGTGGGGGGGCTATGGGATGGAAGTGGCTATGAGGGTGGGAGAGGCTTTGGAGTGGGAGGGGGTTTTGTGTGGGCGGGGCCTTGGGGTGGGAGGTGCTGTCGGGGTGGGAGGCGCTATGGGAGTAGGAGGGTCTTTGGGGGTGGGAGGGGCTTGGAATGGAAGGGGCCTGGAGTGGGAGGGGCTGTGGCGGTGGGAGGAGCTGTGGGGGATGAGAGGGGCCTTGGGGTGGGAGGGGCCTTTGGGATGGGAGGGGCTTTGGGGGTGGGAGGGGCTATGAGGTGGGGTGGGGCTACAGGGTGGGGGCTATGGGGGTGGGAGGAGCTTGGGGGTGGGAGGAGCTTTGGGGTGGGAGGGGCCCTCGGGGTGGGAGGGGCTATATAATCTACATGGGGGTGTGGGGTGTGGGCAGTGGGCGTGGCCAGGGCGTGCGATCAGTGGGCGCGGTCATGGGGTGTTGTCAGTGGGTGTGGTCGGTGGGCGTGGTCAGTGGGTGCGGTTCCTCCTGGGCGTGGCCTTTGGTGAGGGGGGATTTTCGCCAGGAATGCCCCTGGACCCCCCTCCCCCACCCAGCGCCCTCCAGGGTCCCTCCTGCCCTGGCAGGACACGGCAGTGACAAGGGCATGGCAGGGGACAGGGACAGGGACAGGGACAGGGACAGGGACAGGGACACAGCAGGATGTGGGAAGTGGTGGCACCACACAGAACAGGACATGGGAAGGGACTCGCCACGGTCATGGACATGCCAGGGTCAAGGACAAGGGGACAATGGGACACACGGGGGACAAGGAGAGACCACTGACAAAGACCTGGCATGGTGCACAGCGACAGAGCAGTGACAAGGACAGGGATGTGACAGGGACAGACACTCCAGGGACGTGGAGACAGACACGGGGTGGGCAGGGACACTCCAGGGACAGGGACACAGCAAGGACAGAGATGGGGACAGGGACACTCCAGGGACAGGGACACAGCAGGGACAGGGACACTCCAGGACACAGGCATGGACACACTGGGGACAGGGACGTGGCAGGAACATGGGCAGGGACAGGCAGGGACTGGGGCCACAGTGAAGGACAAGGACACGCCAGGACAGGGACAAGGACAAGGACACACAATGGACACGAGGCTGCACACCCAGGGACAAGGACACAGCCCCTGAGGGGGCAAGGCCACAGCAGGGCTGGTGTTGGGCCACCCTGCAGCCACTCCTGAGTGACCCATGGGGCTGCCAAGGTGATGTCGCTGTCCCCCCTCACAAGCCTGTCCCTGTGTCCCCTTCGCTGTGTCCCATCCAGGCCATTGCAATGTCCCCATTCTATGTCCTGGCCTGCCTTTGTCCCACCCCAGTGTTCCAACCCCAATGACCCATCCCAGTATCCCATCCCAATGTCCCAGTGACCATCCTGGTGGTGACCACCCCAGTGCCCTGGTGTCTCATCCCAGTGTCCCATCCTGGTGACCCATTCTGGCGTTCCATTTCAATGTCCCATCCTGGGACACCCCATGGGAATGTGGCACCCCAGTGTCTCAGTTCACTGTCCAAGCCCAATGTCCCACATCTGTTCCATCCCAATGTCCCAACCCCAGTGACCATCCTGGTGCTGACCACCCCAGTGTCCCTGGTGTCCCATCCCAATGTCCCAACCCCAGTGTCCCAATGCTAGTGCCCCATCCTGGGATACCCCATGGCAATGTTTCACCCCAATGTCTCAGTTCACTGTCCAAGCCTGATGTCCCAAATCTGTCCCATCCCAATGCCCCAGTGACCATCCTGGTGCTGACCATCTCAGTGACCATGCTGGTGTTCCATCCCAATGTCCCACCCCAGTATCCCAACCCCAGTGACCCATCCCTGGTGTCCCATCCCAATGTCCCAGTGTCCATCCTGGTGCTCACCACCCCAGTGTCCCATCCCAATGTCTTCATCCCTGGTGTCCCATCGCAATGTCCCCACCCCTGTGTCCCATCCCCATGTCCCCATCCTGCTTTCCCAGGGCAGTGTCCCCACCTCAGTGCCCCCATTTCAGTGTCCCCAGCCTCATCCCACTGTCACATCTCTGTGTCCCACCCCAGTGTCCCCAGCCAGGTGTCCCGGGTCAGGGCTGCACCCCAGGACAGGCTGGGCTGGTAGGAGCCCCAAGGATTCCAACGCAGCCCAGTTCTGCACCCCGGTTATTTCTCCTGCACCTGGGCCAGGGGCAAAAACCCAACTGGGCTGGGAAGGGACTGGGAGCACCTGGGAGAAGGACTCGGGACATGGGTGACCCCATGGGGATGGATTTGAGGGTGCTGGCCATATCCTGGGGCACCCAGGTGGGCTGAGGGCTGAGCCCCAGGGTGGGCAGAGGGAGGGGGGCTCTGTGCCCAGCTGAGACCCCAAGGGCGACTCCATTGAGAAGGATTTGAGGGTGCTGGACACATCCTGTCCACATCCCTGGGAACCCACACACCCCCAAGCCTGGGCTGAGCCCCAGAGGGAGGGGTCTCTGCCCCTGTGCCCCTGTGCCCAGGTGGGACCCCAAAGGTGACCCCATGGGGAAGGATTTGAGGGTGCTGGTCACATCCTGGCCACATCCCTGGGCACTGAGGTACCCCCTGATCCTGGGCTGAACCCCAGGGTGGGCAGAGAGAGGCATCTCTGCCCCTGTGCCCCTATGCCCAGGTGAGACTCCAAGGGAGACCCAGGTACCCCCCGAGCCTGAGCAGAGCCCCAGAGGGACGGGTATCTGCCCCTGTGCCCCTGTGCCCAGGTGAGGCCCCACGGGTGACCCCATGGGGAAGGATTTGAGGGCGTTGGACTCATCCTGGCCACATCCCTGGGCACCCGGGTTGGCTGAGGGCTGAGCCCCAGGGTGGGGAGAGGGAGGGATCTCTGCCCCTGTGCCCCTGTGCCCGGGTCAGACCCCACGGGTGACCCCATGGGGAAGGATTTGAGGGCGTTGGACTCATCCTGGCCACATCCAGGTGCACCCTGAGCTGGGTTGAGCCTCAGCGTGGGCAGAGGGAGGGAAGCTGTGCCCCTGTGCCCCTGTGCCCAGGTGAGACCCCACCTGCAGAGCTGCTCCAGCCCTGGGGTCCCGCGCAGGGAGGATGAGGAGCTGCTGGAGAGAGCCCGGAGGAGGCCAGCAGCGGGTCCAGGTGGCCAAGAAAGCCGATGGCTCCTGGCCTGGATCAGGAATGGTGTGGCCAGCAGGAGCAGGGACATCATTCTGTCCCTGTACTTGGCACTGGTGAGGTCACACCTCGAGTGCTGTGTCCAGTTCTGGCCCCTCAGTTTGGGAAGGATGTGGAGATGATGGTTTACGCAGCTTGGTGCTCTGCTTGCGTTCACTGATACATTATAACCCCATTTTTCAATTAATTTCAGCCCCTCACTGAGCTGGGTTTAGTGGAACCAGGAGGTTGGATTGACTTTCCCCTATTACAGCGACCTGACGAGGTCGCTGGGGTGAGAGAAGGATGAGAATCTTGTTTGATGATCAGAAGGTTAGATTTATTGAAATATGATATATAATACATTATAACTATACTAAAAAGAATAAGAAGAGAAGTTGCAGATGCTGCTAAGCTAAGAATAGCATAGAAAAGAAGCTAAAACAAAGTTGTGTCCAGGGAATCTTTCCCCGAGCTTGCTCCTGTGATTGGCCCTTAATTGTACACATGGAACATGAACCAATCACAGGTGCATCCTATTGCATTTCACAGCAGCTGATAACAATTGTTTACATTCTTCTTCTGGGCCTTTGCTTCCCAGAAGATGCACAAATCCCAAAGAAAGGATTTCTGTGAAAAAATGTCTGCGACATTCCCCCTCCTCACACACGTCCATCATCCAGTTTTGCCCAACACCCAAGAAGCTGTGCCCTCTTCATCCCAATTTAGTGCTGCGAACTGCGGGTTTTTTGGGATTGAGGTGTGGTTGTTGTACTTTGGGATCTCACGATCTCTCTTGAGCGTGTCCAGCGGAGGCAATGAGGCTGGAGAGGGGCTGGGAGCACAAACCCTGTGAGGAACCATCGAGGGAGCTGGGGGTGCTCAGCCTGGAGAGAAGGAGACTCAGAGATGACCTTATCAATCTCACAACTCCCTGAAAGGTGCTCGTGCTCAGGTGGGGCTGGGCTCTTTCTGCAGGAACTGACAGAACCACAGGACACATCTCAATCTGTGCAAAGGGAAATTCAGGTTGGATATCAGGAAAAACTTTACAGAAAGGGTGGTAAAGTTCTGGAATGTTCTGCCCAGGGAGGTGGTGGAGTCCCCATCCCTGGGGGTGTTTAACAAAGCCTGGATGCGGGACTGGCTGCCAGGGTTTAGCTGAGGTGTTGGAGCTGGGTTGGACTCCATGGCCTTCAGGTTCTCTCCCAGCCCGGTCATTCTGTGAATTCTGTGAATTTTGGGAATTCCCAGGGCAGAGGGAGGTGGTGCAGTCCTCATCCCTGGGGGCGTTTAACAAAGTCTGGATGTGCCACTGGGTGCCAGGGTTTGGTTGAGGCGCTGGGGCTGGGTTGGACTCGATGGTCTTGACGTTCTCTTCCAACCCAGTGATTCTGTGAATTCTGTGAGGCCCCGGAGCTGCTGCAGGGCTGGAGCCAGGCTGGGGGAGCTGGGGGTGCCCACCCCGCTGCAGGGAGAGCTCAGAGCCCTGGCAGGGCTCAAAGGGACTCCAGGAGAGCTGGAGAGGGGCTGGGGACAGGGATGGAGGGACAGGACACAGGGAATGGCTCCCAGAGGGCAGGGAGGGGTGGGATATTGGGAATTTCTCCCTGTCAGGGTGGGCAAGGGCTGGGATGGGTTTCCCAGAGCAGCTGTGGCTGCCCCTGCATCCCTGGCAGTGCCCAGGGCTGGGCTGGACAGGGCTTGGAGCAGCCTGGGACAGAGGGAGGTGTCCCTGCTATGGAACAGATGGGTTTTAGGGTCCCTCCTAACCCAGTGCACTCCACGATTCTGTGCTGTCCCACCCCAAAATCCCCCTGAGCTCAGGGCCCAAACCCTAAAATCCCAAAGTTTTCATCGTGGTTTCCCAGCCCAGTGCCCCCATCACACACCCCCATCCCAGTGTCCCACCCCAAAGTCCCACCCACACAGCCCCAATGTGTCCCCACCCCAATGTCTCCATCCTGCTGTCCCAGGCCAATGTCCCCATGTCCATCCCATTGTCCTGATGTCCCACCCCAATGTCCTCACCCCAACATCCCCATGTCCCATCCCAAATCCCCATGTTCTCACCCCAATATCTCCATCTTCTATCCCAAAACCCCCATGTCCCATCCCAAAATCCCATGTCTCTTGTCCCCATGCCAGTGTCCCCAGCCCTGTGCCCCCATGTCCCCATGCCAGTGTCCCCAGCCCTGTGCCCCCATGTCCCCATGCCAGTGTCCCCCATATCTCTTGTCTCCATGCCAGTGTCCCCCATGTCTCCCCATGTCTCCTGTCCCTGTGCCAGTGTCCCCAGCCCTGTGCCCCCGTGTCCCCCCAGGCTCACTGTGCCCCCCTCACTGCCCCAGGAATGGGGGGAGCCCCCCCTCATCCGTTGCATATTTTTATTGGATCAAAGTTACAGACCTGGGGGGGAAATACAAAATAAATAACCCCCCCCGAGGGCGGGACCCCCCCGGGGCTGGGGGGGCGGGGATCCCCCTGTCTGTCTGTCCGTCCTGGGGGTCAGGGCTATGTACAGGGGTCTGTCTGTCCGTGCTGCGGGGGCTGGGTGGCACCAACCCCTCTGGGGGGGTCTGGACCCTCCTCGTGCCCCCATTGCCAGCCGGGGGGGGCTGGGGGGGGCCCCAACTCAGGGGTGGTCTGGTTTTATGGGGGGATCCCCCTGGATGGGGGTCCCATTGAAGGGTGGATCCCCTGGCATGGGAGTCCAGTTTTATGGGGGATCCCCCTGCATGGGGGGTCCCATTTTGTGGGGGATCCCCCTGCATGGGGGGTCCTGTTGGATGGGAGGATCCCCCCACATGGGGGTCCCATTGAAGAGGGGATCCCCCTGCACGGGGGTCCCGTTGTGTGGGGGATCCCCTGAATTGGGGGGGTCCCATTGAAGGGGGGATCCCTCTGCCCGGGGGGGCTCCTCCTGCCCCGGGGGTGTCCCCTTGTTTGGGGGTCCCGCTGCCCAGGGGGGCTCCGGGGGGTCCTCGCTGCCCGGGGTGATCCTGGGGGGCTCCCCGTGCCCGGGAGGGCTCCGTGCCCCCCGCTCAGTCCTCGGTGATGCCCTTGGCCCGCAGCTCCTCCTGCACCCGGGCGAGGTACGTGGGGTCGGGGTACCCGAACCTGGGGGCACAGGGATGGGAGTCAGGCCGTGCCCCACCCCGGGGTGCCCACATCTCACCATCCTCCCTTCCCAGGGTGCCCACCCCTCACCATCCTCCCTCCCCCACAGCCCGGGTGCCCCCCAGTGCCCCCTCCCACAGCTGGTGCTGGATGCGGTGGATGCTGTTCCCCAATCCCCCAGGTGCCCTCCCAGGTGCCCCCTTGTGCACAGGTGCCCACCAGCCCCCCCAGGTGTCCACTCAGGTGCCCCCCATGTGCACAGGTGCCCATCAGCCCTCACAGGTGCCCTCACAGGTGCCCCCTTGTGCACAGGTGCCCACTAGCCCCTCCAGGTGCCCCCTCCCACAGCTGGTGCTGGATGTGGGAAGATGCTGCTCTCCAATCCCCCAGGTGCCCTCCCAGGTGCCCCCCATGTCCCCCGCACAGCTGGTGCTGGACGTGGTGGGTGCCGTCCCCCACCCCCCCAGGTGCCCCCCCAGGTGCCCCCAGCCCCCCATGCCCCCTGGCACAGCCGGGGTCAGTCAGTCTCATGCTGGGCGCTGTCCCCCAACTCCCCAGGGTGCCCCCCGTGCCCCCCGCACAGCTGGGGCCCGCCGGTGCAGTTGGTCTTGTGGTGGATGTCGTTCCAGGTGATGACGTTGGCACGGCCCGTGGTCAGCGAGGTGCCCACGGTGAAGGTGAGGCGCTGGGCGAAGGCCTTGCGGAACAGCCCCAGCACCTTGTTCCCCTCGGGGCAGTCGGGCAGGTACGCCACGCGCGTGGTGCCCGGGTACCGCACGCCCGGGTTCGGGTGCTCCACCTGGGCAGGTGAGGGGGCACAGGTGAGGGACAGAGACAGGGGCACGTGGGTACCAGGGCACAGGTGAGGGGGACAGGGACAGGGACACAGGTGTCAGTGCCCATGTGGTGCCCAGGCACTGCATGGCTGCACAGGATGGGGGGACAGGTGAGGGGGTCACAGGTATGGGGACGCCCCAGGTTCAGGTTACAGCCGTGGGGGGGCACAGGGGGGCACTGAGAGGGGCACAGGTAAGGGGGCAGTGACAAGGGCACAGGTGGGCAGTGACAGGGACATAGGGGACAGATGCAGGCTCTGTCTGGTCCTGGGGTGCTGCAGCCTCAGGCTCAGGTACAGGGGGCACAGGTGTGGGGGAGGCATGTGGGGGGCACACAGGGCAGGTGCCCACATGGTGCCCAGGTACCACAGCCATGGGGCATGGAGGGGACACACAGCAGGGAAGGACAGGGGGACAGGGGGACAGGGGGATGGGGGGACACGAGGACAGAAGGACAGGGGGACAGGAGGATGGCGGGATGGAGGGACAGGAGGACATGGGGACAGGAGGACAGGGGTACAGGGGAAGGGCCAGGGATACTTCACCTACCCAGGGCGTGGGGGGCAAGGGATGGGGGACAGAAGGAATGGGGGGGTGGGGATCAGGGCTGGGGGCACCCAGCAGGTTTGGGGTACCCAGGGGTGCTGGCAGCACCCAGGGCTGTTGGGGACACGGGGGCATTTGGGGACACCAGGGCTGTCAGTAACAGCCAGAAGGATTTGGGAGCACCCAGGGACACGTGCCAGGATGGGTGGGTAGCCCAGGGATGCTGGGGACACCCAGCGGGGTTTGGGGGCACCCAGGGGCACAGAACTGAACCCAGGGCATTGGGGACACCCATCGGGGCACTGGGGACACCCAGCGGGGTTTGGGGGCACCCAGGGGCACTGGGGTACAGGATTGGGTGGGGGCTCCCACCACAGTTTTGGGGCACCCAGGGCTGCTGCATGCACTCATCGAGGTTTGGGGGGCACCCAGGGGCATTGGGGGCACAGAGTTGGCTCAGGGGCATTTGGGGACACCCAGGGCCATCCATCAGGACCTGAGGGCGCTGGGGACACTGCACCGTGCCAGGCCACCCAACAGAATCTGGGGACACCCAGGGGTGCCAGGGCCACAGACTGTGGACTTGGGGGCACCCAGGGATGCTGGGGGGCACCAGCAGGATTTGGGGACAACCAGGGGCACACGACTGGGTTGGGGCACCCATCATGGCTTTGGGGCACCCAGGAAAGCTGGGGACACCCAGCAAGATTTGGGGACAGCCAGGGACACAGAGCTGAACCAGGGGCATTGGGGGCACCCATCGAGGCGCTGGGGACACCCAGCAGGATTGGGGGACAACCAGGGGCACAGGATTGGGTTGGGTCACCCATGCCAGTTTTGGGGCACCCAGGGATGCTGGGGATTTGGGGACAACCAGGGGGACGGGAGGCACAGAGCTGAACCCGGGGCACTGGGGGCACCCACGGGGGCACTGGGGACCCCCAGCAGGATTTGGGGACAACCAGGGGTACGGGACCGGGTTGTGGCACCCATCAGGGTTTAGAGGCACCCATGGGGGGTGCTGGGGACATCCAGCAGGATCTGGGGACAATCACGGGCACAGGATTGGGTTGGGGCACCCAGGAATGCTGGGGATTTGGGGACAACCAGGGGCACTGGGGGCACAGAACTGAACCAGGGGCATTGGGGGCACCCACGGGGGCACTGGGGACCCCCAGCAGGATTGGAGGACAACCAGGGGCACTGGGGGCACAGAACTGAACCAGGGGCATTGGGAGCACCCACTGGGGCGCTGGGGGCCCTCAGCAGGATTTGGGGACAACCAGGGGCACAGAGCTGAGCCCGGGGCATTGGGGGCACCCAGCAGGCTTAGGGCACAGCCAGGGGCACAGAGCTGAGCCCGGGGCACTGGGGGCACCCACGGGGGCACTGGGAGCTCAGGGCCGGGCCGGGACCGCCCAAGGGGATTTCGCATCGCCCATCAGGCCGGGAAACGCCTCCCTCTGCAGGCACTCACCCCCTGCACGCCGGGCGGGAAGACGTACTGGATGATGATGGTGCCGAAGGCCTCGTAGCCGGGCAGCGGCAGCGCGGCGTCGCGGGTGACCAGCATGCGGCCGTCGGGGGGCTGGTTGCCCACCAGCTGCCCGTAGAAGCGGCCGCAGACGGGGCAGGCGGAGCGCACCTGCAGCGCCCGCGCGATGCACTCCCCGCAGAACGAGTGGCGGCAGCGCTCCAGCGTGCGCGGCGCCGCGCATCTCGCCCAGGCAGATCGGGCACTGCCGCTCCGGCTCCTCGTCCCGCGCCGCGCCCGCGCCGGGACAGCCCGCGGCGCCCGCGGGGGGCTCCGGGCGCGCCCCCAGCACCTCCCCGTGCCGCTGGCTGCGCTTCTTCAGCTCCTTCTCCGTCTCCTTGAGCAGCGCCTTGAGCGCCTTGCGGGCCGGGCAGAGCCCCGCGCCGCCGGGGGGCGCCGGGGGGGGTCGCGCACAGCTGCAGCACGTACAGCTCGGGGGTCTCGCCGTCCACCAGGATCCGCACCCGCGCCTCCTGCGCCAGCAGCGCCAGGCGCGCCGCGCGCTCCCGCGTCACGAACTCCCACACGCGCTTGGGCACCGTCACCCCGGCTCTTGGCACCGGGGGCACCGCAGCCCGACATCCTCGACAGCACGAAGGACACTGCGGGACGGGCTGTGTCAGGGTTGGGCACCTGGGGCACCCCGAAACACCCAGGGGATTGAGGAGGGACACCCCGAAACACCCAGGGCTGGGCACATCCCCAGGACAGCACCTTGCTGGCACTGGCACCCCACACCCCGACATCCTCGAGAGCACCAAGGACACTGCGGGACAGCCCGGGGGCATCAGGGATGGGCACACGGGGCACCCCGAAACACCCACGGACACCCGAAACACCCAGGAGACTGAGCAGGGACACACCAAAACACCCATAGGCGCTCCAAAACATCAGGGGATTGAGCAGGGACACCCTGAAACACCCGGGAGTGGGCACGGGCACCCCAAAACACCCAGGGATTGAGCACGGTACTGTGAAACACCCATGGACACCCCAAAACACCTGGAGATTGAGCACAGACCCCAAAAGAGCCATGGGCGCCCTGAAACACCCAGAGATTATACACGGACCCCAAAATACCCATGGGCACCCTGAAAACATCAGGGGATTGAGCACAGACACCCCAAACACACCCAGGGACAGCCCAAAACAGCCACGGATACCCCGAAACACCCAGAGCTGGGCACATCCCCAGGGACAGCACCCTGCTGGCACCGGCACCCCACTCCTGCTGGGGCACCGACACCCTCGAGAGCACAAAGGACACTGTGGGATGGCCTGGGGGCATCAGGGCTGGGCACACGGGGCACCCCGAAACACCCCAGGGACACCCCGAAACACCCATGGGCACCCCAAAAGATTGAGCACAGACACCCCAAAACCCATAGACACCCCAAAGCTGGGACTGGGCACGGACCCTCTGAAACACCCAGAGATTGAGCAGGGACACCCTGAAATACCCATGGACACCCCAAAACACCCAGAAATTGAGCAGGGACACCCCGAAATACCCATGGACCCCCCCACCGCGAGATTGAGCACAGACACCCTGAAATACCCATGGACACCCCAAAACACCCAGAGATTGAGCAGGGACACCCTGAAACACCCATGGACACCCCAAAACACCCATGGACACCCCAAACCAGCAGGAGATGGAGATGGACCCCCCAAAACCTCCTGAACCTGGACCCCACTGCCACCATGGCCTGGCTCTTGGGGGCCCCCCTGCACCCCAACATCCCAAATGACACTGAGGCACCCCAAAACCCCAGGGACCGGGCATGGGACCCCCAAAACCCTCAGGGTAAGGGCATGGGACCCCCAAAACCCCAGGGACTGGGCATGGGACCCCCAAAACCTCCTGAGCCTGGATCCCACTGGCACCATCACCTGGTGGCCCCCAACACCCCAAAATCCTTGACAGGAATAAAAACATGGGGTGGGGACACCCCAAAACCATCAAGGGCTGGTCGTGGGACCCTTTGAACCTCAAAATCTGGGTATGGGATCTTCAAAGCCTGAGGCTGGGCATGGACACCCCAAAATCCTCTGAGATTGGATATGGACACCCCAAAACTTCTGAGACTGGATATGGATCCCCAAAAACTGCCACAGAGTGAGCACAGGGCCCCAAAACTTCTGAGACTGGGCATGGACCCCCAAAACTCAGACACTGGGCATGGAGCCCCAAAACCTCACAGAGCCAGACCATGGACCCCCCAAAACCCCTTTGACACTGGGCATGGAGCCCCAAAATCCTCTGAGACTGGATATGGACCCCCAAAACTGCCAGGGACTGAGCACAGAACCCCAAAACTTCTGAGACTGGGCATGGACCCCCAAAACCTCTCAGAGCTATGGCAGGGACCCCCCAAAACCTTTCAAAGCCTGGTCATGGACTCCCCAAACCCTCTCAGAGCCTGGGCATGGGCCCCCCAAAATCTTCTGAGACTGGATATGGACCTCAAAAACTGTCAGAGACTGAACATGGACCCCAAAATTTCTGAGCTGGGAATGGACCCCCAAACTCCTCAGAGACTGGATACGGACCCCAAAACCCCTCTGACACTGGGCATGGACCCCAAAAACTGCCAGAGACTGAGCACAGAACCCCAAAACTTCTGAGACTGGGCAAGGACCACCCCACACACCTCTGAGACTGAGCATGGATCCCCAAAATTCAGACAACGGGCAGGGAGCCCCCAAACCCTCTCAGAGCCTGGGCATGGACCCCCAAAATCCTCTGAGACTAGATATGGATCCCCAAAAACTGCCAGAGACTGAGCATGGACCCCAAAGCTTCTGAGCTGGGAATGGACCCCCAAACTCCTCAGAGACTGGATACGGACCCCAAAATCCTCTCAGAGCCTGGGCAGGGACCCCCAAAATCCCCTGACCCTCGGCATGGAGACTCCAAGTCCCAGAGCCTGGGGACTGTGGGTCACCCCAAAACCCAGCCAAATCCCAACGTGACCCCCCAAAACCCCTCTGAGGGTGGGCATGGACCCCCCCAGAGCCCCCAGAGCCCGGCCATGGCACCCAGGGGGGTCCTGGGGGGGGCACAGTGCCCCCCAAACCCGGCGGGGACGCTCACCCAGCCAAGGTGCCACCCAAGGGTTAAACCTGTCCTGTCCCCAGATTGGGGACACCCCGGGGGTGGCACGGGCCCTGAGCCCTGGAGGGAGGGGGGGTGAGGGTTGGGGTGTCCCCAGCAATGTCCCCCATCCCGTGGGGTGCCCGAGGGGGGTCCCCAGAATATGGGCGGTGCCTGAGGGTGGTCCCAGAACCCGGAGGGTGCCCAAGGGGGGGTTCCCAAAACTTGGGGGGTGCCCGAGGGGGGTCCCCAGAACCTGAGGGGGTCCCCAGAACCTGAGGGGGTCCCCAGAACTGGGGGGTGACTGAGGGGGGTCTCCAGAACCGGGGGGTGACTGAAGGGGGTCCCCAGAACCCGGGGGTGCTCCACGGCCAGGGGGTCCCACAGATGCTCCAAAGGGGTCTCCCAAATCCAGGGGGTCCCAGAGCCCAGGGGGAAGGGCCCAAAGGGGGTCCCCAGAAACTGGGGGGTGACTGAGGGGGGTCCCCAGAACCCGGGGGTGCTCCACGGCCAGGGGGTCCCACGGGTGCTCCAAAGGGGTCTCCCAAAGCCAGGGGGTCCCACGGGCGGGGGGAAGGGTCCAAAGGGGGTCCCCAAAGCCAAGGGCCACGCACAAGGGGGGCTCCCAGCCCCGGGGGGGTCCCCAGAAGCCGGGGGGTCCCCCACACCCACCTGGTGAGCCCATGGGGGACACGAGCGGAGCACGGAGGATCAGCAGAGCCACGAGCCCGGGGCTGGGGGGACACGGGGGGGACACGAGGGGGTCACAGGCGGCCCCCAGCACCCCCAGACCCAATCTGGGGGCTCATCAACCCCCCCGTTTTCCCCCCCCCGCCCAGGTGACCCCACAATAACAACAGCACCGTCACCCCCCGTGTCCCCAGGGGACCCCCGGCCTTATGGGGGGGACAGCAGCTCTGGGGGTCCCCCAGACCCATCCGGCCCCCCCGGAGCGGCCCAGGGGTGTTTGCCCGGCCATGGCCCGCGGGGAGCGGGGGTGACCGCGCCGGTGTCCCCCGGTGTCCCCACCCCCCCCGGTGTCCCCCGGTGTCCCCACCCCCCCCGGTGTCCCCCGGTGTCCCCATCCCCGAGGGGCTCCATGCAGGGGGGGCAGGGTGGGGGATGGGGCCCGGAATGGGGGTCCCGGTGAGGTCCGGGGGGTCCCGGTGAGGCCCGGGCGGACGGACGGAGCCGGCGGTGACGGGACAGGCCCGGGGGTCCCGCTGAGGCCCCGGGCGGGGACAGGCCAGGCCCGGGGAGGGGCCCGGGGGTCCCGGAGAGACGCGAGGGGGGGCCCGTGAGTCCCGATAAGGCCCGGGGGGGTCCCGATAAGGCCCGGGGAGAGCGGACAGGCCCGGGGAGGGGCCCGGGGGGTCCCGCTAAGGCCCGAAGGCGTCCTGGGGGTCCCGATAAGGCCCGAGGGGAGCGGACAGGCCCGGGGAGGAGCCTGGGGGGTCTCGGTGAGGCCCGGGGAGGGGTCCGGCAGATCTCGGTGAGGCCCGGTAGGAACGGACAGGCCCGGGGGGTGCCGGTGAGACCCGAGGGGAGCGGACAGGCCCGGGGAGGGGCCCGGGGGGTCTCGGTGAGGCCCGGGGAGGGGGCCGGGGGTCCCGGTGAAGCCCGATAGGAGCGGACAGGCCCGGGGAGGGGCCCGGGGGGTCGCTGCGGTGCGGGCATCAGCAGGCCCGGGGCGGGGGCCGCGGGCAGGGCGGGATGCCGGGGGCAGGGCGGGATGCCGGGGGCAGGCCGGGGGATGCCGGGCGGTTCCGGGGGTGTCCCGGGGGTCCCGCACGCACCGGGCCCGGGCGGGCGCAGCATCGCGGGCGCGTCCGGCGGCGGGGGGCGCCCTGCGCGCGGCCGCCTCACGTGACCGCGCGGGGCGGGGCCGCCATGGCAACGGGGGAGGGGCGGGGCCATGGCAACGGCGCGCGGGGCTGGCGGGGAGGGCGTCGCCATGGCAACGCGCCTGGGGGCGGGGCCAGAGCGGCGGGGGGCGGGGGCCATGGAGCCGGGAATTCGGGGGTCCCCGGGAATTCGGGGGTACCCGGGGGGTTTGAGGGGCGCAGGGGGGTCCGAGGGGCTCAGGGAACGGGACACACGCAGGGCCGGTTCAATAATTTATTTCTCAGAACAGAGCAAGGGAAGGAGCCCCATAAATGGGCTGGGGGGCACACAGGCCCCCCACAAATGGGGGACAGGGGGGTCAGCCCAGCAGGCCCCGCCCCCCCGGGGGTCCCACCGGGCTGGGGTCCTCCCCTGCCCCCCGGGAATTGCAGTAAAGGGGGGGGAGCTGCAGCCCCCCAAGGTCCCACACGGAGGGGGGCAGGGAGTGGCCCCCAGCCCCATTTGGAACGGGGGTGGGGGCTGCACCCCCAGTCAGGAGTGGGGGTCCCCTTTTCCCCCCCCCCCGGGGCAAGTAGTGTTTGACCCCTCCCAGCTTGGGGAGGGGGCAGAAGGGTCCCAGAGCCCCTTGTGCAGGATGGGGGGGCACCCCAGACCCCCCCCCAGTGCTGGGGCCGAGCCCCCCCCGGACCCCCTTGGATAAAGTTAAGGCACTTGAGCAGTGGAGCCCCACTGCGGGGGGGTGCTGTGGGGGTGTTGGGGGGGGGCAGCACCCCCTTGGGGGGGGGGGGGTTGGTCCCGCGGGGGGGGTGCTGGGCCCCCCCTCAGGCGAAGATGTTGGTGATGAAGTCGAGGAAGCGCTTGGCGTATTGCTCGGGGTGCACCGTGGAGATCTCGGCTCCGGCCTGGGGGGGCAGCGGCTCAGAGACCCCCCAGGAACAGAGCCCTGACCCTGGAACGACCCCCAGCACCCCCTGACACGGACCCCCAAACTCCTCAGAGACTGGATACGGACCCCAAAATCCTCTCAGAGCCTGGGCAGGGACCCCCAAAATCCCCTGACCCTCGGCATGGAGACTCCAAGTCCCAGAGCCTGGGGACTGTGGGTCACCCCAAAACCCAGCCAAATCCCAACGTGACCCCCCAAACCCCTCTGAGGGTGGGCATGGACCCCCCCAGAGCCCCCAGAGCCCGGCCATGGCACCCAGGGGGGTCCTGGGGGGGGCACAGTGCCCCCCAAACCCGGCGGGGACGCTCACCCAGCCAAGGTGCCACCCAAGGGTTAAACCTGTCCTGTCCCCAGATTGGGGACACCCGGGGGGTGGCACGGGCCCTGAGCCCTGGAGGCAGGGGGGGTGAGGGTTGGGGTGTCCCCAGCAATGTCCCCCCATCCCTAACCCCTGGGAACGACCCCCAGCACCCCCTGACACCCCCCAGAGCACTCCTGGGACCCCCAGCCCCTCCTGGCACCCCCCCCCGGGAACCCACCCCTCCCCCAGACCCCCCCCACAGGACCCAACCCCCACCTGGGCACCCCCCCAGTCCCAACCCCCCCACACCCCCACCCCTCCTGCCCCCCCAGACCCTGCCAGGGGCTTTAACCCCCCCCCCCCCCCCAAATCCTCCTTGGAAGGTTTGGCCCAGGTCCCCCCAACCCCTCTCTGTCTCCACCTTCAGCACCCCAAAAAACCCACGGGGGAGCCAGCCCTGGCAGCCCCAGCTGGAAATGCCACCCCCCAGTTTGGGGTGCCCTCCTCCAGTTTGGGGTGCCCTCCCAGTCTGTGCCCCCCCTCATCCCAGTTCAGGTTGTATCCCTGCAGTTCAGGGTGTCCCCCCCCAGTCCGTGCCCCCCCCATTTCGGGGTGCCCCCTTCACTCCGTGTTTGTGGTGCCCCCCCAGCCTGTGCCCTGCCAGTTTGGGGTGCCCTCTATACCGAGTTTGGGGTGCCCCCCAGTCCATGCCACCCCCTCACACCGTGTTTGTGGTGCTCCCCCAATTCAGGGTGCCCCCCACCAGGTTTTTGGTGCCCCCCCATTTCGGGTGCCCCCCCATTTTCTCACCTCGTGTTTGTGGTGCCCCTCCAGTCCATGCCTCCCTCACCCCATGTTTGTGTTGCCCCCCCCCAGTTTGGGGTGCCCCCCATTTCCTCACCCCATGTTTGAGGTGCCCCCGTGTTTGCGTTGCCCCCACATTTCCTCACACCGTGTTTTTGGTACCCCCCATTTTGGGGTGCCCCCATTTCCCCACCCCGTGTTTGAGGTGCCCCCCGGTTTCAGGGTGCCTCCATTTCCTCACCCCGTGTTTGAGGTGCCCCCCCAGTTTGAGGTGCCCCCCATTTTTGGGGTGCCCCTATTTCCTCACCCTGTGTTTGAGGTGTCCCCCCCCCCCCCATTTCAGGGTGCCCTCATTTCCTCACCCCATGTTTGTGTTGCCCCCCATTTTGGGGCTCCCCTGTTTCCTCACCCCTGTTTCAGGTGCCCCCCCAGTTTCGGGGTGCCCCCATTCCCTCACCCCATGTTTGAGGTGCCCCCCGTGTTTGTGTTGCCCCCCATTTTTAGGGTGCCCTCATTCCCTCACCCCATGTTTTTGGTGCCTCCCCATTTCGGGGTGCCCCCCCTGTTTGTGTTGTCCCCCCATTTTGGGGTGCCCTCATTACCTCACCCCGTGTTTGAGGTGCTCCCCCAGTTCAGGATGCCCCCCAATTTTGGGGTGCCCCATTCCCTCACCCCCTGTTTGTGTTGCCCCCCCATTTTTGGGGTCCCCCATTCCCTCACCCCGTGTTTGAGGTGCCCCCCAGTTCAGGGTGCCCCCCATTTTTGGGGTCCCCCATTCCCTCACCCCGTGTTTGAGGTGCCCCCCAGTTCAGGGTGCCCCCCATTTTTGGGGTCCCCCATTCCCTCACCCCGTGTTTGACGGTCTTGGCCGCGTGCGCCGCCTTCTTGCGGGCGTCGTACTGGGTGAGGACATCGATGAGCCCCATGAAATAAACCTCGCGCCGGGGGGCTCCTGGGGGGCACAGCGGGGGGGTCAGCGCTGCCTGCGCCCCCAAACCCCCCCAGGACCCCCCAAACCCCCCCCAGATTCCCCCAGGACCCCCCAAAATCCCCCCAAACCCCCCAAAATCCCCCAGGACCCCCCAAACCCCCCAAATTCCCCTCAGGGACCCCCCAAAATCCCCCCAGGACCCCCCAAATTCTCCCAGGACCCCCCCAAAATCCCCCCAAACCCCACAAATTCCCCCCCAAACCCTCCAAAATCCCCCCAGGACCCCCCAAACCCCCCAAATTCCCCTCAGGACCCCCCAAAATCCCCCCAGGACCGCCCAAAATCCCCCCCAAATTCCCCCCAAACTCCCCCCCAGGATGCCCCAAATTCCCCCCAAAGCCCCCAAAATCCCCCCAGGACCCCCCAAAATCCCCCCAAACCCCCCAAATTCCCCCCAGGACCCCCCAAAATCCCCCCAGGACCCCCCAAATTCCCCCCAGGACCCCCCAAAATCCCCCAAACCTCCCAAAAGCCCCCCAGGACCCCCCAAAATCCCCCCAGGACCCCCGGCTCACCCTCGGCCCCGCGCAGCGCGTACACGTCCACGCCGGGGTCGAACTCCCCGGGGCCCAGGGGCCGGTAGGAGTTGAGGAGCCCCCCCAGCCCCTCGGGGAGGTGCCGTAGGGGCCCCCCAGCCCCCCCTCATCGCCCCCCGCCCCGAGCTCCTCTTCCTCCAGCTCCTCCTCCTCCTCCTGCTCGCCCCGCTCCACCTCGTGGATGCCCAGCAGCAGGCTGTAGTCCATCAGCTTCTGCTGCACCAGGAACTGGGGGGACACGGCGGGAATTGGGGGGGGGGGCACACGAAACCCTGGGGGGGGCACCCCAAAACCCCCAAGGCCTGAACACAGGGGACCCTCACCCCAAAAGCCCCAGAGCCTGGGCACTGTGACCCCCACAGTAATCAAATACTGAACATGGTCCCCAAAAACACCCCGGACCCTCAGGGCTGGGGGGACAACCAAGGGGTCATTAGGGGTGGGGGGAGACCCCCACGGTGCTGGGAGAGAGCCCCCAAACCCTCAGAGCCTGGCCCTGAGAAAGAGACTCCCACAACCCAAAAACCCCCCAATTCTCAGGGCTGGGGGTCATTAGGGGTGGGGGACACTCCCATGGTCATAGGGAGAACCCCCAAACCCTCAGAGCCCGGGCACAGGGGACCCTCAGCCCCAAACCCTCAGAGCCTGAATGCTGAGAAAGGCACCCCCACCTGCCAAAAAGCCCCCGATTTTCGGGGTTGGAGGAACAATCGAGGGGTCATTAGGGGTGGGGGAGACCCCCATGGCTGCAGGGAGAGCCCCCCTAAACCCTCACAGCCTGGATGCTGAGAAAGGAGACCCCCACAGCCCAAAAATTACCCAATTCTCAGGGCTGAGGGGACAACCAAGGGGTCATTAGGGGTGGGGGACACTCCCATGGTCATAGGGAGAGCCCCCAAACCCTCAGAGCCCGGGCACTGAGAAAGAGACCCCCAAAACCCAAAACAACTCTGATCTCAGGGCTGGGGGGGACACTCAAGGGGTCATTAGGGGTGAGGGATACCCCCATGGCCACAGGGAGAGCCCCCCAGACCCCCAGAGCCCGGGCACTGGGAGGCCCAAGGGTCACTTGGGGTGGGGAGGGAGCCCCCCTCAATCCCCTCTGGGGGTGCAGCCCCCCCGTTCCCACCTCCACGTCCCTCTTGAGCTTGTCCATGAACTCGCGCTGCTGCTCCTCCCCCCACGAACACCCTTCTCGTTCTTGTTGAGGAAATCCACGTCCTTCAGCGTGGGCAGCTCCTTGCCCTGGGGAGGGATGGGGGGAGCCCCCCGGGCACCCCTGAGCTGCAGGGGACACCCCTGAGCTGGAGGGGACACCCCGGGATGGAGGGGACACCTCAGGGATGGAGGGGACACTCAAGGATGGAGGGGACACCTCAGGGATGGAGGGGACACCTCACGGATGGAGGGGACACCCCAGGGATGGAGGGGACACCCCTGAGCTGGAGGGGACACCCCGGGGATGGAGGGGACACCTCAAGGATGGAGGGGACACCTCAGGGATGGAGGGGACACCTCAGGGATGGAGGAGACACCCCACAGATGGAGGGGACACCCCGGGGATGGAAGGGACACCCTGGGATGGAAGGGACACCCTGGGGATGGAGGGGACACCCCACGGATGGAGGGGACACCCCTGAGCTGCAGGGGACACCCCGGGGATGGAGGGGACACCCCAGGCTGGGGCCCCTGGGGAGGGGGGCAGGCAATGAGCTGCCATTATTGGGGAGGAGGGAAAACAGGGCCTGGAGACCCCTCCCCCCAAATTTAGGGGGTTCACAGCATCCCCCCCTGCAGTACCTTCTCCTTGTCACTGGCCTCTCGGTCCCACCAGGGAGCCCTGCAGGGAGCAGAGGTGACAGGAGGGGGTTTGGGGGTGTTGGGGAAGATGAAACAGGAAAGCCTCGTAAATATGATTGTCTGGCAAAAGATTTTGAGAATATGGAAACTATGAGTGAGATTGAAATGAAAGCAAGCTTTGAGATCCCTCAGTTACTGAACAACTGGAAAACAACGGTGTGGCTGGCTGAAGGTGATCCCCTTTTGGTGGAACAACACCCTCTGCTTGCAGACAGGCCCAAGGCTCAGAGCAGACCCTACAGCTCGGCAGAAGGGGCCCAAAGAGGAGTTTTTAGGGTTTAAAACTACTCCAAAGAGGAGTTTTTAGGGTTTCCAAAGAGTAGTTTCTAGGCTTAGCAGAAGGGGCCCAAAGAGGAGTTTATTTAAAGTTTAAAATGTAGCACAGTGTGGTGATGTAATGATTCTTACAGGCTGTGTGGAAATGCTGTAGGATTTGTGTATTGTTAGATACAGATATAACCAATTTGTAGACTGGTTAGTGAGAATTAGAATATTCAACACGGAAGAAGATTTATTGTATTGAATGGGAACTTTGCTCTCTTATGCTTTTACACTCTTATCCCTCTCACCCCTTTTACTCTCTTCTGCTTTTACTCTCTTATCCTCTCTCCCCTCTCTCCTCTCAGTCCTGCTCCAGCTGTGGCTGGCAGCTCCCAGCAGGGCCCTGCACTTGGCCCTTTGCAATAAACCCCAAATTCCACGACCAGAAGATGATTTATTGTAACAGGAACCTCATCCTCTTTTACTCTCTCTTTTTATCCTCTTTACTCTTCCCCACTCTCTCATCTCTTTACCACGCTCCTGCCTTGTCTCTCTTTACCTTTCTCTCCTCCTGGGCCTGCTCTGAGCTGTGCCTGGCAGCTCCAGGCAGGTCCCTGCACTTGGCCCTTTGCAATAAACCCCAAATTCCACAATCAGAAGAAGATTTATTGTAACAGGAACTCTTCCCCACTCTCTCATCTCTTTGCCACGCTCTTGCCTTCTCTCCTTTTACCCCTCTCTCCTCTCAGCCCTGCTCCAGCTGTGCCTGGCAGCTCCCGGCAGGGCCCTGCCCTTGGCCCTTTGCAATGAACCCCAAATTCCTCAACCAGAAGATTTATTGTATTGTAATGGGAACCTTGCTCTTTTATCTCTATTTTACTCTGTCTCTTACCTTCTCATCCTCTCTCTCATCCTCTTTTCCCCTCTCTCCTCTCAGTCCTGCTCCAGCTGTGCCTGGCAGCTCCCAGCAGGGCCCTGCACTTGGCCCTTTGCAATGAACCCCAAATTCCACGACCAGAAGATGATTTATTGTAACAGGAACTCTTCCCCACTCTCTCATCTCTTTGCCACGCTCTTGCCTTCTCTCCCTTTGCCTTTCTCTCCTCTCAGCCCTGCTCCAGCTGCGCCTGGCGGCTCCCAGCAGGGCCCTGCCCTTGGCCCTTTGCAATGAACCCCAAATCCCAGATCTGGCTGCAGAGATCTCTCGTGTCCGTCTGTCCCCACCGTCCCACCCCCCCTGCAGGGGGAGGCAGTCCCACAGCAGCGCTCGGGGGGCTCGGGGACACCCCAGTACCTTGAGGTCGTACTTCCTGTGCACGGGCAGGCGGTGGCTGAAGAGGTTCCTCATGACCAGCAGGTACGTGTCCTCGCTGTCCACGCTGACCCGGTACATGCCCAGGAACCGCGGCAGCAGCGTCTGCCCGTGGCACTGCACCACGTACTGCGGGACACGGGGACACGGGGACATGGGGACACAGCCAGGGACACCAGGGACACGGCCAGGGACATGGGGACACAGCAGCGTCTGCCCGTGGCACTGCACCACGTACTGCGGGACACGGGGACACGGGGACATGGGGACACAGCCAGGGACACAGCAGCATCTGCCCATGGCACTGCATCACATACTGCAGGGACATGGGGACATGGGAATATGGGGACACAGCCAGGGACTCGGGGACATGGGGACACAGCCAGGGACATGGGGACACAGCAGGGACACAGGTCACACAGCCACACAGGGGACACAGCTGCCTGGGGGACACCAGTGACACAACCACCCTGGGGACACTGGTGGCACAGCTGGGGACAGAGGGGGCACAGCCAGCCCCCAGGGGACACAGGTGACACAGCCACCTGGGGACATTGGTGACACAGGCACCTCCAGGGAACACAGGTGACACCTCTAGGTGACACAGCTACCCCGGGGGGACACTGGTGACAACCCTGGGCACACAGGTGACACCCCGTACCCCTTGTGCCCGTACCTGGTGGCAGTGTGCCAGCAGCCAGTGCCCCCTGTGCCCCCCGTGCCCACACCTGGTGGCAGTGTGCCAGCAGCCCGTGCCCCCTGTGCCCCCCGTGCCCACACCTGGTGGCAGTGTGCCAGCAGCCCGTGCCCCCCGTGCCCACCCCGTGCCCACACCTGGTGGTAGTGTGCCAGCAGCCCGTGCCCCCTGTGCCCCCCGTGCCCACACCTGGTGGTAGTGTGCCAGCAGCCCGTGCCCCCTGTGCCCCCCGTGCCCACACCTGGTGGTAGTGTGCCAGCAGCCCGTGCCCCCCGTGCCCCCCGTGCCCACACCTGGTGGTAGTGTGCCAGCAGCCCGTGCCCCCTGTGCCCCCCGTGCCCACACCTGGTGGTAGTGTGCCAGCAGCCCGTGCACGTCGGCCACGTCCTCGCTCGAGAGCTCCTTCAGCACCAGCGTCCGGTCGGCCGAAAGCAGCAGGCGGTGCCCACTGCCCACCCAGCGCGGGGGGCTGCGCGCCAGGGACACCTGGGGACACAGGGACACGGCTGGGGACACGGCTGGGGACACAGGGACATGGCTGGGGACACAGGGACATGGCTGGGGACATGGGGGACACAGCTGGGGACACAGGGGACACGGCTGGGGACACAGGGGACACGGCCACACAGGTCACACAGCCACCCCAGGGGGACACACATGATACAGCCACACTGAGAACACAGGTGACACAGCTGGGGACACAGGTGACACAGCCACGCCCGCAGAGCCTCCACGCCAGGGACACCTGGGGACACGGCATGGGGACACAGAGGACACAGCTGGGGACATTGGTGACACAGCCACACAGGTGACACCCCCAGGGGACAGGTGACACAGCTGCCTCCCCCGGTGGTTCTGCGCCAGGGACACCTGGGGACACAGCCACACAGGTGACACAGCTAGGGAAACAGGGGACATGGCCACCCTGGGGGACAACGGTGACACAGCCACACTGGTGACACAGCCACTTGGGGACACGGGTGACACAGCCACGCCTGCAGGGGGCTCTGCACCTGGGACACCTGGGGACATGGCCAGGGGACACTGGTGACACAGTGACACAGTGACACTGTCACTGTCACACCAGTGACACAGTCACCCAGGGACACAGGTGATACAGCCACCCGTGGGACACCAGTGACACAGCCACACAAGTGACACAGCCACTCAGGGGGACACCAGTGACACAGTCAGAGGCACAGGTGACACAGCCACCCAGGGACACAGGTGACACAGCCATCCAGGGGGACACCGGTGACACAGCCGCCCCCACAGGGGGCTCCATGCCAGGGCAATCTGGGGGCACACTGCCATGGCACAGGTGGCACAGCCAGGGGACAGGTGGCCATGTGACACATGTGACAGTCTGGAGCTCCCCTCGCTGTCCCCAGGGTGGACATGGGGACCCTGAGGACCCTGATGGAATTCAGCCCTGCCTGAGGTGGACGAATGCCAGAAACCCTCAGGCCCCTGTGCCACATTTCCTGAAATATATTTCAGAACATTTTCTGAAAAAATATCCTGAATATATTCTGAATTAATTCATTTTCATATTTTCTGAATAATTCCCTTCACCAGGATTTCCTCTCCTGGGAAGCCTCAGAGAAAAAATGAAAACAATAATTCTCTGATTGCTTCTCCTGTGTTTTGCTGCTCTGGAATGTGTTTGGAGATTGTTTATCAACAGGTGAATGTTTGATTGGTTTCATGTGATTTGTTTTAATTTAATGACCAATTACAGCCAAGCTGTGCCTGGGCTCTGGAGAGTCATGAGTTTTCATTATTATCTTTTAAACTCATGTCTGCATCCTTTCTCTATTCCTTAGTACAGTTTAGTACAGTGTCACTGTGATATTTTATGAAAATTCTTTCACTAGGATTTTTCTCCTGAGAAGCTGAGAGGCCTCAGAAATGAAATGTAAACCATAATTATCTGATTTCTTGGAATGGGGTTTGGACATTGTTTAGCACCAGGTGCATCTTTGATTGGTTTCATGTGAATTGTTTTCATTTAATAACCAATCACAGCCAGCTGTGTCAGGGCTCTGGAGAGAGTCACAAGTTTTCATTATTATTTTTTAAACTTCTGTAAGTATCCTCTCTGTATTCTTTAGTACAGTTTAGTATAGTGTCACTGACATATTTTATGAAAATCCTTTCACTAGGATTTTTCTCCTGAGAAGCTGAGAGGCCTCAGAAACAAAATGTAAACAATGATAATATAATTGCTTGAAATGGGATTTGGACATTGTTCAGCAACAGGTGAATGTTTGATTGGTTTCACGTGAATTGTTTTAATTTAATAACCAATCACAGCCAGCTGTGTCGAGGCTCTGGAAAACAGTAATGAGTTTTCATTATTATCTTTTTAGCTTTCTGTCTGTACCCTTTCTCTATTCTTTAATACAACACAGTATCATAAATTAATAAACTAGCCTTCTGAGAGCATGGAGTCAGATCCATCATCCCTCCCTTTGCCTGGGCACCCCATAAACACCAGACCCCCCAAATCCCCCCTCACCTGGTAGTCCTGGTCGTCGACGCCGAAGCGCTCGCGCAGGTTGCGGAACACCTGCGGGCAGTACTCCTTGAACTTGAAGTGGCTGGGCAGGTTCTCCCTGAGTTTGGGGGGCTCACGTCAGTTTTGGGGTGTCCCCTGCTGCAGGACATCCCCCTGCGCCCCCCCCGTGCCGCTCACCTGTTGAACAGGTGGTTGTTGACCTTGATTTTGGAGCTGGCTTTGAAATCGTCGGGCAGCAGCATCACGGGCAGCGGCACCTGGCTCAGCTCGTTGATCTGGGGAGGGGGGGCAAGGTGGGACCCCCGGGAAACGCCCCCAAAAACCCCGGGACCACCAGGAAACACCCCCAGAAACCCCCTGGGGCCAGGGAGAGCGCTGGGAACCACCTTCAGGGACCCCCTGGGACCCCCAGGTGTGGGGATGGGGACAGTGAGGATCCCAGGGGATGGAGACAAGGGATGGAGCCAAGGGAAGGGGACACAGGATGGGGACATGGGATGGGGACACGGGATGGAGACACGGGATGGGGACACGGGACAAGGATACAGGACAGGGATACGGGATGGGGACATGGGATGGGGAACAATGGGGATCCTGGGGGAACGGGACACGGGATGGGGACACGGGATGGGGACATGGGACGGGGACACGGGATGGGGAACAATGGCGATCCTAGGGAAAGGGGACATGGGATGGAGACATGGGATGGGGATATGGGATAGGGATATGGGATGGGGACACGGGATGGGGACACGGGATGGGGGGCAATGGGGATCCTGGGGGAAGGGGACACGGGATGGGGATATGGGATGGGGACATGGGATGGGGACACAGGATGGGGAACAATGGGGATCCCACGGGATGGAGCCGAGGGATGGGGACAGTGGGGATCCCGGCGGAATGGGGACATGGGATACTGGGGGTATGGAAGCCAAGGGACGCAGCCGAGGGATGGGGACATGGGATGGGGGGCAATGGGGTGGGATGAGATGGGGACACGGATGGCGATGGGATCCAGATGGGATGGGGACACGCGATCCCGGAGGATGGAGCTGAGGGATGGGGGCAATGGGGGTCCCGGGGCGATGGGGACAGTGAAGATCCAGGGGGGATGGAGTCCAGGGGTGCAGGGCAATGGGGATCCCGGGGAAATGGAGCTGAGGGAAGGGGACACGGGATGGGGGCAATGGGGATCCCGGGCAGGGGACACCGAGGGCTCCGGGGGAAATGACGGTCCCAGAGAAGGGCCAGGCGGGGGCTGCGGGGGTGCCGGGAACACAGGCGGGGGTCCCGGAGAGACGGGCACGGATATCCCGGGAGGGGACTGGGACCGGCACCGGGGACCGGGCATCCCAAGGGCCGCGGGGTCCCGAGGAGGGGACACGGGGGTGCCGGGGCGCGGAGCCGCGGGGTCCGGGGAGGGACACGGGGGTCCCGGGGGTGCCGGTGCTGACCTGGTGCGTGACCCCCCAGGCCAGCACGGCCAGCAGCGGGTCCGCGGCCCGCGGCAGCTTCACCCGCTGCGGCACGAAGCGCTTCTGCTTCTTCTTGGTGCGGGCGGCGCCGGGGCCGGGCCCGGGGCCGGGGCCGGGACACGGACCCGCCGCCGCCGCCATGGCCGCCGCTGCCGCTTCCGCCGCCGCTTCCGCCGTTTCTGCCGCCGCTTCCGCCCGGCCCCGGCACCGGAACCCGGAAACGGCGCCAGGAGCGGGGCGGGGCTGGGACCGGGAACCGCCAGGGGGCGCCAGGGGGCGCGGGAAACCGGCAGGGGGCGCCCTGCCCCCACCGGGACACGTGACAGGGACACGTGACACAGATAGGTGTGACAGGGACACGTGACATCTGCACAACACACGTGTGACACCTGGAGGGAACACGTGACAGGGACACCTGATAAGGTTATGTGTGACACCCGCAGGACACAGGTGTGAGCACACAGGGACAGGTGTGACCCCCACGGGCACACGTGTGACACCTGGAGGGGACACGTGTGACACCTGCAGGACACAGGTGTGAGTACACAGGGGACTCGTGTGACACAGACAGGGGACACCTTTGATCGCCACAGAGGACATTTGTAATCTTGCAGGCAACAGGTGTGTGATCCCATGGGGACAGGTGTGATCACTACTGTGACACGTGTGACCCCACAGGCGACAGGTGTGACAGCTTTAGGGACAGGTGTGTGGCCCACATGGGGACAGGTGCGACCCCACAGGTGACACCGGCTGTCCCTGCGGGCACATGGGAACCGATGGGGGGCACCTGATCCCCGCAGGGACAGGTGTGACACCTGCGGGGACACGTGGCACACCTACAGGGACATGTGTGATCATCATAGGGACAGGCGTGACTCCTGTGGCGGCAGATGTGGTCACCACGGTGACAGGTGTGGCACCTATAGGGACAGGTGTGACACCCGTGGGGACATGTGGGACACCTGTGGGGACAGGGGTGACACCTGTGGGGACACGTGGGACACCTACAGAGACAGGTGTGACAGCTACAGGGACAGGTGTGATCACCCCTGGGACAGGTGTGACCCCATGGGGACAGGTGTGAGACCCCACTGGCACAGGTATGACACCTGTTGGAACGTGTGTGACCACCACGGGGACAGGTGTGACACCTGCAGGGACAGGTGTGGTCACCACTGCAGGGGCACGTTTGACACCTGGGGACACATGTGACACCTGCGGGGAGTCCTGTGATCTGGGACAGGTGTGACACCTGTAGGAACGTGTGTGATCACCACTAGGACAGGTGTGACCCCACAGGGACAGGTGTGACATTGGCAGGGACAGGTGTGATCCCACGTGGGACAGTGACCCCTCTGGGGCACTCGTGTGTGACCCCACAGGTGACACCGGCTGTCCCTGTGGGCACGGGGGAACCGACAGGGGGCGCCTGATCCCTGTGGGGACAGGTGTGACACCTGCGGGGACAGGTGTGGCATCTGTAGGGACAAGTGGGACACCTGCGGGGACAGGTGTGACACCTGCGGGGACAGGTGTGGCATCTATAGGGACAAGTGGGACACCTGCGGGGACAGGTGTGACACCTGCGGGGACAGGTGTGGCATCTATAGGGACAAGTGTGACACCCGTGGGCACACGTGGGACACCTGTGGGGACAGGGGTGACACCTGTGGGGACAGGTCTGATCATCATAGGGACAGGTGTGACAGCTATAGAGACAGGTGTGATCATCACTGGGACAGGTGTGACCCCACGAGGACAGGTGTGACCCCATAGGGACAGGTGTGATTGCTGTAGGGATAGGTGTCACCCCCATGGGGACAGGTGTAAGACCCCACTGGCACAGGTGTGACATCTGTAGGGATGTGTGTGACCACTACGGGGACAGGTGTGACACTGGCAGGGACAGGTGTGACCCCACAGTGACACGTGTGGCACCTGCAGAGTGCCCCGTGCAGGGGGGTCCCACTCCCCCTCCCCACCCCCCGTGCCCTCCCCGCTGTCCCCAATGCCCGCTGTGACCCCCAAATCCCCCAGTGTGACCCTGCACCCCCAAATCCGCAGTGTGCCCCCCTCCCCAAATCCCGTGTGACCCCCAAAATCCCCCAGAGTGACCCCAAAATCCCCCAGAGTGACCCGGTGCTCCCAAACACCTCCAGAGTGACCCTGCACCCCCCAAATCCGCAGGGTGCCTCACTCACCAAATCCCCAGAGTGACCCCAGTGTCCCCAGTGCGACCCCAATGCCCCCAAACACCGCCCCGTGTGTCCCCCTCCCCAAATCTGCAGTGTGACCCAGTGTCCCCAGCGCCCCCAGTGTGACACCGCTCCCCCAAACACCCCCCGTGTGCCCCACTCCTCTCTATGCCCCCAGTGTGCCCCCCTCCCCAAATCCCCCGTGTGCCCCCCTCCCCAAATCCCCCGTGTGACCCCCCCCAAATCTGTCAGTGTGACCCCCCCCCCAAATCCCCCGTGTGACCCCCCCCAAATCTGTCAGGTGTGACCCCCCTCCCCAAATCCCCCGTGGTGACCCCCCCCAAATCCCCCGTGTGACCCCCCCCAAATCCCCCGTGTGACCCCCTCCCCAAATCCCCCGTGTGACCCCCCCCCCAACTCTGTCAGTGTGACCCCCCCCTCCCCAAATCCCCCGTGTGACCCTGGTGCCCCCCCGTGTCACCGCACTCCCCCAAACGCCCCCAGTGTGACACAGCTCCCCCAGCCCCCCCCAAGCCCCCCGAGCCCCCCCAGCCCCACCGGCTCCTCTCAGCCCCCCCCCCTGAGCCCCCCCAGGTTCCTCGTACCCCCCTGAGCCCCCCAAGCTCCCCCCAGCCCCCCCCAAGCCCCTCAGGCTCTCTCAGAGCCCCCCCGGACCCCCCATACCCCCCAAGTCCCCCCAGTGTCTCTCAGAGCCCCCAAGCCCCCCATTTTCTCTCAGAGCACCCCCAGAGCCCCCCAGTTTCTCTCAGAGCCCCCCAGTTTCTCTCATTGCCCCCCCATTTTCTCTCAGCCCCCCATTTTCTCTCAGAGCCCCCCCCCATTTTCACTCAGCCCCCCCCATTTTCTCTCACCTCCCCATTTCTCTCTCACCCCCCATTCTCTCTCACCCCCGCATTTTCTCTCACCCCCCCTTCTCTCTCAGCCCCCCCCATTCTCTCTCACCCCATTTCTCTCAGACCCTCCCCCAGTTTCTCTCATTGCCCCCATTTTCTCTCACACCCCCAGTTTCTCTCAGGCCCCCCAGTTTCTCTGACCCCTCCATTTTCTCTGACCCCCCCCATTTTCTCTCAGAGCCCCCCCACATTTTCTCTCACCCCCTATTTTCTCTCACCCCCCCAGTTTCTCTCACCCCCCCATTTTCTCATTGCCCCCCATTTCTCTCAGCCTCTCCCTTTATTGCGCTCCGGCCGCGCTGGGGCGGTTCATGCAGCGCTGGGGGGGGCGGGGGGGCGCGGGGACCCCCCCGGGATATGGGGGGGGGGGGGGGGGGGGGGGGGGGGGGGGGGGGGGGGGGGCACAGCCGAGACGCCAAGCGGGGGGACCCGGGGGGGGCGGGGGGGGGGGCCGGGGGTGACACTGTCACACTGTCACATTGTCACACTGTCGCATTGTCGCATTGTCACACTGTCACACTGTCACACTGTCGCATTGTCACATTGTCGCATTGTCACATTGTCACACTGTCACACTGTCACACTGTCACACTGTCACAGTGTCACACTGTCACACTGTCACATTGTCACACTGTCGCATTGTCGCATTGTCACATTCTCCATCCGGGTTAAGGCAGCTCGGGCGGCCCGCCCCCCCCGCCCCGGCCCCGCCCCCATCGGGGGTCCCGGGGGGGTCCTGGGTTGGGGGGGGGGGGGAGCGGCCCCTCCCCCGCACGGAGCGAGCGTGGCACGAGCACAGGACACGGGTGACACCGGTGACACCGGGACAAGCGGGCGGAGCCGGGGCTGCAGCACCTGCCGGGGGGGACACGGGGGTCGGGGGGGGGCAGAGACAGCACGGGGGTACCCCAGGGATGGGGGGGGACCCCGGAACCTTCAGGGATCGGAGGGGACCCCAAGGATGGGGGATATCCCGGGATGGGGGGCACCCCGGAACCTGCGGGGGTCGGGGGGCCACCCCAGGGATGGGGGGGACCGAAAGGATGGGGGGGGACCGTAGGGATCGGGGGGGAGACCCCAGGGATGGGGGGGGGACCCCGGAACCTGCAGGATTCGGAGGGGAGCCCAGAGTCGGGGGCGGGACCCTAAGGATGGGGGGGGACCCCAGGGATCGGGGGGGAGACCCCAGGGATGGGGGGGGGGACCCCGAAACCTTCAGGGATCGGAGGGGAGCCCAAGGATGGGGGATATCCCGGGATGGGGGGCACCCCGGAACCTGCGGGGATCGGAGGGGACCCCAGGGGTAGGAGGGGGGGATCTTGGGGTGTGGGGGGACCCCAGGGATGGGGGGGCAATTGGGGCATCCAGGGCCAGGGGGGCTGGGGGGCACCCATGGAATGGGGAGGGGGTGTCCGATGGAGGGGGTTGGGGTCACTCGAAGGATGGGGGAGATCCCCAGGGGTCCGTGAGAAATGGGGGGGACGGGGATCCCGAACCTGGGAGGGGTGAGGAATGAATTTGGGGGGCTCTCACAACTGAGGGGGGTGTGGGAATGAGGTGGGGAGAGGTCTCACACCCGGAGGGGGTAAGGAATGAGTTTTGGGGGGGTCCCACAAATGGGTGGTGTGGGAATGAGTTTGGGGAGGGGTCTCACACCTGGGGGGAGTGAGGTGGAAAGGGGGGGGGGGTCCCTCAGCTGGGGCTGTGAGGAATGAGTTTTGGGGGGGGTCCCACATTTGGAGGGATGCGAGGAATGAATTTGGGGGGTCTCACATTTGGGGGGCTGTGAGGAATGAATTTGGGGGGTGGGGTCCCACACCCGGGGGGTTGTGAGGAATGAGGTGGGAGGGGTCTCACACCTGGGGCTGTGGGAGGGGGTTCCTCACCTGGGGGTGTGGGAATGAGTTTGGGGGGGGTCTCAGACCTGGGAGGGAGTGAGGAATGAGGTGGGGAAGGGTTTGACACCTGGAAAGGAGTGAGGAATGAGTTTGGGGGGTCTCACACTTGGGGGGCTGTGAGGAATGAGTTTGGGGGGGGGTCGGTCCCACACCCGGAGGGTTGTGAGGAATGAGTTTGGGGGGTCCCACACTTGAGGGGGTGTGGGAATGGGTTTTAGGGGGGGTCCCCCAGCTGGGGGGTGTGAGGGATGATTTTGGGGGGGGTCCCACACCCGGGGTCCGTACCTGGGGGGGGGCATTAGCTGGCCGCCGTCTCCTGGCGCAGCGGGAAGAGCTTGGCCGCCTCCTCGGCCTCGCAGGCGCAGGACAGGTCACTCCTGGGGGGGGCGGGGGTGTCAGCGGGGCCCCCCCAAACCCAGAACACCCCCCAGGCCAGCCCTGCCCCCCCCCTCACCTGTTGTCGTTGATGTCTGTCACGTTCCCTGCAAGGAACAGCAGCGGGCTCCAGGGGGGGCTGGGGACACCCCCAGGGCCCCCCCATGGGGCACCCCGACACTGGGGACACCCCCACACATTGGGGACACCCCCACACCTCCCATGGTGTCACCCCGACACTGGGGACACCCCCACACCTGCCATGGGGCATCCTGACATGGGGACACCCCCACACCTCCCATGAGACACCCCAACACTGGGGACACCCCCCACACACTGGGGACACCCCCCACAGCTCCCATGTTGTCACCCTGACACGGGGGACACCCCCACATCCCCCCCATGGTGTCACCCCACATTGGGGACACCCCACACCCTCCATGGGACCACCCCAACACTGGGGACAAACACCCCCACACCCCCGATAGTGTCACCCCAATACTGGGGACATCCCCACACCCCCGATGGTGTCACCCCGACACTGGGGACACCCCCAGGGCCCCCCTCACCATTATCCACGTTGAGCTGCTGGTAGGGATCCGGGGGGGTGCTGGGGAGCGTGGGGGGGCCGCTGGCAAAGCTGGGGAGGGGGCACAGAGGGGACGGAGACCCTGAGACCCCCCTGGGCACTGCGGGCACGAAGGGGGCACCCCATGTCCTGCCTGCCCCCCCCTCCAGCCCCTCAGAAACCTCTGCTGCCCCCCCCCAAATAATCCCCCGGCACCCCCAGAGCACAGCAATCCTCCCCCAGGACCCCCCCCATCCCTGCACCCCCCCGGAACCCCCTGGGACCCCCCCAGGATCCCCAGGAACCCCAGAGCACATCAAGCCTGCCCCAGGACCCCCGGAACCCCCTCAGACCCTCCCACCCCCCTGCACCCCAAGTGCCTCCCTTCCCCAGGACCCCCACGCTCTTCACCCCCCCCACCCCCCTGCCCCCCTCCTGCCCTCCCAGGACCCCCCCCCTGCACCCCCAGAGCACACCACCCTCCCCTCAGGACCCCCCGCACCCCCCCTGCACCCCCTGACCCTCCCACCCCCCCCGCACCCCCTGAGCCCTCCTCCCCTCCCTCAGGACCCCCCCCCACCCCTGCCACTCTCCTGCCCTCCCAGGACCCCCCCCTGCACCCCCAGACCACACCAGCCCTGCCACAGGACCCCCCCCAGCACCCCTCCTGCACCCCAGACCCGCCCACCACCCCCTGCACCCCCTGAGCCTCCCTCCCCCAGGATCCCCCCGCCACCCCTGCCCCCTCCTGCCCTCTCAGGACCCCCCTGCACCCCCAGACCCACCCTCCCCTCAGGACCCGCCCACCCTTGCACTCCTCCTGCCCCACCCCCTCCCGGACCCCAGGACCCCCCTGCACCCCCAGACCCCCCCCGTGCCCCCGCACTCACAGGCCGTGGGGCCCGGGCAGGGCGCCCCCCCCGGGGTACCCCTGGAACAGGCTGTTGGTGTAGCTCAGCCCGTGGGCGACGGCGCCTGCCCGGCCGCACCGGCTTGGCTGGGGGGGCACGGGGGGGTCAGGGGCGCTGCTGGCACCGGCACCGCCAGAGGGCACCCTCAGAGCCTGGGGCACCCCCTGGGCTGGGGCTGTGCCCTTGTGCGGGGGTGGCAGCCACAGCAATAACCCCCCCCAAAAAACCCAGAGTGTGCCAGGCTGGGTGCCCACCTTGTGCCCACCGTGCCCACCCTGCGCCCTCCGTGCCCAAAATCCAGAGTGTGCCAGGCTGGGTGCCCACCCTGCATCCACCGTGTCCAAAACCCAGAGTGTGCCAGGCTGGATGCCCACCCTGCACCCCCCGTGCCGAAAACCCAGAGTGTGCCAGGCTGGATGCCCACCCTGCACCCCCCGTGCCCAAACCCAGAGTGTGCCAGGCTGGGTGCCCACCCTGCACCCACCGTGCCCAAAACCCAGAGTGTGCCAGGCTGGATGCCCACCCTGCACCCACCGTGCCCAAAACCCAGAGTGTGCCAGGCTGGGTACCCACCCTGTGCCCCCCGTGCCGAAAACCCAGAGTGTGCCAGGCTGGGTGCCCACCCTGTGCTCACCGTGCCCACCCTGCAACTCCCGTGCCCACTCTGCGCCCCCCGTGCCCAAAACCCAGAGTGTGCCAGGCTGGGTACCCACCCTGCGCCCACTGTGCCCACCCCGCACCCCCCACATCTCATGCACTCCCCATGCCCACCCTGCGCCCCTGTACCTGTACCCACCCTGCACCCCCCATGCCACCCTGCACCCCCCATGCCCACCCTGTGCCCCCGCGCTCCCCCTGCCCTCCTGGCACCTTCTGTGCCCACCCCCGTACCCCCGTGCCCAACCCGCACGCCAGGACCCAGTTCACTCCATGCTGCACCCTCGATGCCCACCCGGCTCCCTGGGCACCCCCTTGCACCCCCCGTGTGCTCACAGCGCCCCCACCCCTGCATCTCCCGTGCCCACCCTGCTCCCCTGCACCCTCCATGCCACCCTGCACCCTGAGCACATCCTTGCATCCCCCATGTACCCCGCGGCCCCAGCACCCCCTGTGCCCACCCTGCCCACCCCGTGCCCACCGTGCCCCCTTCAGCCCCCCTGCACCCGTTCCCGTTACCCGCCATGCCCCCCGTACCTATGTGTGCTCCGTGCCCCCGCTGTGCCCCCTGTGCCCCCTGTACCAATGCGGGCTCCGTGCCCCCCCAATCCCGTTCCCCCGTACCCATGTGCGCTCCGTGCCCCCCTATCCGTTCCCCCGTACCCATGTGGGCTCCGTGCCCCCCGGTGCCCCCGGTTCCCCTGTACAGATGTGGGCTCCGAGCCCCTCTCTGCCCCCCCTATCCCGATCCCCCCGTACCGACGTGGGCTCCGTGCCCCCTCTGCGCCCCGGTTCCCGTTCCTCCCGTAACGATGCGCGCTCCGCCCCCTATCCCGGTTCCCCCGGTTCCTCCCCTTCTCCCCGTACCGATGTGCGCTCCGGGCCCTCCCGGTATCCCCGGCTCCCCCGTACCGTGTGCGCTCCGGGCCCCCGCCGCGCCCCCCGGGCCCTCACGGCCTCCCGGATCCGCTCCACCTCCTGCTGGTAGCGCCGCTTGTCCAGGCGCGCCCCCTCCTTGGCCGCCCTCAGCGCCCCTTCCAGGGCCTGCACTCGCCCAGCCGTAGCGCGCAGCCGCTTCTCCAGCTTCGGAAGCTCACAGCGCAGGTCTGCATTGTCACGGACCAGCTGTGCGACACGTCAGTACCGGCACCGGCACCGGGACCGGCACCGGGACCCGCCGGAGCCCCTGCGGTACCGGCACCGGGACCCGAACCTGCCCTGCCCCTGCCCCGGGGCTCACAGCGCAGGGTCCGCACTGTCACGGCCCAGCTGTGCGACACGGCAGTACCGGCACCGGCACCGGGACCCGCCCGGACCCCCTGCAGCACCGGGACCAGAACCTGCCTGCCCCTGCCCCCGCCCCGGGGCTCACAGCGCGGGGTCCGCACTGCCACGGACCCGTCCTGTGACACGGCAGAACTGGTATCGGCACCGGGACCCACCAGGAGCGGGACCCACTCCCAACATCACCCGCACCTGCCCCGGTACCGACACCAACACCTGCACACAGCGGTGCTGACACCGACACCCGCACATCCTCACCCAGCCACAGCCGCCGGTACCGGCACGGACACCGACACTCGCACACATCCGGTCCCAGCAGGGCCTCGGGGGCTCAGAGCCCCTAACAGTGCCCGGGTGAGGGGCTCCGTGTCCCTAACGGTACGTGGGGGGCTCCAGCCCCACCCCCCCCCCCCCTTCCCCCAGCAGTGTCCCGGGGTCTCCCGGGCTATCCTGGATGTCCCAGCAGTGTCCCGGGCTGTCCCGGGCTGTCCTGGGCTGTTCCCCCACAGTGTCCCCATGCAGCAGTGGGGCTGTGCCGGGGGCCAGTGAGGGGGGGTTGGGGGCGCACGGAGTGAGGGAGGGGCTCCCAGCCGGGGAGGGGCACTCAGGGATGGGGGCAGGAGGGAAAGGGGCCCTGGGGGAGCCAGGGAAGCGAGGGGAGGCTGCAGAACTGGGGGCCCTGGGGCGGGTACCCCCCCCCGTGCCCCCCCCGCGCACCTGTTTGTGAACCTTTGTAAGCTGCTCCAGGTTGTCTCAAGAAAGGAAATCTTCTGCTTCTGGGAGTGGAGCCCCCCACTGTCCTCGGGTTCCAGCTCTGCGCTCTGGGGGCACCGGGAGCCCCGTCAGAACCAGATCCCCACTGGGAAACCTTCCCTTCCCTTCCCTTCCCTTCCCTTCCCTTCCCTTCCCTTCCCTTCCCTTCCTTCCCTTCCCTTCCCTTCCCTTCCCTTCCCTTCCCTTCCTCACCCCCTTTTACTCCTCATTTCCCCCTTACACCCTTTCCCCATTTTGCCCCTTTTCTCCCCTTTTTCCCCCCATTCTGCCCTTTCCCCCCCCTTTTTCTCCTTTTCCCCCATTTTCCCCCATTTTCCCCCTTTCCCTCCCATTCTTCCCCATTTTTCCCCCCCATTTTTCCCTTTTTTCCTTCCCCCATTTCCCCCCTTGTCCCCCATTTCCCCCCATTTTTCCCCGTTTCCCCCTTTTTTCCCCCCTCACTTCTTGACTCGTGTCGTGACGTCTTGAACAAACAGCTTGCGCAGGTTGTGGAGGGTCTGGAGTTCACGGGCCTGGGGGGTGCAGAGGGTGAGGGGGTGCACGGAGCCCCCCAGGCCCCCCCCCAGGCTCCTCTGAGCCCCCCAGACCCCCCCTGGCACCCCTGACCCCCCAGGACCCCTCCCCACCTACCACGGTCTCCTCCAGCCCCTTGAGGTCCTGCTTGGACTGCTCGTGGCGCTCGTACAGGAGCCTGGGGGGCAGCGGCCCAAATTAGGGGGGCTCAGCCCAAGGGGGGCACCCCTGCATTTGGGGGGGCCACCCAGCGTCGGGGGGTCAGTACAAGGAGGGGAGAGCACCCCGAAATTGGGAGGGTCACTTCAAGCTTGAGGGGGGGACCCGAAGAATGGAGGTGTCCTTCAAGGCTGGGGGGGGCACTTGAAGGTTGGGGATGTCCAGGGGTCCTGGGGGGCTCTGGGGGTCCCGTTTAGGGTCCCAAGGGTGGGCCCTGGGGTTTGGGGTTCCTGGGGTGTCAGCAGGGTCGGGGAGGTGGGCTTGGCGTCCTGTGGTGAGTCCTGGGGGGGTTCTGGGATTGGGGTCCCCAGGGGAATGTGGGGGGGCCCCGGGAGTTGGGTTGGGGTCCCCAGAGGAATCCCAGGTGTTGGGTTGGGGTCCCCAGGGGAATCCCAGGTGTTGGGTTGGGGTCCCGAGGGGAGCCTGAGAGGCCCTGGGGATTGGGTTGGGGTCTGCAGGGGAACCCTGGGAACTGGCTTGAGAACCCCAGGAATTGGGTTGGGGTCCCCAGGGAAATTCCGGGGAGCCCTGGGGGTTGGGTCGGGGTCCCCAGAAGAATCTCAGGGAGCCCCAGGGTTGGGTTGGGTTGGGGTCTCCAGGGGAATCCCAGGGGTTGGGTTGGGGTCCCCAGAAGAATCTCAGGGAGCCCCGGGGTTGGGTCGGAGTCCCAGGGGAGCCCCAGGGTTGGGTCGGGGTCCCAGGGGAGCCCCAGGGTTGGGTCGGGGTCCCAGGGGAATCCTGGGGGTTGGATTGGGGTCCCAGGGGAATGTGGGGAGCCCTGGGGGATGGGCTGGGGTGTCAAGGAGTATCCAGGGGAGCCCCGGGGGTTGGGTTGGGGTCCCATGGGAATCCCAGGGGTTGGGTCGGGGTCCCAGGGGAATCCTGGGGGTTGGGTCGGGGTCCCAGGGGAGCCCCAGAGGCCCCGGGCCGGGGTCCCGGGGGTCTCACGTCAGCTCCTGCAGCCGCGCTGCCTTGGCGCGCTCCTCCGCCCGCAGCGCCTCGTGCTCCGCCCGCAGCCGCTCCAGCTCCAGCTCCAGCTTCTGGTTCTGGCTGCAACGGACACACGGACACGGTCAGGCACAGACGGACACGGGGACAGGGATGGATGGACAGGAGGACACGGGAGCAGACGGATGGATGAGGTGTGGATGGATGATGGATGGATGGATGGATGGATGGATGGATGGATGGATGGATGGATGGATGGATGATGGATGGATGGATGGATGGATGGATGATGGATGATGGATGGATGGACGGATGGATGGTGGATGGATGGATGGATGATGGATGGATGATGGATGATGGATGGATGGATGGATGGATGGACGGATGGATGGTGGATGGATGGATGGATGATGGATGGATGATGGATTGATGGATGGAGATGGATGATGGATGGATGGATGGATGGGTGGACAGATGATGGATGGACGGATGGACGGATGGATGGATGGATGGTGGATGGATGGAGGGATGGATGGATGACGGATGGATGGATGGATGATGGATGGATGGATGGATGGATGGATGGATGGATGGATGGATGGATGATGGATGCTGGATGGATGGATGATGGATGGATGGATGGATGGATGGATGATGGATGCTGGATGGATGGATGATGGATGGATGGATGATGGATGATGGATGGATGGATGGATGGATGGATGGATGGATGGATGGATGGATGATGGATGATGGATGGATGGATGGATGATGGATGGATGGATGGATGGATGGATGGATGGATGGATGATGGATGGATGGATGATGGATGATGGATGGATGATGGATGGATGGATGGATGGATGATGGATGGATGGACGGATGGATGATGGATGGATGGATGGATGGATGATGGATGGATGGATGATGGATGATGGGTGGATGATGGATGGATGATGGATGATGGATGGATGGATGGATGATGGATGATGGATGGGTTCAGGGCCAGGTTCAGGGCTCAGGGCCGGGCTCACTCACTCCCTCAGCTCATCGATGGTTTTCTGCCGCTCGTTGACCTCGTCCCGCAGCCGCGCCAGCTGCTTGTGCTGGGCCTCGCGCTGGCTCTCGAGCTGCAGCTCCAGCGCCGCCTGTGCCCATGGGACCTCAGCTCTGGCACCCCGGGCACCCCAGCATTCCCTGGGCACCCCAGCACCTCCCACCACAGTGCCTCCTGGGGACCCAACACCCCAACACCCCCCGGGGACCCCACACCCTCCACTCCCAGAGACCCACACACCCCAAAACCTCTCAGAGACCCCAACACCCTCCAGGGACCGCACACACCCCAGCACTCCCCGGGACTCCATACCCCAACACCCTTGGGGACCCCACACCCCAGGACCCCAGGGACCCTCACCCACCTCGAGCACATCTCACCCTCTGTAAGAACCCCCAGCTGTCCCCCCACACCCTTCAGGGTCCCTGAGCCCCCCAGGGTGGCTGTGCCCCCCCTGCCCCCCTCACCTTGACCTCGTCCGTGTCCTGGGTCTCATCCTGCTCGCGCTGCTTCCGAGCTGCCCCCTGTGCAGCCTCTGCAGGACCCGGCAGGACAGGGACCCCTCAGCGCCCCCCGAGCCCCCTGTGCACTCCCCCATATTCCCCCAGCCCCCCATGTCACCCTGTGCACTCCCCAGCCCCCCAATCCCCTCCATGGCCCCCAGCCCCCCATACTCTCCCCCCACCCCTGAGCCCTCTGTATCACCCCATACTCCCCCAGCCCCCCGTGTCCCCCCCATCCCTGTGGCCCCCGACCCCCCTGTGACACCCCATTCTCCCCCATACCCTTGAGCCCCTCGAGCCCCCCCAAACTCCCCCCACCCTCCCGTTCCCACCATGCCCCCGACTCCCCCTGACTCCCAAGCCTCCCGTGTCCCCCGTGCTCCTGCACTGTCCCCGCGCCCCCCGTACCACCCTCCCCATTGTCCCCGTGCCCCCCGTACTGTCCCCAAGCCCCCCGTGCCCCCCGCAGTGTCCCAAGCCCCCCGTGCCCCCTGTGTTCCCGCACTGTCCCCAAGCCCCCCGGGCCCTCCCGTGCCCCCCTTGCTCCCACACTGTCCCGCGTCGCCCGTGCCCCCCAAGCCCCCCGAGCACCCCGTGCCCCCCGCAGTGTCCCCGCGCCCCCCGTGCCCCCACCCTGCGCCTGCAGCCTCGCCAGCTCCTCCCCGAGCGCGTCGTGCGCCTCCTCCAGGTGCCGCTTGCGCAGCTCCAGGCTCTGCGCGTACTCGGTCAGCGAGCGGATCTTGGCCTCGTGCTGCAGCGGCACCGGCACCGCCTCAGCCTCAGCCGGGGGGCACCGGCACCCCCGGCCCGCGCGGGCACCCCGCTGCCCGTGCCCACCCCGCAGCATCCCCCCGACACCCGCGGGCACACCGCTGCCCGTGCCCATCCCGCAGCATCCCCCCGACACCCGCGGGCACACCGCTCCCCGTGCCCGCCCTGCTCCCCGTGCCCATCCCGCAGCATCCCCCCGACACCCGCGGGCACACCGCTCCCGGTGCCGGCCCCGCTCCCGGTGCCCACCCTGCAACATCCCCCAACACCCGCGGGCACACTGCTCCCCGTGCCCATCCCGCTCCCCGTGCCCATTCTGCTCCCAGTGTCCACCCTGCTCCCCGTGCCCACCCCACAGCACCCCCAACACCCGCGGGGCACCACCCTGGCAGCCCCCAGCCCCAGGACCACCCCTGGTGGCCCCCAACACCCCCAGGGGCACCTGACCCCGAGAGCCGCAGGAATGTCCCCCCAAAATCTCCAGGCCACCCCCAATGGCACGGCCAGAGCCACCAAACCCCCAGCCCAGGGGAGTCAAACCCCCAGGTCACCAAACCCCCAAGTCACCAAACCCTGGACCACCAAGCCCTGGGTCCCCAAACTCCAGGCTCACTGAACCCTGGGGTCACCAAACCCTTGGACCAATAAACTCTGGTTCCATCAAACCCAGGCTGAGAAATCCAGGGTCACCAAACCCCAGGGAAACCAGACCCAGGGTCACCAAACCCTGGGTCCCCAAACTCCAGGACCCCTGAACCCTGGGGTCACCAAATGCAGGGCCACCAAACCCTTGGACCAATAAATTCTGGTGCCACCAAACCCAGGGCTGAGAAATCCAGGGTGACCCAACCCCAGCGAAACCAAACTCTGGGGCCACCAAACCCTGGGTCACGGAACACCAAGGCCACCAAACCCTGAAGCCACCAGCAGCTGGGTCACAGAACCCCATGGTCACCAAATTCTGGGCACACCAAAGCTTTCAGCTGTCAAACCTCAGAGCCACCAAGCCTTGGTGTCACCAAATCCCAGGGACACAAAATTCTGAGCCACCAAACCCTGGAGCCACTAAACCTTGGGCCACCAAACCCTGAGTCACAGAACCCCCAGGCCACCAAAGTCTGGGGACACCAAAACCTGGGTCACAGACCTTCAGGCCATCAAATTCTGGGGCCACCAAACTTTGGAGCTGTCAAACCCTGGTGTCACCAAATCCCAGGGACACAAAACCTTGAGTCACCAAATCACAGAGCCACTAAACCTTGGGCCACCAAAACCTGGGTCACAGAGCCCTGGGGCCACCAAATTCTGGATCCACCAAAGCTTTCAGCTGCCAGACTTTGGAGCTGCCAAACCTTGGAGCTGCCAGACCCTGGTGTCACCAAACCCCAGGGACACACAACCCTGTGCCACCAGATCCTGGGGCCACCAAACCCTGAGCCACCAAACCCTGTGCCACCAAATTCTGAGGCCACCAAAACCTGTGTCACAGAACCCCCAGGCCACCAAACTCTGGGGCCACCAAAGCTTTGAGCTGCCAAATCCTGGAGCTGTCAGGCCGTGGTGTCACCAAACCCCAGGGACACAAAACCCTGTGACACCAGATCCTGGGGCCACCAAACGCTGAGCCACTAAACCTTGGGCCACCAAACCCTGAGTCACAGAACCCCAGGCCACCAAATTCTGGAGCCACCAAAGCCTTCAGCTGCCAAACTTTGGAACTGCCAAACCTTGGAGCTGCCAGACCCTGGTGTCACCAAACCCCAGGGACACAAAACCCTGTGCCACCAAACCGTGAAGCCACCAAATCCTGGAGTCACAGAAACCCAGGCCACCAAATTCTGGAGCCGCCAAAGCCTTCAGCTGCCAAACCTTGGAGCTGCCAGACCCTGGTGTCACCAAACCCCAGGGACATGCAACCCTGTGCCACCAAACCCTGGGGCCACTAAACCCTGAGCCACTAAACCTTGTGCCACCAAAACCTGAGTGACAGAACCCCCAGGCCACCAAATTCTGGAGCCGCCAAAGCCTTCAGCTGCCAAACCTTGGAGCTGCCAGACCCTGGTGTCACCAAACCCCAGGGACACAAAACCCTGAGCCACCAAACCCTGGGGCCACTAAACCCCTGTGCCCCCGGACCCAGAGTCCCCTGGCAGTGCCCTGCCCGCCCTGGCACACCTGGGAGATGAGCAGCTGGCACGAGGACAGCTCTCTGCCCGTCACCTCCAGCTTGCGGTGGCACTCCACCTGCAGGTTCTCCAGCTGCCGGCAGCGCTTCACCACCGACTTCACCTCCGACTTGATCTTGCTGATGTAGAGCCGGGCAACGGCGAACTCCTCCTCGATGGCACCGCTCACCTCCACCGGCTGGCACCGCAGGGCATAGCAGGGCACAGGGTGGGTATGGTATGGCACGGCAGGGCACAGTGTGGGTATGGCACGGCACGGCAGGGCACAGTGTGGGTATGGTATGGCACGGCATGGCACAGCAGGGCACAATGTGGGTATGGCACCGCAGGGCACAGCAGGGCACAGGGTGGGTATGGTATGGCACGGCAGGGCACAATGTGGGTATGGCACGGCATGGCAGGGCACAGTGCGGGTATGGTATGGCACAACACGGCACAGCATGGCATGGCATGCCATGGCACAGTGTGGGTATGGCACGGCAGGGTACCGCATGGCACAGCAGGGCACAGTGTGGGTATGGCACGGTATGGCACGGTACAGCACGGCATGGCAGGGCAGCAGGCATAGGAATGGCACAGTGTGGGTATGGTATGGCACAGGAATGGCACAGCACGGCAGGGTGTGGGTATGGCATGGCATGGCACATCACGGTGTGGCACAGCACAGCATGGATATGGCACAACATGGCATGGCACAGCACAACATGGGTATGGCACGGCACAGCACGGCACAGGAATGGCACAGCATGGCATGGCATGGGTATGGCACGGCACAGCATGGCACAGGTGTGTACCACACTCAGGTACAGCATGGCATGGGCATGGCACAGCATGGCACAGCACGGCGCAGCATGGCACTGAATGGTGCAGGCATGTCTCGGGCACAGTGTGGCACGGGATGGCACACACGGGGGATGACATGGGCAGTGCAGGGGCATGGCACTGCCAAGTCATGGGCATGGCATGGCACAGGCAGCACCGCCTGGCACGGGGTGGGTGTGGCATTCACAGGGGTGTGGTGGCACGGGCATCGCGGGGACATGGAATGGGCATGGAATGGGCACGGAATGGGCATGGAAGGGACACGGGATGGGCACGGGACAACTGGGTGTGACATGGCATGGCTCTGCCGTGGGCACTGCATGGCACGGGCACAGCGTGGCACAGCATGGCACAGGCATGGCACAGCATGGCACAGGCATGGCAGGGACACCCCACACGTGGGGAGGGCACAGCAGGGGCACGTCCCACAGGGCACAGACACCCATCCCTCCCACACTGTGCCCTCCGTGCCCCCCGATGCCCCCCAATGCTCCCCGTGCCCCCCATGCCCCCCGATGCCCCCCAATGCTCCCCGTGCCCCCCGTGTCCCCCGGTGCCCTCACCAGTTTGATGTCGCCGCTGCCCACGAGGGCGCTGAGCTCGCTCAGGTCCCTCAGGAGCCCGTTGAGCACCTCGGCCGCGCGGCGCCGCTGCTGCCCCCCGAGCTCCCGTGCCCGCGACAGCTCCGACTCCAGCGACAGCGTGGTGGCCTGCGACAGTGACAGGGCTGGGCTGGCACCGGGGACAGCGACAGTGACAGGGCTGGCACCAGGGACAGCGACAGCGATAGCGACAGTGACAGCGACAGGGCTGGGCTGGTACCGCGGACAGCGGCACCGTCACCCCCTGGGACCCCCGGGCCACCAGGGCACAGCCGAGACATCCTGCGGCACCTCCCGGGCACCCCCGCACATGAGCACCCCAACAGTGCCGGGCACCCCCTGTGCCCCCTGTGCCCCTCGCTGCTGTCCCTGACAGACCTGGCAGCCCCTGTGCCCCCCGACAGCCCTGGCAGCCCCTGTGCCCTCACAGCCAGCACATCCTGTGCCCCAGCTGCCCCTGCCTGAGCCCCCGCTGCCCGGGTACCCACACCAGGCACCCTCAGCACGCCCTGGCACACCCCAGTACCGCCCAGTGCTGCCCAGTACCTCCCAGTATCTCCCAGTACCACCCAGTGCCACCCAGTGCTGCCCAGTGCTGCCCAGTACCACCCAGTGCCGCCAGTCCCGCCCATCCTGGCACCCCCAGTGCCCCTCAGGAACCTTGGAACCACCACCCTGGCACCAGCCCTGGCACCCCAAGGTCCCACCCGAGGGGAGCACCCAGCCTGGCACCCCAGTTCAGGGCTGGGTTCCCAGTTTGGGCACTGGTTTGAGACAGGGGGGAACCCTCTCTTCTGGCCGAGGGGAATCTCATCTTGGGGTGTGGCTTGAGGGGAGGGGGTGCCCCCTGTTTGGGGTCCAGTTTGGGCTCTGGGGGCTCCCCAGTCTGAGGCTCCTGTTTTGGGGTGTCCCTGGCTCCCAGCGTCCCGGTTTGGGGCTGGGCCAGGGGGCTCTGGGGGGGCTGTGGCAGAGGGTGAGGGTCCCAATGGGCTCCGTGTGGGTTTTCCAGGGGGGTTGTGGCCCCGCAGGCTGTCCTGCCTGTCCCGGTGTCCCCGAGGCTGTCCCGGTGTCCGTCCCAGTGTCTGTCCCGGTGTCCCTGGCCCCTCGCCTGTCCCGCCTGTCCCGGTGTCCCCGACCCTGTGGTCTGTCCCGGTGTCCTGCTGTCTGTCCCACTGTCTGTCCTGGTGTCCCGGTGTCTGTCCCGGTGTCTGTCCCAGTGTCCCAGTGGATGTCCTGGTGTCTGTCCCGGTGTCCCTATCCCCCTGTCTGTCCTGGTGTCCCCCTGTCTGTCCCGGTGTCCCAGGGGCTGTCCCACTGTCTGTCCCGGTGTCCCGCTGTCTGTCCCGGTGTCTCTGGCCCCCTGTCTGTCTTGGTGTCCCCGTGTCTGTCCCTCTGCCCCAGTGTCCCAGTGGATGCCCTGGTGGCTGTCCTGGGCTGTCCCCGTGTCTGTCCTGGTGTCCATCCCAGTGTCCCGGACTGTCCCTGTGTCCCAGTGTCTGTCTCAGTGTCCCAGTGTCCCACTGTCCGTCCCGGTGTCCCCACCTTGGTGTGGACCAGCTCATTGGCCAGCTGCCGGTTGTGCCTCCCGGTGTCCCTAGCCCCCTGTCTGTCCTGGTGTCCCGGTGTCCCAGTGTCTGTCCTGGTGTCCCTGGTCCCCCAGTGTCCTGCTGTCCGTCCTGGCGTCTGTCCCGGCATCTGTCCCAGTGTCCCAATGTCCCTGTGGCTGTTCAGCCTGTCCCGGTGTCTCTCCCGGTGTCTGTCCCGGTGTCCCTGGCCCCTCGCCTGTCCCGCCTGTCCCAGTGTCCCTGACCCTGCGGTCTGTCCCTGTGTCCCGGTGACTGTCCCGCTGTCTGTCCTGGTATCCCAGTGTCTGTCCTGGTGTCTGTCCCAGTGTCCCAGTGTCTGTCCTGGTGTCCCGGTGTCTGTCCCAGTGTCCTGGTGTCTGTACCAGTGTCCATCCCAGTGTCCCGGGCTGTCCCTGTGTGCCGCTGTCTGTCCCGGTGTCTCAGTGTCCCACTGTCCCGGTGTCTGTCCCTGTGTCCCGCTGTCTGTCCCTGTGTCCCACTGTCTGTCCCGGTGTCCCAGTGTCCCTCTGTCCGTCCCGGTGTCCCCACCTCGGTGCGGGCCAGCTCGTCCGCCAGCCGCCGGTTGTGCCTCCCGGTGTCCTCGGCCTCCTGGGCCTTGCGGTCGTAGCTCCGGGCGAGCTCCTCGAGCGCCGCCAGCACCTCGGTGACCTCGGCCCGCGCCGCGCCGTGCTCGGCCCGCAGCGCCGCCAGCTCCCGGCGGGCAGCCTCGCCCCCGCCCCGCGCCGCCGCCAGCACCTGCCCCGGACACCGGGCACCCGGTCAGGGCGGGGGGCACGGGGTCATGGCGGGGCACAGGGGGCAGAGTGGGAGGGCCCAGGAGTCATGGTGAGCATGCCAGGGATCATGGTGGGCATCCCAAGGGTCATGGTGGGGACACAAGGATCAGAGTGGGGGTCCCACAGGTCATGGTGGGCATGCCAGGGATCAGAGTGGGGGTCCCAGGGGTCATGGTGGGGGTCCCAAGGATCAGTTTAGGGGTCCCAGGGGTCATGGTTTGGTCTCAGGGGTCATGGTGGGGGTCCCAGGGATTAGAGTGGGGGGCACAGGGGTCATAGTGAGGGGTCCCAGGGGTCATGGTGGGGGTCCCAGGGGTCGTGGTGCAGTCCCAGTGACCAGAGTGGGGGGCACAGGGGGTCCCAGGGATCAGGGTGGGGGTCCCACAGGTCATGGTGGGCATCCCAAGGGTCAGAGTGGGGGGCACAGGGGTCACAGTGAGCATCACAGGGGTCATGGGGAGGGTCCCAAAGGTCATAGTGGGGGTCCCACGGGTCATGGGGGAGTCCCAAGGATCAGAGTGGGGGTCCCACAGGTCATAGTGGGCACGCCAGGGGTCATGGTGGGGGACCCAGGGGTCAGGGTGGGGACCCAGGGTCAGGGTGGGAGTCCCAGGGGTCAGGGTGGGGGTCCCAGGGGTCACGGGAGGGTCCCCCAGGAGTCCCAGCGGTCCAGGGGCAGAGGCTCAGGGTCCTGGGGGGTTTGGGAGGTCATGGGGGGTGAGGGGGCCAGTCCCAAAGTGGCAGAGTCAGCCTGGGGTCACAACTGGGGGTCCCGGGGGGGTCCCGGGGGGGTCCCAAGGGAGGCCTGGGGGGGTCCCGGGGGTCAGGTTCTGGAGGGTCCCAGGCACTGAGGGTGAGGGGCCCAGGGGGGGCTGGGTTGTGTTCCCGGGGGGGTCCCAGGCCCTGGGGGGGTCCGGGGGGGCTCACACAGAGGGGGTCTCACGGGTGGGGGAGGGGCAGGGCCCTCACCTCCTCCTGGTCCAGCATTTGCTGCTTGAGCTTCTCCATGATCTGACTCTGCTGGTTGATCTCGTCATCCTGGGGGGACAGGGGGGGACAGGGGGGACAGCGGTCACCGGGGGGCAACTGGGGGAACTGGGAACTGCCAGGGGGCAATTGGGAGCTGCCAGGGGGAGCTGGGTGGAACTGGAGGTGCCAAGGGGGAACTGGGTGGAACTGGGGGATACTGGGGGGGCACTGGGAGCTACCAGGAGGGAACTGGGGGGAACTGGGAACTGCCAGGGGGAAATTAGGGGGAACTGGGAGGAACTGGGGGGAACTGGGAACTGCCAGGGGGCAACTGGGAGTTACAGGGGGAACTGGGAGGGAACTGGAGCGAACTGGGAGGAACTGAGGGGAATTGGGGGGCACTGGGAGATAACAGGGGGTCCCAGTCCCACCATGCTGAGGCTCTGGGGGCTGCTGGGCACACTGGGATGTCCCCAGGTGTCCTGGGGCTCTCAGGGGTGCTGGGGGTCCCTGGCAGGTCTGGGGGGTCCCTGACAGGTCTGGGGGGTCCCTGGCAGCCCCGGGGGGTCCCTGGCAGCTCCGGGGGGTCCCTGGCAGGTCTGGGGGGTCCCTGGCAGCTCCGGGGGGTCCCCAGGGTCCGGGGGTCCCCACCTTGTCGTCCAGCTGCTTGTAGAGCTTGCGGATCTCCTCCTCGTACTTGTGGCGCTCCTCGTCCGAGATGTGGATGACGATGGAGGAGCTGTTGTCGTTCAGGGGGGGCTCCTCGGGGGCGCCCCCCGGGCCCTCGCCCGGCCCCGTGCCCGCCTCGGCCTCGCTCAGCTGCTCGGTCTCGGGCACGGCCTCGCCTGGGGAGGGGGGGCACGGCCTCAGAGCCCCCCTCGGGGGATGGGGTACCCCCGATTTTGGGGTGCCCTTCAGGAGTGAGGTACCCCCGATCTCGGGGTGTCCCAGGGGTGAGGGTCCCCCCAGTCTCGGGGTGCCCTAAGGGTGGGGGTACCCCAGGATCTCGTGGTGTCCCTGGGGTGGGGTCCCCCCAGTTGTGGGGTGTCCCAGGGCTGGGGGCACCCCCGATCTCCGGGTATCTCTGGGGTGGGGTCCCCGTTCCGGATCTCGGGGTGTCCCAGGGGTGAGGGCGCCCCCGAATCTCGGGGTGTCCCCAGGGCTGGGGACCCCGTTCCGGATCTCGGGGTGCCCCAGGCGTTGGGGTCCCCTCCGAGCTCAGCCTCCTTCAATGAAGGACGTGGCCTCGAGGTCTCCACTGGGGCCTTTTGGGGTCCCCTTCCCACATCCCGGGTCCCTTCCCAGACTTGGGATCCCCTTCCCACAATTGGGGTCCCTCTCGCTTTGGGGTCCCCCCACATCTCCTGATGGCCCTCCCGGTCCCAGGGTGCCCCCCCATGGGACAGACTGTGCCTCAGTTTCCCCAGCGGGGCTGGGGGCCAGTGGGGTGCCCCGGGGTCTCCCCCAGCTGTCGGGCTGTCCCCGCAATCTCGGGGTGCCCCCCCAGTCTCGGGGTGCCCCAGGGTCCCCCATAGCTCGCTGGGTGCCCCCAATCTCGGGGTCCACGCCCAGATGTCGGGGTGCCCCGGGGTCCCCCCCAGATGTGGGGGTCTTCCCCCCAGCTCTCGGGGTCCCCCCAGATCTCTGGATGCCCCCAATCTCAGGGTCCCCCCCAGTCTCGGGGTGCCCCCAATCTCGGGGTGCCGCGGAGTGCCCCCAGCTCTCGGGGTCCCCCCCAGTTTCGGGGTTCCCCCAGTCTCGGAATGCCCCCTCAGCTCTCGAGGTGCCCCCATTTTCGGGTCCCCCCATTTTCGGGGTGCCCCCAATCTCGGGGTGCCCCCCCCAGCTCTCGGGTGTCCCCCCAATCTCGGGGTTCCCAACAATCTCGGTGCCCCCATTTTGGGGGTGCCCCCCTTTTGGGGGTGCCCCATTTTGGGGGTTCCCCCATTTTCGGGGTTCCCCCATTTTCGGTGCCCCCCATTTTGGGGGTGCCCCCATTTTGGGGGTGCCCTCACCGCTCCGCCAGCGGCTCAGCTCCGCCTCCAGCCGGGCCAGGCTCTCTCTCAGCGCTTTGTTCTTCTCCTTCTCCTTCTCGAATTTCTTCTTCCACTGCTCGGCCGTGAGCTCCAGGTTCACCGAGGCCGTGTTCTTGATGGTCTTGGCCCTACGGGCACCCCAAAACTGGCACCCCCAAACTGGCACCCGGATCCTCTCACCAGGGCACCCCCAAACTGGAACCCGGCTCCCGAAACTGGCACCCCCAAACTGGCACCCCAAACTGGCACCCCAAACTGGAACCTGGCTCTCGAAACTGGCGCCCCTAAACTGGCACCCTCCACTCCTCCTCACCTGGCACCCCGAAATGGGCACCCCTGCGCCCGAAACCGGCACCCCCAAACTGGCACCCCCAAACTGGCACCCGGATCCTCTCACCAGGGCACCCCCAAACTGGCACCCCCAAACTGGCACCTGGCTCCCCCTGACCGGGGCACTCCGAAACTGGCACTCCTGCTCCAGAAACCGGCACCCCCAAACCGGCACCCCGAAATGGGCACCCCCTGCCCCCTCATCTGGGACCCCCAAACTGGCACCCCCTGCCCCCCTTCCCTCCAGGGGGGTCACCTGCCCTCCCCTCCCAGCTCTGGGGACCCCAGCGCAGCCCCTGGGGGTGCAGGGGGCGCTTGGGGGGCACTGGGGGCACTCAGGGTGCACTGGGTGAATTTGGGGTGCACTGGGGGCACTTGGGGTGCACTGGGTGAATTTGGGGTGCAGGGAGCGCTTGGGGTGCACTGGGGGCAGCCAAGGTGTGGCTGGGACACCATGGGTGAATTTGGGGTGCACTGGGGGAATTTTGGGGTGCAGGGGGGCAGTGGGGGTGCACTGAGGGCAATTGGGGTGTACTGGGGACAGTCGGGGTACAGCAGGCGCTGTTGGGGCGCACTGTGTGAATTTGGGGTGCACTGGGGGCAGTAGGGGTGTGGCTGAGATTCCATGGGTGAAGTTGGGGTGTATCAGGCCCTGTTGGGGTGCACTGGGTGAATTTGGGGTGCTGTGGGCGCTGTTGGGGTGCACTGGGGGCAGTTGGGGTGCAGGGGGGCACTTGGGGGGCACTGGGAGCAGTTGAGATGTGGCTGGGATACCATGGGTGAAGTTGGGGTGCACTGGGGGCTGTTGGGGTGCAGCAGGCTCGGTTGGGGTGCACTGGGTGAATTCGGGGTGCATCAAGGCGCTGTTGGGGCGCACTGGGAGCAGCTGGGGTGCGCTGGTACACCATGGGTGAAATTGGGGTGCCCTGGGAGCAGTGGGGGTGCACTGTATGAAGTTGGGGTGCAGCAGGCATGGTTGGGGTGCGCTGTGTGAAGTTGGGGTGCAGCAGGCATGGTTGGGGTGCGCTGTGTGAAGTTAGGGTGCAGCAGGCACGGTTGGGGTGCACTGTGTGAATTTGGGGTTCAGCAGGCGCTGTTGGGGTGCGCTGTGTGAAGTTGGGGTGCAGCAGGCATGGTTGGGGTGCGCTGTGTGAAGTTGGGGTTCATCAGGCGCTGTTGGGGTGCGCTGTGTGAAGTTGGGGTGCACTGTGTGAAGTTGGGGTGCACTGGGCGCTGTCGGGGTGCACTGCCCTCCGTGGGTGCCCCGGGGGGGTCTCGGGGGGCACTCGGGGTGCTCTGGGCACAGAGCGGGGGGCGGTGGCTCCGTGGGGACACCCGGGGGGAGGGGGTGCGGTTGGACACCCCCATTCCGGGGGGAACTCGGGGGGTTCTGGGGGGCTCAGGGGGCTCGGGGGACAACCCCATTCCGGGGGCTCAGGGGAACTCGGGGGATACCCCCATTAAAGGGGGCTCAAGGGGCTCGAGGTGGCTCTGGGGGTCTCGGGGGGCTCAGGGGCCTCAGGAGTGGCTCAGGGGGGTCTCTGGGGGGGCCCAGGGGGGCTCGGGGGGGCTCGGGGTGCTCGAGAGTGGCTCTGGGGGAGGGGCTCGGGGGGCTCAGGGGGCCTCGGGGGTCTCTGGGGGAGCTCGGGGGGCACAGGGGGGGCTCGGGGCGGGCTCGGGGGGCAGCAAGAGGGGTGCGGTTGGACACCCCCATTCCGGGGGGGCTCGGGGGGCTCAGGGGACACCCCCATTCCGGGGGGCTCAGGGGTTGCTCGGGGGGGTCTCGGAGGCCTCAGGGGGTGCTCGGGGGTGGCTCGGGGGTCTCAGGGGGTGCTCGGGGGTGGCTCGGGGGTCTCTGCCCCCCCCGGCGCACCTCTGGCCGAACATGAGCGTGGATTTGGTCTCCTGGTCGTTGTAGCTGGACGGGGAGCAGCAGATGAACATGGTGGTGCGGCAGTTCCCGCCCAGCGAGTCCTGCAGGATCCGCGTCATCTTGCTGTCGCGATAGGGCACGTAGGCCTTCTGCGGGGGGAGGGGCGGCCTCAGCAACGGGACCACCGCGGGGACCCCCGGGGGGACGGGGGGGACACGGGGGACAGCGGGCGTGGGCAGGGGGCTCGGGGGACAGGGGGCAGGGGGCTCGGGTTGGGGACATATGGGGACAGCAGGCTCAGGGGGACACGGGGGGACACGAGGGGACAGGGGACACACACGGGAGTGGGACACGGGGGACAGAGGGTGGGCAGGGGGCTCGGGGGGGACGCACGCGGGGGACAGCGGGCTCAGGGCTGGGGACAAATGGGGACAGGGGTCTCAGGGACACACACAGGGGACAGGGGCCTCGGGGACACACACAGGAGTGGGGCACGAGGGACAGCAGGCTCGAGCTGGGGACACGGGGGGGGCAGAGAGACACAGGAGGGGCAGGGGGCTCGGGTTGGGGACATATGGGGACAGCGGGCTCAGGGGCACACACAGGGGGACACGGGGGGACAGCGGGTGGGCAGGGGGCTCGGGTTGGGGACACACAGGGGGACAGGGTATCAGGGACACGCGGGAGTGGGACACGAGGGGCAGGGGGCTCAGGGACAGACACGGGGGTCTCGGTGGGGGACAGCGCGGGGGGAGGGGGCTCAGGGGGACACGGGGGGACACGCGGGAGTGGGACACGGGGGGACAAAGGGCTCGGGTTGGGGACACACAGTGGTGGCAGGGGCTCGGGGGTACAGACACAGGGGACAGAGCGACACACAGGGGGAACAGGGGACACACGGAGGGGGGCAGGGGGCTTGGGTTGGGGACACACGTGAGGGAACAGGGGGCTAGGGGACACACACGGGGCTCGAGGGGACACACAGGGGGGACAGGGGACACACATAGGGGGGACAGGGGACACACAGAGGGGGGACAGGGGCTCGGGTTGGCGACACAGGGGGTGTCCCCCTCCCAGAACCCCTGCAGGGGGCTCAGCAGGGTGGGACACACTGGGGGGGGGGGGCTCAGGGGGGTCTCCCCCACCCCAGGACCCCCGAGGGGGCTCAGCAGGAGCGCCCCTTCCCCAGAGCCGGGGGGGACAGGATGGGGGGGCTGGGCAAGGCTCTCCAGGACCCCCGGGGGGCTCGGGGGGCTCCGGGGGTCTCACCGTGCCCTCGGCCAGCGCGGAGATGACGTTGCCCAGCGCCGACAGGGATTTGTTGATGTTTTTGGCCTCGTCCAGCACGGCCCCCTCAGCGCCCGTCTTGCTCACCTGGGAAAGGGGGGGATGGCTCAGGGACCCCCCTGTGTCCCCCAAACCCAGGGACCCCTCGTGTGTCCCCCGACCCCAGGGACCCCTCACAGGGATGGCCCCAGAGCCCAACCCAAGGGTCCCACCAGGCAGGAGAACCCCAGTGCCAACACCCCGCACCCAGAGACCCCCACCCCGACTGACGGTCCTGAAACCCCAATGGCCCCAAACCCCAAAAACTCCAAACCCCAAAAACTCCAAACCCCAATGGCCCCAAGCTGCAACAGCCTCAAACCCCAATGGCCACAACCCCCAAAAACCCCAAACCCCAATGGCCCCAAACCCCAAAAACTCCAAACCCCAACGGCCCCAATGGCCCCAAGAAACCTCAATGGCCCCAAACCCCAAAAACCCCAAACCCCAATGGCCCCAAAAAACATCAATGGCCCCAAAAATCCCATTGACCCCAAACCCCAATGGCCCCAAAAATGGCCCAAACAGCCCCAAAAGCCCCATTGACCCCCAAACCCCAACCCGAAGAACCCAAATGGCCCAAAAATGGCCCCCCAAAACCTCAATGGCCCTAAAAAAAAATCCATTGAGCCCCAAAAATGGCCCCAATGGCCCCCCAAAACCCACTGTCTCCCCAAGACCCCCGCCCTCCCAGTGCCCCACAGAGCGCCAAAGCCCCCCCAGGACCCCCCAGGCTGCCCCAGGCCCCCACCGTCCAATCACCCCCCCAAACCCCAATATCCCCCCACACCCCATGGACCCCCGCAAAATGTTCTCACCCCCTCAATGCCCCCCAAAATGTCATGAATGCCCCCAGGCTCCACCCTCCAGGGGGGCACCCCCACAGTGCCCCCCCAGTGCCCCCCCAGTCCATCCCCCCTTCCCCCTGCACCCCTGGCTCTGCGTTTCTGCAGCTCTGGGGTCCCCCTACATTTGGGGTGCCCCACTTTTGAGGTGTCCCCCACTTTGGAATCCCCGCATTTGGTTTTCCCCTACCCCTGGGGTGCCCCCGCCTATGGGGTCCCAACATTTGGGGTACCCCATCTTTGGGGTGCCCCCACCCCTGGTGCCCTCACATTTGGAGTCCACCCACCCCTGGGGTCCCCCAGTCCTGAGGTCCCCCAAATTTGGGGCCCCCACCTTTGGGGTGCCCACTTTTGGGCTCCCCCTACATTTGAGGTGCCCTCTTTTGGGGTGCCCCACTTTTGGAGTCCCCCATATTTTGTTTCCTCCCCTTTGGGGTGCCCCACTTTTAGGGTGCCCCCAACCCTGGGTGCCCCACTTTTGGGGTCCCCCAGCCCTGAGGTCCCCCACATTTGGGGTACCCCACCTTTGGGGTGCCCACACATTTGGGGTCCCGGCCCCTGGGGACCCCCACCTTCTCGCTCCCCCCACATTTGGGGTCCCCACCCCTGGTGTCCCCCCTTTTTGGGGTGCCCCACTTTTGGGTCCCTCCCACCTTTGGAGTGCCCCCACTTTTGGGGTCCCCCACTTTTTGGGTCCCCACATTTGGGGTGCCTCCTTTTGGGGTGCCTCCACCTTTGGGTGCCCTCCCTTTGGGTTCCCCACCTTTGGGGTCCCCTCCTACTTTTGGGGTTCCCGTTTTTGGTGCCCCCCACCTTCTCGCTGCCCGCCAGGTCCACCAGGTAGAGCTTCCCGCTCAGCTTCTGCTCGGTCTCCACGTTCTCCTGCTTGATGTGGATGAGGAAGATGCTGTGGCTGCGGGAGCTGTGCTCGTTCATGTCTGCGGGCACAGGGGGCACGGGTGTGGGCACCGGGGCTGGCACTGCCCCCCGAAACAGCCCCGGGGCTGGCACTGCCCCCCGAAACAGCCCCGGGGCTGGCACTCCACCCTGAAACAGCTCCGGGATCCCGCAGTGCCCCCCTGCACCCCAAACGGACACCGGGAGCTGTGCTCGTTCTGTCTGCGGGCACAGGGGGCACGGGTGTGGGCACGGGGCTGGCACTGCCCCCCAAAACAGCCCCAGGGCTGGCACTGCACCCCAAAACGGGCACCGGGACCCCTCAGTGCCCCCCTGCACCACCCTGGGACCCCGCAGTGTCCCCCTGCACCCCATGCCCCCCCATGTTCCTCCATATCCCTCCATGTCCCCCATGCCCCCCATGTCCTCCGTGCTCCCCGTGTCCCCCATGTCCTCAGTGTCCCCTACATCCCCCATGATGTCTCCCCATGCCCCCATGATGTCCCCGTGTCCCCCCAGTGTCCCCGGTGTCCCCAGTGTCCCCATGCCTCCCATATCCCCCCATGTCCCCGTGTCCTCCCTGTCCCCATGTCCCTCCAGGCACCCGTGCCCCCAGTGTCCCCATGTCCTCATGTTCTCCCATGTCCCCAGTGTCCTCAGTGTCCCCATGTCCCCCCTGTCCCCACATGTCCCCGTTGTCCCTCCGCTGTCCACGTGTCCTCATATCCCCAGTGTCCCCCATGTCCCCAGTGTCCCCCATGTCCCCATCCCCCCATATCCCCCCATATCTCCATGTCCCCCTTGTCCCTCCCCTGTCCCCATGTCCCCCTATCCCAGTTCCCCCATGTCCCCCATGCCCCCTATGTCCCCCCGTGCCCTCCATGCCCTCAGTGTCCCCCGTATCCCTCAGTGTCCCCCATGTCCCCCATGATGTCCCCCATGCCCCCCACATCCCCCGTGCCCCCATGATGTCCCCGTGTCCCTGTGTCCTCGCAGTGTCCCTGGTGTCCCCAGTGTCCCCCATATCCCTCCATGTTCCCCATGTCCCCCTGCCTCCCCTGCCCCCATGTCCCCCTCGTCCATCCCCTGTCCCCATGCCCCCCATGTCCCCAATGTCCTCGGTGTCCCCATGTCCCTCCATGCTCTCCAGTGTCCCCCATGTCCCCAATGTCCTCGGTGTCCCCATGTCCCCAGTGTCCCCAGTGTCCCCAGTGTCCCCCCATGTCCCCCCTGTCTTCAGTGTCCCCATATCCCCCACGATGTCCCCATGTCTCTCCACGACCCAGTGCCCCCATGTCCCCCACGCCCCCCACGCCCACCGTGTCCCCCTGGTGTCCCCTGGTGTGGCTCACTGGTGACAGCCACGGATGTCCCGGTGCCACCCCGTGTACCCGCTCTGTGTGTCCCACATTCCCCGTGCCCCCCGTGCCCCCAGTTTCCCCTGTGCCCCCCATTGTCCCTCCCGGTGTCCCCGGTGTCGCTCACTGGTGACAGCCACGTGCCGGTTGGATTTCCCCTCATCGATCACGTCCAGGATCTCCTCGGGGCTGGACACGAAGCGCTCGGTGCAGCCCTGGGGGGGTGTGGGGGTGACCGGGGGGACTTGGGGGTGCCCAGAGCCCATCCCCCACCCCCGGAGGGACCCCCGCCCCTCCCCCCTCCCCGGAGTGCCCCCCAGGACCCCTCCCCCCCTCACCTTGACGTAGGGGACCCGGTTCTTGTCCTCGTGCACCGACAGGTTGGTCTTGGTCACTGCGGGGACACGGCGGGGGGAGTGTCACAAAGTGCTCCCAGTAACCTCCCAGGAACCCCCCAGTGCTCCCAGTAACCACCCAGTAAACACCCAGTGCTTCCCAGTGCCTCCCAGTAACCTCCCAGTGCTCCCAGTAACCTCCCAGTAACCTCCCAGTGCTCCCAGTAACCACCCAGTAAACACCCAGTGCTTCCCAGTGCCTCCCAGTAACCTCCCAGTGCCTCCCAGTAACCTCCCAGTAACCTCCCAGTAACCTCCCAGTGCTCCCAGTAACCTCCCAGTGCCTCCCAGTGCTCCCAGTAACCTCCCAGTAACCCCCCAGTGATCCCAGTAACCACCCAGTGCCTCCCAGTGACCTCCCAGTGCTTCCCAGTGCTCCCAGTAACCTCCCAGTGCTTCCCAGTAACCACCCAGTAACCTCCCAGTGCTCCCAGTAACCTCCCAGTAACCACCCAGTAGCCTCCCAGTGCTCCCAGTAACCTCCCAGTGCCTCCCAGTGCTCCCAGTAACCTCCCAGTAACCCCCCAGTGATCCCAGTAACCACCCAGTGCCTCCCAGTGACCTCCAGTGCTTCCCAGTGCTCCCAGTAACCTCCAGTGCTTCCCAGTAACCACCCAGTAACCTCCCAGTGCTCCCAGTAACCTCCCAGTAACCACCCAGTAGCCTCCCAGGGCTCCCAGTAACCTCCCAGTGCTTCCCAGTGCTTCCCAGTGCTCCCAGTAACCTCCCAGTGCCTCCCAGTGCTCCCAGTAACCTCCCAGGGCTCCCAGTAACCACCCTGTGCCCTCCCAGTGCCTCCCAGTAACCACTCAGTGCCTCTCAGTGCTCCCAGTGCCCCAGTGCCCCCCACTCACTGTCCAGCAGGTCCCGGATCTTGTCCAGGTAAATCTCAAAGTAGGAAACCTGGGGGGGGGGGGGGGGGGGGGGGGGAAGGGGGTGGGGGTTGGGGGGCAGCGCGGGCCGATCCCCCAGTGCCCCCCAATGCTCCCAGTGCCCCCCAGTGCCCCCCCAGTGCCCCCCAGTGCCCCCTCAGTGCCCCCAGTGGCCCCCCCAGTACCCCCCCAATGCTCCCAGTGCCCCCCAGTGCCCCCGCAGTGCCCCCAATGCTCCCAGTGGCCCCCAGTGCCTCCCAGTGCCCCCCCAGTGCCCCCAGTACCCCCCCAGTGCCTCCCAGTGCCCCCACAGTGCCCCCACAGTGCCCTCAGTGCCCCTCCCAGTGCTCCCAGTGCCCCCACAGTGCCCCCACAGTGCCCCCCAATGCTCCCAGTGGCCCCCAGTGCCTCCCAGTGCCCCCCCAGTGCCCCCAGTACCCCCCCAGTGCCTCCCAGTGCCCCCACAGTGCCCCCACAGTGCCCTCAGTGCCCCTCCCAGTGCTCTCAGTCCCTTCCAGTGCCCCCTCCAGTGCCCCCAATGCTCTCAGTGCCCCCCCAGTGCCTCCCCAGTGCTCCCCAGTGCCCCCAGTGCTCCAAGTGCCCCCCAATGCTCCCAGTGCCCCCAGTGCTCCTCCAGTGCCCCCAGTGCCCCCAGTGCCTCCCAGTGCCTCCCAGTGCCCCCACAGTGCCCCCACAGTGCCCTCAGTGCCCCTCCCAGTGCTCTCAGTCCCTTCCAGTGCCCCCCCCACAGTGTTCCCAGTGCTCTGCCCGACGCCTCCCAGTGCCCCCCCAGCAATTCCCAGTGCTCCCAGTGCCCTCAGTGCCCCCAATGACCCCACAGTGCCCCCCGTGCCCCCCGTGCCCCCCGTGCCCACCTTGATGTGGAACTCCAGGTTCTCGTCCATGGCGTAGATGTGGTTGAAGATGTCGCGGGCGATGCGGGGGATGATCCCCATCTGCTGCGGGTCGTGCAGCTTCCCCTGGGGGGGCGGGGGGCGCTGAGACCCCCGGCGGGAGCCAGGGCCCCCCCCAGGGCCCCCCAAAACCCCACCAGGGCCCCCCAAAGCCCCCAGTGCTCCCAATGCCCCCCAAACTCCACCAGGGACCCCCAAAGCCCCCAGTGCTCCCAATGCCCCCCAAAACCCCACCAGGGCCCCCCCAGTGCCCCCCAAAACCCCACCAGGGACCCCCAAAACCCCCTCAATGCTCCCAGTGCCATCCATGTCCCCAGTGCCCCCAATGCCCCCCTAAAGCCTCCAGTGCCCCCCAAAGCCCCCCCAGTGCTCCCACTGCCATCAGTGCCTCCAGTGCCCCCATGCCCCCCAAAGCTCCCCCAACCCCCCCAGTGCCTCCAGTGTCCCCAGTGTCCCCCCAGTGCCCCCCAAACTCCCCCAGTGCCCCTCACACCCCTCCGTGCTCCCCGAAAGCCCCCCCCAGTTCCCCCAGTGCCCCCCATGCCCCCCCAGTGCCCCCCACCTCCATGGTGTGGGTCTTGCCCGATGATGTCTGTCCGTAGGCGAAGATGGTGCCGTTGTACCCGGCCAGCACATCTGGGGGGGAGAGAGGGGATTGGGGACCCCCGGGACCCCCAAACACTCCCCAGAACCCCCAAACATCCCCGGGACACTCAAACACCGCGCTGTCCCCGCGCTGTCCCACCCAGGGCCGTCCCCAGGCTGTCCCTCGTGTCCCTGGGCTCTCCCTGCGCTGTCCCCGCGCTGTCCCCATGGGCTGTCCCCATGCTCTCCCTGCTCTGTCCCCAGGCTGTCCCCGGGTTGTCCCAGCCTCTCCCCGGGCTGTTCTAGGATGTCCCACCCAGGCTGTCCCCAGGCTGTCCCCACGCTGTCCTTAGGCTGTCCCAGGCTGTCCCACCCCCGCTGTCCCCATGCTCTCCCCCCTCTGTCCCCAGGCTCTCCCCAGGCTCTCCCTGCCCTGTCCCCAGGTTGTCCCACCCAGGTTGTCCCCAGACTGTCCCCAGACTGTCCCCGCTGTCCCCAGGCTCTCCCCAGGCTCTCCCCGCCCTGTCCCCAGGCTGTCCCACCCAGGGCTGTCCCCAGACTGTCCCCACGCTGTCCCCGGCCCCTTGTGTCCCCAGCTGTCCTCGCTGTCCCCACTGTCGCTCACCCTTGACGATCTGCATGGCACACGCGTGGTACACCTGCTCCTGCGTGGTGTTCGGGGGGAACACGCGGTCGAACACGTACGGCTTGCCCTGGGGGGGACAGGGGACAAACATGGGGTCACCGGGCCGAGAAACCCCCCCGGGACACGGGGACACAGGGCAGAGAGACCCCGGCACAGACACGAGGGCACCGGGCAGAGAAACCTCCCCCGGGACACGGGGGGCACCGGGCAGGGACCCCCCAACACCAGCCAGAGACCCCGGGACAGGCATGGGGGGCACCGGGCAGAGACCCCGGCACAGACACGGGGGGCACCGGCCCAAGACCCCCCTGTACCATCCACAGGGACCCCGCGAGGCTCTGGGGGCTGGCGCAGCCTCAGGGCCCTTCAGGGGGTCCCGGTAAGGGAAGGGTACCTGGGGGGTCTCATTCTGTACCCCCCGTACCCCCCCGAACCCTCCATTCAGGGACCCAGCCCCTGCACACCCCCGGCCAACGGTACCCACACAGAGAGACCCCCCAAATCCTCTCACAGACCTCCAGAACCTTCCAGACATCCCCATGGACCCCCATAACTCCCCATAGACCCCACAGACCCCTGGGCCCTCCACAGACCCCCAAAACTCTCCAGACTCCCCCATAACTCCCCACAGACCCCCCACAGCCCAAGGACCCCTCAGCCTCCTCATAGACCTCCTAGCCCCCCTCACACCACCACGGAACAGTCAGCCCCCCACAGACCCCCACAGACCCCTCTAGGGACCCCAGCCACCCTACAGACCCCCCAGCCCTCCATAGACCCCTCCAGACCCCCATAGGTGCCCAGTCCCCCAAAGACCCCCATGGGCACCTCAGGCACCCTGCAGAGCCCCCAGCCCTCCATAGCCCCCCCAGACCCCTTAGCTGCCCCCCAGACCCCCAGGGACCCTCCCAGCCCCCATAAAAGCTGTGGTTTGTCAGAGCCCTCAGCTCCCCAGAGACTCCCAAAGACCCCCGATGGCCCCCAGAGACCCCAGAGACCCCCCCAGAGCCCCCATAGACAGCCAGACACCCCCAGACCCCCCTACACGCCCAGAGACCCCCGGAGACCCCCCCAGCTCCTCCCACTCCGGGAGCTGTCCAGGCCCCGGTGCTGAGCCGGGACGCGGGGACAGACGGACACGGGGACAGACGGACATGGGGTCACACGGACAGACGGATACGGGGACATTGGGACATGGGGACACACGGACATGGGGACACACAGACATGGGGACACACGGACATGGGGTCACACGGACAGACGGATACGGGGACAGACGGACAGACGGATACGGGGACATTGGGACATGGGGACACACGGACATGGGGACACACAGACATGGGGACACACGGACATGGGGTCACACGGACAGACGGATACGGGGACATTAGGACATGGGGACAGACGGACACGGGGATAGATGGACATGGGGACACACGGACAGACCGATACGGGGACTTTGGGACATGGGGACAGACGGACATGGGGACACACGGGAGGCTCGGGCACACAGGCCCATGGGGACACAGGGACACGGGGACATGGAGATACACGGACACACGGACACAGGGACACACGGACACGGGGGCACACGGACACACGGCCATGGGGACACAAGGCCATGGGGACAGACAGACACGGGGACACAGGGCCATGGGGACACACGGACACGGGGACAGATGGACACAGGGACACACAGGGCTCGGGGGCTCGGGCACAGCCGGTGCCAGCACCCCCGCGCCCCCGCTCCCCCCGGGGCCCCGCAGCCGCCGCAGCTCCGCGGCCCCGCCCGCTGCCGGTCACGCACCCCCCCCGCACCCCCCGCACCCCCCGCACCCCCATCCTCCCCTGCCCCGCACTCCCATCCCAGCGCCCCCCGGCCCTGCCCCACAGCCCCGACCCGCAGCGCCAACCCCGCAGCTCCCCCCGCACCCGCAGCCCCGCAACCCCCGCACTGCGCCGGCACCGCCGCACCGACACAGCCTCGGGCGGGCAGACCGAATCCACGGACACCCCCGTGCATGAACCCCCCATCCACAGACCCCCCCCGCATCCATGAACACCCCCGTGCATGAACCCCCCATCCACAGACCCCCCCCGCATCCATGAACACCCCCGTGCATGAACCCCCCATCCACAGACCCCCCCCCCCCCGCATCCACGGACACCCCCCATGCATGAACCCCCCATCCACCGACCCCCCCGCACCCACGGGTCCCCCATCTACAGACCATCCACACCCACGGAGCCCCCTGTGCACGGACCCCCGCACCCACGGACCCCCCATCTATGGAGAACCCATCTATGGACCCCCCCCAATCCACGGACTCCACATCCATTGCCCCCCCCATGCATGGACCCCACCCCCCCAGCACCCACGGACACTCCCCGCACCCACGGACCCCTCCTGCACCCACGGACACCCCCATTTAAGGACCGCCCATCCGCGGACCTCCCCCCCCCATTTACGGACCCCCCCGCGCCCCCACCCCGTTGTCCCCCCGGGACCGTCTCTTCCCCCCCCACAGAGACCCCTCAGACAAGGGGGGGGGCCGTTATGGGGTGCCGATATTTTGGGGGTGCCGATATTTTGGGGGTGTCGATATTTTGGGGGGGGCCGATATTTTGGGGGTGCCGATATTTTGGGGGGGCCGATATTTTGGGGGTCTCACCCCCCCCCAGGATGAGCCCCTAACAAAGGGCAGGGCCGCAGCGCGGGGGGGGGGGCGGGGGGGTTTGCGGCATCGCCCCCCCCCCCCGCGGCTGTTTTGGGGCCCCCCCGGGAGATCAGGGCGTGTCCGCTCCATGTAAACACCGCCCCCCCCGCACTGGGCAAACTGGGAGTGCCCTCCACCGGCACTGGGCAAACTGGGAGCGCCCCCATCCTGCACTGGGCAAACTGGGAGCGCCCCCTTCTTCGGCACTGGGCAAACTGGGAGCGCCCCCTTCTTCGGCACTGGGCAAACTGGCAATGCCCCCCCACCGGCACTGGGCAAACTGGGAGCGCCCCCTTCTTCGGCACTGGGCAAACTGGCAATGACCCCCCCCCGGCATTGGGCAAACTGGCAATGCCCCCCCACCGGCACTGGGCAAACTGGGAGCGCCCCCCCCGCACTGAGCAAACTGGGAGGGCCCCCATCCTGCACTGGGCAAACTGGGAGCGCCCATCCCCGGTATTGGGCAAACTGGGAGCGCCCCCATCCTGCACTGGGCAAACTGGGATCGCCCCCCCCGCACTGGGTAAATTGGGAGCGCCCCCCCCCGGTATTGGGCAAACTGGGAGCGACCCCCCACCGGCACTGGGCAAACTGGGAGCGCCGGGAGCCTCGGAAATGGGGGGGGGGTAGCATGGGGAGGGTCCCGGGGGGCAGCGGCCACACCCAGCAGCTCTTCCCTCCCCCCCCCCCCAGAACACGATCTGCCCCCCCCCACAAATGACAGCGCCCCCCAAGCTGGGGTACCCGCCCCTGCCCCCCCCGTGACTCACCCCCAGCACGACGCTGTCGTCCCCCTGGAACACGGGCAGGAATTTGTCTCCCCGCAGGATCTCGGCCTGGTTGAGCGGCCGGAAGCGGCACAGGACCTTGATGCTGCACTCGGAGCTGGGCTCGGCCATGCCGGGGCTCGGGGGGCTTCCACACGGGGGGGGCTCGGGCCGGGGGGGTCACCCGGGGCGCTGCTCACAGCCTAAGGGACAGCGGGCACCGGCGGGCACGGCGGCACCCCGGGGGTGCTGAGCGGGACCCGAGGGTGCGGGGTGATGCTCAGGGATGGTGCCCGGGTGGTACCCAGGGATGCAGGATGCTGCTCGGGTGGTACCCAGGGATGCAGGATGCTGCTCAGAGGTGGTACCCAGGGATGCAGGATGCTGCCCAAGGATGCAGTATGCTGCTCAGCACTGCAGGATGTTGCTCAGGGGTGGTACCCAATGATGCAGGATGCTGCCCAAGGATGCAGGATGCCGCTCAGCACTGCAGGGTGGTACCCAGGGCTGCGGGTGGTACCCAGGGATGCAGGATGCCGCTCAGGGATGCAGGATGCTGCTCAGGGATGCGGCTCGGGGGCTGCAGGATGCGGGAGGCGGCGCCGGGCGGGGCTGACGCTCCGCAGCTGCCGCTGTCGCCGCTCCTGTGACCGCTGCTGTCGCCACTGCAGCCCCGGCACCGGCGGGTGGGGGGGGGCCGCCCCCCCGCGCCCCCTCCCCCGCCTTAAGGTGGAGCCGCCCGCGGCTCTTAAGGTGGCCGGGACTGAGGGGGGGCGCGATGGACCCCCCCAAAGTGCTGATTCACGGCGGGGGGGGGGGCAGGACGGGACCCTGGGGGTGCGGACGGGGAGGGGGAGCCGGGCCAGCGCCCCCCCCCGGCCCCCCTGCTCGGTGCCCCCCCCGCGGGAGGGCCGCGGTCCTGACTCATCCCCCCCCCCGGTACAGCGGGGGCTCTGCCCGGGCCCCCTGCGGGTGACCCCCAAACACGGCGGGGGGGGCCGGAGCTGACCCGGGGGGCACCGGAGCTGACCCGGGGGTCTCCCGCCGGTGAGAAGGGCAGCCCCACCATGGGGGACAGCCCGGGACACCCTCATGGTGCCCCCCAGTGCCACCCGGCCTGTGCATGCCCTCACCCGTGAGCCCGGCCCGTGTCCCCCCATCGCTGTGCTCCCCGTGTGCCCCTCGTGTGTCCTCCCGTGCGTCCCCCCCGCACTGTCAGCCCCTGTGCCGCCCCCAGGTTTTCTCCTGTGTCTGCCCCTTGTCCCCCCGTGTGCCCCCCATGTGTGTCCCCGTGCGTGTCCCCGTGTGCCCTCATCCGTGTGTCACCCTCTGTGTCACCCCCCGTGTCTCCCCCCATTCCCCGCCCCTTGTTCACCCCCGGTGTGTCCCCCTTGTACCCCCATGCCCTGCCCGTGTCCGTGTGTCCCCTGTCCCCCCCATTGTCCCCTCTTGTCTATGTGTACCCTGCCCTCTTTAATTGTCCCCGCTATGTCCGTGTGTCCCCTGTCTCCCCATTGTCCCCCCGTGTCCGTGGGGTGCTGTGTCCCCGTGTCCCCTATCCTCCCATTGTCCCCCCGTGTCCGTGTGTCCCCCCACTGTCCCCTCGTGTCCGTGTGTCCCCCTGTCCCCCCCATTGTCCCCCCATTGTCCCCCCAGTGCCGCCCCCGCCCCGTCTGCTCGCTCAGGCCCCGCCCCCGGCCCCGCCCCATCAGACCCCGCCCCATCCATCAGGCCCCGCCCCATCCCCGCCCGGCCCCGCCCCTGCGCTCTCTCCTCTCGCTCCGCCCCGCGCTGCTCTCGCGAGATCGGCCCCGCCCCGGCCCTGCGCGGCCATTCCGGGACCCCCCGGCACCGGCCCCCCCTGCACGGACCCCCAACACCGACCCCCATTACTGACCCCCATTACCGACCTCCCAATACCGGCCCCCAGTACCGCCCCCGCCATGGCCGACCCCAAGTACGCCGACCTGCCCGGCATCGTGAGTAAGGGGCCGGGCTGGGGAGGAGCCGGGGCTCTGAGGGGATGTGGGAGGCTATGGGGGGAGTGAGGGGATCAGGGACCTGGGGTGCTGAGGGGTCTGAGGGATCGGGAGGGCCGGGGGGATCAGGAGCCTGGGGATACTGAGGGCTCTGAGAGATCGGGGGAGGTCTGAGGGGGATATGGAGGCGCCTGGGGATGATGAGGGGTCTGAGGGGATCGGGGAGGTCTGAGAGGATCAGGCGCCTGCGGGTGCTGAAGGGTGTGAAGGGATCAGGGGCCTGCGGGTGCTGAGGGGTCCGAGGGGATCGGTGGACGTGTGAGGGGATCGGGGGCCTGGGGATGCTGAGGGCTCTGAGGGATCGGAGGGATCGGGGGGCTCAGAGGGGTGATGAGGGGTCTGAGGGGATAGGGGTGGTCTGGGGGGATCAGGGATCTGAGGGCTCTGAGGGGGTCGGGAGCGCCAGGGAGATCAGCGGGGTCTGAGGGGATCGGGGGCCTGGGGGTGCTGAGGGCTCTGAGGGATCGGAGGGCCAGGGATTCAGGGGGATCTGAGGGGTGCTGAGGGCTCTGAGGGATCGGAGGGCCAGGGATTCAGGGGGATCTGAGGGGTGCAGAGGGCTCTGAGGAGATCGGAGGGTTGAGGGGATCAGGGGAGCTCTGAGGGGATCAGGACTCGGGGGTTCTGAGGGATCGTGAGGGCCGGGGGGGATCAGCGGGGTCTGAGGGCTCTGAGGGGATCGGGGGAGTCAAGCGGGATAAGGGCCCTGGGGGAGAATGAGGGAACTGCGGGGATCTGGGGGTCTGAGGGGGCCAGGAGGTCTCAGAGGGGACTGGGGGGTCTGAGAGGGCCGGGGGGTCTGAGGGGGTCTGAGGGGGCCAGGGCATCTCGGAACAGGAGGGGACCGGTGGGACATGGAGGGACTGGGGAGGTGGGAGAAGGGCGGCTCTGAGAGGGGCCGGGGGGATCCGAGGGTGCTGTGGGGTGTCTCAGGGTGGTGAGGGAATCCTGGGGAATCTGCAGGGATTTGGGGGAAATCTGCAGGGATTTGAGGATCTGAGGGTGCCATGGGGTGTCTCAGGGTGATGAGGGGATCCTGGGGAATCTGCAGCGATTCAGGGATCTGCGGGCACTGGCAGGGGCTGGGGGTTCTGAGTGGTTTGGGGGGATCTGAGGGAATTGGGGGACTCAGGGGTCCTGAGGTGGTCCAAAGGCACTGGGGGGGCTGAGGAGCAGCAGGGACCAAGTCAGTTTGGGAGGTCTGAGCTTGGAATGACCGACAGGGTCTGGGGAGCAGGGGGATTTGGGGAATCTGGGGGTTGTGGGTCTGTGAGAAGATCTGGGGGTGAGCTGAGGGGTCAGTGGAGTGTGGGGGTTGGCAACGTTTGGGGTAATGGGAGGGGGTTTGGGGTGCCAGGGAGGGCCTGTCTGTCTGTGGGTCTGTCCATGGGGTGAACACAGATCCCCGGGGGGTGGGAGCACCCCGTGTGTTTGGGGTGACTGTGGGAACTGGGGGAGGTCAGGGGACAGGGGCAGTGAGTCGGGGTGCTGGGGGGACATTGGGGTGTTTGGGGGCAGTCAGCAAGGGCTGTCGGGACATTGGGGTGGCCATGGGGAGATGTGGCCCATCAGAGGTGTCCGTGGGGATGAGGTGTGGGGACATTGGGGTGTCCAGAGGGGGAGCAGAGGTGTCCATGGGGGGGGATGAGGTGTGGGGGTGAGCTGTGGGTCCCAGCCCAGCCCCTGGTGCCACAGGCCCGGAACGAGCCTGATGTGTACGAGACCAGTGACCTGCCCGAGGATGACCAGGCCGAGTTCGAGGCGGTAAGGCCCGGCCGGGGGGGGAACCGGCTGGAATGGACCCCCGGGACCCCCCGGGACCCCCAGGACTGGCACCAGGGCAGGGAACCAGCCCCCCATGCAACCAGCAGCAGCACAGCCTGCACAGGGACACAGCACCCACGGGGACACAGCACCCAGGGGACACAGCACCCACAGTGACACAGCACCCACGGGGACACAGCACCCACGGGGACACAGCACCCACGGTGACACAGCACCCCATGGGGACACAGCACCCACGGGGACACAGCACCCACGGGGACACAGCACCCACGGTGACACAGCACCCCATGGGGACACAGCACCCCATGGGGACACAGCAGCCATGGGGACACAGCAGCCACAGGGACACAGCAGCCACGGGGACACAGCACCCCATGGGGACACAGCAGCCATGGGGGACACAGCACCCACAGGGACACAGCACCCACGGGGACACAGCACCCCATGGGGACACAGCAGCCACGGGGACACAGCACCCACGGGGACACAGCACCCCATGGGGACACAGCACCCACAGGGACACAGCACCCACGGGGACACAGCACCCCATGGGGACACAGCAGCCACGGGGACACAGCACCCACGGGGACACAGCACCCCATGGGGACACAGCACCCACAGGGACACAGCACCCACGGGGACACAGCACCCCATGGGGACACAGCAGCCACGGGGACACAGCACCCACGGGGACACAGCACCCCATGGGGACACAGCAGCCATGGGGGACACAGCACCCACAGGGACACAGCACCCACGGGGACACAGCACCCCATGGGGACACAGCACCCCACGGGGATACAGCACCCCATGGTGATAATATCCCCCCACAGTGACAGTGTCCCCTGCAGTGACATTGTTCCCTGTGACAGTGTCCCCTCATAGTGACAGTGTCCCCCTACAGTCCCAGTATGACATGTTGACACTGACACGGTGTCAGTGTCCCCCATGGTGACAGTGTCCCCCCCTACAGTGACAGTGTCCCCCACAGTCCCAGTGCCACCCCAGTGACAGTGTCCCCCTGCAGTGACAGTGTCCCCTGCAGTGACAGTGTCCCCCCACAGTGACAGTGTCCCCCACAGTCCCAGTGTCCCCCATGGTGACAGTGTCCCCCCCACAGTGACAGTGTCCCCTGCAGTGACAGTGTCCCCACAGTGACAGTGTCCCTACAGTGGCAGTGTCCCCTGCAGTGACAGTGTCCCCACAGTGACAGTGTCCCCTGCAGTGTCCCCCCATCCCCTGTGTCACCCTGCCTGTGGGACAGGAAGGGGAGATCAGCACAGCCCCCTCACACAGGCTGGCTGTCCCTGTCCTTGCTGTCCTTGTCCCCAAGAGGAACGGGGCTGCCAGTGCCCCAGCCCCACCCCGAGGGGAACAAGGGGGACCCCCTAAAGCTGCTGTGAGTACTGGGGTGTCCCCAGCGTGGGCTGAGGCCATTGTCCCAGGGCTGTCAGTGTGCAGTGACGGGGGTTCCATCCTTGTGGGGACCCCCAGAGTGGGAGTGACCCAGAGCCCCATCACTGAGGGGCCCCACGGACCCCCAGGGCCCAGGGGGTGACACTGGATCTGTCCTTGAGGCCACATGGCAGAGAGGACCCCCAGGGGTGTGGGGTGACCCCCCCAGAGGTGTGGGGTGACCCCCAGGTGTGCTGGGGAGGACAATGGGGGTTCAGGGGTCACAGCCTGAGGGGTGACTCGGTGCCCCCCAGGCCAGTGAGGGGGTGCCAGGCCTTGGGGGTGCAGGGGGTGCAACCAGCCCCCCTCTGCCTTCAGTGCCATTGGTGTTTCTGGGGTGCAGGAGATTGGCACAGGTCCCTGGCAGGGAGCAGGGGCCCACCAGGTACCCCCAAATCCTGAGGGGGGCAAAGAGACCCCCCCAGTGAGGGCCAGAGCAGTGAGATGGGCTGAAACAGGAGTTGGAGCCCAAAGTCGACCCAATGTCACGAGATGGGAGGTGACAGATGGGGGGTCCTAAGCCCCCCCTGCCTTGGGGAGCCCTTCACCAGCTCTGGGGTGTTGGGGGGTCCTTCCTCCCCGTCGGGGAGCCCCCAAACTGACCAGGGCTCCCCCCGCTTCCCCCCCGCTCCCGCCTGGCCTGGACTCAGTTTGCACAAGTAAGCGCGGCCCTGCTTTGGGGTGCATGGGGGGGCGCTGCTGCATGTGCATGGGGGTTTTGGGGTGCCCTGCACTGCCCCCCGCTCTGCCTTGCCCTCTGCATCCTCTGCCTGCTGCCTGCACTGCCCACCTGGCCTTGGGACCCCCGGGACCCCCGGGCTGGGTCTCACTGCCCTGGGGCCCTGCCTGGGCATGGGGGGGCCGTGCTGAGGCCCCCACTGCTGCCAGCATTGCACGGGGCAGCTGCGGGGCTGGGGCAGCCCCTGGCCCTACAGAGCCCCCCCAGGCTCCCCGGGGGTCCCACAGGGTGTTGGGGTCCCGGGGGGAGCACCTGGCTGCACTCACGTTCCCCCCACCCTGGGCAGGAGCTGGAGCTGCTGAGGGGAGCTATGGTGTGATCCCCAAACTCTGCCATGTCCTGCTCCCCTCCAGGGCACAGCCCTGCTGTCCCCATCCCTGGCTGCCCCGGGTCTGTCCCACTGCCCCTCCTCCTGCAGGGGTCCCCAGCCCTCGGGGGTCCCCAGCCCTCGGGGGTCCCGATCCCGTGGGGTTCCCTGTCCCGCAGGGGTCCCCAGCCCTTGGGGGGCGGCGGGCCCGGGCCGGACCTTCTAACGCGGATTTTGTCTCTCTCTCCCCTCTCTAACCTTGCTCTGACTTTCTCACCTCTGGGAAACGCCAGGAGCTGGTAAGCGCCCGTGTCCCAGCCACTGTCACTGTCCCTCAGCCACTGTCACCCGCTGCCACCCACTGCAGCCCCCTAACGCTGCCAGCGCTGCTCCCGCCGCTCTCACTGCCCGCAGCCAACCAGGCCCTGATCCACCCGGGCCAGAGCCCTGATCCACCCAGGGCCCTGATCCACCCGGGCCAGGGCCCTGATCCACCCGGGGCCCTGATCCACCCAGGGTAGAGCCAGCCAGGGCCCTGATCCACCCGGGCCAGGGCCCTGATCCACCCAGGGCCCTGATCCACCCGGGCCAGGGCCCTGATCCACCCGGGGCCCTGATCCACCCAGGGTAGAGCCAGCCAGGGCCCTGATCCACCCGGGCCAGGGCCCTGATTCACTCAGGCCAGAGCCCTGATCCACCCGGGCCAGGGCCCTGATGCACCCGGGCCAGAGCAAACCAGGGCCCTGATTCACCCAGGCCAGAGCCAGCCGGGGCCCTGATCCACCCAGGGCAGAGCCAGGGGCTGCACAGGGGCACAGGGGAGTCCTTTGGGTCCCCCCAGAGCCCTGCTGAGCTGGGGACACCCTTGAGGGCAGCAGAGGGTGAGGGACACACCGGCTGTGCCCACCCTGCCTGGCACAGGGCACAGCCCCTGGACTGGGGGTCTGGGGGCTTACACTTCCCACTGCCCCCCTGATGAGCCCCAAAGGCAGCCAGAGGGCAGTGACAGCCCCAGGGGGCCGGGGGTCACCCTGGGAAGGAGGTTGTCCTGCCAAAACACAGCTGGGGGTCAGTGACAGTCCCACGGGGACAGGGTCACCCTGGAGGGACCAGCAGTGGGTCCTGGTGCTGGCCAGGGGCTGCTGGAATGTTCCACACTGTGGGATAGGCTGAACCTTGGGGGACTCTGAGCTGGGCCAGGCCAGGGGCCCCAAGTCCTGACACATCTTTGGGGGACCCTGCGTGCTGGGCTGGGCCAGACCAGGGCTCAGTGTCACCAGGGCCCAGTGCCACCAGGGCCCAGTGTCACCGGGGTGGTGTCACCAGGGCCCTGTGTCACCGGGTCTCAGTGTCAGCAGGGTAGTGTCACCAGGGCCCAGTGTCACCAGGGCCCAGTGCCACCAGGGCCCAGTGTCATCAGGATGGTGTCACCAGGGCCCAGTGTCACCATGCTGGGCCAGCCTGGGGTCTGATATCCCCCCTCCAGACTCTTGAGGGTACCTCCCCTGGGCCAGGCCCCTCAGGGGTGCCATGTCCCCACCCTGGCCCCTTGGGGACGTGCCACATCCCTGCCAGCAGGGCCCTCACCGGGCCGCACTGGGGGCCTGTCCTGGGGAGGAGCAGCGCCCCCAGCCCTGCCCACGCCTGTGCTGGGGGTGGTGGCAGCCTTGGGGCTCCCCTGTCCCCATCCCTGTCCGTGCTGGGGGGGTGGTGGCAGTCTGGGAGCGCCGTGTCCCTGTCCCTGACGTGGCCCCTTGTGCAGGAGGAGCTGAGCAGCACCAGCGTGGAGCACCTGATCATCAACCCCAACGCGGCCTACGAGAAGTTCCGGGACAAGCGCCTGGGCACCGAGGGTGTGGGTGAGCTGGGGGGCCTGGGGGGCTGGGCATGGGTCAGGGGGGCCTGGGCACGAGCCAGGGGGCAGGGGGCACCGAGCCAGGGGGGCAGGGGGCACTGAGCCAGGGGGCAGGGGGCACTGAGCCCCCTGGTCACACCCGGCTCTGCCTCCTGCAGATTTCTCTGACCGCATCGGCCGCACGCGGACAACGGGCTATGAGGCTGGGGAGTACGAGATGGTGAGTGGGCAAGGGGCACCCCCTCCTCACACAGTGCTGGGACACCCCTGGGTGCCACAGGGCCCCTGGGAGCCCCGGGGTCACCTGCTGCAGCCGCCAGGAGCTGTGTGCCAGCTCCAGCAGTGCCCTGCTGGTCTCTGCCCAGTCCATCCCAGTGTGCCACGCTGGGAGCCCCTGTCCCCAGCACAGACCCCTGAGGGTGCTCAGGACAGCGCTGTAACCAAGTCCCGGTGGAGCTGGGGGTCCCAGGGTGGATCTGTGGGGGACCCGGGGGTCTCAGGGTAATCCTGGCTGGCTCATGTTCAGCTGGGTGTCCCCCAGGACCCCCCGGCCTCTCCTGGGTGCCCCCATGTCCTGGTGCTGGGGCCTGTATCCCCCCAGCAGGGCCCTGCCTGTCCCCTCACTGACTGCAGTTCTGTCACCCCAATTCCCCGGGCTGTCCCAGTTCCTCTGCTCCCTCAGGACCCTCAGGGTGGGCTGCAGTCCCTGGCACCAGGGCCAAAGGGGAGAAGGTGGCTCTGGTCACCTGGCCCCTCCTTGGCCTGCAGGGAGGGGGTGACAGCTGTGTCCCCTGGGCTGGTCACTGTCCGGCCAGGCCATCACCCCCACACCAGCCCAGCTCAGGTTTGCTCTGGGCACAGCTGGGTTTGGGCAAAGAGCAGGGAACCCCCACATTGCACGGGGGGCACAGCAGCACCCAGAACCACCCCACAGCTGTAGAGCTCTGGGAGGAGGAGGAGGAAGAGGAGGAGGAGGAGCTCTAAGATGGGAAATCCATGGGGGTGGTGATGAGGAACTTCATGTGGGTGAGGATGAGGAGTTCCATGGGGGTGAAGATGAGCTTCATGGGGATGAAGATGGGGAGCTCTGAGTGTGAAGATGAGGAGCTCCGTGAGGATGAAGATGAGCTCCGGTGCATCCCCTCTCCCTGTGGGTTCAGGACCCTCCTGGGCTGCTCCTGCCCTGCCCCACTGACCCCACCAGGTTCCCTTTAGGTGCCACCTGAGGCTGCTCTGACCTGTCCCTGCAGGCCTCACCTGCTCCTTCTGCTTGGTGCCAGGTGCTGCCAGCACCTGTGAGCCCCCTGAGCCCTCTGAGACCCCTGGATTCTGTGAGATCCCTGACCCCCCCATGAGATCCCTGACCCCTGTGAGACCCCTGAACCTCCATGACCCTTCCACCATGCCATGAGCTCCCCTGACCCTGTGTGAGCCCCCCCTGAGCCCCCTGAGCCATTTCTCCCCCAGCTGGGTGAGGGTCTTGGTGCCAAGGAGACGCCGCAGCAGCGATTCCAGCGGTTGCAGCACGAGGTGCAGGAGCTGCTCCGGGACGTGGAGCAGATCCAGGTGAGCTCCCACCTGTCCTGGGGAATGGTTTGGGGGTGACACAGCCCCTGTGTGTGCAGGTGAGCCCCCATCTGCCCCAGGTGAGCCCCCCCATCCCAGGGTGTGTCCCAGGGGTGACGTGTCCCCGGTGTGTCCCCCAGAGCTCGGTGAAGGAGTCGGGGGCAGAGGAGGAGCTGACGCCCATGGCCCTGGCCAGGCAGGTGGAGGTGCTGAAGCAGCAGCTGCTCAGCTCCCACCTGGAGAAGGTTCTGGGCCCCGGTGCCGCCGTCGACTTCGCTGACCCCGAGGGTGCCCTGGCCAAGTGAGTGGGGGACAGGACCCCGGGGGGCACAGCAGCGTCCCCATGGGATGGCACAGCTTGTCCCCTGCCGCGCTGTCCCTGTGCCCACGCTGTCCCCTCCGGGCTGTCCCCAGGCGGCTGCTGCAGCAGCTGGAGGTGGCCAAGTGCAGCAAGGCCGCCCCGGGGAAGGGCCCCGCGCGGGCCGCACCCACTGCCGGCGACGCTGTCACCTTCGAGCTCTACTGGAGGCCCGAGCAGGACCAGTTTGCCCAGTCTGCCAAGGTGAGGGGGCTGCTGGAACCACAGGGGGGCACCACACCTGGCACCCGGCCCTGCACCGCGGCCTCAGCACCTGACCCCAAACCCCGCAGGTGTCGGAGCTGGAGAAGCGCCTGGCACAGCTGGAGGCGGCCATGAGGTGTGAGCCCGACAGCCAGGTGAGTGCCCAGGTGTGAGCCTGACAGCCAGGGCAGGGCCCAGGTGAGGGCCCAGGTGAGGGGGCTGCCCACTCTCCCTTCCTCCTGCCACTTTCCTACCCCCCCCCCTCACCTGGCCCTACTGACACCGTTTCCCCCGCAGAACCCGCTGCTGGTGGGAGTGAAGGGCTCCAGTCTCATGGTGAGTTGGGCAAGAGGGGTTTGGGGGAGCCCCTGTCCCCTCCTTGCCCTCAGCACTTTGGGGGGGCTGCTGTACCCCCCTCACCTGCCCCCCCTCCCCAGGACACGGTGCAGGTGCTGCAGGCCAAGGTGAACGTTCTGGATGTGGCTGTGCTGGACCAGGTGGAGGCTCGGCTGCAGGTGAGGGGAGCTGGGGGGCACTGCTGGGGTTAAACTGGGAGACATTGCTGGGTTTGGGGCCCACTGCTGGATTTGGGGTTCCTGTCTCCCCCACCCCAGAGCGTCCTGGGCAAGGTGAACGAGATCGCCAAGCACAAGGCCACGGTGCAGGACGCCGACACCCAGAGCAAGGTATGGGCTGGGGGGCCCAGAGGCCGGGGGGATGATCCAGAAAGGGCCCCCCAGGCTGTGCTGACCCCCCCAGGCTGTGCTGGCCCCCCCAGGCTGTGCTGGCCCCCCACCCCACGTGTGCCCCCCAGATCCACCAGCTGTACGAGACGCTGCAGAGCTGGGACGCCGTGGCCAGCGCCCTGCCCGACGTGGTGCAGCGCTTGGTGACCCTGAGGGACCTGCACGAGCAAGGTGGGGGCCGGGGGGCTGGGGGGCACCGGGTGGGGGTCTCTGCCTGCCCTCCCCAGCACTCAGGTGTGTGCCCCCACAGCCACCCAGTTCGGGCAGGTGCTGGTGCACCTGGACACCACACAGCAGGAGATCGCGGGGGCTCTCAAGGACAACGCGGTGCTGCTGGCTGAGGTGGGACCCCTGGCCCCCCATTGCCCCCATCCCCAGTGACCCCATCACCCATCCCCACATCACCCATCCCCCCCTGCCCCATCCCCACTGACCCCATCACGCCATCCCCACTGCCCCCATCACCCGATCTCCAGTGACCCGCATCACCCATCCCCCCCTGCCCCATCCCCACTGCCCCCATCACCCGATCTCCAGTGACCGCATCACCCATCCCCCCCTGCCCCATCCCCACTGATCCCCATCCCCCCCTGCCCCATCCCCCTCACCCCCATGCCCCCCTGCCCCCCATCACCCCATCCCCACTTAGCCCCATTTCCCATCCCCCCCGCCCCCATCCCCCCTCACCCCTGCCCCCCCAGGTGCAGAAGACCATGAAGGACAACCTGGCCATCGTCGAGGACAACTTTGCCGACATCGACGCCCGCATCAAGCGGCTGCAGAAGTGACCGGACCCCGGGACCCCCCTTGAGGACACCCCCGTGCCCCCCCAGGACCCCCTGGGCCCTGTGCCCCCCCCGCAGGTCCCAGCTGCTGCTTGTAAATACCCTGGCTCCGACCCCCATCTTCTGTCCCCTCAGTCCCCACGGGGGTCTCTGTCCCCCCTGCTCCCCCGCCGTGGGTCTCTGGTCCCCCTGTACCCCAATAAACAGCTCAGCTCCCAGCGTGTGTGTCGGTGTCTCTGGGCGGGCAGGAGCAGGGCCTCCCCAAACTGGGGGTGGCAGTGCTGGGACTGGGGGGACACGGGGAGGGGGGGTGGGAAAGCTGGGACTGGGGGGACACGGGGGGAGCCTGTGGGACCCCACAGGGATGGGGGGCTGGGGGCAGCCGGACCCCGCAGACAGGGGAGGGGTCCCGGGTATGTCCCCAGCCCTGCAGCCGCCACCCACAGCCAGAGCACGCCCATGGCGCCAGTTCTGCCCCCACAGGTGCCCCCAGGACCCCTCCGGTGCCGTCCCCTCGCCCCAGTGCCCCCCACGTGCAATGGAGGGGAGGGGATGGGGGGGCTGAGACCCTCCCGTTAATCCCGGGCGGGGAGAACGAGACCGGGTGGCACCGAGGCCCCGCCCACTCCCCGTATTCCCCGCCCATTTCCGGACAAGCCCCGCCCCTCGCCCCGTGCCTGCCGGGGGGCGTGGCCCATTTCCCGCCATTGCATCATCCCCGCGTGACCCCCCGCGCGCCCCTCCCTCGCGCTGGGCGGTGCCGTTTGTCCCGCCCCTGCCGCACTTCCATTGGTTCGCGCTCTCCTGCCAGTCACGGTTCCCACGCGCTTATTGGCGGCTACCGGCGCGAGCGTTGCGTCATGGTGTACATAAATCGGCGCGGCGCGGGGGGCGGGGCGCAGCGCGGGACGATGCGGACGAGGATGCACCGGGGGCAGCGAGCGGAGCAGGGCCGGGGGGAGCCGGGACCACCCAGGAAGGTGCAGAGGGGGGCGCGGGGGGCGCTGGCCGAGGGTTCCCGCTCGGTGCCGGGACGGGAACCGGAGCGCCCGGAGCCGTCGCCGCGGCACGGGGGCCCCGAGCCCCGCACTCGGGGGTCACCGGTCCTAAGAGCACCCCCTCCTCCTTCCCCAGGCATCGAGGAGAAAGTGCATCCTCACTGATCACCACACCTGAGAGCAGGTAAGGGGCCACCCCCGCCATGCCCTCCCCCTTTGTGCACCGGGGGTCCCGCCCGGGTCACCCCTCACTCCGCTCCCGTCCCTCCCGCAGCCCGCGCCGGGCCCGAGGTGACGATGGCGGCCGAGGGGCTGTGGGGGCCGGGCGGCCCCCCCGGCTGGGAGCTGGACGGGTGGTACCAGGACCTGCAGGAGGTGCTGGCGGCGGAGCCCCCCGGGGCCGCCCCCGCCTGGGGCGCCGAGCAGGTGAGCGCGGGGCCGGCAGCGCCCCCGGGGCGGCAGCGCGGGGCGCGGTTCCCCCTCCTTCCATCACCGGCCCCGGTTCCGCTGTGTCCGCAGGGGGAGCCGGGCCCGGGCGGCTGCGGGCTGGACCTGGCTCTGGCCGAGGAGCTGCTGCAGCTGCTGGGGCCGGAGGGAGCGGCTCCGGAGGAACCCCCGGCCGCGGCCCCCGGCGGGAGCGGCCCGGTCCGGCCCGGCCCCGCCGAGGAGGCGGAGGAGGAAGAGGAGGAGAAGGCGCGGGGGTCGCGGAGGAAGCGGCGCGGCGGCGCCGGGGCCCCGCGGCAGCGGGACGGGGAGCGGCGGGTGCGGGAGCTGACGGCGCACAACGAGCGGCTCCGCGCCGAGATCCAGCGGCTCAGCGCCGAGGTGCAGCGCACCCGGGCCGCGCTCATCGACCGCATCGTCAACCTGCGCCAGCTGTAGCGGCTGTCCCGGGACAGGACCGGGCACAGCGACAGGGGGACAAGGACTCTGCTGCCCCACGGACTGCGGGGCAGCGCCACGGACAGATGGACATTATGGACAGACAAGTGGATGCAGCTGCTCCACGCCGTTGTACAGATCTCGTTGTTTATTACACGTATCCAACCACACCCAGCACGGCCCAGTTTGGTTACTGGAGGCGCTGGGGCCGCTCCTCGGGATGTCCCAGTTTGGGACTGGGGCTACTTCTTCCGCTTGCCCTTGGGCACCTCGGGGCTGCGGCCTTCGGCCAGCGCCAGCTGCCGCTTCAGCTCCAGCAGTTTGGCCACCTGGGCGTCCACCTGGGCCTTCTCCACCTGGGCAGCCTTCAGCTGCCTCACCAGGTTGCCCTGGACAGGTGGGAGGAAGGATTTGAGGGTGTGATGAGGCTTTGGGGTTTAAAGGCATGACAGTGTGTGCCCCATGCCCTGTCCCCCCTCACCTGCTGGGCCACCTGCTCTGTCAGCTCCTGGATCAGTTTGGGGTCACCTGGAGCCGCGGCGGTGTTGGGAGCTGGAGGGGGGGCTGAGGCCGGGGGGGGCTCTTTGGCCTGGAAAGGAAGAGATGGGGAGAAGCCCCCTCACTGATATTCCAGGCAGGTGCAGCTCACCTGGGGCAGCACCAGGAGATACCTGGGGCTCTACAGCAGCACCTTTGCACTGGGAATGGGGAGGGATGGGGCTGCAGGTGCCCAAAGTGAAGTGAGGGAGCTTTGGGGGGCACCTGAGCCCCCACTCACCTGCCCTCCCCCGAAGCGTTGCCGCAGGGCTTCCACCTGCTCAGGCTCCAGCTTCTGGAACAGGGGGCTCACCTGGCCACAGCAGGGACAGAGGGGTCACACCTGGGGGGCAGCACCTGCGGCTCCCACCCAGGCAGGGCCTGCCCTGCCCTCCCGGGGGGCACAGGCCGTGCCGTACCGTGCCCACGCGGTGCCCGGCGGGCAGGGTGCAGGTGAGGCCGGGCCCGAGCCCGCAGCGCTCGGGGGGGATGCGGAGCTGGGCCTGGATGGCGGCGCTGACCCCGGGCACGAAGGGCTGGAGCAGCGCGGCCAGAGCGGCCGCCAGGTTCACTGCCACGCCTGTCACCGTCCCTGCGCGCTGCCTGCGGGGGGGACAGCTCGGTGACACCTCTGTGACCCTCCCTGCTCAGTGACCCCCGTGTCCTGCCTAGGGTGGGGACAGCTTCGTGACCCCCCTGTGACCCTCCCAGATCAGTGACCCCCGGGCCGTGTGCCTGTGCACTGCCTGGGGGGACAACACCTCAGTGCCCATTGTGCCGCTGTGTCCCACCCTTGTCCCCCTCCCTTGTCACTGCCCGTGGGAGGGGCCATCAGGGACCTTCCAGTGTCCCCCCAGCTCCTGGCTTCACTCCATGCCTGCCCTGTGCCCCCCACCAGTGCCAGCCCCACCCTGACAAGAGCCAGGAGTGGGGACCCCTCCATGGCACCTCCAGTCACCCCCCACCCCCTCAGATCATGGCTGTGCCCCCCTCCAGTTCCCCCAGTCCCCAGCTGTGCCCCCTTCCTGTCCCCAGGTGCTCCATCCATCCATCCCTGTCCCTCTCATGTCCCCCTCCAGTGCCCCCAATGCCCCCCTGTGCCCCCTCCCTGTCCCCAGGTGTCCCCTCCCTCCCTACCTGTCCCTCTCGTCGCCCTTGATGCGTTTCCAGGGCTCGTTCACCTGGATGTATTGGTTGCCATGGCGGGAGATGCCGAGCACACACCTGAGAGCATCCCGGAGCCTGGGGGGGCACAGGTGGGGCTGAGCACCTGCAGGGCAGCCCCTGCACCCGCCCCCCCTGGGTTTGGGACCCCCAGCACCCACCGGACCCTCTCCATGAGCTGGTGGTACTGGCGCATCTCCAGCGTCACCCGCGCCAGCAGCCGCTGGTCCTCGGCCGTGAGCGCCATGGCGGGCACAGCGCCCCCGAAGAACTTGCACACGAACATGCCGGCCCTGCACGGGGGGACAGGTGGGGACAGGTGTGAGAACAACCAGGGACAGGTGGGGACAGCCCTGGGACAGGTGTGAGCACAGCTCAGGGACAGGTATGAGCACAGCCCTGGGATAGGTGGGGACAGGTGTGAGAACAATCAGGGACAGGTGTGAGCACAGCCCAGGGACAGCCTGGGGACAGGTGTGAGCACAGCCTGGGGACAGGTGTGAGCACAGCCAGGGACAGTCTGGGACAGGTGTGAGCACACGTGTGAGCAGAGCCCAGGGACAGTCTGGGACAGGTGTGAGCAGAGCTGTGCCCAGCCCTCTCCCCAGCAGTGCCTCACCTGTTGATGAAGTTGCCCAGGTTGTTGAGGAGCTCGGAGTTGTTCTTGAGCATGAGGTCGGCCCAGCAGAAGGCGCTGTCCTGGCCCTCGGGCCGCAGGTACAGCAGGTAGAAGCGCCACACGTCGGCCGGGATCCCGGTGTCCTTGGCCATGTCCCCAAACACGCCCACGCCGCGGCTCTTGGAGAACTTCCCGTCCTCGTAGTTCAGGTACTCTGGGACAGGTGAGCACCCACCTGGGGGCTGCGCCCTCCCAGGCAGGAAACGGCCCCAGGAACAGCAGGGGGAGCGGGGAACACCCACACCTGGGGACCCCTCACACCTGGGGATCCCCACACCTGGGGTTCCACAATACCTGGGGACTCCTCACACCTGGAGACCCATCCAGCTGAGGATCTCCAACACCTGGGGACCCCTCACACCTGGGGATCTCCAACACCTGGGCACCCCCAACACATGAGGACCCACCTCAGCTGGGTCTCCTCAACACCTGTGTCTCCCCTGGGGATCCCCAACACCTGGCGACTCCTCACACCAGGGACTCCCCTACAGCTGGGGCTCCCCACACCTGTGGGTCCCCACACCTGTGGCTCTCTGGCTCCCCACTCTTGGGACTCCCTAACACCTGGGGACCTTCCCCACCCCTGTGTCCCCCCCGGCCGTACCTGTGGCAATCAGGTGATTCACCAAGGTGTAGTTGTCATCGGCGCCCAGCAGCGAGCAGGGGAACACCACGCTGTGGAAGGGGACGTTGTCCTTGGCCATGAAGTTGTAGAGCTCCACCTGGCAGGTAACGGGGGCAGGTGGGGATGTCAGCCAGGTGTCCTGCTCCGTCCCCACCTGCACCATCACCTGGCTGTCCCACCTGCTGGGGGTTCTTCCACCAGCGCTCCCAGTGCTCGGTGTAGTTGGCGGTGATGGACAGGTACCCGATGGGGGCGTCGAACCACACGTAGAACACCTGGGGAGGGTGGGACTGACCTGAGCAGGTGAGCCCGGCAGGGAGGGTGGGACTGACCTGAGCAGGTGAGCCCGGCAGGGAGGGCAGGACCGACCTGAGCAGGTGAGCCCGGCGGGGAGGGCCCAGCAGGGGCACCTGGGGGCCGGGGGGCACTCACCTTGTCCCGGAAGCCGTCGAGGGGCACGGGGGTGCCCCAGGTGAGGTCGCGGGTGATGCAGCGCGGTTTGAGCCCGTCGCGCAGCCAGGTGCGCGTGATGTGCCGCGCGTTGGGCGTCCACTCACCTGCGGCCCAGGTGCGCTCCAGCCACGCCTCCAGCCGCCCCTCCAGCTGTGGGACACACGGGTGGGACACCTGGGCACCCTGGGGGGACCTGTCCCCTCCTCAGTGCCCACCCCAGGGTGCTGCTCACCTTGGGCAGGTCCAGGAACAGGTGCTGGGTGGGCATCACCACCGGGGTCCCACGGCACAGCTTGCACTGCGGGTTCTGCAGGAAAACGGGGGGCCCCAAGGTGGGGGGGGTCCCCATAGGTGAAATGGGGGGTCCTCATGGGTGGGGTAAGGGGCCAAAGCAGGAGGGGAAGGCTCAGAGTGAGTTAAGGATGTCCACAAAGGTGGGGGGAGTGGGGGTCCCCACAGGTGGGGCAAGGGGCATTGCCAAAAGTGGGAGGGGAAGGCTCAGGGTGAGTTAGGGAGGTCCTGAAAGGTGAGGGGGTCCCCACAGGTGGAGTTGGGGGGTCTCCAGAGGTGAAGGGGGGGGTCCCCACAGGTGGGGTAAGGGACCAAAGAAGGAGGTGAGGACTCAGGGTGAGTTAAGGATGTCCACAAAGATGAGGTAGAGTGGGGGTCCCCAAAGGTGAAGTGGGGGTCCCCAAAAGTGGAGCTGGAGGCTTCCCACAGGTGGGGCAAAGGACGTTTCCAAAAATGGGAGGGGAAGGCTCAGGGTGAGTTAGGGAGGTGCATACAGGTGAGGGGATCCCCACAGGTGGACTGGGGGGTCCCCAAAGGTCACAGGATCCCCACAGGTGGTGCGGGGGTCCCACAGGTGGCACAGGGGGTCCCACAGGTGGGTGTGGGGGGTCCCCAAAGGTCACAGGATCCCCACAGGTGGCACAGGGGGTCCCACAGGTGGCACAGGGGGTCCCAGGTGTGGCCCACCTGCAGCTCCACGGCATTGATGAGCTTCCCGCAGCGGTCGCACTGGTCGCCCCGGGCCTCGCCGTAGCCGCAGGAGGGGCAGGTGCCCTCCACGAAGCGATCGGCCAGGTAGCGCCCGCAGCGCTCGCACCTGAGCTGCTCCAGCGTGTCCTGCAGCAGGAACCCCCGCGCCAGCAGCCGCTGGAAAATGTCCTGGGCGATGCTGCGGGAGGGAGAGAATGTTGGCACAGGTACCCCGGGGCAGGTGGGCTCAGCTGGTCTGGGGGCTCAGTTGGTCCCCAGGGGCTCACCTGGTTAAAATGGCTCACTTGGCCTGCAGGGCCTCACCTGGTCTGGGGGCTCACCTGGTCTAGGGGCTCACCTTGTCAAAATGGCTCATGTGGCCTGCAGGGACTCACCTGGTCTAGGAGCTCACCTGGTCTAGGAGCTCACCTGGCCCTCAGGCACTCACCTGGTGTGCTGGGGGTCACCTGGTCTGGGGCCTCACCTGCCCCTCAGGCTCTCACCTGGTCTAGGAGCTCACCTGGCCCTTAGGGGCTCACCTGGTCCCCAGGCTCTCACCTGGCCTAGGCTCTCACCTGCCCCCAGGCGCTCACCTGGCCCTTAGGCACTCACCTGGTCCCCAGGCTCTCACCTGGCCTGCTGAGGCTCTCACCTGGCCTAGGGGCTCACCTGCCCCTCAGGCTCTCACCTGGCCCCCAGGCACTCACCTGTTCTGGGTGCTCACCTGGCCTAGGCTCTCACCTGCCCCCAGGCTCTCACCTGGTCTGCTGGGGCGTGGTGGTGCGGCCGAAGTGGTCGAAGGAGATGCGGAACCAGGCGTAGATGTCGGCGTGCAGGGCGTGGTAGCGGTCGCAGAGCTGGCGCGGGCTCAGCCCCTCCTGCAGCGCGCGCGTCTCCGTGGCCGTGCCGTACTCGTCCGTGCCGCACACGAACAGCGTGTTCCAGCCCCGCAGCCGGCTGTACCTGCAACGCCTGCGCTCAGCACGGGCACACCTGCCATGGCTGGCACACCTGGGCTGAGCATGGGCACGGCCGGCACACCTGCTCACTACCTGCACACACCTGGGGCTCAGCACGGGCACACCTGGGCTCAGTACCTGCAACACCTGGGGCTGAGCATGGGCACACTTGGGGCTCAGTACCGGCAACACCTGCGCTCAGCACAGGCACACCTGGCATGGCTGGCACACCTGGGCTCAGTACCTGTAACACCTGCACTCAGCACGGGCACACCTGCTCACTACCTGCACACACCTGCACTCAGTGCTGGGCACACCTGGGCTCAGTACCTGCAACACCTACGGCTCAGTACGGGCATGGCGGGCACACCTGGGCTCAGCATGGGGACACCTGGAACACCTGGGCTCAGTACTTGCACACAGCTGTGCTCAGTGCTGGGCACACCTGGGCTCAGCACGGGCACAGCTGGCATGGCTGTGGTCAGCACTTGGCACACCTGGCCTCAGCACCTGGAATGCCTGGCACACCTGAGCTCAGCTCTGGACACACCTGGCACACCTGGCCTCAGCACCTGGCACACCTGGGGCTCAGCACAGGGCACACCTCTGGGGGACCTGGCACAACTGACGGCGAGCACCTGGCACACCTGTGTGTGGGCAGCTGTCACAGCTGTGGGGGCACCTGTAACACCTGCAGGGCACGCCTGTCACATCTCTGGGGACACACCTGCAGAGGCACCTGTAACACCTGAGCATGAGCATGTGTATGGACAGCTGTCACACCTGCAAGGACACCTGTGATACCTGTGCAGGCAGCACAGCCCCCCCAGACGCACACCTGTAACACCTGGACAGGTGTTCACACAGCACAGCCCCCCCCAGGCGCACACCTGTAACACCTGGACAGGTGTTCACATAGCACAGCCCCCCCAGGTGCACACCTGTAACACCTGGACAGGTGTTCACACAGCACAGCCCCCCCAGGTGCACACCTGTAACACCTGGACAGGTGTTCACACAGCACAGCCCCCCCAGGTGCACACCTGTAACACCTGGACAGGTGTTCACACAGCACAGCCCCCCCAGGTGCACACCTGTCCCACCTGTGCAGCCCCAGCCCAGGGTGCCCAGGCTCACCTGGCGAAGGTGTCGGCGCTGAGCACGCAGCCGATGATGTTGCCCAGGTGAGGGACGTTGTTGACGTAGGGCAGGGCGCTGGTGATCAGCACGTTCCGCTCACCTTCCACAGGTAACCTGCCAGGGAGGGGGGGTCAGGGCAGCGCCCCCCTGCCCACACCCCCCCCTCAGTGCCACCTGGGCACTCCCGCCCTCCCTCATTCGCTCCCACAGGTGAGTGCCACCTGGGCATGCACACACTCCCACAGGGGAGTACCCCTGGCACACCTGTCCCATACCTGTCCCTTCCTCACTCCCATAGGTGAGCACCACCTGGGCACGCACACACTCCTGGATGTCAGGTGTCACACCTGTCCCACATCTGTCCCTCACACAGGTGACTGTCCCAGGGCACACCTGTCCCACACCTGTCCCTAAATCACACAGGTGAGTGACCCCTGTTCCCCACCTGACCCTGACTCACACAGGTGTCCGTGGCTCCCTGGGTGTGTCACACCTGTCCCTCACTCACACAGGTGTCCGTGGCTCCCTGGGTGTCAGTGTCACACCTGTCCCACACCTGTCCCTCACACAGGTGTCCGTGGCTCCCTGGGTGTTAGTGTCACACCTGTCCCACACCTGTCCCCCACCTGTCCCTCACTCACACAGGTGTCTGTGGCTCTCTGGGTGTGTCACACCTGTCCCACACCTGTCCCTGACTCACACAGGTGTCCGTGGCTCCCGGGGCGGGGGCAGCGCCGCAGGGCCCCGTGCCCAGATCTCCACGGCCGCCGCGATGTCGTCGTCGGTCAGCGCCCGCTCGGGGCTCTCCTCGTCCTGCTGCGGGCACCAGGTGAGGGGGGCGGTGCCCACCTGCGCCCCGCCCTCCCCCCCGGGGCGGGGCCGCACCTGGGGCTCGCGGGGGGGCCCGGGCAGGTGCGGGGGGTGCTGGGCCAGGTGTGCCCGGAGCTCCCGCAGCGCCTCCGGCAGCAGCGCGGCCGCCGCCCGGCACGGCTCCAGCGCCGACACGGCCCCGAACCACGAGCGCAGCACCTGCAGCTCACCTGGGCACGGGGGGACAGGGGGGGACAGGAGGGGTCAGCCCGGCCCGGCAGGGACACCCCCAGACCCCCGGACCCCCCTTGGATCCCCCCCGGCCGCTCTTACTGGGCAGACTGGTCTGGTCCTGCAGCACGGGGAACAGGCTGCCCCACACCACGACATCAGCCACCGAGGCGGCGTCCTGGGGACACACGGACATGGAGGGACTGGGGACACTGGGAGTGTGAACTGGGGACACTGGGAGTGTGAACTGGGGGCACTGGGAGGGACTGGGAGCACTGGGAGTGTGAACTGGGGACACTGGGAGTGTGAACTGGGGGCACTGGGAGGGACTGGGGACACTGGGAGTGTGAACTGGGGGCACTGGGAGGGACTGGGAGCACTGGGAGTGTGAACTGGGGACACTGGGAGTGTGAACTGGGGGCACTGGGAGGGACTGGGAGCACTGGGAGTGTGAACTGGGGACACTGGGAGTGTGAACTGGGGGCACTGGGAGGGACTGGGAGCACTGGGAGTGTGAACTGGAGCACGGGGAACAGGCTGCCCCACACCACCACATCAGCCACCGAGGCGGCGTCCTGGGGACACACGGACATGGGGGGACTGGGGAGGACTGGGAGTGTGAACTGGGGGCACTGGGAGTGTGAACTGGAGGGACTGGGACAGACTGGGAGTGTGACCTGGGGCACTGAGAGGGACTGGGAGGAAATGGGAGTGTGAACTGGGGCACTGGGAGAGCCATGCAGGATGAATAGAGACAGACTGGGACAAACTGGGGACACTGGGAGGGCACTGGGTGGTGCTGCCAGGTGAAGGCAGCACTGGGAGTGTGAACTGGGGGCACTGGGAGGTACTGGGAGGCACTGGGGCCATTTTCCACCCCGGGGTCAGCGGTGTCCCACCCTCCCCTCCCTCAGGCACACCTGGGCACAGGGCTGGGGACAGACCTGGGGACGGTGCTGGGGACACAGCTGGGGCCACCCCTGTCCCGCAGGTGACATCCAGCCCACCCCACCCCCTCACTCACCCCGGCCAGGTGGGAGGTGCCGCTCCGGGCCAGCTGCTGCTCCAGGTGAGCCAGGAGGGGCTGCAGGAGCCCCAGGGCCTCGGGGCCCGCCCGGCCCTGAACCAACCGCAGGTACAGGGCAGCGGCCACCGCCGGCTGGGGACACAGGGGACAGCGGGGTCACATTGGGGGACACAGCGGGGACATAATGGGGTCACACCGGGGGGACACAGAGGAGACATTGGGGACATAATGGGGTTACATTGTGGGGACGCAGCAAGGGATGGAGGGGACATAACATGGTCACATTGGGGGACACAGAGGGGACATAATGGGGTCACATTGTAAGGACAGTGGGGACATAACCGGGTCACATCGAGGGGCACGGCAGGGACAGCGGTGTCACATTGAGGGGACACAGCGGGGTCACACCGGGGGGACACAGCGGGGACATAAAGGGATCACATTGTGGGGACACAGCAGGGACATAATGGGGTCACATTTTGGGGACACAGAGGGGACATAATGGGATCACATTGCGGGGACACAATGCGGTCACACAGTGGGACACAGCAGGGGACAGCGAGGACACAACAGGGTCACATAATGAGGTCACATTGGGGGACACAGCAGGGTCACACCCGGAGGGACACAGGAGGGTTCACACCAGGAGACACAGCAGGGAGGACAGTGGGGACAGCAGGGTCACATTGTGGTGGACATGGAGCACAGAGCCTCGGGGACACAGTGGGGTCACACTGGGGACACAGCGGGGTGACAGCAGGGGGACAGCAGGGTGACATTGTGGAGACACAGTGGGGTTACACCGGGGACACAGCAGGGAACAGCAGAGACATAATGGGGTCACATCAAGGGACACAGAGGGAGGACAGTGGGGGACAGCAGGGTCACATTGGGGGGGACAGGGAACACAGAGCCTCGGGGACACAGCAGGGTCACACGGGGGACACAGAGGGGACATAACAAGGTCACAACATGGGGACACAGCGGGGTCACACCAGGGGGACAGCAGGGTCACACTGTGGGGACACAGCAGGGTCACATCAGTGGGACACAGTGGGGTTACACTGGGGACACAGCGGGGGCCAGTGGGGACATAATGGGGTCACATTGTGGGGACACAGCGGGGTCACACCGGGGGGACAGCAGGGGGGACAGGGAGCACAGAGCCCCAGGGGAACAGTGGGGTCACACTGTGGGGACAGGGCAGCACAGAACCTCGGGGACACATCAGGGGGACAGGGAGCAGAGCACTGGGGGCACACCAGGTCACACTGGGGGCACACCAGGGTCACCCCGGGGTCCCTCACCTGCAGCTCCGTGGCCTCCCATTCCAGCCACTGCGTGGTGAGGTCGGTGGGCTCCTCCCCCCGGCACAGGTAAAAATACCTGGTGGGAGAGAAGGGGGGTCGGGGGAGGTCCAGAGGGGTTTGGGGGAGCTTTGTTGGGGCTTTGGGGCATGCACGGGGGTGTAGGAGGATAAGGGGATGTCAGAGGAGGTTCTGGGGGTTCGGGGGAGGTTCTGGGGGTGGCTTTGGGGCAGGGCTGGGGGGGAAGCTGGGGGCTAAGGGGGTGTCGGGGCAGGCTCTGGGGGTTTGGGAGGCTTTGGTGCAGGGCTGGGGGGAATCGGAGCAGGTTCGATGTCGCAGACATTTTTTCATAGAAATCTTTTCTTTGAGACTTGTTCATCTTCTGGGAAGCTGAAGCCCCAGAAAGAGAATGTAAACAATGATTATCAGCTGCTGTAGAATGCAATAAGATGCACCTGTGATTAGTTCATGTGTACAATTAAGGGCCAATCACAGGGCAAGCTATCTAAAACACAGTGACAGAGAACTCTCTTGTTTTTAGATTCTTTTCTATTCTATTCTTAGCTTAGCAGCTTCTGCAACTTCTCTCTTTATTCTTTTTAGTATAGTTATAATGTATTATATATCTTATATCAATAAATCCAGCCTTCTGAGCATCAAACAAGATTCTCATCCTTCTCTCACCCTGGAGACCTTCATCAAGTCGCTGTAATAGTTCTGTGGGGTTTCAGGGAGGTTTGTGGGGCTTTGGGGCAGGACTTGGGGGATCAGGGGAAAGGGAGGGGGTCTGGGGAGATTCTGAGGGTTTGGGGAAGGTTTGGGGTGTTTTTGGGGCAGGGCTCGGGGCAGGTTCTGAGGGGTTTGGGGCAGAGCTCGGGAGATCAGGGTAGGTTCTGGGGGTTTGGGGTGCTTTGGGGCAGGGCTCGGGGCAGGTTCTGGGGGTTTGGGGTGCTTTGGGGCACGTTCTGAGGGTTTGGAGGAGGTTTGGGGCACGTTCTGGGGGTTTGGAGGAGGTTTGGGGTGCTTTGGGGCAGGACTGGGGGGGTCGGAGCAGGCTCTGGGGGTTTGGGGTGCTTTGGGGCAGGGCTGGAGGGATCAGGGCAGGCTCTGGGGGTCTGGGGGGCTTTGGGGCAGGGCTGGGGGCGCTGCCGGGCCCCCCGCACTCACTGGCAGATGGCGTTGGGAGAGAACAGCACGGTGCCGCTGTCCAGCTCCAGCCGCAGCTCCAGCTCCGGCCCGGAGGTCTGAGGCCGCTCTGTGGGAAGGGACCGGGACAGGCTCAGGCTCGGCTCAGGCTCGGGTCAGGCTCAGGCCCTCACGGGGGCCGGGGCAGGGCAGGGCCGGGGTCAGGCCCGGGGGCGGCGGGCGCGGCCGTGCAGCCCGGGGGGGGGCGTGGCGGTGCCGGTCTCACCTGCGGGGCCGCCCAGGTGCGGGCGCACGGGCGCGGGGGCGGCGGCGGCGGCCGCGAGCACCTTGAGGGCGGCGGGAGCGCCCGGCGGGACCCGGAGCCGCATGGCGGAGGGGGCGGCGCCAGCGCCGCGGGGCGGGAGGGGCCGCCATGCCTGGGGGCGGGGCCAAGGCGGGGAGCTCCGCCCCCGACACGCCCCTCTCGTCATGCACACAAATATCGCGAGAGCACGGGCGGAGGGGTTGCCATGGCAACGGGGACGCGGCTGCGGGGCCGCCATGGCCGGGATGGGGGAAAGGGATAACGGGAAAACGGGATAACGGGATAACGGGAAAACGGGAAAATGGGAAAATGGGATAAGGGGATAACGGGATGGCGGGATAGCGGGGTAACGGGGGAGCGGGGTAATGGGATAGGGGGATTGCGGGATAGGGGGATAGCGGATAGAGGGGTAACGGGATAGTGGGATAACAGGATGGGGGATAGCGGGATAAGGGACAGAGGGACGGCGGGATAGCGGGACAGCAGGATGGGATAATGGGATTGTGGCATAACGGGATAACAACAGGGATGGCGTAACGGGATGGGAGCTTGGATCAGAACTGGGATGGGATGATGGAATCCATGGGATGGGGTGGGAACTAGGATGGGATCCATGCGATAACGGGATGGGAACTGGCATGGGAATGATGGGAATGCTGGGACTGGAACTGGGATGGGATAATGGGATGGGATCTATGGGATGGGAACAGGGATGGGATAATGGGATAAGGGGATGGGAATGATGGGATGATGGGATAACGGGATAATGGGATGGGATGGGATCCATGGGATGGGATAATGGGAATGATGGGAACGATGGGATAACGGGATAATGGGAATGATGGGAACGATGGGATGGGATAATGGGATAAGGGGATGGGAATGATGGCATGATGGGATAACGGGATAATGGGAATGATGGGAATGATGGGATGGGATAATGGGAATGATGGGATGGGACAATGGGAACGATGGGATGATGGGATAACGGGACAATGGGAATGATGGGATGGGATAATGGGAATGATGGGATGGGACAATGGGAACGATGGGATGATGGGATAACAGGACAATGGGAATGATGGGAACAATGGGATGGGATAATGGGATGGGAATGATGGGATGATGGGATAATGGGACAATGGGAATGATGGGAACGATGGGATGGGATAATGGGAATGATGGGAATGATGGGATGGGATAATGGGAATGATGGGATGGGATAACAGGAATGATGGGAATGATGGGATGGGACAATGGGAATGATGGGAACGATGGGATGGGGCCCAGCCGGGCCCGGTATGGTAGATAGGGAAAAGGCGCTGCGGAAGATCTCGCGATGTCACGGAAAGGCAGGACCCTCTGTTCCCCGTAGATAAGAAATTAACATAGGAATGTAGCCTCCCTCAACCGAATACCAGTAACTTTCCATCCCCTACCCAGTAACTGTCCACCCCTTACTAACCATAGATGGTAAAGACAGATCCACGTTGACGTAGAGACCCCTTAGACTATAAAAACCCAAGAGATGAGATAATAAAAGCCTTTTGACCGTCCATCACATTGATGTCTGCGTGTGTCATTGGCCCGAGCGGCCCTGGAGAGTTTGGGCCGCCGTGCTGTTCCTCTGAACCAGGTCGCCTGCCTTGCTCCAGAAGGCAACAGCCCGGGGGGCCTCAGGTGACCCCAAACCCTTCAGGACCGAGCCCACTCCCAGGGTCCGAAGGAACCCAAGGGCAAGGTTGGGGTTTTACCCTAATTTTGTAAATTTAACCCAAACTCAGTGAACCTCACCCAAATCCCAGCGCGTTTAACCCAAATTTCATTATTTAACCCAATTTTTGTTCTATTTAGCCCAGATTTCAGTGGTTTAATCCAAATTTTATTAATCTTCCCCTGTTTAAGCCACAACTCCAAGCCAAGTTTAACCACTTTTTATTTTTCCACTTAAATATTCTCTTTAAATACAGCATTGTCCCGGGAAACTGCAGAAAAGCAGGAAAAATGAATAATAGTGGGGAGAAGCTTTGGATTCACTTGGTGGCATTAAATGTGGAGTTAAAATGGAAATTAAAAAACCAAAAAATGAAATTAAAATGGAATAGAAGAAAGGAAAAAAAAAAGGAAGTTAAAAGGGAAATTAGAAAGGAAATAAACTGAATTAAAAAAGAAAGAAGTGCAAGTAAAAATTTAATAAAGAAATAAAAAGGTAATAAAAACAGAGAAAGGAACTAAAAACAAAATTTAAAAAAATTAAATTTAAAAGGGGAAGGAAAACAGAATTAAAAATTAAAGGAGTAAAAAAAAGAAGTAGAAAAAAGGGGAATAAAAAATAAAGCAAGAGATCAAAATGAGATTAAAAGTTCTGAAGCTGCTTTGGGCACCCTGGGGAGAGGTTTGGGGGTCCCCAGGGGTTTTGGGGGGCAGTAGCACCAGCAGGGGCAGATCCATGGAAGCCAGACTGGATCTGGATCAAATCCAACCAGGGGAAAGGGAAACCCCCCCTGAGCCCACGGGGTTGGGAAAACGGGGGAAATGTGGGAATTCTGGGGTGAAATGGGGGAAATCTGGGAATTCTGGGGTGAAATGGGAGAAATCTGAGAATTCTGGGGTGAAATGGGGGAAATCTGGGAATTCTGGGGTGAAACTGGATAAATCTGGGAATTCTGGGGTGAAATGGGGGAAATCTGGGAATTCTGGGGTGAAACTGGATAAATCTGGGAATTCTGGGGTGAAATGGGGGAAATCTGGGAATTCTGGGGTGAAATGGGAGAAATCTGGGAATTCTGAGAGGTTTGGTGTGAAATGGGATAAATCTGGGAATTCTGGGGTGAAATGGGATAAAGCTGGGAATTCTGAGGTTTGGGGTGCAATGGGATAAATCCAGGATTCCATGGTTTGGGGTGCAATGGGATAAATGTGGGAATTCTGGGGGGTTTGGGGTGCAATGGGATAAATCTGGGATTTCCATGGTTTGGGGTGCAATGGGATAAATCTGGGATTTCCATGGTTTGGGGAGCCCCAGCTCGGGGGTCCAGGGCAGGATTTGGGGTCCCCTGCCCCTCTCAGGGGTAACACCGGATTTGGGGCCGTTCCTGTGGGATTTGGGCACCTCCATTTGGGCTCCCCAGGAGTTTGGGGGGGTCACTGAGGCCTCTCCCCACCCCAAACCCCCTCTGACCCCCCTGCAGCCCCTCTGGGCTCCCCCAAACCCTCTGGAACCCCTTGGAACCCCCCTGAACCCCTCAATGCCCCCCAAGTGCCCCTGAGATGTTCTGAACCCCCTCTGAGCCCCCCTCAAACCCCTCTGGCTCTGCCAAACCCCTGAAATCTCTTCTGAAACCCCAAAAAAGCCTCTCAGCACCATTAAACCCCTGAAACCCCCTCTGAACCCCCTTTTTAATCCCTTCCACCCCTCCTTTGAACCCCCCTAAACAACCTCAACCCCTCTGAACCCATTCAAGGCCCCTGAATTCCCTTCTAAACCCCCTTAAATCTTCTGACCCCACTTAAACCCCCTTTGAGCCCCTAAATAAACCAACTTAAACCCCATCTGAGCCCTTTCAGACTCCTCTGAACCCCCTAAAACCCTTCTTAAACCCCCCTTAAACCTCCCTTCAAAAGCCTAAAAAATCCTCTTGACGCCCCCAAACCCCACTGAACTCCCCTGAATCCCCCCAAATTCCTTTTAAAGCTCCTTAAACCCCTCTGAACCCCCTTGATCTCCTAAAAACCCCTTTAACTCTCTTTATGAACCCCTTTAGACCCAACTGAACCCCCTTTAGCCCCCCTTAAACCTCTCTGAACCCCTAAATCCCATAAAAACCCCTCTGAACCCCTTTCAACACCAAAAACCCCCTCAATGCCCTCACAACCCCTGAAACCCCACTCTGAGCCCCCTAAAACCCCCCCACGGGGCACAGGTGACCCCCAGGAGCACCAGGGGACCCCCAAACCTGCTGAGGGGCAGAGCCCAGAGTGGGAAATCTGCTGGAGAAGCCGATGGGGAAACCAAAAATTCGGGAAGAGATTTGGGGGGGCAGCAGCTGGGTTGGGGGGTTTGGGACCCTGGGACCACCCCGGGGTCTGGAGAGTCCAGGTGGGCACGGCCTGGGGGCACAGGGCCCACGAGGTGAGCAGGTCCTGGTGAGCAGATCCAGGGCCACAAGTCCCACAAGGTGAGCAGGTCCAGGTGAGCAGGTCCTACAAGGTGAGCAGGTCCAGGCACACAGGTCCCACAAGGTGAGCAGGTCCTGGGAGTGCTCAGGTGAGCAGATCCAGATGAGCAGGTCCCACAGTCTGTAGGGTCCAGGTGAGCAGGTCCTACAAGGTGAGGAAGTCCAGGTGAGCAGATCCAGGGGCACAGGTCCCAAAAGGTGAGCGGGTCCTGGGAGTGCTCAGGTGAGCAGATCCAGGTGAGGAGGTCCCATAACATGAGCAGGTTCAGGTGAGCAGGCCCCATAAGGTGAGCAGATCCAGGGACACAGATCCAGGTGAGCAGGTCCCACAAGGTGAGCAAGTCCAGGTGAGCAGATCCAGCAGTCTGTAGGGTTCAGGTGAGCAGATCCCACAAGATGAGCAGATCAGGGACACAGATCCAGGTAAGCAGATGCCACAGTCTGCAGGGTCCAGGTGAGCAGATCCAGGTGAGCAGATCCCACAAGATGAGCAGATCCAGCAGTCTGTAGGGTTCAGGTGTGCAGATCCCGCAGTTTGCAGGGTCCAGGTGAGCAGATCCAGGTGAGCAGAATGCAGTTTCGGGGCACAGTCCCAAGCAGGTGAGCAGATCCCAGAACCCAGGAGCGTCCAGGTGAGCCGATCCCCAGGCTCGGAGCAGGCAGCCCCATCCCAACTTTCCCTCTCCTGCCCCTCCCCGGGCTGGAGCTGCTCCTGGGCCGGGCTGATCCCACCTGGCTGACGCCATGAAAGAGGGAAAAGCCCCAGAAATGGGAAGTTTCACCCCAAGACAGATCCCAGGAAGGTCTGGAGCGTGTCCCGTGAATCCCAGCCCAAGGAAGGGCTGGAAGGCCCAGGTGAGTCTGGGGAATCCACACCTGGAGAACCTGAATCCATCCCAGTCTGACCAGTTTGATGCCAGGGGAGATGCCCGGAGCCAGAGGGAGCACAGGTGAGCAGGAGCACCTGAGGAGGGAGTTGCAGGAGCTCTGAATTCAGGAACAGCAGGAGCTGCACACCTGGGCACACCTGCAGGAGCTGCACACCTGGGCACACCTGAGGACTCTGCTGGCACCCTGGGATGGATCCTGAGAACAGGAACAGTTCTTTGGGAAACACAGCCAGGTGAGGTCACCTGCATGGATGGATGGCTGGAGCTCACCTGGGACGGGTAAGGAGCCAGGTGAGAGCTCAGGGCTCAGGCAGGAACAGGTGCCACTGCATCCATGGCACACCTGGGCACACCTGCAGTGCTCTGGTCCTGCTGGAGCTGCTCCAGGAGCACCTGGACACCCAGAGCCCACCTGCAGCGGGCCAGGATCACAGGTAGGGACAGGGACACTCCGGCAGCCTCACATCCCAAATCTGGTCCCTGGAGGGGCAGCTCCAACCCCTCAGCAGCTGCTGGGGGCACCTCCCAGCAGGGAATGAACGTTCCAGAAGGTTCCCACAGGTACAGGTGAGCAGTTCCAGGTGATGGAGGAGCCAACGAGGAGGTGAAGTTGGTTCAACTCCCCAGAATTTCCAGGTGAGGTTGGGGACTCCAGCCTTGGGTCTCTTGTGCCAGTTCCAGGTGTTTCCCAGCTGCAGGTGAGTGGGAGCATCACCTGCACGAGGTGGCTCAGGTGAGACATTCATTAAACAAACAGCAATTAGGGAAAAACTGATTTTCCCTTAAAACCAAGGAAAGTGGAGGCAGCCAGGGGGGACAGAGCTGCTGTGGGATCCAGGAGGCTCCAGCTCAGGTGAGTCCTGGCACAGGTGAGCTCTGCCAGGTGGGATGGAGAGCAGGAAGGATCCCAGAGGCTGCAGCTCAGGTGAGTCCTGGTGACCCCAACCAGGTGAGAAAAGGACTCCTGGCCCTGGGCCAGGTGAATCCTCTGTCCAGAGCAGCCCCCACCAATTAAATAATCAATCCATGGAATAAATAATGGAGCCACAGGGCCTGAGGCCACTCATATGGGCAGGTGGGGCTGCTCCAGGTGCTCTGGGAGGTTTTGGGGCGCTCCCTCCTTGCTCGCAGGGACAGGTGGGACCCCCAGCTCCTTCCTGATGGGGCTGGAGGCCGGAGCTGGGTGCTCCACGTGCCCACTGCCCCCCTTGGCAGGTGCCCGAGGCTCCAGCTGGCACAGGAGCCCAGGGGCATCGGGCAGGTAGGGCTGGGAGCCCACCTGGCCCTGGGGGTAGCACAGCACAGGGGACTCCAGCGGGAACTGGGCGGGGATGAGGAGGGTGGAGCCCAGCCCGGGGCACGGGGCAGCCTTCACCTGCCAGGCGTCATCCAGGGGCTCCCCCAGCACGCAGAGCCCGCCCCCCTCTGCCCCAGAGCCGCTTCCAGAGTCTTCCTCAGCCTTCAGCCTCTCCAGCTCCTCGGCCGTCTGCAGGTGCAGCACCGCCCGCTCGTTCTCCGCCAGGTACTCCTGGAAGTCCTGAGTCTCGGGGGGCTGCGGGGGCGGCCAGCTGGGGCCCGCGGCTCCTTCCTCCTCCTCCTCCTCGCCCTGGCGCCGGCTCTCCAGCTCCAGCTTCATCAGCGTGTGCAGGAAGTGCGTGCGCACCCGCAGCGGGTTGAACTCGATGCGCCCGGCCACGTTCCCACAGCCGTCCCGCGAGCAGCCGCAGGGGAACGAGGTGCGATCCACCTGGGGACGGGGACAGGTGAGAGCCTGCAGGGACCCTCCAGAGTCCAAATCCCACCCCAAGGAGAGGGCTGAGACCCTGCAGGAGCCCTTCCACCTTGAATCCCACCCCAAACATCATGGTGGGGCCGCAAGGGAACGACGTGCGATCCACCTGGGGATGGGGACAGGGACAGGTGAGAGCCTGCAGGGACCCTGCCAGCCTGACCCCACCCCAAACATCATGGTGGGGCTGCACGGGAACAAGGTGAGATCCACCTGGGGACAGGGACAGGGCTGGGACCCTGCAGGAGCCCTCTAGGATCCAAATCCCACCCCAAACAGCGTGGTGGGGCTTATCCCAGCCAAGTGTCTCCATTGAGGGAGACGGACAGGTGGAGGATCCCACGGGATCCCCCCAGAGCCTGAATCCCACCCCAGACATCGTGGTGGGGCCGCACAGTAATGATGTGTGATCCACCTGGGGACAGGGACAGGTGAGACCCTGCAGGAGTCCTCCAGGGTCCAAATCCCACCCCAATGATAGGGCTGGGACCCTGCAGGGGCCCTCCCAGCCTGGATCCCACCCCAGACATCGTGGTGGGGCTTCATCCCAGCCAGGTGTCTCCATTAGGAGGACGTGAACAGGTGGAAGATCCCACAGGATCCCCCCAGAGCCTGAATCCCAACCCAAACATGGTGGTGAGGTGTTATCCCAGCCAGGTGTCTCCATTGGGAGGATGTAGACAGGTGTGGGACCCTGCAGGAGCCCTCCAGGGTCCAAATCCCACCCCAAACATCACGGTGGGGTTGTATCCCAGCCAGGTGTCTCCACTGGGAGGATGTGAACAGGTGCAGGATCCCACAGGATCCCATCTGGATCCCACCCTCCATTCCCCCAGAGCCTGAATCCCACCCCAGAGTGACCCCAGATCCCACCTGGACAGCAGGGATTTGGGGTGGGGAGGAGTTGACGCATTCCAGGTATGGCCCAAACACACCTGGAGCTGCTCCTGGAGGAACCAGAGCTCCCCAGCACCTGTTGGAGCCCAGGTGCCCCAGCTGGCAGCCTCTGCCCCCTCAAGGAGCAAGGACAGGGCACAGTGGGTGTGCCCCGAGGCCCACCTGTGCCCCCTTATCCCAGCTCACCTGGCACTGGGTGCCCTCACCTGGCTCTCCCCACTCCTCAGGAGGCACACAAGGACCACCCCCAACCCCCTCCCAGGTTTAACCTGGCACTGGATGCCCTCACCTGGCTCCCCTGGCTGTCCTGGCTCTCTCCTGGCACACAATGACCACTCCAGCCCCTCCATGTCTCACCTGGCACTGGATGCCATCACCCGGCACACAATGACCAGCCTGGCCCCCCTGTGTGTCTCACCTGGCACTGTGTGCCCACCTGGCCCCCTGCCCAGCCTCACCTGGCACTGGATGCCCACCTGGCACCGGATGCCCTCACCTGGCACTGGATGCCTGCCTGGCTGCAGGCACAGGTGCGCGGCTCGCAGGTGAGGCGGCAGTGGCACCCGCACTGTTCCCGGGTCTGGATGCCCTCCCCTGGCACACAATGACCACCCTGACCCCCTGCCCAGCCTCACCTGGCACTGGATGCCCGCCTGGCCCCCCTGTGTGTCTCACCTGGCACTGGATGCCCGCCTGGCCCCCCTGTGTGTCTCACCTGGCACTGGATACCCGCCTGGCCCCCCTGTGTGTCTCACCTGGCACTGGATGCCCGCCTGGCTGCAGGCGCAGGTGCGCGGCTCGCAGGTGAGGCGGCAGTGGCACCCGCACTGTTCCCGGGACTGGCGCAGCGCCCGCAGCTCCTGGCGCTCCTCGGCGTCAATCCTGCGCACGCCCGAGGCGCGCAGCAGCGCCCGGCGCCGCTTGGTGGGCAGCGGCTGCAGGTAGAAATAATCGCCCACCTCCACCTGCCCCACGTCCAGGTCATCGTCCGACACGTCCGCCAGCGTCAGCCCCGCGGCCTCGGCCGACGGCACCGTCCCGTTCTGGGTCAGCTGGGAGGGAGAAGGGTTGAAAATCTGAGCGGGATCAGCACAAAACCACCCCCAAAATTACATTAATTCACCCATTTTCCCTCTCTTTTCCTCCAAAATTTAAAATCGCCTTTATTACCCTGCGATTCTCCCCTGCTAATGCTCAGAATTTCCTTCCAAACTCATCCTGTCAAAACTCCCTCAAAACCCCTCCCCAGTTCCTAAAAAATTCCCTAAAATTCAAAGGAAATTCATGCTGGGCAAAGCACTGCAGGATTGACGGGGCTGTGGGCACAGTGGGAGTCAGCACAAAACCATCCTCAAAATTACATTAAATTCACCTATTTTCCCCTCTATTTTACTCCAAAATTTAAAATTACCCTGTAATTCCCCCCTGCAAATACTCAGAATTCCACTCCAGGTTCCCTCCAAACTCACCCCATCAAAACCCCTCCCCAGTTTCTCTAAAATACCCCAAAATTCAAAGGAAATTCATGCTGGGCAAAGTAGTAGAGGGTGACCTGGGCCTGGGATGGATGGGGCTGCAGCATAGCACAGGTCAGCACAAAATCACCCCCAAAACTACATTAAATTCACCCATTTTCCCTCTATTTCCCTACAAAATTTTTAATTTTCCCATAATTTTAATTTTTCCTCCCTGCAAATGCTCAGAATTCCCCTCCAGGTTCCCTACAAAATCACCCCCACCAAAACTCCCCAAAATAGAAAATTTGGGGAGTTGGAAAGGAATTAAAGCTTGGTAAACCCTGGGAAATGTTAAAGGTGGGCCCTAGGAAATGTCAGGCCTTGTGTTTGCTGGATCAGGTGAAACTGCACCTGGGTAATCAGTGTATTATAAATAATTATTAGATATAATTATTGTTTAATTGTAAGAAGAATCATGAGAAACTGTCAGGGGTTTGAGGGGAATCACAAGAAATCCATGCTTGGATGAAACCAATGTATACAACAGAATAATCTAAGTTTAATAATTAATACGTAAATTATATAATTATAGAATATAAAACATGTTCAGCTTGAAACCGTGGTGGATCAGATTTGGGTCTGTACCCCTGACACCCAGAGCTCCTCAATAAAAGCACTGCAGGTGCTGCAGAATCATAATCCATAATCATAATAAATCATAATCAATCAACCTATAATGATTCTCTAATTTTGTGTTCCTGGACACTGACAGAGCGACACATGTGGGGATGAGGGACCACAGGGGTCACCTGGCCAGGTGTCCTTCCCTCCACCCAAACTGAGCCTTGTCCCTCCCAGGGCTTGCCCACCCAAAGGAAAAGTGATTTTTCTGTTGGGGTTTTTCAGAAAGGCACTGCCAGATTCACCCAAAACCAAAGGAAAAGCTTTGGTTTTCACCCAAAACCGGGATTTTGGGATTGATTTGGAATGGAATTCACCCTAAACCAAAGGAAAAGTGTTTTTTCTGTTGGATTTTTTCAGAAAGGCACTGCCAGATTGACCCCAGAACCCCTGATCACCCCCAGGTGCCACCCAGGTGTTTCCTACACTGATTTTCCCCTGTACCTCCTAAGACCCCCCCAAAGTGTTTCCCACCTGGATTCCCCCCAGTTTGCCCCTCTTCCAACCTCACCCAGGCATTTTTCACTTCCCTCCCCCAAACCCCTCCCCAAGGGCTTTCCCACCTGCCCACCACCAAACCCATCCAGCTATTCCCCACCTGGATTCTGCTCTCCCTCCCCAGGTATTCTCCACCCAGACACCCTCTGTCACCCCAAATCCCCTCCAGGTGTTCTCCACCTGGGTCCCCCATTGCTGCCCCTCCAGGTGTTTCCCACCTGCATTCTGCCCTCCCTCCCCAGCTATTTCCCACCTGGATTCCCCCTCCCTCCCCAGTTATTTCCCACCTGTCTTCTGCCCTCCATCTCCAGGTATTTCCCACCTGGATTCTGTCCTCCCTCTCCGAGTATTTCCCACCTGGATTCTGTCCTTCCACTCCAGGTATTTCTCACCTGGGTTCCCCCTCTCTCCCCAGCTATTCCCCACCCAGATTCTGCTCTCCCTCCCCAGGTATTCTCCACCCAGACACCCTCTGTCACCCCAAATCCCCTCCAGGTGCTCTCCACCTGGGTCCCCCACTGCTGCCCCTCCAGCTACTTCCCACCTGGATTCTGCCCTCCATCTCCAGTTATTTCCCACCTGGATTCCACCCTTACTCCGTCCTTCTCCAGGTATTTCCCACCTGTATTCCATCCTCCATCCCCAGCTATTCCCTACCTGGATTCCCCACCTGGATTCTGCCCTCCTTCTCCAGGTATCTCCCACCTGGATTCCCCCTCCCTCCCCAGTATTCCCCACCTGGATTCTGCCCTCCTTCTCCAAGTATTCCCCACCTGGATCCACCCACCCTCCCCACGTATTTCCCACTTGGATTCTGCCCTCCCTCTCCAGGTATCTCCCACCTGGATTCCCTCTCCCTTCTTCCCCAGTTATTTCTCACCTGTATTCCACCTTCCCTCCCCAGGTATTCCCCACCTAGCTTCCCCCTCCCTCCCCAGCTATTTCTCACTTGGATTCCCTGCCTCCCTCCCTCTCCAGCTATTTCTCACCTGTATTCCACCCTCCTTCTCCAAGTATTCCCCACCTGGATTCCACCCTCCCTTTCCAGCTATTTCGAACCTGGATGCTGCCCTCCATCTCCAGGTATTCCCCATCTGGATTCTGCCTTCCCTCCCCAAGTATTCCCCACCTGGATTTCCCCTCCCTCCCCATGTATTTCCCACTTGGATTCTGCCCTCCTTCTCCAAGTATTTCCCACCCGGATTCCCCTTCTCTCCCAGCTATTCTCCACCTGAATTCCCCCTCACTCTCCAGGTATTCCCCAGCTGGATTCCCCCTCTGTCCCCAAGTATTTCCCACCTGGATTCCCCTTCCCTGTCTCCCTCCTTCCCTCCCCAGCTATTTCCCACCTGGATTCTGCCCTCCTTCTCCAAGTATTCCCCACCTGGATTCCCCCTCCCTCCCCAGGTATTCCCCACCTGGATTCCCCCTCCCTCCCCAGGTATTTCCCACACGGATCTCCCTCCCCTCCCCCAAGTATTTCCCACCTAGATTCCCCCCATCCCCTCCCCAGGTATCTCCCACTTGGATTCCCCCTCTCTCCCTCCCTCACCCCCAGCTATTTCCCACCTGAATTCCTCCCTCCCTCCCCAAGTATTCCCCACCTGGATTCCCACCCGATCCCTCCCATTCCCCCTCACCTCTCTCCTCCTGGCGCGCAGTTTCTCCCGCCGCAGGTGCTGCCGCAGGTGCTGCCGGTGGCTCACCTGGCGCAGGTGAGCGAACTGGCTGAGGCTGTACCTGCGGGCACGGTGGTGCCGGGGGGCCATGCCCAGGGAGCTGCCCCCGGCGCTGGGCACGCAGGTGAAGCCCTGGCGCCGGGCGAAGTAATAAACGGTGACCTGGGCAAAGCGCACGCGCTTCCCGCCCCGGCGCGCCCGGGAGCGCCGCAGGATGGACGGGGCTGCGGGCACAGAGGGGCCACAATGAAAACACACCCAAAATTACATTCAATTCACCCATTTTCCCTCCAAAATTTAAAATTACCCCGTAATTCGCCAATGCAAAAGGTCAGAATTCCGCTCCAGGTTCCCTACAAACTCACCCCATCAAAACTCCCTCAAAATCCCTCCCCAGCACCTCTAAAATTTCCCAGAATTCAAAGGAAATTCATGCTAGGCAAAGTGCCACAGGCTGGACAGGGCTGTGGGCACAGAGAGGGGCAGCAAAAAACCACCCCCAAAATTACACAAAATTCACCCATTTTTCCTCCATTTCCCTCCAAAATTTAAAAATCCCCTTTGTTTCCCCTTCACTCCTCCCTGCAAATGCTCAGAATTCGCCTCCAGGTTCCCTACAAAGTCACCCCATCAAAACTCCCCCAAAATCCCTCCCCAACTCCTCTAAAATTTCCCAGAATTCAAAGGAAATTCATGCTGGGCAAAGCACAGCAGGATGGATGGGGCAGCAGGCACAGAGAAGTCACAATGAAACCACAGCCAAAATTATACAAAATTCACCCATGTTCCCTCCATAATTTAAAATTATCCCCTAATCCCCCCCTGCAAATGGTCAGAAATCCACTACAAACTGACCCCATCAAAACTCCCTCAAAATCCCTCCCCAGCACCTCTAAAATTTCCCAAAATTCAAAGGAAATTCATGCTGGGCAAAGTGCCACAGGCTGGATGGGGCTGCGGGCAAAGCGTGCGTCAGAGCTGGCCAGCACAACATCACCCCCAAAATTATACAAAATTCACCCATTTTCCCTCTATTTCCCGCCAAAATTTAAAAATCCCCTTTATTTCTCCTTAATTCTTCCCCTGTATGTGCTCAGAATTTCCTTCCAAACTCACCCAGTCAAAATTCCCTCAAAATCCCTCCCCAGCTCCTCTATAATTTTCCAAAATTCAAAAGAAATTCATGCAGGGCAAAGCTCTGCAGGATGGACAGGGCTGCAGGCACAGCACGGGCCAGCACAAGATCACCCCCAAAATTACATCAAATTCAAGCCTTTTCCCTCTATTTCCCTCCAAAATTTAAAATTACCCTGTAATTCCCCCCTGCAAATGGTCAGAATTCTTCTCCAGGTTCCCCCAAAATCCTTTCTCAACTTCTCCGAAGTTTCCCAATTTTCAAAGGAAATTCAAGTGCCATGAACTACCCAAATAATTCCTCATGAATGCCCCTATCTCCCAAACTTTCAAAAAATTCCAGAAATTCCCCAAGCCTCCAAAAAGTCAAAAAATTCCTTCAAATTTCCCTGAAATTTAAAAAAAAAATCTCAGGGTTGTCCCTCAAATTCTAAAGACTCATCAGAAATTAAAAAAAAAAAAAAATCACCAAATTAAAAAAAATCACCAAAATTGAAAACCCCAAATTCCCTGAAATTAAAAATCCCAAAATTCCCCAAAATTAAAAATCCCCAAATCCCCCAAAATTACTATTTTGTAAAACTGAAAACCCGAAAGTTCTCCCCCCAAAAAATTGCTACGAAATTCCCCCGCAATTCCAATAAATTCCACACCATTCCCTAACACTCCCCAGAAAATCCACCCCACCACCCAAATTCCCGAAACCCATTAAAAAAACCCCCAGAATTCCCAAAAATAAATGAAAAATTCTCCCGGAACCCCGCCCACAGCCGGCCCCGGCTCACGGGCGGCGCTGCCGGTGCTGCCGCCGCTGTCGCAGCTGTCGCCGCTGTCGCTCGTGGCGATCTCGTCGTCGGAGGCGACCGAACCCGATCCCGATCCTGATCCCGGTCCCGCATCCTCCTGTTTGCGCTTGATCCCGGCGCTCGGGACCGCGGCCATCGGGGCTCGGCTCGCATGGAGAGCCCGGCGGGACCGGACGGGCCCGGAGCGGCCTGCGGAGAGCGGCGGGACACGGCGGGTCAGAGCCCGGGCTGATCCCCGCGTAAATCCCCCGGTCCCAGCCGGAGCTGCGGGTCCAGCCCTGGTGTTCGTGTTTCAGGAGTCATTCTGGCTCGGGATGGGCAGGAGATGCTCGGGGTTCTCCGAGGGTTCTGCTCTGCTCATCCCGGAGGATTCCCGGGCCCACGGGAGCTCCCTCCCCGTGCCGGCCCAGCACCGGGATCCCACACAAACACTCACCCCAGCTTCCCCACACAAACATTCACCCCAGATTTTCCACACAAACATTCACCCCAGCTCTTCCACACAAACATTCACCCCAGCTCTTCCACACAAACACTCACCCCAGCTTCTCCACACAAACACTCACCCCAGCTTTTCAACACGGGATCTCCACACAAACACTCACCCCAGCTTCTCCACACAAACATTCACCCCAGCTTCCCCACACAAACACTCACCCCAGCTTTTCCACATGGGATCTCCACACAAACATTCACCCCAGCTTCTCCACACGGGATCTCCACAGAAACATTCAGCCCAGCTTCCCCCATCCCGGCTTTTCCACTCGGGATCTCCACACAAACACTCACCCCAGCTTTTCAAAACAAACATTCACCCCCAGTTTGCTCCATCCCAGCTTTTCCATTCGGGAATCTCCACACAAACATTCACCCCAGGTTCATCCGTCCCAGCTTCTCCATTCGGGATTGATTTGGGATGGAATTAATCCCAAACCAAAGGAAAAGTGATTTTTTGGTTGGGTTTTTTTTTTTTGAAGAGGCACTGCCAGATTCACCCCTAGAACATCCTGATCACCCCCTAAAATCCCCTAAAAATCTCCACACAAACACTCACCCCAGCTTTTCCACCTGGGATCTCCACACAAACATTCACCCCAGCTTCCCCTATCCCAGCTTCTCCACTCGGGATTGATTTGGGATGGAATTCACTCAAAACTAAAGGAAAACTGATTTTTGTTGGGTTTTTTATTTGGAAAGGCACTGCCAGATTCACCCCTAGAACATCCTGATCACCACTTAAAAACCCCTAAAGATCTCCACAGAAACATTCAGCCCAGCCTCCTCCATCCCAGCTTTTCCACTTGGGATTGATTTGGGATGGAATTCATCCCAAACCAAAGACAAACTGATTTTTGTTGGTTTTTTTTAAGAGGCACTGCCAGATTCACCCCTGGAATATCTTGATCACCCCCTAAAATCCCCTAAAGATCTCCACACAAATATTCCACCCAAGTTCCTCCATCCCAGCTTCTCCACTTGGGATTGATTTGGGATGGAATTCCCTCAAAACTAAAGGAAAAGCTTTGGTTTTCACCCCAAAAAAAGGGTATTCCAGGATTGATTTGAGAAAGAATTCACTCAAAACCAAAGGAAAAGCAAATTTTTGTTGGGTTTTTTTTTGAAGAGGCACTGCCAGATTCACACCTGGAATATCCTGATCACCCCCTAAAATCCCCTATAGATCTCCACACAAACATTCACCTCAGCTTCAAGAATTCCTGTGTGCATTCCCATTCAGGATTGATTTGGGATGGAATTCATCCCAAAATCAAAGACAAACTGATTTTTGTTGGTTTTTTTTAAGAGGCACTGCCAGATTCACCCCTGGAAGACCCTGATCACCCCCTAAAATCCCCTAAAGATCTCCACACAAATATTCCACCCAAGTTCCTCCATCCCAGCTTCTCCACTTGGGATTGATTTGGGATGGAATTCATTCAAAACCAAAGGAAAAGCTTTGGTTTTCACCCAAAAAATGGGATTTCAGGATTGATTTGGGGTGGAATTCGCCCCAAACCAAAGGAAAAGTGATTTTTTTGTTGGGTTTTTTTTTGGAAAGGCACTGCCAGATTCACTCAAAACCAAAGGAAAAGCTTTGGTTTTCACCCAAAACCCGGGATTGTGGGATTGATTTGGGATGGAATTCGCCCCAAACCAAAGGAAAAGCGATTTTTTGTTGGGGTTTTTTTCCCAGATTCACCCCTGGAACATCCTGATCACTCCTAAAATCCCCTAAAGTTCAGAAAAACCACCAGATGCTCCAACAATTCCCAGCCCATCACAGGTTGGGAACGATCCTCTCTGGGATTTTCCTGCCCCACACCCCTTAATCCCAAAAACCTCAAAAAAAAATCCCAAATAACCCATGGCCATATTTGGGATTTGGGGAAATTTGCAGCTCTGGGTTGGAAAAGGGAATTTTTGGACCTGATTCCCATTGGGAAAGTTCCAGGATGAATTTGGGAGCCCTTTGGGGGTTGGGTTTTGGGTGGGATTTGTCAGATCTGGATCCAGCCCTGTCCCCTCCAGATGGGAACATTGGTTGGGGTCCCAAAGGAAAAACAAAAATTCCCAACGCATGCACCAGTTCAGGGTGAAATCCTGGGTTTTTTGGGGTTTTTTGGGAGGAAAAGTGGGGAATGCTGGTGGCAGAGGGGGGAAAGAGGAAGGAATTGATCAATCCAAATCCCAGGAGGAGCAGAGGTGGAAAACATCACCCCCCCCCACCATTTCCAGCTGCCTAAAATTGCTGAAAATCCTCAAATTATTCCCTAAAACTGAATTTCCATAGGAAATCAGAGCTGCAGTCTGGGTGGGATCCCACCTGATGGATCTGGCAGGATGGGATTCTCACTCCTCACATAAAAATCCAAATTATTCCAAATTATCCTTTCTGTGATGTATAAAAACTCCTGAAAGAGTCAGAATGAATGAGGAAAAAAAAACCCAAACAAATGAAAATATTAAGGTTCCATTTTTACACATTTTTAAATTGGGAGGAATTTGAAATGAGGAAGGAAAAAATGGGTTCAAAAGCTGAGGAAGTGGGAAATTTTAATTATTAAACCTCACCAAAAGGAGTTAAATTAAAAATATAAATTTTTCCCATGTTCTGGAATCACTTTAGGAGCAGGGAAGGGATCAGGAGAGTTTGGGATTCCTGGAACACAGGAGCTGATCCAAGCAGGGTTGGACAAGCTGGGATCACCAGGAATTGTCCATCCCACCTGGCCAGGTGAGCACCAAACCCTTTTATCTCCAGCTATCCCAAGAAATTGGGAATGATTTTCTGATTTTCCAATCCTGTGAGGACTGGAAAATCCCAAATCTCCCTTGGATCAAGGGGATTCTCAAGAATTCCTGCTTGCACTTCCAAAATTATATAAAATTTATAAAACTTCCAGCACCCATTCTTCTGCTCAAGATAACAATATTCCCATAAAAATCCATGTAAAATTCCCATAAAAATCCACATAAGGTTCCCACAAAAATCCATATAAAATTCCCATAAAAATCCACATAAAATTCCCATAAAAATCCACAGCCAAAAATGGATTCTCTGGATGGATTTCAGGGATCCAGGAGATTCCAGGGTGAAATTGGGAATGATCCACGAGCAGCTCTGGTGGAATCCACCCAGAAAGGCTCAGGGAACACCAATGAATCCAATCCAGGTGTTGTTCCAGCCAAAAATTGGGATTTTTGGGATGATCACCAGGAAGATTTGGGCAGTCTGGAACCATAAAGAATGAGTGAAGGTTTCCAATGTTTTCCTCAAGAAATGGGTGAAGCTTCCCAATGTTTTCCCCAAGAAATGGATTTCCCATGGATCTGAGCCCATCCCAGGTCACTGCTGACATTCCCAGCTCTGGGTTTTTGGGATGAAATATGGGAAATTTGGGAAATCAGCTCCCACAGAGCTTCCAGCATTTCTGCAAGCACCATCCCAAGGAGGATCCATTTGGGGTGAGGAAGGAAAAATGGGTTCAAATCCTGAGGGAGAAGCCGCAGGAATGCAGAATTTCAGGGATTAAACCTCACCGAGAGGAGTTAAATTAAAAATATTATTTTTTTCCCCATGTTCTGGAATCACTTTAGGAGCAGGGAAGGGATCAGGAGAGTTTGGGATTCCTGGAGCTGATCTGGGAAACCTCCTGGCTGAAAGAGCCTGGGAAGGAGGGCCAGGTGTCCCCAGGTGTTGGGGGACAGAAAGGTGACCCCCAAAAACCCCTCCTTGGGCCCTGTGTCCATCACTGGAACTGGGAGATCAAGGGGGGTCCATCAGCACCTGGATCCAGAGGCCCAGGAGGGGAAGGGGACCCCCAAAGGTGCTCCATGAGTACCTGGGGGGGATGGAAAAGGTGATCCCACAAAACTCCCTGGGGCTGCAACCAAGGGATGGAGGTGGAGGAGACCCCAGGACACCTGGATGCAGACAGCAGCCCTGGACAGGTGAGGGTTGGGCAGCAGGAGCCCCTCCCAGGGTGTCTCACCTGTCCCAGGGTCACCTGGGACCCCCAAAATCACCTTGGAGGGGAAGGTGAGGCCTGGAGAGGAACACCAGAACAGCCCCTCCCCCACCTCTGGGGACACCTGAACCCCCAGGTGTCACCTCCCCATCATCATCATCACCAGCAGCACCTCAAGGACCCCCCCCAACACAGCCCCAGGGCCCCCATGACATGAGGTCCCCAAGGGCATCCTGAGCACCTCCAGTGCCCCCCCATGGTACACAGAGGGGAGACCCCACCTGCCAGGACCCCCCAAAAGCCCCTCCCCAAATGTAACGGGGGGCCCTACACAGCCCCTACAGCCCCCCCAAGTGCAGAAGGGGAACTGTAAGGAGCCCCCACACCCCCTATAGGAGCCCATCCCCATCTCCTATAGCCACCATCCCCTACAGGCACCCCCAGATGTTTCCAGCAGGGGCAGCCCCACATTTCATACAGCCCCCCATTTCCCATGGATCCATGGTTATAAGGACCCCCCCTCACCCCCCATACACTCTACAGCCTCTCATCTCCTAAAAGCTCTTATATAAGGCCCACCCTGTATCCCCTACAGCCCTCCCTCATCCCCTGCAAGCCCCCCAGCTGTAGGGCCCCTCATTGCCCCAGAGGCCCCCAACACATCCCCCATGGCTCCCCTGCCCTACAGCCCCCCATCCATAACACCCCCACATCCCCTTTGCCTGCCCTGGCTGTGAAGCCCCCAGACCCTTTCACCCCCATCCCTGATAGCGCTGGAATGGCCCCCAGCCCCTACAGCACTCCCATTCCTCAGTACACCCCAATTCCTTGGAACCCCCCCTCCCTCACAGCCCACCCAGTCCCTCACAGCCCTCAGAGCTCCCATATCCCTTGGAACCCCAAATTCCTCACAGTCCCCCATCCTCTACAGCCCCCCCCCCGCCCCTTGGAACCCAAAATCCCTCACAGCCCCCCCATCCCTCATGGGCCCTCCATCCCTTGGAACCCAAAATTCCTCACGGCCCCCTCCCCCCACCGCAATCCCCCACAGCTCCCCATTCCTTGGAACACCCCTAATCGTCGGAACCCCTCCAACCCTCACAGCCCCCCATCCCTCACAGCCCACCCCCCATCCCCCACAGCCCCCCAGTCCATTTGAACTCCAAATCCCTCACAGCCCCCCCATCTCTCAGAATCCCCCATTTCTCACAGCCTCCATAACCATTGGAACCCCAAATTTCTCACAGCCCTCCATCCCCTACAGCCCCTCAACCCTTGGAATCCCCAATCCCTCACAGTCCCCATATCCCCTGGACCCCCCATCCCTCACAGCCCCCCCCATCCCTTGGAACCCCCAATCCCTCACAGCCCCCATATCCCTTAGAACCCTCCTTCCCTTGGAACGTTCAATCCCTCACAGCCCCCCCCCCCCCATCCCTCAGAGCCCTCCCCGCCCCCCGCAGGCGGGGCCGCGCCCCCACGCTCCCTCCAGCGCTGCCGCTGCCGCCGTTCCCCGCACTCACCGGTGCCCGAGGGGGGTTTTGGGGCCCGGTTGGGGGCGGGGGGCGCTGGGGGGGGCCCCGGGGCCGCTCCCAGGGGGGTCCGGGGCCGCTCCCGCCCCGCCGCGCGCGCCGACAACAATGGGGCCGCGGCCGCTGCGCCGCCGCTTTTATACCGCCCCGCGTCACGTGATCCCCGCGCCGCCGCCGCGCCGCCGCGAGGCACCGTGGGAAAGCGAGTTCCCTGGGGACTCCCCGCAGGGCAGCGCTGGCGCGGGGTGTGATGGGAAATGGAGTCCGGAAGTGCGGAAGATGGCGGGCTGGGGGAGATCGTGGGCTCAGGAAGGGTTTGGGGTAGAAAGGACCTCAAAGATCGTCCTGTGCCACCCCTGCCATGGCAGTGTGATAAATAGGTATGATTCGTGCTGATAAAAATTAAAACAGTAATCAATATTGATACAGTAATTAATATTTGAGAGTAATAAAACAGTTAATAGTTAAAAGTTGTAATGCCAAAGAAGAGAGGGAAAGGAGGGGCTCCACCCACCCCCCCTTCCCAGCAGGTGTTCTCAAGGACCACAGGAAAGAAGCTGGAAATACAGTTGCTAAAAATGACCAAGAACCTGGTTGGGTCCAAGAAAATGCTAATTATAAGGGACTTATTGCTTTGATATGTAGATGCAGTGATACGTTAGCCTTGGCTTACATTGTACTGGCTTGGAGCGCATGTGTAACCCAAAGGTGAATTAAAGGACAACGAAGAAGACTACAGAGCCTTCATCAGTGACGACCCCCAAAGACTTGTGCGATAACCAAACCAAGTGGTGGCGCATGCGTGGTAAAGGTGGTGAGGAGGGCGGAGACAGAAAAGTGACGAACCGAAAATAGGAGGAGATGGCATTGACGCACGGCATATAAGGGGTGACTTTCACTTGGCAAACTTGTACGTGAAGTGGCAAGGGTCATTGAACCCTGCCCTCCGTACCCCGCGGTTGTTTTTGCTTATGCGCTATTATTTGAACCAAATTATCCCTTGTTTATATATTTTCTAAACTATTTAATTAAAATTGTTAGTACTTTTAATATTGTTTGGCCTTTTTATGATGGGATAATTGGGCAAACATAACAGCAGGGACACCTCCTTGTGCCCCAGGGTGCTGCAAACCCTGCCCAGCCTGGCCTCGGGCACTGCCAGGGACGGGGCACCCACAGCTCGCAGGGAAATCCATCCCAGGGCCTGCCCGCCTGTGGTTCCTCACAGCCAGGAATCCCTGCCCGATGTCAAAAATCACTTGGTTTTAAAATATTAAAAGTTTAATAGTAATAAAAGGGTTATAAAAATAGTCATAAAATCAGGGTAATAAAAATGTGGACAACTGGGAGTAGGACAATACGAGACAATAAAAACAAAGAGTTACAGACAGTCCGGGTACCTTTTCTGGGCAAAATAAGCCCACAAAAGGACCCAGGTTAACAGAGGATTAACCCTTAAAAGCAACAGCCTGTTGCATATTCATACACCTCATCCATGATGCATAAATTCCATTCAAACACAGGATTCCGTCTGGGCAGTGTCAGCTTTTTCCTCTGAATCTTGATGGCGAGGCCGGAAGAAGTTAATTTCTTCTGATAATGAAGCAGTGAATTCTCTTTCTCTGAAGGATTTTGGTGTCCTGTGGCTGCTGTCTCAGTGGAGTACCTCATTCTTTTCTTTAAAAAAAAACTATCTTACATAGCACAATTTCTATTTTAACATTATGTTATGACCTAAACTCTATTTAACACACTACTTAAGAAAATGATTACAGCATCACTTTCTAACACAACGCATATAATATTAATTTTAATATTTGTGAAAAGCCAATCAAAATACACATTTTTCACAAGAAGAAATCCAAGAGCAGAGCAGGTCACTCAGTGAGGGATGCAGAGGAAGCAGGGCCCTCCCAAGCCCAAGATCCAGGCTCTGGAATGTTCTCTGGAGGATCCTGGGTGGAGCCCAGGCTCTGAAAGGTTCTCTGGATCAATTCCTATGGGTCTGGGTGCAGCCCAGGGATTCTGGAAGGTTCTCTGGAGCAGTTCTCAGGGTGGAGCCCAGCACATGATCCAGGCTCTGGAAGTTTCTCTCTGGAGCAGCTCCCTGGATGGACCCCAGGATCTGGAAGGTTCTCTGGAGCATTTCTTTGGTTGGAGCCCAGGATCCAGGCTCTGGAAGTTTCTCTGGAGCAGTTCCCTGGGTGGAGCCCAGGTTCTGGAAGTTTCCAGAGCTCTGTCACCCTGCCCCAGCTCCCTGTCAGTGGTGCCAATGGAGGCAGCAGAGCAGACACTGCCTCAGGTGAGTCCCCAACCCTGGCACCACGGGGACCATCCTTGTTCCTCCCCACTGACCTCAGCTGAGGGAGGACACTCCAAGACCTTGGGCAGAGTCACAAGTGTCACCCAGATTAGGAAATGTCCCCTGTCCCACCATCATGGGCCAGTCTCTGCTGTTGGGAGCAGCTCCAGAGAGAGGGGACACCCCAGAGGACACCCCAGAGCTCACCTGTAGTGTCACCTGTGGTGTCACCTGTGGTGTCACCTGTGGTGTCACCTGGATGGCACAGACAGGGCTGGAGGGACTGGGGCCTCGGCTGGTGCTCACAGAAGTGTCTCAGGTGCTCAATTCCCATCTGTCAGAGGTGGGGCAGTTATCTTCTCTTCATGGGGCAGTTTTCTTTATCTCTGCCACAACCAATCCTCCCTCCGGGAGATATCTCCTGTTCGTGGGCCATTAATTATTAATTATGTTCTGTTCATGGGCCAGTGAGTGTTCCTGCATGGCTGATAAAATTCCATCATCCCACTGGGAGATGCTCCGCCCAGAGGGAGGAGCCAAACATTCCTACCTGGATACAATCTGGGATTTCAAACATTCCTACCTGGATACAATCTGGGATTTCAAACATTCCTACCTGGATACAATCTGAGATTTCAAACATTCCTACCTGGATACAATCTGAGATTTCAAACATTGCTACCCAGATATAATCCAGAGGTTTTTGAGACACCAGCACAGCTTCTCCACTGGATTTCCCAGAGGAGCAGCAGCTGCCTCTTCTCCTACTGGATCTTCAGAGGAAGAACAAATCCTTCTCTACAGGATCCCTGCTCCAGCAGAACCACCCCTGACACTGCAGGAGGGCTGAGCCACAATTCCAATGGGACTGCTGCCAACACCCTGACCCACAGGGTGTCAGGTTCGGTTGTGACCCTGTCAGTGTTGTTCTAGTGTACTGCATTGTTTATTTTATCTTTTTATTTTTTCTTTTCCCTATTAAAGAACTGTTATTTCCTGCTCCCATATTTTTTTGCCTGAGAGCCCCTTAATTTAAAATTTATAGCAATTCAGAGGGAGGGGGAGGGTTTACATTCTCCATTTCAGGGGAGGCTCCTGCCTTCCTTAGCAGACTCCTGTCTTTCCAAACCAAGACAAATTAATTGGCCTTCTGATAAGATGGAGTTCTCCTCATCCTCTTTGTCCCCTTTGTCCCCTTTGTCGGGGTTGCCTGGATTTCTGACACCGCTGTCTGGGGGTGACCCTGCTGTGAGGATGAGGATGATTATGAGGATGAAGATGAAGATGAGGATGGGCTGCTCCAGTGGGGAGCTCTGGGCACAGCAGCCCTCATGTCCTGGGGGATCCAGGACGGACACATGGACAGCCAGGACTGACTGACCTCAACGCACACCTGGGACAGCGGGGGACTGAGGAGGTGAACTCCAGATGTGTGTGAAATGTGGGTACAGCTGGAATGTGGGGGAACCTGGGCAGGGGTGGGTGATGCAGGAAATGGGTGAGGGCAAGGTGTGGGATGAGGAATGATGTGGATGGTGTAAAATAAAAGGTAAATGCAAAGTTTGGGATAAGGGATGGTGTGGATGGTGTAAAGGGTGAGTGCAAGGTTTAGGATGAAGAATGACATGGATGGTGCAGAATAAAAGGTAAATGCAAGGTGTGAGATAATGAATGGTGTGGATGGTGCAGAATACAGGATGAGTACAAGCTGTGGGATAAGGAATGGTGTGGATGGAGCAAAATAAAGGGTAAATGCAAAGTTTGGGATAAGGAATGGAATGGAATGGAATGGAATGGAATGGAATGGATGGTGTAAAATAAAGGGTAAATGCCAAGGTTTGGGATGAGGAATGGTGTGGATAGTGTAAAGATGAGTACAAGGTGTAGGATAAGGAATGGTATGGATGGTGTAAAGTAAAGGGTAAATGCAAAGTTTAGGATAAGGAATGGTGTGGATGGCGCAGAATAGAGGATGAGTACAAACTGTAGGATAAGGAATGGTGTGGATGGAGAATAGGATGAGTGCAAGGTGTGGGAGGAGTAAAATAAAGGGTAAATGCAAAGTTTAGGATAAGGAATGGTGTGGATGGTGTAAAAGGTGAGTGCAAGGTTTGGGATAAGGAATGACATGGATGGTGTAGAATAAAGGATGAGTGCAAGATGTGAGATAAGGAATTATGTGGATGGTGTAAAGGATGACTGCAATGCTTAGGACAAGGAATGATGTGGACAGTGTAGAATAAAGGGTGAGTGCAAGGTTTGGGATAAAGAATGGTATGGATGGAGTAAAATAAAGGGTAAATGCAAGGTTTGGAATAAGGAATGACATGGATGGTGCAGAAAAAAGGATAAATGCAAGGTGTGGGATAATCAATGATGTGGATGGTATAAAGAGGGAGTGCAAGGTTTGGGATAAGGAATTATGTGGACGGTGTAGAATAAAAGGTAAATGCCAAAGTTTGGGATAAGGGATGGTGTGGATGGTGCAGAATCAAGGATGAGTATAAGCTGTGGGATATGGAATGGTGTGGATGGTGTAAAATAAAGGGTAAATGCGAGGTGTGGGATAAGGAATGGTATGGATGGTGCAGAATAAAGGGTGAGAGCAAAGTTTGGGATAAGGAATGGTGTGGATGGTGTAAAGGATGAGTACAAGGTGTGGGATAAGGAATGATGTGGCTGGTTGTCCTAGGGTGACCTTATGATACTTGTATCCCCATTCCTGTGTTCTGTTTATACTGGATATCATGTTCTGTGCCTTCAAGACTGGCTCTGAAGAGCGAATGGTTTGTTTTGGTTTTGCTCTCAGCCACTCCCCCACGGCTGGCAGGACACAGAGACAGGATGGGTGCTGCTTGTGCTTTTGGCTTTGCTCTTGCTTCTGCTTTGCTCCTGCTTTGCTCTTGCTTCTGCTTCTGCTCATTAGTTTAGCTAAGCAGTCCAAATTTTCCCTGTACTGTTTCTCCTTTCCCTTTTTTGGACCTACCCATGTGGGGGGATAGAATGTGAGAAAATAAAGACAGTGCAGAAGGTAATCTCACCCCTGAGGAGTTGCAGCTGTGCTAATTACCAGAGATTAGGAGCCACAGCTGTGCCCGATGAGGATGAGTGCTGTGAAGAGGGTTGGAGTTTTTGGCTGTGAAGAGAGAGTTGGAGTTTGTTGGCTGTGCTGTGATGAAGGAGTCAGTGTTGTGAGGAACTGCCCATGAGAAATCACCGAGAAGGTGTGGAAGATTTACAATAAGAGGACAACATACCCAAACCTGCTCTGGGCTGGGACCTGGGAAACACCGAGAGTTTGCACCTTGTGGCTGCAGCAGCTGCCCCAGCACCGGAGGGACTGATAACAGAGCGACCACCCTCAAGAGAGACTTTCTGAATTTGTCATCTTTTTCAGAGTGGTGACAGAGCTGTGTCACCTGGTATTGTTGATTTTGAGTGCTGGGAGTGCTGTGCCTGTTAAATAAACAGGTTCTTTCCACTTCTCTCCAGGGAATCCTTCCCAAACTCATTGGGGAGAAGGGCTGTGTGGGTTTGCTTGCTGGAGGGGCCCTTTTGGAGGTTTTCTCTCAAATTTGCCCTAAACCAGGACAATGGTGCAGAATAAAGGACCAGTGCAAGGTGTGGGATAAGGAATAGTGCGGATGGTGTAGAATAAAGGATGAGTGCAAGGTGTGGGATCAGAAATTACATGGATGGTGTAAATAGTGTGGATGGAGTAAAGCATGAGTGCAAGGGATAAGGAATGGTGTAGATGGAGTTAGAGTGCAAGGTGTGGGATAAGGAATTGTGTGGATGGTGTAGAATAAAGGATGAGTGCAAGGTGTGGGATCAGAAATTACATGGATGGTGTAAAGGGTGAGTGCAAGGTTTGGGATAAGGAATGACATGAATGGTGCAGAAAAAAAGGGTAAATGGAAGGTGTGAGATAAGGAATGGTGTGGATGGTTTAGAATAAAGGGTGAGTGCAAGGTGTGGGATAAGGAATGGTGTGGACAGTGTAGAATAAAGAGTAAATGCAAAGTTTGGGATAAAGAATGGTGGGATGGACTAAAGGGTGAGTGCAAGGGATAAGGAATGACATGGATGGTGTAGAATAAAGGGTAAGTGCAAGGTTTGGAGTAAGAAATTACACTGATGGTGCAGAATAAAGCGTAAATGCAAGGTATGGGACAAGGTATGGAAAAAAGGACCAGTGCAAGGTGTAGGATAAGGAATGAAGTGGATGGTGTAAAGATGAGTGCAAAGTTTGGGATAAGGAATGGTGTGGATGGTGCAGAAAAAAGGATGAGTGCAAGGTGTGGGATAAGGAGTGGTGTGGACAGGGTAGAATAAAGAGTAAATGCAAGGTGTGGAGAGAAATAAAATAAAGAGTAAATGCAAGGTGCAGAAAAAAAGGTGAGTGCAAGGAACTATGTGGATGGAGTAAAGGGTGAGTGCAAGGTTTGGGTTAAGGAATGACATGGATGGTGCAGAATAAAGAACCAGTGCAAGGTGTGGGATAAGGAATGGTGTGGACAGTGTAGAATAAAGAGTAAATGCAAGGTGTGGGATAAAGAAGAATGTGGACAGTGTAGAATAAAGAGTAAATGCAAGGTGTGGGATAAAGAAGAATGTGGACAGTATTGAATAAAGGGTAAATGCAAGGTTTGGGATAAGAAATGACATGGATTGTGTAATGGGGAAATGCAAGGTGTGAGATAAGGGATGGTGCAGAATAAAGGGTGAGTGCAAGCTGTGGGATAAGGAATGGTGTGGGTATTGTAAAGATGAGTGCAAAGTTTGGTATAAGGAATGGTGTGGGTGGTGTAAAGAGTGAGTGCAAGCTGTGGGATAAGGAATGGTGTGGATGGAGTAAAGGGTGAGTGCAAGCTGTGGGATGAGGAATGGTGTGGATCAACTGCAGTAAGGGGTGGGGAATGCCCTGGTTGTAGCCAGCACAGGGTTAATTTCTGCCAGGACCCCCAGGCCCTTCTGTACCTTTTTTACCAATTTTGTTCTGTTTGTTGAAATCCTTTCCCCCACTGATCACTGCTGCCTTTGGAGCCCCCAGGTGGGTTTGGAGTCTGGGGCAGAACTGAGAACACACCTGGGAGTCACTGACCGAGGAAAGGGAATTTAAGGATCCAAGGAAAGGGAAAATAAAGGATCCAAGGAAAGGGAATTGAGGGATCCAAGGAAAAGGGAATTGAAGGATCCAAGGAAAGGGAATTAAAGGATCCAAGGAAAAAGGAATCAAAGGATCCAAGGAAAGGGAATTGAGGGATCCAAGGAAAAGGGAATTGAAGGACCCAAGGAAAGGGAATTAAAGGATCCAAGGAAAGGGAATTGAAGGATCCAAGGAAAGGGAATTGAAGGATCCAAGGAAAGGGGAATTGAAGGATGCAAGGAAAGGGAATTAAAGGATCCAAGGAAAGGGAAAATAAAGGATCCAAGGAAAGGGAATTGAGGGATCCAAGGAAAAGGGAAGTAAAGGATCCAAGGAAAAAGGAATTAAAGGATCAAAAAGGGAATTAAAGGATCCAAAGAAAGGGGAATTAAAGGATCCATGGAAAAAGGAATTAAAAGATCAAAAAGGGAATCAAAGGATCCAAGGAAAAGGGAATCAAAGGATCCAAGGAAAGGGGAAGTAAAGGATCCAAGGAAAGGGAATTGAAGGATCCAAGGAAAGGGAATTGAAGGATCCAAGGAAAGGGGAACTAAAGGATCAAACACCCCCCCGTGTCCCCCCCCAACCTTTTCCAGGTGCAATCCCAGGTACAAACTGCAAATGAGGGTGTGCCAGGTGTGCCCCACCTGAGCCAGGATCAGCCCTGGGGTGCCCCAGCCCTGACACCCCCTGGGCATGGGGGGCTTGGGGATGAATTTGGGGTAATTTGAGGTGATTTGGGGTAATTTGGGGATGAATTGGGGGTAATTTTGGGGGACTTAGAGATGAATTTGGGGTAATCTGGGGGGATTTTGGAATGAATCTGAGGTGATTTGGGGTAATTTCGGGATGAATTTGAGGCGATTTGGGGATGAATTTGAGATGATTTGGGGTGATCCGTGGATGATTTTTGGGTAATTTTGGGTGGTGAGGGGGTAATTTAGAGGAAAGATTCAGGGATATTTCAAGGTGATTGTGGGACCATCCTGAGGCGATCTGGGAGATTTTGGGGTGGTTTGGGGCTGATTTTGGGGATTACTTGGGGCTGGCTTTGAGTGATTTTTGTGTGGTCTTGGGGGATTTTTGGAGCTGATTTTGGGGATTTCTTGGGGGTGCTTTGGGGCTGATTTTGGGGATTTCTTGGGGAATTTTTGGGGCTGATTTTGGGGTAGTTTGGGGCTGATTTGGGGGATTATTTGGGGTGGTTTGGGGGTGGTTTTCAGGGATTTTTGTGAAGTCTTGGGGGATTTTTGGGGGTGATTCTGGGGGTGGTTTGGGGCTGATTTTGGGGATTTCCTGGGGGTGGTTTTGAGTGATTTTTGAGTGGTCCTGGGGGATTTGTGGAGGTGATTTTGGGGGTGATTTTGGGGATTTCCTGGGGGTGGTTTTGGGTGATTTTTGTGTGGTCCTGGGGATGGTTCTGGGGAGATGTTTGGGGTGATTCTGGAGGTGCTGCTCAGTCCTGGGGTGGTGCTGCCCCCCTGCACTGTCAGGCTGTCACAGGTGTCACCTAAGCCAGCACCTGCCACACCTGGATCCCACCCCGGCTTTATTTAATCAAATCCTTGGGTTTTATTGTCTTTTTTCCTGTTTTTGTTTGCCTGAAACACCTGATGGGCTGAGCTGGTACCACCTGGGGCATCCAGGTCTGAGGGATCTGGGCTCACCTCCCACCCCTGGGCACATCCCTCACCTGCACACCTGCCCAGAGCCGCTTCAATCACTGCACACACTCAGCAGAAAGAGCCAAATCTTCGCTTTTCTCCCCAAAAACACCCAGCAATGCCCCCTGCCCTCCCCCCACCCCCAGTTATCCCTTTATCCTCCAGTTTTCCATAATTAAATCCGGAATTCTTGATGACCTCACGAGATCACACCTGCACCCACCTGGAGGCAACACCTGTGCCAGGTGGGAGCACACCTGGTGCCCCAGAGCTGCAGCAGAGGAGCAGCGTCCTGTCCATGCCAGGAGGCACCTGCGGGCAGGGCTGCCAGGTGAGCACACCTGGGGGCTCTCCAGAGGCTTTCCAGGTGTTCTTTCCAAGGAGAGTGGCCAGGTAACAACACCTGGGGGTCTCCAGAGCATTTCCAGGTGTTCCTTTCAAGGGGAAGTGGTCAGGTAACAACACCTGGGGGGTCTCCAGAAGCTTTCCAGGTGTTCCCTGTGAGGGTAGTGACCAGGTGAGCACACCTGGGGGATCTCCAGAGGCATTACAGGTGTTCTTTTCCAGGAGAGTGGCCAGGTAACAACACCTGGGGGCCTCTCCAGAAGGTGTCCAGGTGTTCATTGCAAGGGTGGTGGCAGGTGACCACACCTGAGGGGCCTCCAAAGGCTCTCCAGGTGTTTCTTTTGAGGGTGGTGACCAGGTGAAAACACCTGGGGGCTCTCCAGAAGCTTTCCAGGTGTTCTTTTCAAGGGTGGTGGTCAGGTGAGCACACCTGGGGGCTCTCCAGGTGTTCCTTTTGAGGGGGAGTGGCCAGGTAACAACACCTGGGGGCCTCTCCAGAAGGTGTCCAGGTGCTCTCTGGGAGGAGGGGCGGCCAGGTAACAACACCTGCAGGCTCTCCAGAGGCTTTCCAGATGTTCCTTTTGAGAGAGGGTGGCCAGGTGAGCACACCTGGGGCTCTCCAGGTGTTCCCTGTGAGGGGGCATGTCCAGGTGACCACACCTGGGGGCTCTCCAGAAGCTTTCCAGGTGTTCCCTGTGAGGGTAGTGACCAGGTGACCACACCTGGGGGATCTCCAGAGGCTTTTCAGGGGTTCTTTTCCAGGAAAGTGTCCAGGTAACAACACCTGGGGGGGGGGGGTCCAGAGGCTTTCCAGGTTGTCCTTTCAAGGGAGGGTGGCCAGGTGAGCACACCTGGGGGTTCCCAAATCTCTGCCGTGTCCTCGTGCTGGGCGTGGAGGGTGTCCAGGTGTGCTGAGAGGCCGCAGGTGCTCCTCACCTGTCCCTCACCTGTCCCTATTTCAGGATGATGTGGTAGCTGTCGTTGGTCTCGGCTGCAAGGGAAGCCCAGGACAGGTGAGGGGAGCTGGGAGGGGCCAGGGGTGGCACACAGGTGTGTGAGGAGTCACACCTGTGACTCAGGCGTGGCCCAAGCAGAGCCCAGGTACTCACACACCTTTCAGGGTGTCCAGGACGAAGCAGGATTCATCCTGGAAGTTCTGGATCATCTGGAAAAACCCCAAACAGCTCCAATTTAGGGCTTTTTGGGGAAAAATCTGGGTTCCAAAGGGCGGGAGGTGCCCAGGTAGGTGCTCAGGTGGGAGCTCAGGTGGGAGCTCAGGTGGGAGCTCAGGTGAGAGCTCAGGTGAGAGCTCTGGGAGCACCAGCCAGGAACATTTCATTGATTTGGGCCCTTCCCAGCACTGCACAGGTGATGCTGCCCCCAGGGTGCCCCCAGGTGTGCCCTGCGGCAGGTGGGCATTACCTGGAGCAGGTGGGCATTACCTGGCACTGCCAGGTGAGCTTGTGGGACAGGGGGCATTACCTGGGGCAGGTGAGGGTTACCTGGTTGGTGCCAGGTGTGCCCTGGGACACGGGGGCATTACCTGGTGCTGCCAGGTGTGCTTGTGAGGCAGGGGGGCATTACCTGGGGCAGGTGGGCCTTATCTGGGGCACGTGAGGGTCACCTGGGGCAGGTGGGCATTACCTGGCACTGCCAGGTGTGCCCTGGGGAAGGGGGATTGCTGCCAGGGGTGCCCTGGGGCAGGTGGGGTTACCTGGTCACTGCCAGGTGTGCCAGGTGTGCTCATGGGGCAGGTGGGCATTCCCTGGGGCAGGTGGGCATTACCTGGTCACTGCCAGGTGTGCTTGTGAGGGAGGTGGGCATTACCTGGGGCAGGTGGGGTTACCTGGCACTGCCAGGTGTGCTCTGGGGCAGGTGGGCATTCCCTGGGGCAGGTGGGGTTACCTGGCACTGCCAGGTGTGCTCTGGGGCAGGTGGGCATTACCTGGTGCTGCTAAGTGTGCTTGTGAGGCAGGTGGGCATTACCTGGGGCAGGTGGGCATTACCTGGTTGGTGCCAGGTGTGCCCTGGGGCAGGTGGGCATTCCCTGGGGCAGGCGGAGGTTACCTGAGCCAGGTGGCGTTACCTGGTCGCTGACCAGCACGTGGATGCCCGTGGGGCCCTGTTTGTAGATGTGCTGGATGTGCTGGGCGGGCACCCGGAACAGCTGTGCCAGCTTCTCTGCCAGCTCGGCCGCCGTCAGCTCCTCCAGGTACACGGCGTGGTACACTGCGGGCATGGCACACGACAGGTGAGCCCAGGTGTGCCAGCATGGCACAGCTACACCTGCCCCAGTGTGCCAGCACAGCACAGCTACACCTGACAGGTGAGCCCAGGTGTGCCAGCATGGCCACACCTGCCCCAGTGTGCCAGCACAGCACAGCTACACCTGACAGGTGTGCCCAGGTGTGCCAGCATGGCCACACCTGCCCCAGTGTGCCACTACAGCCACACCTGATAGGTGTGCCACCACAGCACAGCCACACCTGATAGCTGTGCCAGCTCCTCCAGGTACACGGCGTGGTACATTGCAGGCACAGGGCACCTGCCAGGTGAGCCCAGGTGTGCCAGCACAGCACAGCTACACCTGCCAGGTGTGCCCAGGTGTGCCAGCACAGCTACACCTGCCCAGCTGTGCCAGCTCCTCCAGGTACACAGCGTGGTACACTGCAGGCATGGCACACCTGAGAGGTGAGCCCAGGTGTGCCAGCACAGCTTCCTGGGCTGGGCACTGCTCTGCTCCTAACAGGGACCTGCCTGGCACGGTGTCCTGTCACCCATGTCCTGTCTCTCACCTGTGTCCTGTCTGTCACCCAGAACAGCCGTGCCCGCTCCTCCAGGTACACGGCGTGGTACACTGTGGGCACAGGATACCTGACACCTGCCCAGGTGTGCCAGCACAGCTACACCTGACAGGTGTGCCAGCACAGCCACACCTGGGCTGGGCACAGCTGCACTTGGAATAGGCACCTGTCTGTCACCGTGTCCTGCCTGGCACAGTGACCTCCCTGGCACTGTGACCTGTTTCTCACCTGTGTCCTGTCACCTGTGTCCTGCCTGGCACCCCTATCCTCTCTGTCACCATGTCCTGTCTGTCACCCAGAACAGGTGTGCCAGCTCCTCCAGGTACATGTGTGGTACACTGTGGGCACGGGACACCTGACAGCACAGCCACACCTGCCCAGGTATGCCACCATGGCCACCTGGGCTGGGCACTGCTGTGCTCCGAACAGGGACCTGCCTGGCACCGTGTCCTGCCCATTACCCATGTCCTGTCACTGTGTTCTGTCTGTCACCTGTGACCCACCTGGCACCACGTCCTGTCACCCCTGTTGTCCCATCTGTCACCCGTGTCCTGCCTGGCACCATGCTCTGTCACTGTGTCCTGTGTGGCATTTCCACCCCTGTCCCCACAGACCTCCCCGTGTCCCTGAGCAGCAGCACCTGCACTGTTCAGGTGGGTTTGTGCCCAGCAGGACAGGAATGCTGGAAACCAGCCCCTCCCCCACCCCCCAGGTGAGTCCCAGCTCCCCCAGGAATGATCCGATTCCCAATTCCACAGGTGAGGTTCCTGCTCTCCAGGTGAGCTTCAAGCCCTCCAGGTGTGATCCCAGATTCCCAATCCCCCCCAAGGTGTGCTCCCTGCCCCCCCAGGTGCCCCCCAGGTGAGCTCCCAGACCTCCCAGGTGTGTTCCCAGCCCCTCCCCAGGTGAGTCCCAGCACCCCCAGGTGTGTTCCCAGCCCCCCCCCAGGTGAGTCCCAGCCTCTCCCCAGGTGAGCTCCCACCCCCCAGGTGAGTCCCAGCCCCCCCAGGTGCCCCCCTGCCCCCCTCACCAAAGAAGGTGCCGCTGCCTCCATCTCCGTCCTCGTGCTCGTGCTGGGGCTCCCTCACCTGCTGCGACTCCTGGCACACGTAGATGGTCAGGCGGGGCCGCACCATCCTGGGACAGGTGAGGGTCACCTGGGGCTGCCCCTGCCCTGCCCCTCCCCCTGACAGGTGTCCCCAGGGGGAGCTGGGGGAGCCCATCCCCAACCCCTGGGCTTGCCCACCTGAGCCCCAGGTGTCCCCTGGAGCAGCTGGGGGAGCCCATCCCAACCCCTGTGAGCTCCCACCTGAGCCCCAGGTGTGCCCTGGAGCAGCTGGGTGAGCCCATCCCAACCCCTGTGAGCTCCCACCCGAGCTCCAGGTGTCCCCTCACTGACCCTGGTCAGCCTTTCCTGGAATTCCCACCTGAGGCACCTGAGATGCTCCCCAGCCATTCCCACCTGGAGAAGCTCCACTGTCCCTGTCAGGTGTCTGATGATGCTTCCCAGCCATTCCACCTAGAGAAGCTCCCTGTCCCTCTCAGGTGTCTCACTGTGCTCCTCTGGAACTCCCACCTGGACATTCTGTCCCTGGCAGGTGTCTGATGATGCTTCCCTGGAATTCCCACCTGCAGGTGCTCCCCTGTCCCTGTCAGGTACCTGAGGATGCTCCTCTGGAATTCCCACCCTAACCCTAACCCCTGTCCTTGGCAGGTACCTGATGATGCTCCTCAGCCATTCCCACCTGCAGGTGCTCCCTGTCCCTGTCAGGTACCTGTTGATGCGTCCCTGGAATTCCCACCTGGAGAAGCTCCCCTGTCCCTGGCAGGTGTCTGAGGATGCTTCCCTGGAATTCCCACCTGGACACTCTGTCAAGTATCTAATGATGCTCCTCAGACATTCCCACCTGGACATTCTGTCCCTATCAGGTACCTGAGAATGCTCCTCTGGAATTCCTACCTGGAGGGGCTCCTCTGTCCCTGTCAGGTACCTGAGATGCTCCTCAGCCATTCCCACCTGGACATTCTGTCCCTGGCAGGTGTCTGATGATGATTTCCCTGGAATTCCCACCTGCAGGTGCTCCCTGTCCCTGTCAGGTGTTTGAGGATGCTCTTCTGGAATTCCCACCTGGGAATTCCCACCCTAACCCTGTCCCTGGCAGGTACCAGAGGATGCTTCCCTGGAATTCCCACCTGGACACTCTGTCCCTGGCAGGTACTTGTTGATGATTCCCTGGAATTCCCACCTGGAGGGGCTCCCCTATCCCTGGCAGGTACCTGAGGATGCCTCTCTGGAATTCCCACCTGGACACTCTGTCTCTGTCAAGTATCTAATGATGCTCCTCAGCCATTCCCACCTGGAGAAGCTCCCTGTCCCTGCCAGGTGTCTGATGGTGCTTCCTTGGAATTCCCACCTGGAGGGGCTCCCCTGTCCTTGTCAGGTACCTGAGATGCTCCTCAGCCATTCCCACCTGGACATTCTGTCCCTGGCAGGTGTCTGATGATGATTTCCCTGGGATTCTCACCTGAGGGACTCCCCTGTGCCTGTCAGGTGTCTCATTATGCTCCTGTGGAATTCCCACCTGGACACTCTGTCCCTGGCAGGTACCTGTTGATGCTTCCCTGGAACTCTCACCTGGAGGGGCTCCCCTGTCCCTCTCAGGTGTTTGATGCTCTTCTGGAATTCCCACCTGGGAATTCCCACCCTAACCCCTGTCCCTGTCAGGTACCAGAGATGCTCCTCAGCCATTCCCACCTGCAGGTGTTCCCGGTCCCTGTCAGATGTCTGATGATGATTCCCAGCCATTCCCACCTGGGCACTCTGTCCCTGTCAGGTGTCTGATGATGCCTCTCTGGAATTCCCACCTGAGGGACTCCCCCTGTCCCTGTCAAGTGTCTCATTATGCTCCTGTGGAATTCCCATCTGGGAATTCCCACCATAACCCTAACCCCTGTCCCTCTCAGGTGCCTGAGATGCTCCTCAGCCATTCCCACCTGGGCTCCCTGTCCCTCTCATCCTCCCAAATGCTCCAGGTGTGTCCAACCCCTGATTTTAGGGCAAGGTGTGAGGAACATCCATCCCCTTTTGGGAACCTTCTGGGCAGGTCCCAGGTGGAGAGAGCACCTGGAGCAGCAGGAGCTCCTGGCCTGGGGCTCCAGTCCTGGAGTCTCAAACTCAAAGAGTTCCCAATTCCCAATTTGTAATTCCTAATCCCTAATTCCCAGTTCCTAATCCCTAATTCTCAACTCCCAATCCTTAATCCCTAATTCTCAATTCCCAATACCTAATTCCTAACTCCCAATTCCTAATCTCCACTTCTCAATTTCCAATCCCTAATCCCCAATTCCTAATCCCTAATTTCCAATCCCCCATTCCCAATTCCTAATCCCTAATTCTCCATCCGTAATTCCCAATCCCTAACCCCTAATTTCCAATCCCCAATTGCTCTTTCCAACCTGGACTTCCATCCCCAAAGTTCCTCTAAATTCCTGACTCGGATGGGAAAAGCCTGGGCCAGGTGAATCCCAGGTTCCTCAAGTGACTCCTGACCCCCACCAAGGTGTGTCCCACCCCCCCCAGGTGTGTCGCACGCCCCCAGGTGACCCCAACCACCCCCCCAGGTCAATCCTGGCCCCCCAGGTGTGTCCCAGCCCCCCCAGGTGACCCCACCTGCCCTTGAGGGCGTTGAAGAGCCGGATGCCGTCGGCGGGGCCGCAGATCTGGATCACGTCCTCCCGTGTCAGCTTCAGCAGGTCTGCCCCTGGGAAAGCCCCAAATCCACCCAGAGTCACCCCAAAATTCATCCCAAATTCATCCCAGATTCACCCCAAAATTCACCCCAGATTCATTCCAAATTCACCCCAGACACCCAAAATTCACCCCAGATTTACCCCCAAATTCACTCCAGATTTACCCCCAAATTCACCCCAGATTCACTCCAAATTCACCCCAAAATTCACTCCAGATTCATTCCAAATTCAACCCAGTCACCCAAAATTCACTCAAATTCACCCCAAATTCTTCCCAGATTTACCCCCCAAATCCACCCCAAAATTCATCCCAGATTCACCCCAAAATTCACCCCAGATTCACCCCAAAATTCACCCCAGATTCACTCCAAATTCACCCTAAATTCATCCCAGTCACCCCAAAATTAATCCCAAATTCACCCCAGACTTACCCCCAAAATTCACCCCAGATTCACCCAAAATTCATCCAGATTCACCCCAAAATTCATCCCAAATTCACCCTAAATTCACTCCAGATTTACCCCAAATTCAGCCAAAATTCACCCCAGATTCACCCCTCAAATTCACTCAGATTCACTCCAAAATTCACCCCATATTCACCCCTCATATTCACCCCAAAATTCACCCCAGATTCACCCCAAAATTCATCCCAAATTCACCCCATTTTCACCTCAAATTCACCCCAGAGTTGCCCTAGGTTCACCTCCAAATTCATCCCAGATTCACCCAAAAATTCACCCGATTCACCCCAAATCCAACCCCAAACTCACCCCAAATTCACACAGATTCACCCTAAAATTCATCCTAAATTCATCCTAAATTCACCCACTCACCACAAATTCACCCCAGATTCACCCCAAAGTCGCCCTAGATTCACTCTAAAATTCATCCCAAATTCATCCCAGTCACCCTAGATTCACCCCACAATTCATCCTAAATTCATCCCAGATTCACCACAAATTCAACCCCAAATTCACCCCAGATTCACCTTCCAGACTCACCCCAAAATTCACCCCAAATTCACCCCAGATTTACCCCAAATTCAGCCAAAATTCACCCCAGATTCACCCCTCAAATTCACTCAGATTCACTCCAAAATTCACCCCATATTCACCCCAGAGTAGCCCTAGATTCACCCCCAAATTCATCCCAGATTCACTCCAAAATTCACCCCAAATTCATCCCGAAATTCACCCCAAAATTCATCCCAGATTCACCACAAATTCAACCCCAAATTCTTCCCAAATTCACCCTAGATTTACCCCAAATTCAGCCAAAATTCATCCTTAATTCACCCAGATTCACCCCAAAAGTCACCCTAAAGTCACCCCCAATTCACCCCAGATTCACCTCAAATTTGCCCTAAATTCACCCCAAAGGGTGAGAGGAGGTAACCCAGTCCAAGTGAGGGCAGGTGGCCTTGCCCAGGTGAGGGGAGGTGACCCAGCCCAGGTGAGGTGACCCAGCCCAGGTGAGGAGAGGTGACCCGGCCCAGGTGACAGGAGGGAAGGTGACCCTGCCCAGGTGAGGTGACCCAGCCCAGGTGAGGTGACCCTGCCCAGGTGAGGGGAGGTGACCCTGCCCAGGTGAGGTGACCCAGCCCAGGTGAGGGGAGGTGACCCGGCCCAGGTGAGGTGACCCAGCCCAGGTGAGGTGACCCTGCCCAGGTGAGGGGAGGTGACCCAGCCCAAGTGAGGTGACCCTGCCCAGGTGAGGAGAGATGACCCGGCCCAGGTGACAGGAGGGAAGGTGACCCTGCCCAGGTGAGGGCAGAACTCACCTGAGAAGTTCCTGAAGAGCCGTGAGAAGGTGGAGAAGCGGTTGCGGTGCAGCCACTGCTGAGCCTCCTGCGGGCTCCAGGTGGGCAGCAGCGTCTGGGGGGACACAGGTGCTGCCAGGTGACCTGGCTGGCCAGCCCAGGGGCACAGGTGAGCTCAGGTGAGCCCAGGGTGGGCCAGCACAGGTGGGGAATGAACCCCTGAGCAGGTGGGACTGGAAATGTCTCCAGGTGATGTGGAAGTGTGGAAGTGCTCAGGCACAGCTGAGCTCAGGCGAGTTCAGGGTGGGGCAGCACAGGTGGGGAATGAACCCCTGGGCAGGTGGGATGAGGTGATGATCTCAGAGGTGACCTGGAAATGTCTTCAGGTGATGTGGAACCATTTTTCCAGAGGGACAGGTGAGCTCAGGGGGGGCCAGCACAGGTGGGAATTTCCCCCCAGGTTCCCCAGGTGTGTGCAGGTCACCCCAAGTGTCCCCTGTGGAGCCCCAGGTGTACCTGGGCAGGTACTTACGTCAGCCAGGGGCGCGGGGGGGTCGGGCTGGTGGCTCGGGGACCCGCTGCTGGGGACAGAGGGACAGAGGGACACAGTCACTGGGGTACTGGGACAGAGGGACAGACGGACATGGGGCACTGGGGACACGGGGACAGGGGGACACTGGGACAGAGGGTCACAGGGTCACTGGGGACATGGGGACAGGGGGACACTGGGACAGAGGGTCATTGGACAGAGGGACATGGGTCACTGGGGACATGGGGACAGGGGGCCACTGGGACAGAGGGTCATTGGACAGAGGGACATGGGTCACTGGGGACATGGGGACAGGGGGACACTGGGGCCACTGGGACCAAGGGACACAGGGCACTAGGGGCACTGGGATACGGGTCACTGGGACAGAGGGACAGAGGGACATGGGTCACTAGGGTACTGGGACAGATGGACATGGGGCACTGGGGACACTGGCACAGGGGGACACGGGGTCACTGGGACAAAGGGACACGGGGCACTAGGGGCACTGGGATATGGGTCACTGGGACAGGGGTCAGTGGGGTACTGGGGACACGGATCACTGGGACACTGAGGACACTGGGACACGGGGTCACTGGGGACACTGGACACTGGGATACTGGGACATGGGTCACTGGGGTACTGGGGACACTGGAGACACTGGGGGCACTGTAACAGGGCACTGGGATCACTGGACACTGGGGTCACTGTCAGACTGGGACACCTGTCAGACTGGGTACTGGGGACACCGTCCCAGTGGGACACTGGTGTCACTGTCACTGGATGGCACTGGGGTGTTACTGGGATCACCGGGATGACACTGGGGTGGCACAGGGGTGGTAGTGGGATAACTGGGATGGCACTGGGATGATACTGGGATGATACTGGAGTCACTGGGATGGCATCAGGATGACACTGGGGTCACTGGGATGTCACTGGGATAGCACTGGTGTCACTGGGATGACACTAGGATGGTACTGGTGTCACTGGGGTGTCCCTGCGGTGTTCCTGGTACCACCCCCCAGTCTGACCCACCCCCAGTCCCAGCACTCCCAGTCCGGCACTCCCAGTGCTCCCAGCACTCCCAGTCCCAGCACTCCCAGCATTCCCCGCACTCCCAGTCTGGCACTCCCAGCACTCCCAGTGCTCCCAGTCTGGCACTCCCAGCATTCCCACTCTGGCACTCCCAGTGCTCCCAGTATTCCCAGTCCCAGCACTCCCAGCACTCCCAGTCCCAGTCTGGCATCCCCAGCACTCCCAGTGCTCCCAGCATTCCCAGTTTGGCACTCCCAGCACTCCCAGCGCTCCCAGTCTGGCACTCCCAGCACTCCCAGCGCTCCCAGTATTCCCAGTTCGCGCTCACCCGTCCCCGATGGAGAAGCTGCTGTGGGAGCTGTTGAAGCCGGGCGAGGGCGCGTTGGGCACGTAGGTGACCTCGGGCCAGGGCGAGCACTGAGGGCACGGCAGGTGAGCTCAGGGCAACCCGGGCTGCACCTGCACACCTGAGCACACCTGGGCTGCACCTGCACACCTGAGCACACCTGCACACATCTGCACTGCACACACACACCTGAGCACACCTGGGCTGCACCTGCACACCTGAGCACACCTGCACACATCTGCACTGCACGCACACACCTGAACACACCTGGACAGCACCTGGGCAGCACCTGCACACCTGAGCACACCTGCACTGCACACACCTGAGCACACCTGGGACTGTACCTGCACACACCTGAACACACCTGGGCTGCACCTGCACACCTGGGCTGCACCTGCACTGCAAACACACACCTGAACACACCTGGGACTGCACTTGAACACACCTGGGCTGCACCTGCACACCTGGGATCATGCACACACCTGGGCTGCACCTGCACACACCTGAACACACCTGGAACTGCACCTGCACTGCACACCTGCGCTGCACCTGTATGCAGCTGAACACACCTGTACTGCACACACACACCTGAACACACCTAGGACTGCACCTGCACATAGCTGGGCTGCACACACACCTGCATACACCTGGAACCATGCACATACCTGGCCCTACACACATCTGGAACTGCACCTGTTCACAGCTGCATTGCACACACACACCCATACACAACTGGGCTGTACCTGCACACACCTGGAACTGTACCTGCACACACCTGCACTACACACACACCTGCACACACCTGGTCTGCAACTGCACACACCTGAACACTCCTGGTCTACACCTGCACGCACCTGGAACTGTACCTGCACACAGCTGCAATGCAAACACACATCTGCACACATCTGGCCTTGCACACACCTGGCCCTGCACACACCTTCAACCCCACACACCTTCAACCCCACACCTGGCCTTGCCCTACACACACCTGGACCCACACATACATCCAACCTCACACACCTACACACCTGGCCTCGCGCACACCTGGCCCTATAAACACCTGGAACTCCACCTGCACACAGCTTCAATGCACACACACATCTGCACACACCTGCAACCCCACACATTTGGCCTTGCCCTGCACACACCTGCACCCACACATACATCCAACCCCACACACCTGGCCCTGCACACAGCTTCAACCCCACACACCTGGCCCTGCACACACCTGCCCAGCTCAGGTCAGTAATGTCCCCAAAGCCCTTCTGCAGGTACAGAGCACCTCCTCTGCCCCGGTTCTGCCTGGCAGGTACGAACACCTTGAGCTGGGGTCTGGCAGCAGCCCAGCCCTGCTGCCTGCAGCCAGGTGAGGCAGGTGAGCAGGTGAGGCAGGTGAGCAGGTGAGGCAGGTGGGCAGGTGAGCTCACCTCGGTCAGGATGGTGGTCTCATACGAGGGCTGGTACTTCTCCTTCTCGTGCGGCGTTCGCTTCTCCATCTTCTCCCTGTCCGTCTTCTGCTTCCGGTCCGCTCCTTTGGGCTGCCGAGGGACAGGTGTGACAGGTGTGGGGACACACACAGGTGTAGGAACACCCACAGGTGTGTGGGACACCCACAGTTGGCACAGGTGTGGGGACACACACAGGTGTAGGGACAACCACAGGTGTGGGGATACCCACAGGTGGCACAGGTGTGTGGGACACACAGAGGTGGCACAGGTGTGGGGAACACCCAGAGGTGTGGGGACACTCACAGGTGTGTGGGACACCCACAGGTGACACAGGTGTGCGACACCCACAGGTGGAACAGGTGTGGGGACACCCACAGGTGGCACAGGTGACTCAGGTGGCACAGGTGACTCAGCCCTCCTCGTGCTTGGCACAGGGAAAAGGAGTTTGGGGAGAAGCTTGTCCTGAGGGCGTCTGCAGGGATAGGGGTGTGACCACCTGGAGACACCTGTAACCACCTGAATACACCTGTAACCACCTGAACACACCTGTAACCACTTGAATATACCTGCAACACCTGAAATACACTTGTAACCACCTGGAGACATCTGTAACCACCTGAAGACGCCTGGAGACACCTGTAACCACTTGAAATCCCCTGTAACCACCTAGAGACGCCTGTAACCATCTGAACACACCTGTAATCACATGAACACACCTGTAATCACCTGAATACACCTGTAACTCCCTGAATACACCTGTAACCACCTGAATACACTTGCAATCACCTGGAGATACCTGTAACCACCTGGAGATACCTGTAACCACCTGAATACACCTGTAACCGTCCGGAGACACCTGTGACCACCTGAATACAGCTGTAGCCACTCTGCACACACCTGTAACCACCTGAATCCACCTGTAACTCAAATCCCATGGGAAGCACGGATGTGGAACCTCCACAGGTATCCAGGTGTTCCCCTTGGCAGACCCCTGCAGAAATCCCCTTAAACTCACCTCTACCTGCACTCACAGGTGATGGAATCTGTCCCAGGTGGAGCAGGGGAGGGCAGAGCAGGACCCCAAACCCCACTGACCCCTCAGGTGAACAGGTGTGAAAAGAGGAGCCAAGGTGACAGTCTGGGGGTGCTGCAGGTGGGGTGGAGTCACGGGCACCCCAAGGTTTGACCAGAGCGGGAATGACCCCTCCCTGCACCTGCACTACCTGTACCACCTGCACCACCTGCTCCACCTGCAACACCTACACCACCTGCATCACCTGCTCCACCTGCACCCTGCATCACCTTCATCACCTACACCAGCTGCATCACCCGCTCCATCTACACCACCTGCATCACCTACACCACCTGCTCCACCTGTGCCACCTGCATCACCTGCACCCTGCAGCACCTGCAGCACCTACATCATTTGCACCACCTGCTCCACCTGCGCCACCTACACCTACTGCACCACCTGCAGCATCTACGCCACCTGCATCACCTGCACCCTGCACCACCTGCGTTACGCGCACCACTGGCACCACCTGTGCAACCTACATCACCTTCACCATCCACCCCACCTGCATCACCTAAATACCTGCACCACCCACATCACCTGCACCCTGCACCACCTGTGTCACCTGCACCACCTACATCAGCTGCACCTACACCACCTGTACCACCTGCACCACCTGCAGCATCTACATCACCTGTGCCACCTGCACCACCTGTACCACCTGCACCACCTGCAGCATCTACACCACCTGTACCACCTGCACCACCTACATCACCTGCGCCATCTACATCACCTGTGCCACCTGCACCACCTGCACCTACTGAACCACCTGCATCACCTACACCACCTGCACTACCTGCATCACCTGCACCTACACCACCTGTACCACCTGCACCACCTGCAGCATCTACACCACCTGTACCACCTGCACCACCTACACCACCTGTGCCATCTACATCACCTGTGCCACCTGCATCACCTACACCACCTGCACTACCTGCAACACCACCTGCACTACCTGCATCACCTGCACTACCTGCCCCACCTATACCACCTATTCCACCTGCACCATCAGCATCATCTGCACCACCTACATCACCTGTGCCACCTGCACAACCTACACCACCTGCTCCACCTGCACCATCTGTACCCTGCACCATCAGCTGGGGCTGTTCTTCCTACAGGTGGGAGGTTCCAGAGGCACTGGTACGAAGCAGGACAGAGCCCAGGTGGGCCCAGGTGGGCGCTCAGGTACCTTGAACACCTTGATCTGGCAGCTGGCAGAGTGCAGGTGCTCGGTGTACTCGCCGCTCTCGTTCTCGCGGAAGGTGTCGATCTGCACGCGGAAGGGAACGCCCTTCTCGCCGCCGTGCTTGCGCAGCGTGAACTCTGTGCTGATGCAGTGCACCTGCGGACAGGTGAGCCTTCTGTGGGGCGGCCAGCGAGGGACAGGGCCCGGCTGGGCCTCACCTGGGTGTGGGACAGGGCCCACCCAGATAAAGGACAGAGCCCACTGTGCCCCACCTGGATGTGGGACTGAGCCCACCTGCGCCTCACCTGGGTGTGGGACAGGGCCCACCCAGATATAGGACAGAGCCCACCTGGATACAGGACAGAGCCCACCTGGATACAGGACAGGGCCCAGCTGTGCCTCACCTGGATGTGGGACAGGGCCCACCTGGATATAGGACAGAGCCCACTGTGCCCCACCTGGATGTGGGACTGAGCCCACCTGTGCCTCACCTGGGTGTGGGACAGAGCCAACCTGGATATAGGACAGGGCCCAGCTGGGCCTCACCTGGCTGTGGGACAGGGCCCAGCTGTGCCTCACCTGGGTGTGGTACAGATCCCAGCGTCCCTCACCTGGCTGTGAGATAGAGCCCACTGTGCCTCACCTGGGTGTGGACAGAGCCCACCTGTCCCCTACCTGGATGCAGGACCGAGCCCACCTGTCCCTTGCCTGAGTGTGGGACAGAGCCCACTTGGATACAGAACAGAGCCCATCTGTCCCTAACCTGGGTATGAGGCACTGCCCACCTGTCCCTCACCTGCATGTGAGGCAGTGCCCACCTGTCCCTCACATGGATCTGGGACACAGCCCACCTGTCCCTCACCTGGATGCAGGACATACCCTACCTGTCCTCACCTGGATGCAGGACAGTGCCCACCTGTGCTCACCTGGATGAAGACCGAGGTCCTCTTGGAGGGGTCCCACAGGAACTCCACGGTGTTGAGCTGGGTCGGGTTCGCGCGGGGGTCGATGATGCCCACGGACATCGGGATATCTGCAGGGGAGGGGGCACAGGTGAGGCCCACCTGGGACCTCCCAGCCGCCCCAGCCAGGTGAGACTCACCTATGTCCAGGATCCTGTCGCCAGGTCTGTTCCACCTCCAGCCCTCCAGCTGCTGGTGCTCCGTGTACTGCAGCCGCCGGTCGTGGAAAACCACCCGGAAGATGCTCTGGGGAAGGGAAACATCACCTGGAGGTGCCCTGACACACCTGGCCAGGTGTGCAGCCCCTCCCTGTGCCAGAAAGGGGCAAAGGGAACCACCCTCTTCCCCCACACAGGTAAATCTGCCAGCCCCACCCAGCTGCAGGGCCCCAGAGGGCACCTGGCTGGCACGGGCACACCTGGCCAGGGGTACCTGAGCTCTCTGCTCACCTTGACCAGCTTCCCATTGATCTCGGGCAGCTCCCCGAGTTTCCTGTTGTCCAACATCCGGATCTCGTAGGATTGACCTGGGGGCAGGAGGGCACCTGAGGGTTTCTGTCACCTGTACCTGTCACCTGAGCTCCTCCCTCATTTGGGGTCCCACCAACCCAGACCTTCCAGCTGTACCTGAAAGCAGCAGGTACACCTGAACCTGTAACTGCCATCCTGCAGAGCTGCCCAGCACTGACCTGTACAGATACACCTTACACACACAGATACACCTTGCACACACCTGTAACCACCCTGCACACACCTGTACAGATACACCTTACACACACAGACCCACCTTACACACACCTGTACAGATACACCTTACACACACAGATACACCTTGCACACGCCTGTAACCACCCTGCACACACCTGTACAAGTACACCTTACCTTACACACACCTGTAGTCCTCTGCACACACCTGCACAGATGTACACCTGTACAGATACACCTTACACACACCTGTATCCACCCTGCACACACCTGTACAGATACGCCTCACTCACACATGTACAGATACACCTTACATACACCTACAACCACCTTGTACACCTGTATCCACCCTACACACACCTGTACAAATACACCTTACACACCTGTAACCACCCTGCACACACCTGTACAGGTACACCTTACACACACCTGTAACCCTCTGCACACACCTGTACATCCACTGCACACACCTGTACAGACAGACCTTACACACACCTGTAATCACCCTGCACATACTTGTACAGATACACCTAACACACACAGAGACCCCTTACACACACAGATACACCTTACACACACCTGTAACCCTCTGCACACACCTGTACATCCACTGCACACACCTGTACAGACAGACCTTACACACACCTGTAATCACCCTGCACACACTTGTACAGATACACCTTACACACACAGACACACCTTACAGACACCTGTAATCCTCTGCACACAGCTGTACAGATGCACCTTACACACACAGATGCACCTTACACACACCTGTAACCACCCTGCATACACTTGTAACCACCCTACACACACCTGTACAGATACACCTTACACACACCCTGCCTCCACCCTGCACACACCTGTGCACACCCCTGTTTCCACCCTCCAGTCCCCCCCCCCCCCCCAACCTGCTGAACCCCCCAGGTGACTCCTGCTCCACCTGTGCCGAGCACAGCCAGGTGCAGGCACTGCCCCCTCCCATCTCCCAACAGCAACACCCCAAAACTCAGCAACTCCCGGGGGAAACAACGCCACAACAACACCTTCCACAGCAGAACCCCCACCCATCCAGGCACCTGTGCAGGACAGGTGAGGCTCACCTTGGTTGAGGTAGGTGAGGGTCTCGTCGTGCAGCTTGACGGCAGGTGAGGTGGCGGCGCACAGCACGTACTGGAAGGGCAGCAGCTTGTCCTGGCTCTCGGGGGGCAGGCTGGACTCCTCCTGCTTGAAGATGGGCAGCGCCAGGACGTCGCTGTGGACAGGGGAGAGTCACCTGAGACAGGTGAGCTGGGGGGGCAGGGATGCCTTCAATCCAACCTGGGCCTTGGTACCTGGAGGATGAGCCCCACCTGGAACCTGGCTCTGGGCCCTGCCTGCCCTCAGGGGCTCACCTGAGGCACACCTGTGTCCATCTGAACACACTTGTCAGCACGGGAGAGAGTCACCTGAGACAGGTGAGCTGGGGGGGCAGGGATTCCTTCAATCCAACCTTGGTACCTGGAGGATGAGCCCCACCTGGAACATGGCTCTGCCTCAGACCCAGCCTAAGCACAGGGCTCCAGGTGTGCCCTGAGCATCTGGCCTCAGGGGCTCACCTGAATACACCTGTCAGCACAGGAGAGGGTCACCTGAGACAGGTGAGCTGGTGGGGTCAGGAATTCCTTCAATCCAACCTTGGTACCTGGAGGATGAGCCCCACCTGGCTCTGCCTCTGGACCCTGCCTGAGCCCAGGGCTCCAGGTGTGTCCTGAACATCTGGCCTCAGGGGCTCACCTGATGCACACCTGTCACCTGTGGCCATCTGATTACACCTGTCAGCACCTGGGTACACCTGTGAGCACTGCTGATCCTGACTCCAACCACTACAACAATTCCTGCTGTAACTCCAGCCCTGCTCCTTCCCTACTCCAACCACAGCTCTGGCACAACGGCATCCTGAATCCATCCTGAATCCATCCCAATGGCATCCCAAATGCATCCTGAATTCATCTCTACTGCATCCCAAATTCATCCCAAATCCATCCTGAATCCATCCCAACTGCACCCCAAATCCATTCCAATGGCATCCCAAATCCATCCTGAATCCATCCCAACTGCACCCCAAATCCATTCCAATGGCATCCCAAATCCATCCTGAATCCATCCCAACTGCATCTCAAACCCATCCCGAATCCATCCCAGCTCCATCCCAAATCCATCTCAATGGCATCCCAGCTCCAACCCTATTGCATCCCAAACTCATCCTGAATCAATTCTTACTGCATCCCAAATCCCTCCCAATGGCATCCCAAGTCCATCCCTACTGCATCCCTAACCCATCCCAAATCCATCCCGAATCTATCCTGAATCCATCCCAAATCCATCCCTACCGCATCCCAAATCCATCCCTCACCTGGAGGGATGCGCCCCAAATCCATCCCTATTGCATCCTAAATTCATCCCGAATCAATTCCTACTGCATCCCGAATTCATCCCAAATCCATCCTGATTCCACCCCAAATCCACCCCGAGTCCATCCCAACAGCATCCCAGCTCCATCCCACCTGCACCTCAAATCCATCCCAAACGTACCCTGAATCCATCCCTACTGCACCCTAAGTCCATCCCAAATCCATCCCTACTGCATCCCAAATTCATCCTGAATCTATTCCTACTGCATCCCGAATCCATCCCAAATCCATCCCAAATCCATCCCGAGTCCATCCCAACAGCATCCCAGCTCCATCCTGAATCCATCTCAACAGCATCCCACCTCCATCCCACCTCAAATCCATCCCAAATGCATCCCGAATCCATCCCTACTGCACCCCAAATCCATCCCAAATCCATCCTTAATCCATCCCTACCGCATCCCAAATCCAACCTAAATCCATCCCGAATCCATCCCAGTCCCAAACACAGCTCCATGCATTACTTCAGCCATAACTGCAATTACAACTCCAACCCAGCTCCATCCCAACTCCACCCCTACTCCTTCCCAACTCCATCACAGCTCCACCCCAATTCCATCCCAAATCCATCCCTACTCCAACCCAACTCCATCTCAAACTCATCCCAACTCCATCCTAACTGCATCCCAACTCCATCTCTACTCCTTCCCCAACTCCTTCCCAACTCTATCCCAGCTCCAACCTACTCCATCCCAACTCCATCTCTACTCTCTACTCCTTCCCCAACTCCTTCACAACTCCATCACAGCTCCAACCCCAATTCCATCCCAAATCCATCCCGTCCCCAACCCCAATTCCATCCCTACTCCAACCCAACTTCATCTCAATTCCATCCCAACTCCACCCTAACTGCATCCCAGCTCCATCCTACTCCATCCCAACTCCATCTCTACTCCTTCCCCAACTCCTTCCCAACTCTATCCCAGCTCCAACCTACTCCATCCCAACTCCATCTCTACTCCTTCCCAACTCCATCCCAGCTCCAACCCCAATTCCACCCCACGCCCCCATTTCACCCCTTGGTGCCCCAACCTCGCACAGTTCAGGGTTCCTGTACCCCTGGCAACCCCTGCCATGATGGGGACCCACCGGGATTTTGGGGACCCCCAGGGATTTTGGGGTTTCCCTTGAGGGTTCTGGGGATCCCCAGAGATTTTGGGATTCCCCTGGAGATTCTGGGGACTCCCAGAGATTTTGGAGTCTCCACTGGAGATTTTGAGATGCCTCGTGGAGACCCTGGGGAACCCCCAGGATTCTGGGGACCCCTGAAGATTTTGGGGTTTCCCTTGGGGATTTTAGGGGACCTCCAGAAATTCTGGGGATTCCTCTGGCTATTCTGGGAACCCCCTGAGATTTTGGGACTTCCCTTGGGAATTCTGGGACCCCCAGAGATTTTGGGGTTTCCCTTGGGGATCCATGGAGATTCTGGGGTTTCCCTTGGGGATTTTGGGGACCCTTGGACATTTCAGGGATTCCCTTGGGGATTTTGGGGACCCCGAGAGATTTTGAGGTTTCCCTTGGGGGTTCTGGGGACCCTTGGAGATTTTGGGGTTTCCCTGGGGGATTTTGGGGATCCAAGGAGATTCTGGGGATTCCCTTGGGGGTTCTGGGGACTCCCCCTGAGATTTTAGGGTTTTCCTTGGGGATCCATCGAGATTTTGGGGTGCCTCTGGAGAATCTGGGGACCCCCTGAGATTATGGGGTTTCCCTTGGGGGTTCTGGGATTCACAGAGATTTTGGGGACTCCCCACGAGATTTTAGGGTTTCCCTTGGGAACCCATGGAGATTTTGAGGTTTCCCTTCGGGATTCTGGGGATTCATGGAGATTTTGGGGTTTCCCTTGGGAATTTTGGGGACCCTCTGAGATTTTGGAATTTCCCTTGGGGATTCTGAGGATCCATGGAGATTCTGGGGACCCCCAGAGATTTTGGGATTTTCCTTGGGGGTTCTGGGGACCCATGGAGATTTTGGGGTTTCCCTTGGTGGGTTCTGGGGACCCCTGGAGATTTTAGGGCTTCCCTTTGCGATTCTGGGAACCCCCTGAGATTTTGGGGTTTCCCTTGGGGATCCATGTAGATTTTGGGGTTTCCCTTCAGGATTTTGGAGACCCATGGATATTTTGGGGTTTCTCTTGGGGATCCATGAAGATTTTGGGGTTTCCCTTGGGGATTTTGGGGATCCATGAAGATTTGGGGTGCCTCTGGACATCCTAGGGTCCCCTCCTGCTTTGCGTACCATTGCTGAGGTGACACCTCCAACCTCCAGCTCCTTTTGGGGCCCCCCACTCCCCGCACGGCCCCTGCCTTCCCCGGGATCTTTTGGGGTGCCCTGTTTTGGGTTGCCCTGTGGGTTTTGGGGCGCCCTGTGGGTTTTGGGGTCCCTGTACCTCATGCTGTAGGCGCCAGCGCCCAGCTCCTGCCCGATGCCGGAGAGGCTGGCGTCGAAATCCTGCACCAGCCCCGACTCGATCACCTCGTCCGCCAGCGGCAGCTTCAGCGCCCACGCCATGGCCCCGGCACCCCGAAACGGCCACCGGGTCACCCCCAAAAACAGGGGGTCCTCAGGGTCACCCCAAAAACGGGGCGGAGGCAGGGGGTACTCAGAAATGGGGGTGTCTTGGGGATATGACAAAAGCGGGGTTTGGGGCACTCCCAAATGTGAGGCTGCTTGGGGTCACCCCCAAAACCAGGGGGCCTTGGGGTCACCCCCAAACCGATGGGGTTCAGGGTTACCCCAAAACGGGGTCTTCAGTGTCACCCCAAAAATGGGGTTCCTCAGAGTCACCCCCAAGCCAGGGGCTCCTCGGGGCACCTCAAGACCTCCCCCTGATTTCTGGGGGTACCAAAGCCCCCCCAAACCTCTTGAGGACCCTCTCCTGCAGTGATTAATTTGGGGACCCCCAAACCCTGCTAGCACAGGCGAATGAACCCCAAAACCCAGCAACACCCCCCGCTCAAAGGGAACACCTCGGGGGGACCCCAAAAACCCCTGAGAGGCGACACGCCCGGGGGGCCCCGAGTTCTACAGAGCAACCCCAAGGGCTGCACCCAAGGGGACCCCAAAACTTGCACTCCCCTACAGAGGCTGCACCCAAGGGACCCCCCAAAATCCTGCACTGCCCTGCACCCAAGGGGACCCCCCAAAATCCTGCACTGCCCTCAAGGGACTGGGACCCCAAAATCCTGCACTGCCCTCAAACACCTGCACCCAAGGGGACCCCAAAATTCTGCACTGCCCTCAAGGGACTGCACTCAAAGGGACACCCGAAAATCCTGCACTGCCCTCAAAGGCTGCACCTGAAGGTAGCCCCCAAAATCCCGCCCTGCCCTGCACCCAAGGGGACCCCAAAATCCTGCACTGGCCTCTAAGGGCTGCACCCACGGGGACCCCAAAATCCTGCACTCCCTTCTAAGGGCTGCGACCAAGGGGACCCCAAAATCTTGCACTGCTCTGCACCTAAGGGGATCCCCCAAAATTCTGCACTCCCTTCTAGGGGCTGCACCCCCAGGGACCCCCCAAAATCCTGCACTGCCCTGCAGGGGCTGCACTCAAAGGGACCCCCCAAAATCCTGCACTCCCCTCTAAGGGCACGGATCCCAAAATTCTGCACTGCCCTTCACTCAAGGGGACCCCAAAATCCTGCACCGCCCTCAAGGGGCTGCACCCGTGGGGACCCCAAAATCCTGCACTCCCCTGCACCCAAGGGGACCCCAAAATCCTGCCCTGCCCTGCAGCGGCTGCACCCAAGGGGACCCCAAAATCCTGCACTCCCCTCTAAGAACTGCACCCAAGGGGACCCCAAAATCCTGCACTGCCCTACAGGGGCTGCACCCAAGGGGACCCCCCAAAATCCTGCACTCCCCTCTAAGGGCTCACACACGGGGACCCCAAAGTCCTTAACTGCCCTGCAGGGGCTGCACCCACGGGGACCCGCTCAATCGAGGCCAGGACCCCCCAGTCTGCGTCGGGACCCCCCAAACTGGGCCTGGACCCCCAAAACCGGGACGGGACCCCCAGTCCGGGCCGGGACCCCCCAATTTTCGCCGGGACCCCCCAAGCCGGGCTCACCCCCCCGCTCCGGGTCGGGACCCCCCAGACGACACCGGGACCTCTCCCCAGTCCGACCGGGACCCCCCAGTCCAGTCCGGGCCCACCCCCCCCCGCTCCGGGCCGGGACCCCCGAACGCGCCGCTCCGCCAAGATGGAGGCGGCGGCCCCACCCCCGCCGCTGGGCGGGCGGCCCCGCCCCTCCGGCCCGCTCAGCCAATGGGAATAGGCCTCGCCGCGTGACGGGCGGCCACAGTAACAAATAGAGAGCTGCGCGCCAGGCAGGCAGCTCGGGGATTGGCTGGGGGGCGTGGCCGCGGCGGCGTGCGGCGCTGGGCTCTGTGAGGCGCCGGGCTGTGCGCGGCGCCTCCCGCGGGTTCGCGTGTTCGATTCCCGCTGCCGCCTCTGCCCAGCTGCGGACGGGGGGCGAGGAGGAGGAAGGGACCCCCCCCCCCCGGCCTCCCAAATCCTGAAAAAAGGGGAAAGGAAAAGAAAAAAGAAAAATACTGTTTATTTCACACCACTACATCAAGTGCATCAGTCTGCCGCGGCCCCAGCGGACGCCCCCGTGTCCCCCCCAATCGCTCAGGGCAGGGGGGACTGGGGAGGGGACGCTGCCTCTGCTTTGGGGTTCACGCCCCCCAAACCCGGCGGAGATGTCCCCAAAATCCACCCACGGGACGTCCCCAAGGTGGGGGATCACCCCCAGAAGCCCCTCACAGGGTGGGGGACCCGCAAAGTGGGGGTGACGTAAATTTGGGGTCACCCCCGGTGAGCCGTAACATCGCCTCAGAAACACAGGGAAAAGGGCAAAACCCAGGAAAATGGAAATCGCTGATTGTGGGTGGGTGGGTGACACTCAGGGGAGGGTCTGTCACCACGTGTGTCACAGGGGGGGTCGTGTGTGAGAGGAAGGAGCGGGGGGCACACACAGGCACAGGTGGGCACAGGTACAGGCACGGGGCAGAGGGACAAATCTGTGGCCAAAGGGACAAATCCATGGCCAAAGGGACAAATCCAGTGGCCAAAGTGCTGATGGCTGGAGGTCAGGGGGCTGTGACTGGTGGGACACACAGAGGGATTCCCAGTGCTCCCAGTTCAGGGTGCTGAGGGCACAGGGGGGTGGGCACAGGTATGGGCACAGGTACGGGCACAGGCCTGGAGGGACACAGGGGTGGAAAGGGACAAAACCAGTGGCCAAAGGGATGATAGTAGGTGGTCAGGGGGGACTGTGACCGGGAACTGGGATGTTCCCAGTGCTCCCAGTTCAGAGCTTGTGGAAGACATTGAATGTTGGACACAGGTAAAGGTGTGGTGGTGGAACCAGGTGACACAGGGACGGGAGTGGGGGTGGAACAGGTGGCAGAGGGACAGAACCAGTGCCCAAAGTGCTGCTGGCAGGAGCCTGGGGAGGACACAGGGGCACTCCCAGCGCTCCCAGTTTAGGGCATGTGGGAGTCGCTGAGGGGCAGGTGAGGGCCTGGACACAGGTACAGGTGCGGTAGTCACAGGTAAAGGTGTGGTAGATACAGGTAAAGGTGTAGTGGACACAGATATGGGCATGGTGGACAAAGGTGAGGACCTGGACACAGGTACAGGTGTGCTGATGGAAGAGGTGACACAGGGACAGGTGTGGTGGAACCAGGTGGCAGAGGGACAGGTGTGGTGGACAGGCACAGGTGCGCTGGACACGGATACAGGCATGGCGGACACAGGTACAGGTGTGTTGATGGAACAGGTGACACAAGGACAGCTCTGGTGATGGAACAGGTGACAAAAGGACAGGTGTGGTGATGGAACCAGGTGACACAGATATAGGTGTGATGGTGATGGAACAGGTAACACAGGTACCGGTGCGGTGACAGAACCAGGTGACACAGGGACAGGTATGTGAACAGAACCAGGTGACACAGGGACAGCTGCAGTGACAGAACCAGGTGACACAGGGACAGGTGTGGTGACGGAACCAGGTGACACAGGGACAGGTGTGGTGACAGAACCAGGTGGCAGAGGGACAGGTGTGGTGATGGAACAGGTGACACAGGTACAGATGTGGTGCTGGAACAGGTGACACAGAGACAGGTGTGGTGACAGAACCAGGTGGCACAGGTACAGGTGCGGTGACAGAACCAGGTGACACAGGTACAGATGTGGTGCTGGAACAGGTGACACAGGGACAAGTGCAGTGACAGAACCAGGTGACACAGGGACAGGTATGTGTACAGAACCAGGTGACACAGGGACAGGTGCGGTGACAGAACCAGGTGACACAGGGACAGGTATGTGAACAGAACCAGGTGGCAGAGGGACAGGTGCAGTGACAGAACCAGGTGACACAGGGACAGGTATGTGAACAGAACCAGGTGACACAGGGACAGCTATGTGAACAGAACCAGGTGACACAGGGACAGCTGCAGTGACAGAACCAGGTGACACAGGGACAGGTGCAGTGACGGAACCAGGTGACACAGGGACAGGTGCGGTGACAGAACCAGGTGACACAGGTACAGGTGTGGTGACGGAACCAGGTGACACAGGGACAGGTGCCGTCACAGAACCAGGTGGCAGAGGGACAGGTGCGGTGACGGAACCAGGTGGCAGAGGGACAGAGCAGTGCCCAAAGTGCTGCTGGCAGGAGCTCGGACGGCCCCGCGGGCGCTCCCAGCGCTCCCAGCCCGGCGCCCCGGGCGCTGCTGTACCCGGTCCGGTCCGGTCCGGTCCCGGTGCCGGTGTCGGTGTCGGCGGGGCAGAGCCGGGCCGGGCGCGGCCCTCAGGGCACATGGAACACGTTCAGCTTGCTGGTGTTCTTGAGCGTCTGGCGGCGGTTGCAGAACCACACCCGCACCACCTCCCGCTCGTAGCGCAGCTCCTGCGCGATGCGCGTGATCTCCGCGCCCGTGGGCAGCGCGTTGCGCTCGAAGTGCGCGTTGAGCGCCTCCAGCGCCTGCGGAGTGAACGAGGTGCGGCGCTTGCGCTTCTTGCCCGGCTCGCCGCCCACGAACTCCAGCAGGTGCTGCTGCCCCTCGCGCTGCCGCTGCTCCGCCTCCCGCAGCCACTTCTCCAGCACCGGCTTCAGCTTCTGCGCGCTCTTGGGCGTGATGTCCAGCTTCTCGAACCTGGGGGGACACAGAGGGGACACTCAGGGGACATTCAGCGTGATGTCCAGCTTCTCGAACCTGGGGGGACACAGAGGGGACACTCAGGGGACATTCAGCGTGATGTCCAGCTTCTCGAACCTAAGGGGATGTGGGGACACTCAGGGGGGACACTCGGGACACTCAGAGTGATGTCCAGCTTCTCGAACCTGCGGGGACACAGAGGGGACACTCAGGGGACACTCAGCGTGATGTTCAGCTTCTCGAACCTGGGGACATGGGGACACTCAGGGGACATGCAAGGGACACTCAGGGGACACAGAGTGATGTCCAGCTTCTCAAACCTGGGGGGACATGGGGACACACAGGGGACACTCAGGGGACACAGAGTGATGTCCAGCTTCTCGAACCTGCGGGGACATGGGGACGTGCAAGGGACACTCAGGACACACTACTCAGGGGACACACAGGGGACACTCAGAGTGATGTCCAGCTTCTCGAACCTGCGGGGACAGGGGAGGGACACACGGGACACTCAGGGGGGGACACACAGGGGACACTTAGGGGACACAGGGGGGATGTCCAGCTTCTCAAACCTGAGGACACATGAGGGACACAGGGGACACTCAGAGGGGACACAGGGGACACTGGGCAGGGATGTCTTGGGGCTGACGTCCACCCTGTCAAACCTGAGGCGATGTGGAGGCCACAGGAGACCCTCAGGGATGGGGACAAGGGGACAGCAGGCTGGGACTGGGGGTGACAGTGAGGGGGGAGCAATGCCCAGCACCCTCCTTGGCCCATTCCCTTCCCTTCCTCACTTTCCTCCTTGGCCCATTCCTTCCCTTTCTCTCAGATTTTTCCTTTACCCATTTCCTTCCTTTTTTCACTTTCTTCCTTTGTCCATTTCGCTCCTTTTATCTCACTTTCCTCCTCTGTCCCATTTTCCTCCTTGGCCCATTTTCCCTTTTTTCACTTTCCTCCTTTGCCCATTTCCTTATTTTTTACTCTCAGTTTCCTTTCTTTTCTCAGTTTCCTTCTCTGTCCCATTTTCCTCCTCTGTCCCATTTTCCCTTTGCCCATTTTCCTCCTTTGCCTCATTTCCTTCCTTTTCTCACTTTCCTCTTTTGTCCCATTTTCCTCCTTTGCCTCCATTTTCCTTTTTCTCCAGTTCCCCTCCCTCCCCCTCTCCCCCCTTTCCCAATTTTCCTTTTCCCCTCTTTCCCCATTCTCAGCTTTTCCTCCTTTCCCACACTTTTCCTCCCTCTCTCCAATTTCCTCCCGTTTTCCCCCCATTCTCCACCTCTCCCTTCCCTCAATTTTCCATCTTTTCCCCTTTCCTCCTCCTGTCCCTGTCCCTGGGCCTGCCCCCTGTCACTGTCCTGTCCCCTCACCTGCAGATGGCCCTGTCCTGGCCCTGTCCTGTCTCTGTCCCTCAGGTGACATTACCTGCAGATGTCCCCCCAGGTGCCATTACCTGTCTCCCAGGTGACATTACCTGCAGATGGCCCTGGCCCTGTCTCTGTCCCCTCAGGTGACATTACCTGTCCCTGTCCCCCCAGGTCACATTACCTGCAGATGTCCCCTCAGGTGACATTACCTGTCCCTGTCTCCCCAGGTGACATTACCTGCAAATGGCCCTGTCCCGTCCCTGTTCCCATCCCCTCAGGTGCCATTACCTGCAGATGGCCCTGTCCCTGTCCCCCAGGTGCCATTACCTGCAGATGTCCCCTCAGGTGCCATTACCTGCAGATGGCCCTGTCCCTGTCCCCCCAGGTGACACTACCTGTTCCCCAGGTGCCATTACCTGCAGATGTCCCCCCAGGTGCCATTACCTGCAGATGGCCCTGTCCCTGTCCCCCCAGGTGACACTACCTGTTCCCCAGATGCCATTACCTGCAGATGTCCCCCCAGGTGCCATTACCTGCAGATGTCCCCTCAGGTGCCATTACCTGCAGATGACCCTGTCCCTGTCCCCCCAGGTGACACTACCTGTTCCCCAGATGCCATTACCTGCAGATGTCCCCCCAGGTGCCATTACCTGCAGATGGCCCTGTCCCTGTCCCTGTCTCTGTCCCCATCCCCTCAGGTGACATTACCTGTCCCTGTCCCTGTGCCCCAGGTGACAATACCTGCAGATGACCCTCTACCTGTCCCCCAGGTGCCATTACCTGCAGATGGCCCTGTACCTGTCCCCCAGGGCCATTACCTGTCCCCAGGTGACAATACCTGCAGATGGCCCTGTCCCTGTCCCCAGGTACCATTACCTGTCCCCCCAGGTGCCATTACCTGCAGATGGCCCTGTACCTGTCCCCCCAGGTGCCATTAACTGTCCCCAGGTGCCATTACCTGCAGATGGCCCTGTCCCTGACCCTGTCCCCGTCCCCCCAGATGACATTACTTGTCCCTGTCCCCATCCCCCAGGTGCCATTACCTGCAGATGGCCCTGTCCCCCAGGTGCCATTACCTGTCCCCGTCCCCCAGGTGCCATTACCTGTCCCTCAGGTGACAATACCTGCAGATGGCCCTGTCCCTGTCCCCCAGGTGCCATTACCTGTCCCCAGGTGCCATTATCTGTCCCTAGGTGCCAATACCTGCAGATGGCCCTGTCCCTGTCCCTGTCCCTGTCCCTGTCCCTGTCCCCACGTGCCATTACCTGTCCCCAGGTGCCAATACCTGCAGATGGCCCTGTCCCTGTCCCTGTCCCTGTCCCCAGGTGCCACTACCTGTCCCCAGGTGCCAATACCTGCAGATGGCCCTGTTCCTGTCCCCCAGGTGCCACTACCTGTCCCCAGGTGCCATTACCTGTCCCCAGGTGCCAATACCTGCAGATGGCAGACTGGCTGTAGGCGGGGCCCTCGGTGGCCGTCAGCGCCTGCCCCACCTGGGTCTGGGTCAGCCCCAGCGAGAGGCGCCGCAGTTTGAAGTTCTTGGCGAATTCCCGGATTTCCTCCAGGTTGATCCCGTCCTCCTCGGCGCTGGGCGGGGCGGGGGGCTCTGGGGGGCACGGGGGGGTGAGTGTTGGGGCCGGGGACCCCGAACCTGCAGTGCCCAGGGGAACCTGCCCAGGGAGCCCAGAACCTGCTGTGCCCAGGGAGCCCAGAACCTGCTGTGCCCAGAGCCTGCAGTGCCCAGGGACCCAGAGCCCACTGAGCCCGGGGGAACCAGACCCGGCTGTGCCCAGGAGAACCTGCCCAGGGACGCCAGAACCTGCAGTGCCCAGAGCCTGCAGTGCCCATGGGAACCTGCCCAGGGACCCAGAGCCCACTATGCCCAGAGCCCACTGCGCCCCCAGATCCCAGAGCCTGCAGTGCCCCCATATCCCAGAGGCCACTGTGCCCAGGGAGCCCAGAACCTGCTGTGCCCAGGAACCCAGAGCCCGCTGCGCCCAGGGGAACATGCCCAGGGGACCCCAGAGCCGGCAGTGCCCTGGAACCCAGAGCCTGCAGTGCCCCCAGACTCCAGAACCGGCTGTGTCCAGAGCCCAGACCTGCTGTGCCCAGGGACCTCAGAATCTGCTGTGCCCAGGAACCCAGAGCCTGCTGTGCCCAGGGGAACCTGCCCAGGGACCCCAGAACCTGCTGTGCCCCAGACCCCGGAACCCCTGTGCCCAGGAACCCCAGACCTGCTGCGCCCAGATCCCAGAGCCTGCAGTGCCCAGGGACCCCAGAGCCTGCAGTGCCCCCATATCCCAGAGCCCACTGTGCCCAGGGGAACATGCCCAGCGGACCCCAGAGCCTGCAGTGCCCAGAGCCCAGACCTGCTGTGCCCAGGGACCTCAGAATCTGCTGTGCCCAGGGACCCAGAGCCTGCTGTGCCCAGGGACCCAGAGCCTGGTGTGCCCCAGACCCGAGAACCCCTGTGCCCAGGAACCCCGGACCTGCTGTGCCCAGATCCCAGAGCCTGCAGTGCCCAGGCACCTCAGTCCCTGTTATCCCTTTTCCCCTGGACCCCAGACCCAGCGCTTCCTCCTCCTGGTGGTTCCCTGACTCTGGTAATCCTAAAGACCCCAGGCCCTGTTATCTCTCCTCCCAGTTCCCCTTATTCCTCTGCCCAGCGACCCCAGACCCCCATTATCCCTTTCCCCAGGGACTTCAGACCCCGTAACCCCTCTTCCCAGGGACCCCAGACCCCATTATCGCTTTTTCCCACAGTCCCTCTTATCTCTGCCCAGGGATCCCACACTTTGTTATTCTCCTCCCAGGGATCCCAGACTCTGGTATTTCTCTTCCCAACCCTTTCCAGGGGGAAGTCTCTGCTAATCCCAGAAAACCCCAGTCCCTGTTATCCCTCTTCCCAGTTCCTGTTATTCCTATGTCCAGGGATCCCAAACCCTTCAGCCCAGATCCCCGTTATCCCTTTTCCCACGGTCCCTCTTATCTCTTCCCCCAGTTCTTCTTATCTCCTCCCACACTTTGTTATTCTCTTCCCAGGGATCCCACACTCTGATATCTCTCTTCCCAGCACCTTCCAGACCCCAGTTATTACCAGGGGACCCCAGTCCCTGTTATCCCTCTTCCCAGCGACCCCAGACCCCATTATCCCTCCTCTCATCCCATTGTCCCTCCTTCCAAGGACCCCTTTTTCCTCACATTCTCCCTCTTCTCTCTTCCCAGGTATCCCACACTTCGTTATTTCTTTTCCCAGGGATCCCACACTCCGATCTCTCTCTTCCCAACACTTTCCAGACCCCACTATTACCAGGGGACCCCAGATCCCATTAATCCCTCTCCCCACGCGATCCCAGTTCTTGCCATGCCCCTTCCCACTATCCCCCCTGAGCCCACCCCCCCGTGCCAGCTGTGCCAGCCCCTGCCACCCACCTCCCAGTCCCTCCAGTGCTCCCAGTGCCCCCAATGCTCCCAGTGCCCTCAGTGCCCCCAGTCCCCCATCCCCCCAGCGCCCCCAGTGCTCCCAGTCCCCCCAGCACCCCCAGCACTCACTGGCAACCAGTGCCCCCAGTTCCTCCCAGTGCCCCCAGTTCCCCTCAGTCCCCTCCAGTGCCCCCAGCACTCACTGGCCACCAGCTGGCTCACGGTCGGGGTCTCGGAGCCCGGGCCGGGCCCCGGCGATGGCGGCACCGACACCTTGGGCACGGCCGGGGGGCTCGGCCCCACCCCCGCGGGGGCCGGCTGGATGGGCTGGACCTGGGGGGGACCGCGGTGACATGGGGGGGGCTGGGGGGACATGGGGGGATATGGGGGAGACCTGGGAGGACTCGGGGCCGGGTGGATGGGCTGGACCTGGGGGAACCCAGAGGTGACACGGGGGTGACATGGGGGGGGGGGGGCTGGGGGTGACAGGGCGGGCTAGGGGAACCAGGGTGACATGGGGGGGGCTGGGGGTGACAGGGCGGGCTGGGGGGGGCTGGGGGAACCAGGGTGACATGGGGGGGGCTGGGGGTGACCCGGGGTTCAGCTGGGGGGGACCAGGGTGACATGGGGGGGCTGGGGGGGCCTGGGGGGGGACCCAGGGGTGACTTGCGGGGTCACCTGGGCAGTGACCCTGACTCAGGGGGCTCAGGGTGTCTCAGGGGGTCTCAGGGTGACTTGGGGGGGGTCTCGAGGTGACTCGGGGGGCTCAGGGGATCTTGGGGGGGGCAGAGGGTCTTGTGGGGGCTAAGGGTGACTCGGGCGGGCTCAGGGGGTCTCTGGGTGAATTGGGGGGGCTCAAGGGGTCTCGGGGTGCAGAGGCTCCCCTTGTTCTTGAGGGGGCTCAGGGTGACTCGAGGGTGCTCAGGGGGCACTCGGGGTGACTCGGGGGGTTCAGGGGCTCTCGGGCTGCGGCCTCACCTCGCTCTTGATGGGGGGCTGCTCAGCGGGGCCGTTTTTCTTGCCGGGGGCGGGCGCGGGGGGGGCGGTGGCCAGGGCTGTCCCCGCGGCCAGCGTGGCGCCCAGCGTGGCGATCACCTGGCCCTGCGCGTTCAGCAGCAGCTGCGGGGTCACCGCTGTCACCTGCAGGCTGGCCGGGGCCGGCGCGGGGGCGGCCGCCGCCACCCCGGGGGGGGCCACGACCCACGGCAGGGTCCCGATCACCTGGGGGGGGACACAGTGATGGGGGACCCCAAAAACCCACTCCGAGGGGGGGACACGACCCAGGGCAGCGTCCCGATCACCTGGGGGGGACACAGCATTGGGGGACCCCAAAACACAGCCCCGAGGGGGGGTACGGGGGCCACGGCAGGGTCCCGATCATCTGGGGGGGACACAGAGAGCTGGGGGACCCCAAAAACCCACCCCGGGGGCGGGACACGGCCCCGGGAGCAGGGTCCCGATGACCTGGGGGGGGACACAGAGCTGGGGGACCCCAAATACCCACCCCGGGGGGGGCCACGACCCAGGGCAGCGTCCCGATCACCTGGGGGGGACACAGCATTGGGGGACCCCAAAAACCGGCCCTGAGGGGGGCAACGACCCACGGCAGGGTCCCGATAACCTGGGGGGGGGACACAGTGATGGGGGACCCCAAAACACCGCCCCAAGGGGGGGACACGGCCCCGGGAGCAGCTGGGAGCCCGCCCCAGGTGTGGCAGCCCTGAGGGGGGGACACGGCCCACGGCAGGGTCCCGATCACCCGGGGGGGGGGACACAGAGATGGGGGACCCCAAATATCCACCCCGAGGGGGGGACACGGCCCCGGGAGCAGCCGGGACCCCCGCCCCAGGTGTCACCGCCCCGGGGGGGCACGGACAGGTGACCCCGCGTACCTGGCCCTGGGCGGTGCTCAGCAGCTGCCCCGGGATCCCCTGCACGCTGGGCAGGGGGGTGGCGATCACGGGGGGGGCGCTGAGGGACCCCAGGATCTGCGGCTGCGCCCCCAGAGCCGCCGTGAGCTGCGGGATGGAAACGGGGTCAGAGCGGGGCCGGGGGGCACCGAGACCCCCGGGGGGCGGCCCCCCACCTCCCAGAGCCCGCTGGAGACCCTGGGGGTCCCTAAATCCATAAATCCATAAACCCCTAAATGCCTAAATCCATCTGCTGGGAGTTGCCCAAAGCGGGGCTGCAGCTCGGGATGGGGAAACTGAGGCAGGGATTGAGTTCAGGGAAACTGAGGCAGGGATCTTGCACGTAAAACCAGACTGGAATCCTGCCTGGGGAAACTGAGGCTGGGATTGAGTTCAGAGAAACTGAGGCTGGAATCCTGCCCGGGGAAACTGAGGCAGGGATTGAGTTCAGGGAAACTGAGGCAGGGATTGTGTCTGGGGAAACTGAGGCAGGGGTTGAATTCAGGGAAAATGAGGCAGGGATTGAATTCAGGGAAACTGAGGCAGGGATCCCATCTGGGAAACAGACTGGGATCTTATACTGGGAAACTGAGGCTGGATTCCTCCCTAGGGAAACTGAGGCTGGGATCCTGTTCTTGGAAATGGGGGCTGGGATCCTGCCTGGGGAAACTGAGGCAGGGATCTTTCATGTGAAACCAGGCTGGGATTGTGCACAGGGAAATTGAACATTGCCTGGGGAAACTGAGGCAGGGATCCTCTGCAGGGACACTGAGGTCACAACCTGCCACATGGAAACTGAGGCTGGAATCTTGCCTGGGGAAACTGAGGCAGAAATCCTGTTCTTGGGAAACTGAGGCAGGGATCCTCCCTAGGGAAACTGAGGCACGGATTCTCCCTGGGGAAACTGAGTCAGGGATTCTGCACAGGGAAACTGAGACTGGGATCTTGCTCTTGGAAATGGGGGCTGGAATCCTGCCTGGGGAAACTGAGGCTGGGATCCCACCTGGGAAGTGGATGGGGATCTTGTCCTGGGGAAATTGAGGCAGAGATCCTGCACAGGGAAACTGAGGCAGAGATCCCGTTCTGGGCCTCAGGGCTGGAATCCTGCCTGGGAAACTGAGGCAGGGATCCTGTTCTGGGGAAACTGAGGCAAGGATCTCGTTCTGGGCCCGGGGATGGAATCCTGCCTGGGGAAACTGAGGCAGGGATCCCACCTGGGAAACTGAGGCAGGGATCTCGTTCTGGGGAAACTGAGGCTGGGATCTCGTTCTGGGCCCGGGGCTGGGATCCTGCCTGGGGAAACTGAGGCAGGGATCATGTTCTGGGGAAACTGAGACCAGAATCCTGCTTGGGGAAACTGAGGCAGGGTTCCTGCACAGGGAAACTGAGGCTGGGATCTCATTCTTGGAAATGGGGGCTGGGATCCTGCCTGGGGAAACTGAGGCAGGGGTCTTGCACATAAAATCAGGCTGGGATTGTGTTCAGGGAAACTGAACATGGCCTGGGGAAACTGAGGCAGGGATCCTCTCCAGGGACACTGAGGTCACAATCTGCCAAGTGGAAACTGAGCCAGGGATCCTGTTCTGGGGAAACTGAGGCACGGCCCCGGCCGGCCCCGCCATTCCCGGCCCGGGCCGGGCTCGCTCCTTACAATGCCGGGGTTAAAGGCCAGTCCGGCGATCTGGGGCTGCACGGCCACCGGGGGCTCCTTTGGGGGGGTGGGCGCCGGGGGGGGCTGGGGCAGCAGCGGGGGCTGCCCCGGGGGCGGGCGCGGCGCCGGCACCGCGGGCACGGCCGGGACGGCGGGGCTGAGCACGGCGGCGGCTGCGGAGAGACGGAGACACCGTCAGTGATGGCACCGGCACCGCCACAACGCGCCCGTGTCCCCCCGCCCAGCCCCGGGTGTCCCCTCCCTCCCGCGGGGGTCACCTGCACCCGGGGCTCCTGCCCGAAATGGCCCCGACACACCTGGCACAGGTGCGGGGTCACTAAAGCCACCCAGAGCTGGGGTCGATCCCTCCCCGTCCCCACCTGGAGGTGTTCACACTCGTGTGGCGGGGGGGGCACACCTGGAACCCCAAAGCTGCACCTGGAGCTGCACCTGGAGCCACACCTGGAGCCCCATATCTGCCCCTGGAATCCCAAATCTGCACCTGGAATCCCAAATCTGCACCTGGGGCCCCAAATCTGCCCCTGGAATCCCAAATCTGCACCTGGAACTACACCTGGAACCCCAAATCTGCACCTGGAGCCCCAAATTTGCACCTCTAGCTTCAAATCTGCACCTAGTGCCACACCTGGAGGCCCAAATCATCCAGTTGCTCATTGACACTCCCTGTGGGATTCACATTCTCGAGCCCAAATCTGCACCTGGAGCCCCAAATCTGCACCTGGAACTACACCTGGAATCCCAAATCTGCACCTGGTGCTACACCTGGAGCCCCAAACCTGCACCTGGAGCCACACCTGGAACTCCAAATCTGCACTTGGAGCCCCATATCTGCACCTGGAGCAAAAAATCTGCACCTGGTGCCACACCTGGAGTCCCAAATCTGCATCTGGAGCTGCACCCGGAGTCCCATATCTGCCTCTGGAGCAAAAAATCTGCACCTGGAGCCCCAAATCTGCATCTGGAGCCACATCTGGAGCCCCAAAGCTGCAGCTGGAGCCCCAAATGTGCACCTGGAGCCCCAAAGCTGCACCTGGAACCCCAAATTGGTACCTGGAGCCAAAAATCTGCACCTGGAGCCTCAAATATGCACCTGGAACTACACCTGGAGCCCCAAATCTGCACCTGGAGCCCCAAATCTGCATCTGGAGCCTCAAATCTGCACCTGGAACAACACCTGGAGCCCCATATCTGCACCTGGAGCCCCACCTGGAGCCCCAAATCTGCACCTGGAGCCACAAATCTGCATCTGGAACTACACCTGGAACCCCAAATCTGCACCTGCAGCTCCAAGTCTGCACCTGGAACCAAAATCTGCACCTGGAGCCAAAAATCTGCACCTGGAGCCACAACTGGAGCCCCAAATCATCCAGTTGCTCATTGCCACTCCCTGTGGGATTCACATTCTCGAGCCCAAATCTGTACCTGGAGCCCAAATCTGCACCTGGAACTACACCTGGAGCCCCACCTGGAGCCCCAAATCTGCACCTGGAGCCCCAAATCTGCACCTGGAGCCAAAAATCTGCACCTGGAGCCACACCTGGAACCCCAAATCTGCACCCGGAGCCCTAAATCTGCATCTGGAGCTGCACCTGGAGCCCCAAATCTGCACCTGGAGCCACACCTGGAATCTCAAAGAGCTACACCTTTGGTACTCAAATCCCCAAGTCCAAGCCCATTCAGCTCCTGCAGCCACACCTGGAGCTCCAAAATTACAGCAGGTGCTACACCTTGAGTCTGAAAGCTACACCTTGATACTGAAATCTCCCAAATCCAAGCCTGTTGGGCTCCTGAAGCTGCAGGCACACCTGGAGCCCCAAATCTATACCAGGTGTCACATGTGGAAATCTATAGCAGGTGCCACAGGTGGAGCCTCAAAACTACACCAGGTTCCACACCTGGAGCCCCAAATCTACACCAGGTTCCACACCTGGAGCCCCAAATCTACACCAGGTTTCAGCCCTGGAGCCCTAAAATCTACATCAGGTGCCGCACCTGGAGCCTGATTTTATACTCAAATCCCCCAAGTCCAAGCCCACCCGGCTCCTGCAGCCACACCTGGAGCCCCAAATCTATACCAGGTGTCACATGTGGAAATCTACAGCAGGTGCCACAGGTGGAGCCTCAAAACTACACCTCAATACTCAAATCCCCAAAGTCCAAGCCCATCGGGCCCCTGCAGCCACACCTGGAGCCCCAAGTCTGCACCAGATGCCACAGGTGGAGCCTCAAAGCTACACCTTGATACTCAAATCCACCAAGTCCAAGCCCGTTGGGCTTCTCCAGCCACACCTGGACCTCACCTGTTACAAGCACGTGTCATACCTGGAACCCTAAACCAGGTACCATACATGGAGCCCCAAAATCTACACCAGATGTCACACCTGGAGCTCCAAAGCTACACCTTTGACACTCAAAGCCCCCAAACCCAAGCCCATTGGGCTCCTGAAGCTGCAGCCGCACCTGGAGCCCCAAATCTACACCAGGGACTACATCTGAAAATCTACACCAGGTGTCACATCTGGAGCCCCAAATCTAAACCAGGTGCCACAGGTGGAGCCTGAAAGCTGCACCTTTGACGCTCAAATCCCCAAGTCCAAGCCCATTCAGCTACCGCAGCCACACCTGGAGCCCCAAAACTACCTGGACCTCATCTGTTGCAAGCATGTGCCACATGTGGAACCCCAAATCCATACTAGGTGTCACACCTGGAACCCCAAAGCTACACCAGGTGCCACAGGTGGAGCCCCAAAATCTACACCAGTTGCCACCCCTGGAGCCAGCCCCAAATCTCCATCAGGTGCCACACCTGGAGTCTTAAAGCTACAGCAGGTGCCACTTCTGGAGCCCCAAGTCTGCACCAGGTGCCACACCTGGAGCCTCAAAGCTACATCTTTGATACTCAAATCCCCCAAGCCCAAACCCGTGGGGCTCCTGAAGCTGCAGCTGCACCTGGAGCCACAAATCTGCACCAGGTGCTACATCTGAAAATCTACACCAGGTGCCACATCTGGAGCCCTAAATCTGCATCACATGCCACACCTGGAGCCCCAAATCTAAACCAGGTGCTACACCTGGAGCCTGAAAGCTGCATCTTCCATACTCAAATTCCCCAAGCCCATTGGGCTCCTGCAGCCACACCTGGAGCCCCAAATCTACCTGGACTTCTACTGTTGCAAAAGCATGTGCCACAGGTGAAACCCCAAATCTACACCAGGAGCCTCAAACCTGGTGAGATTTGCACCTCCTGCAACCACACTTGGAGCCCCAAACCAGGTACCACACCTGGAGTCCCAAATCTGCACCAGGTGCCACATGTGGAACCCCATACCTACACCAGGTGCCACACCTGCAGCCTCAGAGCTGCACCTTTGATACTCAGATCCCCCAAGTCCATCGGGCTCCTGCAGCCACACCTGGAGCCCCCAGTCTACCTGGACCTCACTTGTTGCAAGCACATGACACACCTGGAGCCTAAATCAGGTGCCACACCTGGAGCCTGAAAGCTACACCTTTGATACTCAATTCCCCCAGTCCAAGCCTATTGGGCTCCTGAAGCTGCAGCCACACCTGGAACCCCAAATCTACACCAGGCGTCACTTCCAGAGCCCCATATCTACACTAGATGCCACATCTGGAGCCCAAAATCTACACCAGGTACCTCATATGGAACCCCAAATCTACACCAGGTGCCACACCTGGAGCCTCAAAGCTGCACCTTCGATACTCAAATCCCCCAAGCCCGTGGGGCTCCTGAAGTTGCAGCCACACCTGGAGCCCCAAATCTACACCAGGTACCACATGTGGAGCCCTAAATCTTCCTCAGGTGCCACTTCTAGAGCCCCAAATCTGCACCAGGTGCCACAGGTGGAACCCAAATCTACACTACGTGCCACACCTGGAACCTCAAAGCTACACCTTATTTGATACTCATATCCCCCAAATCCAAGCCCATTGGACTCCTGCAGCCACACCTGGAGCCCCAAATCTACCCCAGGTTTCACACCTGGAGCCCCAACTCTTCCCGTTCTCTGTCAGATCCCGGTGCCGCTGCCGCGGTGCGGCCGCTCCGGGCGGGGTTACCTGTGAGATTGGCTACGGGCGGTTTGAAAATCGCCCCCGCAGGTGCCGCCGGCGTCAGTCCCGGGAGCGCGGCGAGCGTTGCTGTGGGAATTGTCACCAGGGCCAGCGCCTGCTGGCCTGTCACCTGACCTGCAATACTGATGGGGATAAGAAGAGGTTGAGTAACTGTCCCTGCCGGAACCATTACTCCTGTCACACCTGTGGCTAAGCTTTCCTGAGCCAACACCTGCGGAGATAAATGAGATTTGAAAGAGAAACACAAATCAACGCCCTGCTCAGCATCAGGGAAACCCCCGCGGGGCCCCCCCCGCCCCGCCTGGGACACCCCTCTGGGTGGGGGGCAAAGGGGGAACCCCCGGGGAATCCCTCTGGGGGGGGCAAAGGGGGAAATCCCCGGGGAATCCCTCTGGGGAGGGGCAAAGGGGGAATTCCCAGGGAATCCCTCTGGGGAGGGGGCAAAGGGGGAGCCCCCCTGTACTGGGAACCCCTCGGGTAACTGGGGGGCTCCCTGGTGAACCTCTGGGGCGGGGGAAGCAAAGGGGGAGCCCCCCTGAACTGGGAACCCTCTCCGTGGGGAGCTCTGTGAACTGGGGGGCACTGGGGGGCTGTGGAGCCTCTCTGGAGGGGATTAAGGGGTCCCCTCATTACTGCTGACCCCGCTGTGTGGGGATGGGGGGCAGAGAGGGGATCCCCTTCACCTCGGGGTCGCCCCTACCCCTGAACCCCTTCTCCATAGGGACACGAGGGGCACCCGGGGCCTCCCTTCTCCCCGAGATCTGCGTGGGGGGACAAAAGGGGTCCCCCTTACCTGGCCACCCCCTGCCTGCGGCCACCTCCCCCGGGGTCCCCCATGCCCCCCAGCCCCGGGGGACAGTTACCTGTGGCGTGGCCTGCACGGCCAGGTGTGTCACGCCGGGCTGGCTCGGGGCGGGGCTCGAGGCCACCAGGGCGGGCGACGCTGCTTTGGCTTTACCTGGGGGAGAACGGGTGGGGGTGAGGGGGAGACGCCCAAACTCTGCACGGCCTCCCCCAGGTGTGCTCAGGTGCGCTCAGAGCCCGGGGAGGGGACGCAGAAGGGGCAGGGACCCGGGCCAGCCCCGGTGTGACCAGGGCGGTGACAGCCACCAACACCCGGGGGTGGCATCCTCCCTCGGCAGGAGAGAGGATGGGACAGGGGACAGGTGACAGGGGACAGGTGACAGGTAACAGGGGACAGGTGACAGGTGACAGGCGTGTGTCCTGCCGGATTTGGGGCGCTGGCCAGCAAGCAGTGAGGAATAAAGCGGGATGTCCCCAAAACGGGAGCTGCCGGGGGAAGGAGCCGCAGCAGGACCGCGGAGCAGCCCAGGTGACACAAACCAGACACAGCCTTGGCTACCAGGGAGGGACCCGGGAACGATCCGGGGGAACCGCCAGGAATCATCCCAGGAACGAGAGATCCATCAGGAACGATCCCGGAGGGAGAGACCCGGAGGGCACCGGCAATGATCCCAGGAGGGAGAGAGCCGGGGAAATGCCGGGAATGGTCCCGGGAGAGACCCAGAGACCCGCGGGGAACAATCCAGGGAAGGAGAGACCCGGGGGAACTGCAGGGAACGATCCCGGGAACGAGAGACACGGGGGAAATGACTCCGGGAAGGAGAGACCCGGGGGCACCGGGAATGATCCCGGGACAGAGAGATCCGGGGGGAACGATGAGGGAAGGAGAGATCCGGGGAACTGCCGGGAACGATCCCGGGAGAGCCGGGGAGAACCGGGAACGATCCCGGGAGGGAGAGCCGGGGGGAACCGAGAATGATCCCAGGAAGGAGAGACCAGGGGGGCACCGGGAACGATCCCGGGAATGGGAGAGCCGGGGGACACCGGGAACGATCCCGGGAATGGGAGAGCCGGGGGGCACCGGGAATGATCCCGGGAATGGGAGAGACCCGGAGGGAACGATCCAGAGGAGATCCGGGAAACTGCTGGGAACGATCCCGGGAATGGGAGACCGGGGGAGCACCGGGAACGATCCCAGGAGGGAGAGATCTGGGGGAACCGTGGGGAACGATCCGGGAGGGAGAAAGCCGGGGGGAACGATCCAGGGAAGGAAAGACCCAGGGAACTGCTGGGAACGATCCCGGAATGGGAGAGACACAGGGAACCGCCGGGAATGATGCCGGGAATGGGAGACCCGGGGGGCACCAGGAACGATCCCGGGATGGAGAGAACCGGGGAACTGCTGAGAACGATCCCGGGAATGGGAGACAAGGGGGGCACCGGGAACGATCCCAGGAACGAGAGACCCGGGGGAACCGGGGACGATCCCGTAAAGAAGAGATCCGGGGGGAACAATCCAGGGAAGGAGAGACTCGGGGAACTGCCGGGAACGATCCTGAGAGGGAGAGACCCGGGGGAAGCGCCGGGAACGATCCCGGGGGGAACGGGAGACCCGAGAGGCACAGGGAATGATCCCGGGAGGGAGAGACCCAGGGGGAACGGGCAACGATCCCGGGAATGGGAGACCCGGGGAACCGCACGGAACGATGCCGGGAACGAGAGACCCAGAGGGAACCGGGAATGATCCCGGGAAGGAGAGAGCCGGGGAGCACCGGGAATAATCCCGGGACAGAGAGACCCGGGGAACGATCCAGGGGAGACCCAGGGAACTGCCGGGAACGATCCGGGAATGGAAGAGACACAGGGAACTGCCGGGAACGATCCCGGGGTGGGAAAGACACGGGGGCCACCGGGAATGATCCCGGGAATGGGAGACCCGGGTGAGGCACAAACTTTAAGGAATTTAGAGATTTTAGAGGAGCTAAGATTTCAGTTAGAGATAAGCTTTATTGGAGTTAATTAAAATAAATGGGCATGCTTTGATGAAGTTAAGAGTTAGTAGTTAACTAATAATTGATTGCTTGTCAGCACAATGTTTGGTTAGCTGGGTTTATAATGAAGAATATAGAAACTGATAAATAGATTTTAGGAACATAAGACAATTGTAGGGCTCCTCTGCTCTGAAACAAATTGAAGATGGGGAGCGGGAGTTCTACCAATGGGTTCATTTGTCACATTTGCATTGAAAATGTAGAAAGGTCAGAACGAGGAAGACTTCATTTACTTCCTCATATTGGGACCCCTCGCCATGAAAAGGGACCTCTGATCCATTTCAAGGAACAAACTCTGCGCGCTTAATGGCTTCTGAACTAATTACCATGCAGGGCGGGGAATGGGATGTACCAAAGTAATGAATATGGATTTGTATTTTGGGTATTCAATGCTTGTATAGATAAAAGGACTCTGCAATCACCTGTAAATTGTGGTGTGTTTTTGGGAATTATCTCACAATAAACATTCACTTTCTAACTAAACTGTTAGAGAATTTTTGGATATTGGTACTAGATCAATATCCATACTGGGAATGGGATGTACCAAAGTTATGAATACGGATGTGTATTTTGGGTATTCAATACTTGTACTGATAAAAGGACTCTGTAGTCACCTGTAAATTGCAGTGTGGTTTTGGGATCTATCCCACAATAACCATCCACTTTCTAACTCTAAACTGTTAGAGAGCTTTTGTCCGTCACGGTTGGATATCGGTACCAGATCAATATCCTTATTTTTTAATAAATCACGGGGAACTGCCGGGAACGATCCCGGGAATGGGAGACCCGGGGGGAACCGAGAACGACCCCGGGAAGGTTTGGGAAGGGAAGGTTTGGGAAGGTTTGGGAAGGTTTGGGAAGGTTTGGGAAGGGAAGGTTTGGGAAGGTTTGGGAAGGGAAGGTTTGGGAAGGGAAGGGAAGGTTTGGGAAGGGAAGGGAAGGGAAGGGAAGGGAAGGGAAGGGAAGGGAAGGGAAGGGAAGGGAAGGGAAGGGTGTGGGGGTTTCTCACCTGCCGCCTCCCCGCCGGACGAGCTCGGGGTGCTGGCGGGAGCGTCCTCCACACCTGGGGGGCCCCCCTGTGCCGGGGACCCCCCCGCTCCCTCCCCGGCCGTTTTGGGGTCCCCATCCACCCCCACCTCCAGCACCCGGATGGTCTCGTGGCTGGACATGACAATAACCTGCAAGCGAACCCCAAAATTAGCTCCGGGTGCGTCACCCCGGCCGTGCCCCCCGGGGCCCCCCCGCCTCCCTGGTTTTGGGGTGCAGGGCCCACCTGGACCCCGCGGGATCGAGGAACGGGTGGGGGAGTCCCAGCCCCCAACAGCTCGGAGCTTTGCTGTCAGCACCCCAACTCCAGGGGCACCCCCGGCTGACACCTCGGGCGGGTGAAACGCTGCCAGTGGCACCCCCAAATTCACAGCACCCCCACACCTAAAGCACGGCCTTACCTGCAGCACCCCCAAAGCTACAGCAAAGCCCCCACAGCAGCAGTACCCCCAAAACAGAACCAGCACCCTCAAACACAGCTGGCACTCCCAAAACAGAACCAGCAAAGCCTCCACAGCTTCAGCATCCCCTGAACAGAATCAGCACCCCCAAACAGAGCTGGCACCCCCAAATCTACAGCAAAACCTCCACAGCTGCAGTACCCCCCAAACAGAAACAGCAGCCCCAAACCAGAACCGGCACCCTCAAACCTAAAGCACCCCCCGAACAGAACCAGCACCCCCAAAACAATCAGCACCCCCATACAGAACAGGCACGTCCTGAACAGAACGAGCACCCCAAAAAAGAACCGGCACCCTCAAACCTAAAGCCCCCCGATACCTACAGCAAAACCTCCACAGCTGCAGCACCCCCAAAACAGAACCGGCACCCCCTGAACAGAGTCAGCACCGCCAAACAGAACTAGCACCCCCAAACAGAGCTGGCACCCCCAAACAGAACCAGCACCTCCAAACAGAATCAAAACCCCCAAACAGAACCAGCGCCCTCAAACAGAGCCGGCACCCCAGACCTAAATCTCCCCAAACCCAGCGAGCTCCTGCCGCACACCCGCAGCCCCCCGGGCCGGGGCTCCCCCCGTACCTGCAGGAGCGTGGCGGGGACAGGAACGTACACGGTGAGGGACCCGAGCCCCGCGGCCATGGCCGGGAGCGGGCCGGGACCACCCGGGCTCCGAGTCGAGAGCAGCGGCCCGGGCGGGAGGGACCGAGCTCCTTATCCCGCCCGCAGAGCCGATATCAGCGGGCCCGGCCCTGCACGGCGGCAACAGCGCCACACACACACCCCGGGGGCTGGGACGGTGCCGGTCCCGAAGGACATCCCCGGTCCCAGGGACATCCCCGGTCCCAAAGGACATTCCCAATCTCTGGGACATTCCCAGTCCCAGGGGCATTCCCAGTCCCAGGGATATTCCCAGTCCCAAAGGACATTCCCAGTCCCAAAGGACGTTCCCAGTTCTGAGGGACATCCCCAATCCCAGGGACATCCCCATCCCAAAGTACATTCTCAGTCCCAGGGACATTGCCAGTCCTGAGAGACATTTCCAGTCCCAAAGGACATTCCCAGTCCCAGGGACGTCCCCAGTCCCCACTGGCCCAGCCCCTCATTTGGAGTGGGGGGGTCCCAGCAGGGCCAGAACCAGCAGAGACCCCAAAGTGCCCCCAGAGTAATTTCCGGGCCCTCCCCAACTGTTAAAACATTCCTTCCTTCCTTCCTTCCTTCCTTCCTTCCTTCCTTCCTTCCTTCCTTCCTTCCTTCCTTCCTTCCTTCCTTCCTTCCTTCCTTCCTTCCTTCTCCTCCCTCCCTCCCTCTCTTCCATTATAAATACATTTTATAATATCAGCTTTATACAAATTTTAAGATGAACACTGTATGTATAATATTAAAGTTTTATATTAATATAACATAATTATATTAATATATTAGTATAATATTAACTTTTTTCTGTTGTTAACTAAACTTAAACATAGCAGTGAAATAGCTGATACAGTTATTGTGAAAAATGCATATTTTATGATTGCCTCTCAGCAAATATTAAAATAAATACTATATGTTATGTTAGAAAGTCATGCTGTATTAATCTCTTTTAAGTAGTGCAGTAAATACAGTTTTTAACCTATAGCATAACATTAAAATAAAAACTATGTGATGTAAGAGACTTTTTGCAACCAGCTCAAGGAATGGATAAATAATCAAGGAATTTTTCACATTGTCCTATCTGGATAGAGATAACAGCACAGACACGGAGATCCCAGAGAGGAATTATCGCTCCTTATCAGGACAGCTCAGACTGCGAGGAACCAAGGCTGATTTACAAGATGGGGGGAGCTAAAATGGAGCAGAAACTTCAGAAACTCTGGTGTGAAAGGAATGTTTGAATCACGCATGAGATCTGTGAATATGCAACAGGTTATTGCTTTTAAGGGTTAATCCTTTGGTAGCAAGGGGTGCTTTGGGGCACAGTGCAAAGCACCCGGACATCCGTAATTCTTTGCTTTTTATTGTCTTTTATTGTCCTAACTTTGATTGCTCAAATTGTTATTGCCCTAATTTTTATTACTGTTTTCATTACTAAACTCATTAAACTTCTAAACTCATTCATTAAACTTCTAAAATTTTAACACAAGTGGTCGGTGAGGGTCCCTCAGATGTGGTGCAGTGGTCAGTGAGGGTCCCTTGGATGTGATCAGTGAGGGTCTCTCAGATGGGGTCAGTGGTCAGTGGTTGGTGGCCAGTGAGGGTTCCTTGGATGTGGTCAGTGGTCAGTGAGGGTCCCTGGGGTGGGTGCAGTGGTCAGTAAGGGTCTCAGATGGGATGCAGTGGTCAGTGAGGGTCTCTCGGATGTGGTCAGTGGTCAGTGAGGGTCTCTTGGATGTGGTCAGTGGTCAGTGAGGTCAGTGAGGGTCCCTGGGGTGAGGTTCAATGGTCAATGAGGTCAGTGAGGGTCTCTTGGATGTGGTCAGTGTTCAGTGAGGGTCCCTCAGATGGGGTGCAGTGGTCAGTGAGGGTCTCTGGGGTGGGGTTCAGTGGTCAGTGACGGTCTCAGATGTGGTCAGTGAGGTCAGTGAGGGTCCCTCAGATGTGGTCAGTGGTCAGTGGTCAGTGGGGGTCCCTCAGATGTGGTCAGTGGTCAGTGGTCAGTGAGGGTCCCTCAGATGTGGTCAGTGGTCAGTGAGGGTCCCTCAGATGTGGTCAGTGGTCAGAGGTCAGTGAGGGTCCCTCAGATGTGGTCAGTGGTCAGAGGTCAGAGGTCAGTGGTCAGTGCTGGCGTTGGAGTCCCCGGTGTCCCCCAGGTCTCTGTGGGGTCTCCTCTGGCACCAAGCCCAGCTGATCCTCAGGGAGGGGACAGTGACCCAGGGTGGGGACTGAGGGTGGCACCCGAGGGTCACTCAGTGCTCACTGTCCCCTCACTGAGGGTGGCACCTGAAGGTCACCCAGTGCTCACTGAGGGTGGCACCCCAAGGGTCACTCAGTGGTCACTGTCACCCAGGGTCACTCAGAGGTTACTGTGCCCTCACTGAGAGTGGCAGCCGGGGGTCACCCCGAGGGTCACTGTCCCCAAGGGTCACTCAGTGCTCACTGTCCCCTCACTGAGGGTGGCACCCGAGGGTCATTCAGTGGTCACTGTCCCCTCACTGAGGGTGACACCTGAGGGTCACTGTTCCCTCACTGAGGGTGGCACCCCGAAAGTCACCCAGTGCTCACTGAGGGTGGCACCCCAAGGGTCACTGTCCCCTGAGGGTGGCACCTCGAAGGTCACTCAGCGGTCACTGTCCCCGAGGGTCACTCAGTGCCCACTGAGGGTGGCACCCCAAGGGTCACTCAGTGCTCACTGTCCCCGAGGGTCACTCGGTGCTGTCCCTTCACTGAGGGTGGCACCCTCAGGGTCACTCAGTGCTCACTGTCCCCTCACTGAGGGTGGCACCTGAGGGTCACTCAGTGCTCCCCGAGGGTCACTCACTGTCCCCTGTCACCAAATGTCACTTTCCCCTCTGGCTCTGACCATTCCTGACCCCCCCGGGTTTTGGGGTTCCAATTCCTGCAGGACAGAGCTGGCACAGGGGGGGCAGTGCTGGGGTGGGGCAGCACAAAATGAGGGAAATTCAGAATTCCTGGAGGGAAAGGACCAGGTTCCCACAGCTCCTCGGGCACTGCGGGGTCTCACCCTCCCAGCCCCACCAGTCTGACCAGTCTGACCAGTTCTGAGTGGGGAGGGCACTGGGTTTGCAGGGAATGCTCCCAGGTTACCCCAGGATTTGGGGTGGTCCCTCCACCAATGCCAGAATTTCACCCCACAGCTGCCAGAGCAGAAAATGAGTTGGGAATTCAATCAACCCTCAGCTGATTTCTCCTTTTCCTGCTCTTCAATAACCTGGGCTGAATTTTCCCTTTTCTAGGACCTCATTGAGATGTGTGGGACCAATGAGACTTTTAACTGTCCCCAAAAGCACTGCTTTTATTATCAATTTAACAATTTTAGTAATTTTTATTGTGAGCAGCTTGTTGGGCAACTAAATATTGCTGGGATAATCTAAAGTAGATTATTTCATGTGCTGTCAGTTTGGGGTTTTTTTTTTGCTAAATTGATTTTATCTTTTTTTACTGGGAAAAAAAAGAATGTTGTGGGAAAAGCTTTTATTTTTCTCTTGGGTTAAATGTACATTTATCTTATGTAGAAATTTATCTCAACTAATTAAAAATCAGGGAATTGAACCAAATTAAGCCTGGGAGTTGGTACATTAATGAATGTTATTATAATATCAGTTTTGCCTTGGAAGGCTTCAGATTTGGGATGATTTTTCTGAGTTTTTCAGAGTTATGGACAAGGGAATGAAATGACCTTGGAAAAACACAAGGAAATGTCCCCAGGGCCCATCCCAGACAGGAGTGCAGAGGGAACAGGGATCAAAAACAAGGGAATCTCTTCTCTGCTCCCACCTGGGAACAAGGAGGGATTTGTGTTTCCAAACCAGCTCTGGGTCTGCTGGGGGATAAAACTGGGAGATAAAAGAAACAATGGGGAGGATTCCACTGATGGATGAATGGAAAAAGATAAAATAAACTTTTACAAATAAACTTTGGGTTTGCTGATAAATGAAAATTAGACATTGAAATGAAATGTCTGATAAATGAAACTGGAATATTGAAAGATGAAAGAAACAATGGGGAAAACCCCCTAAATTCCCTAAGAATTAAAATTAAAGGGCAGAGTTATACATTAGAGGGGAATCTTTGGTATTTTGGGGAGTCCGTACCTCTAAAGCACCTCAGAAATTGGGAAAAACCCCTAAATTCCATAAGAATTAAAAAATAAAAGGGAGGGTTATACAATAGAGGGGAATCTTTGGGATCAGGAGTTCTGGGAAGTCTGAATCTCTCAAGTACCTCAGAAATGGGAAAAAAAATCCTCATTTCCCTAAGAATTAAAAATTAAAGGGCAGGGTTATACATTAGAGGGGAATCTTTGGTATTTTGGGGAGTCTGTACCTCTCAAGTACCTCAGAAATGGGGAAAAACCCCTAAATTCCATAGGAATTAAAAATTAAAGGGCAGGGTTATACAATAGAGGGAAATCTTCAGTATCAGGAGTTCTGGGAAGTCTGAACCTCTCAAGCACCTCAGAAATGGGGAAAACCCACTAATTTCTCTAAGAATTAAAAATTAGAGGGCAGGGTTATACAATGGAGGGGAATCTTTGGTATTTTGGTGAAGCCATTCATTACAATGAACAGTAGTTTCTGAGAAAGAAAAGAATTAAAAGACCTGAGGAATAAAAGAATTAAAAGACCTGAGGAATAAAAGAATTAAAAGACACTCTATCAAGGGAAACACAGAAGTTAATAAATAACCTAAAATACATTGTTTGGGAAAACTTTGATTAGATAAGTTAATAAATGATCTAAAATACGCTTACAAAAGAAACTTTGGAATTAGAATATTTGAAGAAGCGAAAGTAGAAGCCAAAAAGTTAAGGTGACCTGCCAAGCTGTCAGAATCAAGCCAAGTGCAACAGTGATTTCTGCCAAGTCATGGAAAAACATGCCAAGGATGACAGGAAAATGCCCAAATTAGGAGAAGCTTAAAATTTAACTAAGGAAGACCAAGAGTTCCTGGAAAACCCCGCCTATACTCCTGCCTGCTTATTAATATGCATATAATAAATGATGTAATCCTTGTTCAAAATTGTATAAAAACCTGCTTTTGCTGTACTTGATTCAGAAATCCACTTGGTGATTTCTCCAACGCGTTGTCAATAAATACCTCCTGCCTATAGACCTCAAATCTAGTCTCTGGGCAGCTTATTATCGCCTTTTGGGGCAAAATTCGGCATCATTGGGAAGTCTCAACCTCTCAAGTACCTCAGAAATGGGGAAAGAGAGGGAAATTGGGATAAAAAGGAGGCTGCGTGCTCCAAAAATCTGAGAGACCCCAGGGCAATGCCCCATGGCCTCTCCCTTTATTGGAATAAAGCAAAAGGATTTCTCTGTCTCCTCTTTGGACACAAACCTCTGGCGTTTACAGATTATTTTTCCTGAACCACTCACAAACCTGCACTGGAAACGATAAAACTTTCCTAACAACTGTCCTAATTAATTGTTTTAATTAAGTTTTCCAGCAGTGCAGCAAGGTTTGTCACCAAATGGGATTTTGGGAGCCCAGTTTGGGGAAGCGGCCGAGCCTTGGAGCTGTGCTGGAAAACCTCGATGGTTTTCAACAAACAAAGCCTGGGACAGGGAGATGTTTTTGCTGGATTTGGACGTGAGGAATGCAGAATTTACGGAGCACAAGGACATTCTGCAGAGCCCAGAGATAAAGGAGAGACATGGGCAGTTCACAGCTGTGCTGGAACCCTCCCTGGCTGGGAAAAAGGCAATAAAGAGACTGAAAATGGGAATGAAACAGCACAAGAAGAGAAATCAATAATCAACAGAGGATGAACTGCTAATTAATGACAATTCTGTAATTTATCGCCAATGGGCGTGAATTTTTTTTGTTGGCTAAAATGTAGAAATGGTGAAAAGTTTTGGAAGTGTGTGGTGAGCAGAGCAAGCTGAAGAAGTTTAATTTTAAAAAAGGATTCCACTGATTGATGAGTAGAAAAAGAGATTTGCTGTCACAAATAATCTTTGGGTTTGCTGATAAATGAAACTGGACATTGAAAGATGAAAGAAACAAAGGGGAAACCCCTAAATGGTCAATGTTCCAAGGAGGGACCCCAGGCTCTCAGTTTTCCTGTTTTGGGGCTCAGGGTGGGTGGGAATTGCCATCGCTCCCTGGTTTGTGTTTTTAGAGGCTCCTGTAGCTCTGGGGATCTCCCGTCCTCTTCCCTCCCTGCTCTCCTTCCTCCTCCTCTCCCCTGGTGAAAATCAGCCCCACCCAGTGTTACAGATACACATTATAATATTGGCTTTTTGCAAATATTCAAATGGATTGTATATGTGTTAAAATAACTTTGTTTTAAAGACATAGTGTGTATTTGTTAATTAAGTTCAGTGAAATAGCTGATATAGTTACATACTATAATATTAAAATATTAAAATGGGTTTTATATATGTTAAAGCAACTTTGTTGTAAAGATATAGTTTGTATTTCTGGTGTTAATTAAGCTCAGTGAAATAGCTGAGATATATACATATTATAATACTGGCTTTTTGCAAATATTAAAACGGACTATATACGTGTGGTGTTAAAGTAACTTTGCTATAAAGACATAGTTTGAATTTGTTAATTAAGCTCAGTGCAACAGATGATATAGATACATACTATAACACTGGCTTTTTGCAAATATTCAAATATATTTTATATGTGTGGTGTTAAAGTAACTTTTCTATATAGTTTGTATTTCTGGTGTTAATTAAGCTCAGTGCAATAGATGACATAGATACACACTATAATACTTTTTGCAAATATTAAAATGGATTGCATATGTGTTAAAGTAACTTTGTTATAAAGATATAGTTTGTATTTGTTAATTAGGCCCAGTGAAATGGCTGATATAGATACATGTTATAATATTAGCTTTTTGCAAATATTAAAATGGATTCTCTATGTGTGGTGTCAAAGTAACTTTGTTATAAAGTTTGTATTTATTAATTAAGTTGAGCGCAATGGCTGATATAGACACACACTATAATATTGGCTTTTGCAAACATTAAATGGATTTTCTACGTGGATGCGCAGGTTTTGTAGTCTCTGTTCTAGTAACTTTGTTATAAATATATAGTTTGTATTTGTTAATTAAGCTCAGTGCAATAGCTGATATAGACACATTATAATACTGGCTTTTTGTAGATATTAAATTGAACTTTATATGTGCTGTGTTAAAGTAACTTTGTTATATAGTTTGTATGTCTGGTGTTACATAAGCTCAGTGCAATAGCTGATATAGATGCACATTATAATAGTGGCATTTTGCAAATATTCAAATGGATTTTATGTGTGTGGAGTTAAAGTAACTTTGCTATTCAGATATAATTTGTATTTCTGTTGCTAATTAAGCTCAATGCGATATCTGACATAGATACACACTATAATACTTTTTGCAAATATTAAAATGGATTGCATATGTGTTAAAGTAACTTTGTTATAAAGATATAGTTTGTATTTGTTAATTAGGCTCAGTGAAATGGCTGATATAGATACATGTTATAATATTAGCTTTTTGCAAATATTAAAATGGATTCTCTATATGTGGTGTTGAAGTAACTTTGTTATAAAGTTTGTATTTGTTAATTAAGTTGAGTGCAATGGCTGATATAGACACATACTATAATATTGGCTTTTGTAAACATTAAATGGATTTTCTACGTGGATGCGCAGGTTTTGTAGTCTCTGTTCTAGTCACTTTGTTATGAATATATAGTTTGTATTTGTTAATTAAGCTCAGTGCAATAGCTGATATAGACACATTATAATACTGGCTTTTTGTAGATATTAAATTGAACTTTATATGTGCTGTGTTAAAGTAACTTTGTTATATAGTTTGTATGTCTGGTGTTACATAAGCTCAGTGCAATAGCTGATATAGATGCACATTATAATAGTGGCATTTTGCAAATATTCAAATGGATTTTATGTGTGTGGAGTTAAAGTAACTTTGCTATTCAGATATAATTTGTATTTCTGTTGCTAATTAAGCTCAGTGCAATAGATGACATAGATACATATAATGTTGGATTTTTGCAAATATTAAAAGGAATGTGTATGGTGTTAAAGTAACTTTGTTATAAAGATTTAGTTTGTGTTTGTTAATTAAGCTGAGTGAAATAGCTGATATAGATACACACTATAATATTGGCTTTTTGCAAATAATAAAATGGATTTTATAAGGGAGATGTTAAAATGACTTTGTTCTAAAGATCTAATTTTTATTTCTGTTATTAATTAAGCTTAGACATAGTAGTGCAATGGCTGATATCAGTGTGCTTGTGTTAAATGCCTGTTTGGATGGGATAAAACCCAATGCACACACAATGAGCACACCTGTACACACAGGGACACACAAAGAGCACACCTGTGCACATGGGGACACACAAAGAGCACACCTGTACACGTGAGGACACACAATGAGCACACCTGTACACGTGAGGACACACAATGAGCACACCTGTGCACACAGGGACACACAATGAGCACACCTGTACACACAGGGACACACAAAGAGCACACCTGTGCACAAGGACACACAATGAGCACACCTGTACATGTGAGGACACACAATGAGCACACCTGTGCACATGGGGACACACAAAGAGCACACCTGTACACGTGAGGACACACAATGAGCACACCTGTGCACATGGGGACACACAGTGAGCACACCTGTGCACATGGGGACACACAATGAGCACACCTGTACACGTGAGGACACACAATGAGCACACCTGTGCACATGGGGGGACACACAATGAGCACACCTGTACACGTGAGGACACACAATGAGCACATCTGTGCACATGGGGGGACACACAATGAGCACACCTGTGCACATGGGGACACACAGTGAGCACACCTGTGCACATGGGGACTCACAATGAGCACACCTGTGCACACGGGGACACACAATGAGCACACCTGTACACAAGGACACACAATGAGCACATCTGTGCACACGGGGACACACAATGAGCACACCTGTGCAGATCTGCCAACCACCAGCACTGTGAAAAGTGCATATTGGGTGGCTCTACACAGATATTTTATATTTGTATATTTGTATATTTGTATATTTGTATATTTGTACATTTCTATATACTGCATGCATTATATTGTATTGATTAGTGGTGCTGTATTAGCATTTTAATAGGATGGTAAATGTAGTTTTGTAGTTAAAACGTCACTTGTGTACTTAAAATAGAAACTATGTACGTGGGATATTTTTTAAAGAGAGGAATGAGGTACTCCCACTGAGATAGCAGCCTCAGGACACCTGAATCCTTCAGAGAAAGAGAATTTATTGCCCCATTACCAGGAGAAATGAACTTCTTCCTGCCTCACTCAGAGAGGATGATGTCGTTAGGATTATGAGGAAGAAGTTGAAGATGACCAGACAGAATCCTGTGTTTGGATGGAATTTATGCATCATGGATGAGGTGTATGAATATGCAACCGGCTGTTGCTTTTAAGGGTTAATCCTCTGTTAACGTGGGTCCTTTCTGGGCTTATTTTGCCCAAAAAAAGTTACCCAGACTGTCTGTAACTCTTTGTTTTTATTGTCTCATGTTGTCCTAATCCCAATTGTCCAAATTTTTATTACTCTAATTTCATTACTATTTTTATAACCATTTCATTACCATTAAACTTTTAAAATTTCAAACCCGAGTGATTGGCGGTTTTCACATTCCCACCTTGCTCAGCCCTGCAGAGCCGTCAGGATCCAGAGGCAGAAGCTGACACTGCCCAGACAGAATCCTGTGTTTGGATGGAATTTATGCATCATGCATGAGGTGTATGAATATGCAACAGGCTGTTGCTTTAAGGGTTAATCCTCTGTTAACGTGGGTCCTTTTTGGGCTCATTTTGCCCAGAAAAGGTCCCGGACATCCATAACTCTTTGTTCTTATTGTCTCATATTGTCCTAATCCAAATTGTCCAAATTTTTATTACTCTAATTATATTGCTATTTTTATAACCATTTTATTATCATTAAACTTTTAAAAATTTTAAAAACAAGCGATAGGCGTTTTTCACAGCGCTCACCCCTGAGGGCAGTGAGGGCCAGGCCCAAAACTGGAGGTGATAAAGAGAAGGAGACAAAATCAAGCCAAGAAACAGCCGGCTCTAAAAGGCGGCCCCGAGGAGGGGCCACGCAAAATAGGTCATGAATATGCAAACTAGTTTATGAATATGCATACAAATCTATGAATATGCAAAGAATGATGTAAGGGAAAAGGTATTTAAGGGGTGTCCCTGCAGATAACAGTGCGGGCTTGGTTGATGCCATAATAACCTCTGCTCTGTGGTCCTTATCTCCTATCGTCCTTTATTGAACTTTTTACATTTTATCAGGAGAGTGAATGTGTTTTTCACATGAACTTCGCTCTATAGTCCTTGTCTCCTATTGTTCTTTATTAAATTCTACATTTTCACAGGAAAGTGACCGTGTTTTCCACACCTTTGCTCTGTTCCCCTTGTCTATCATCCTTTATAAAGCTTTTTATAATTTACATTTTCACAAGAGAGTGACCGTGTTTTTCACATAACCCTTGCTCTGTGGCCCTTGTCTCCTATCACCCTTTATTAAACTTACACGTTCACAGGACACTGACTGTGGTTTTTCACATAACCTTTACTCTGTTCTCCTTGTCTCCTACTGTCCATTATTGAACTTTTAAAATGTTCACAGAACAGTGAATGTGTCTTTCACACCTTTGCTCTGTGGTCCTTGTCTACTACTGTCCTTTATAAAACTTTTAAATTTTCACGAGAGTGAATGTATTTTTCACATAACCTTTGCTGTTCTCTTTGTCTCCTATTGTTCTTTATTAAACTTTTTTACATTTTCACAGGACAGTGAATGTGTTTTTCACACCACCTTTGCTCTGTGGTTCTTTTTCTCCTATGGTCCTTTATAAAACTTTTAAATTTTCACGTGAAAGTGACTGTATTTTTCACACCTTTGCTCTATAGTCCTGGTCTCCTATTGTCCTTTATAAAACTTTTTAAATGTTCACATGAGAGTGAACGTGTTTTTCACACCACCTTTGCTCTGTGGTCCTTGTCTCCTATTGTCTTTTATAAAACTCTTAAATTTTCACATGAGAGTGACTGTGTTTTTCACACTTTTGCTCTGTGGTCCTTGTCTCCTATTATCCTTTACTAAACTTTTTACACGTTCACAGGACACTGACTGTGGTTTTTTATATAACCTCCGCTCTGTTCTCCTTGTCCCCTACTGTCCTTTATTGAATTTTTTACATTTTCACTGGAGAGTGAATGTGTTTTTCACATAACTTTTGATCTGTGGTCCTTGTCTGCTACTGTCCTTTATAAAACTTTTTACATGTTCACAAGAGTGACTGTGTTTTTCACATAACCTTGCTCTGTTCTCTTTGTCTCCTATTGTTCTTTACTAAACTTTTTACATTTTCACAGGACAGTGAATGTGTTTTTCACACCTTTGCTCTGTTCTCCTTGTCTCCTATCATCCTTTATTAAACTGGGGATTAATTAATGATTTATTAAACCTGGCTGTTCCACCTGAGCCTGTATGAACCCATCGAGCGGGCGCCCCAAAACCTGCAGCACCCAAACCTGCAGCACCCCAAAACCTGCAGCACCCCAAAACTGCAGCACCCAAAACTGCAGCACCCAAAACTGCAGCACCCCAAAACCTGCAGCACCCCAAAACACAGCGAGTATTCCTCCCACCTGCACCACTCCACCCACAGCACCCCAAACTAACAGCACCCCAAAACAGCACCCCAAAATCCCACCGCAGCATCCCCTCCAGCCCCACAGGTGGGGTGCAGGGCCAGGTGAGCCCCCCAAATCTCCTGCAGGTGTTCCAGCCCATGCCAGGGCACACAGGGAGGGGGGGTCACACCCACAGCCGGTTTTGGGGTCCCAGCCCTGGCCTGGTTTGGGGAGGGGTCCCAACCCCGGCCAGTTTTGGGGTCCCAGCCATGGCCAGTTTTGGAGTCTCACCCCCAGCCCGGTTTTGGGGTGGAGGTCTTACCCCTCGGGCCAGTTTTGGGGTCCCCCTCCCCAGCCCGGTTTTGGGGTCCCAGCCCCATTTTGGGGTCCCAGCCCATTTTGGGGTTCCAGCCCCATTTTGGGGTCCCAGCCCAGTTTTGGAGTCCCAGCCCATTTTGGGGTTCCAGCCCGTTTTGGGGTCCCAGCCCCATTTTGGGGTTCCAGCCCCATTTTGGGGTCCCAGCCCATTTTGGGGTCCCAGCCCCGTTTTGGGGTCCCAGCCTAGTTTTGGGGTCCCAGCCCCATTTTAGGGTCCCAGCCCATTTTGGGGTCCCAGCCCAGTTTTGGGGTCCCAGCCCATTTTGGGGTCCCAGTCCATTTTGGGGTCCCAGCCCATTTTGGGGTCCCAGCCCCATTTTGGGGTCCCAGCCCCGTTTTGGGGTTCCAGTCCCATTTTGGGGTCCCAGCCCATTTTGGGGTTCCAGCCCCATTTTAGGGTCCCAGGCCGGTTTTGGGGTCCCAGCCCTGTTTTGGGGTCCCAGCCCCATTTTAGGGTCCCAGGCCGGTTTTGGGGTCCCAGCCCTGTTTTGGGGTCCCAGCCCCATTTTGGGGTCCCAGCCCGTTTTGGGGTCCCAGCCCGTTTTGGGGTCCGTACCTGCTCGTTGACCGTCAGCAGGGCCTCCTGGGGCTGCCCCGGGCACGGCTCCATGGTGGGCTGGCACAGGTGGGGAGGGTCACACCTGCCACATGCTGCACGAGGGGACAACAGGGGGCTGTCACCAACCTGGGGGTCCCCGGGGGGATTTGGGGTTCTGGGATTCCTCTCACCCCCTTTGAAACCCTAAAAACCTGGGATGGGCCAGGTGAAATCACCTCTGTAGAGCCCACAGAGGTCCCCAAATCTCCAGGTGACACCTGGCTGCCCCCACAAGCCCCTGGTGGCCCCTGAGGGCACCCAAACTGTTGGGGACACTTTTCTCAGCAGTCACAGGTGGGTGGGCTCTGGATTCATCCCCCAGGTGGGTTCACCTGCCCCACAGAGCTGCCAGGATCGGGGGGAACACCCCAAAATCCTGGGGCAGCTTCTTCCTCCTCCCGAGGCTGGAAAAGATGGGGAAAGGTGGAAAAGGTGGGAAAAGGTGGAAAAGGTGGGAAAAGGTGGCAAAGCTTCTGCTGCTCCCTGTCCCAGGTGGGCCCATCCCCTCCCCAGCCCCCAGTCCTGTCAGACAGGGAAGGGAAATGGGGGGATGGGAGGGGGAAGGAAGGGAATCCCATGGATTTTGGGGGTCCCAGGTACTCACCCACTGCTCGTTCTGGGGTGAGGGACCCTCCCTCTGCACTCGGGGCTGGCTGGGGCTCCTGCCCCCCGGCCTGGGCTGGGGGCGCCTGGGGGCTCCCAGATTTCAGGGTTCCCAGGTTTTGGGGCTCCCAGGTTTCAAGGTTCCCGAGGTTTCAGGGTTCCTGGGGTTTTGGGGTTCCCGAGGTTTCAGAGCTCCCAGGTTTCAGGGTTCCCAGGGTTTCAGGGCTCCGCCTTTCTGCTGTCCTGGCTGCAGCTCTCAGGAAATCTGGGTTCTGGCTCTCTGGGTTTTGGGGTCTCTGCGCTCCAACTTTCCAGGATTTGGGGTCTCTGGGCTCTGGGTTTTAGGGTCTCTGGGCTCCAGCTCTCTGGGTTTTGGGGTTTCCAGGCCCTGGCTCTCCGGTTTTGGGGTCTCTGGCTCTCTGGCTCTTAGGGTCTCTGGGCTCCAGGTCTGCAGGTTTTGGGGTCTCTGGGCTCCGGCTCTCTGGGTTTTGGGGTGTCTGTTTTCTGGCTCTTCAGGATCTGGGGTCTCTGGGCTCCCGTTCTGCAGGTTTTGGGGTCTCCGGGCCCTGGCTCTCTGGTTTTGGGGTCTCTGGCTCTCTGGGTTTTAGGGTCTCTGGGCTCTGGCTCTCCGGTTTTGGGCTGTCTGTTCTCCGGCTCCTCAGGATTTGGGGTCTCTGGTTCTCTGGTTTTTGGGGTCTCTGAGCTCTGGCTCTCTGGGTTTTAGGGTCTCTGGGCTCCAACTCTGCAGGATTTGGGGTCTCTGGGCTCCGGCTGTGCAGATTTTGGGGTCTCTGGGCTCCGGCTCTCTGGGTTTTGGGGTGCCTGGGCTCTGGGTTTCAGGGTTTTGGGGTCTCTGGGCTCCGGCTCTCTGGTTTTCAGGTCTCTGGGCTCTGGTTCTGCAGGATTTGGGGTCTCTGTTCTCCGACTCTGCAGGAGTTGGGGTCTCTGGCCTTGGCTCTGCAGGTTTTGGGGTCTCTGGGCTCCAGCTGTGCAGGTTTTGGGGTCTCTGTGCTCTGGCTCTCTGGTTTTGGGTTCTCTGTGCTCCGGTTCTGTAGGATTTGGGGTCTCTAGGTTCTGGCTCTCTGGGTTTCAGGGTCTCTGGGCTCCAGCTCTCTGTTTTTGGGGTCTCCAGGCTCCGGCTGTGCAGGTTTTGGGGTCTCTGAGCTCCGGCTTTTGGGGTCTCTGGGCTCTGGCTCTGCAGGATTTGGGATCTCTGAGCTCTGTTTTTTGGGGTCTCTGGGCTCCGGCTCTCTGGGTTTTGGGGTGTCTGGGTTCCGTTTTCTGGGGTCTCTGGGCTCTGGTTTTGGGGTTTCTGGCTCCGGCTCTCTGCGGTTCTGCCCCTCCTGGTTTTTTGGCTCCTCCGAGTTTTGGGGTGCCTGGGTTTGGCCTGGAGGAACACAAAACATTGGAGATGTTCCCGTGCCGAGCTCTGGCTGCTCCTGTGCTCCCCAAAAACCTGGGAGCCCCAGGATCCCCCCCTAAAGATCCCCCCAAAAAGGAGGAGTTTGGGAAAGGTGACTCATTCAGGAGAAATAGAAAAGTTTCAAGGAGAAATCCTTGGATTTCTCTTTGCTGCGGCTGCTGGGAGGAGACACAAATAACCCGGGAGAGAAGACTAATTAACGAGCCAATTAATCAGACATTTGTGATTCCAGGCTGGATGCAGGTGGGCATCCAGCTCCAGATCCTTTCCCCATCACACATCCCGATTTTCACACTTTTTGGGGCATTTTTTGGCATTTAATGTGACAAATCATTTATGCAGATGGTGGTGAGGGCAGGCTGGGAGGAGCAGCCACGGAGCAACAGATGGAGGGAAGGCATAAAATGCATAAAATATTAATAAAAATATTAAAAAATAAAGAAAGAGGGGAAAAAAGGTGAGAGAAGGATATTTAGGATGCTCCCAGTCTCCATGTGGATTTAATTTCCATGTTAATTAAGTGTTGATTAGGCAGAGATAGGTCCAAAAGTTGGACCCATAATTTTTATATTTTGGGTTTATTCTCATTATTATTATTATTATTATTATTATTATTATTATTATTATTATTATTATTAATATTATCATTATCATTATCATTATCATTATCATTATCATTATCATTATCATTATTATGTTTTGGTGTTCAATAATAACAATAACAATAACAATAACAATTATAATAACGATAATTATTAAAATAATAAAAACAAATAACAACAAACTCAAAACATAATAATGATGATAATAATAAAAATAAAAATAATAAACCAAAATAATAATAAAACCAAAACATGATAATGATGATAATAATAGCAAAACAAAACATAATAATTATAATAATAACAATAACAATAATGAAATAATATAAACCCAAAACATTATAATGATCATGATAATGATGATAATGATGCTAACGATGATAATGATAATAATAGTCAAACAAAACATAGTAGTGAAAAAAAAAATGGAATAATAAACCCAAAACATAATAATTATAATGATAATAATAAAATAAAAATAATAAAACCAAGTAATAATAAAACACAAACATAATAGTAATAATAATAATAATAATAATAATAATAACAATAATAATAATAAAACAGGGGGCAGGATCCCGACCCCAAAAGGAGTGGCAGCATTTCTGGAGCCCCTGGCACCGGTAGCAGCCTGCAGTGCTGTCATTGGGATATTTTATGAAAATCCTTTCGCTAGGATTTTTCCCCTGAGGAGCCTCAGAAAAGAAATGTAAACAAGAATTATCTGATTGCTTGGAATGTGGTCTGCAGATGGTTTAGCTACAGGTGAATCTTTGATTGGTCCCATGTCAATTGTTTTTATTTGATGACCAATCATGATCCAGCTATGTCGAGGCTCTGAGCAGTCACAAGTTTTTATTCTTCATTCTTTTAAAGCCTTCTGATGTCTCCTTTCTCTTTCTTTTAGTATATTATTTTATTACATATATATATATATATATATATATATATATATACATATAATTTATATATAATATATTATTTATTACCATCATATATTATTTATCATATACATATTATATTATATTATATTATATTATATTATATTATATCATATTATATTATATTATATTATATTTCATACAATATTTATATCATATATAATATATTATTTATATATAACATATTATTTATTATCTAATGATATATATTTAATATAATACATATAATAAAATAATAAATCAGCCTCCTGAAACATGGAGTGAAGATTCTCATCTCTCCCCTGGTCCTGGGGACCCCCAAACACAACCCCACAGGGGCACCCCAGAGTTTCCATTCCCAGGATTGGGATCCCTGCCAAGCCAGGGCAGAGTTTGGTGCCCTCAAACAGAACCTGGAGGGCGATGCCAGGGCCTGAGTGCCCCCGAGGGCACGGGACAGCCTGGGGGGCAGCACAGGGGGTGGGGGCACGGGAACCCCTGGGACTGCAACCCGTGGGGTCAATGGGATCCATGGGATTGATGGGATGGGATCAATAGAATCAATGGGATCAATGGGATTGATGGGATCAGTGGGATGGGATCAGTGGGATGGGATCAATGGGATCAATGGGATTGGATCAATGGGATCCATGGGTTGGATTCAATGGGATTGGATCAATGGGATTGGATCAATGCGATCAATGGGATGGGATCAATAGGATCAACGGGATCAATGGGATCAATGGGTTTGGGTCAACATCATCAACAAGATCAATGGGATCAAGGGGATTGGATCAATAGGATCAGCAGGATCAATGGGATCAGTGGGAGGGGATCAATGGAATCAATGGGATGGGATGGGATGGGATGGGATGGGATGGGATGGGATGGGATGGGATCAATGGGATCAATGAGATCAATGGGAAGGGATGAATGGAATGTGATGGGATCAATGGGAGAGCAAGTGATCAATGGGATCAATGAGATGGGATGGGATCAATGGGATTGATGGGATCAATAGGATAAACAGGATCAATGGGATGGGATCAGTGGGATCAACAGGATCAATGGGATCGGTGGGATTGATGGGATGGGATCAATGGAATCAATGGGAGAGGATCAATGGGATCGATGGGATGGGATCAATGGGATCAACGGGATGAGATGGGATCAATGGGATTGATAGGATCAATGGGATCAATGGGATTGGATCAATAGGATCAACAGGATCAATGGGATCAATGAGATGGGATCGATAGGATAGATGGGATGGGATAGGATTGATGGGATGCTATCAACGGGATCAACAGGATGAATTGGATGGGATAAATGGGATGAAATGGGATGGGATCAATAAGATCAACAGGATCCATGGGATAGCATCAATAGAATCAATGGGATCAATGGGATGGGATCAACGGGATCAATGGGATGGGATGAGGGGTCAGTGTTGTGCCCCCACTGTCCCTTTGGGGGGTCATGTGGGGTGCAGGGGTTGAAGCACAAGAGTCACCCTGGGATGGCCATGGATGGAGGGGCTGAGGACAGGTAGGACAGATTTGGGGGGGCACAGGACAACCCAGCCCCACCCCTTCCCCCCAAAGTGAGGACCCCCATGGCCCCCACCCCTGTGCAGCTCCCAGGGAAGGTCCCCCCACCCCAAAACCACCAAAGGAGGGGCTCGAGGTGGCTGTGGGGGCAATGCCTGCCTCTATGGGATGCTCAGTCCCCCCAAACCCTCACAGTCCCCTCCCACTGTTCTGCAGCACCCCAAAATGTCCTTGGACCACCCCATACCTCGGTACCCCCCTGCAATTCCCCTGCCCTGCTTTCCCCCCAAAATCCCACTGCCTCCCTTCTGGGGGTCCCAACAGGACCCCAATAACATCCTGCCCCCCTCTGCCCTATTTCTCTTCTCCTGCACCCCAAAACTCAGCCCCGAACTCCTCCTGCTCCCCCCACCTGGGCATTCATCCCCCCCTTCCCTGTCCCGGGGGTCTCCAGCCCCCTCCTCTCATTTCCCTGACCCCCTCAATTCCGAGGTGACCCAGGGACCCTCACTAACCCAAAGCCCCCCCAAATCCTCACCACCCCCCTCTGCCCCCACTCAGAGCCTTTGTGTCCCCCCCGTTCTCCCCAATTCCCCCCCAGACCCCCCCAAGCCTCTCTCACCCCCAAACTGCCTTTGCCCCCCAAATCCCTGGGCAGGACCCCAAAACTGTCCCCACCCCTCACCCCATTTGAGGGGTCCCAGATTGGGGATCCAGGGTTTGAGGGGTCCTCTCCTGCCCCCCCCCCCCCCGATCCCCCTTCCCTGCCCCGGGGCTCTCCAGCCCCTCCACCCCATTCCTGAACCCCAAAATTGAGGGGAGACCCCGGGGACCCCCCTCACCCCCCATTTCTGTGCCCCCCAACACGAGGTGTCCCCCAGCTTCCCCCACAAACCCAGCACTCCCTCCAATCTGTCTGTCCCCCCCAAATCCCCCTTGGACCCCCCACAATGTCCTGCCCCCCTCAGCGCTGCTTCTCCTCTCCAACACCCCAAAATCCACCCCCAGCACCCCCAGATTCCTCATGCCCCGCTCAGGGCTGTCACCTCCGTTCCCTGCCCCCCCCCCAGTTCTCCATTCCCCCCCCTTCACGGATCCCCCCCCCCAAATTCCGGGGTGCCCCCAGGGACCTCAATTGTGCGAGGTGCCCCCCGCTCCCACCTGCCCCCACTCGGAGACTTCGTGACCCCCCCCAGCTCCCCCCCAGACCCCCCCAAGCCTCTCTCACCCCCAAACCGCCTTTGCCCCCCAAATCCCGAGGGCCCCTCCCCGGGCAGGACCCCAAAATTGTCCCCAACCCTGTGTCTCCGATCCTGCACCCTGAGCCCACCGCCCGCACCCCCAAATCCTCCTGCCCCCCCCCCGATCCCCCTTCCCTGCCCCGGGGCTCTCCAGCCCCTCCTCCCATTCCTGGACCCCAAAATCGAGGGGAGACCCCGGGGACCCCCCTCACCCCCATTTCTGTGTCCCCCAACACGAGGTGTCCCCCAGCTTCCCCCACAAACCCAGCACTCCCCCCATTCTGTCAATCCCCCCCAAATCCCCCTTAGACCCCCCCCGGCAGGACCCCCACAATGTCCTGCCCCCCTCAGCGCTGCTTCTCCTCTCCAACACCCCCAAACCCACCCCCTGCCCCCCAAATTCCGCATGCCCTGCTCAGGGCTGTCACCTCTGTTCCCTGCCCCCAATTTCTCCATTACCCTCATTCACGGATCCCCCCCCAAATTCCGGGGTGCCCCCAGGGACCCCAATTGTGCGAGGTGCCCCCCACTCCCATCTGCCCCCACTCGGAGACTTCGTGACCCCCCAGTTCCCCCCCAGACCCCCCCAAGCCTCTCTCACCCCCAAACCGCCTTTGCCCCCCAAATCCCGGTGGTCCCTCCCAGGGCAGGACCCCAAAACTGCCCCAAACCCGCCCTGTGCCCCCCCGGATATCCCCCCTTTCGCTGCCCCGGGGCTCTCCAGCCCCCCTTTCCTGCCCCCCCAATTCCGGGGTCCCCCCAGGGGTGTCCTCTAATCCGGGGTTCCCCCTGGCACCCCTCGATCCCCCCCAGTCCCCACCGTGCCCCCCCCCAGTTCCTGCGCGTCTCTCCCCAGTTCCTCCCAGTTCTCCCAGTTCCGCTCCCGGCCCCCCCGCCCCTCTCCGAGCCCCCCTGCCCCCTCAATCTCCCCTGACCCCCCTTTCCCCCCCAAATCTCGCTGCCCCCCCCGCTGTCCCCCCGTTTTCCGCCGTTTTCTCCCGTTCCCCGCCCCCCCCAGCGCTCTTTATCATAAATATATAAATTATGCTAATTACGCCATTGCATATTCACCGCGCCGGGCCCGCCGCCCCCCGCCCGCCCCGGCCCCGCACTCACCGAGCCGGGGGTCGGGGGTCCGGGGGAGCCCCGGGGGGGTCGGGGGGGTCCCCGGCGCTCTCGCCGCTCCCGCGATCGCCGCGGCGGCCGCGGAGGCGGCGGCACAAAGGGGCGGGGGGCGGCGGCGGCCCCGGCAGCGCGGGCCGGGTGCGGGCCCCGGGGGGCGGTCACGGGGGGCTCGGTGCCCACGGGGGGGGGTCACGGGGGGCTCGGTGCCGCCCGGGGGGTCCCGCCGGGGGAGCGGCGGCGCTGCCCGGGGTTTCGGGGCTGCTGCGTCATGAACATAATTTATGCGCAGGCCGCTGCCGCAGGCGCCGTGCCGGCCGCCGCCGCTGGGGGCGCTGCGAGCGACGACCGGGAGCACCGGGAGCACCGGGAGAACCGGGAGAGGGACCCGGGACAGGGACCCCCGAGACCCCCGGGACAGGGACCCCGGGACAGGGACACGGGACAAGGGACCCGGGACAGGGACACGGGACACAGACCCCGGGACAGAGACACGGGACAGGGACCCCCGAGACCCCCGGGACAGGGACCCAGGACAGGGAGTGCCGCCGCGCACAGCCCGGGAGCCCCGGAGAGGGACTCGGGACAGAGACCCCGGGAAGGGGATCCCTGGAGAAGGACCCCAGAGACCCCCGGGACAGAGACCCGGGACAGGGACCCCTGAGAGCCCCGGGAGAGGGACCCGGCAGAGGGACTCGGGACAGAGGCCCCAGAGACCCCTGGGAGAGGAGCCCGGGGCAAAGACCGGGACAGAGACGCCTGAGACCCCCGGAACCCCCGGGAGAGGGAGCCGGGATAGAGACCCCTGAGACCCCCAGGAGAGGAACCCGGGACAGGGACCCCCGGGACAGAGACCCCGGGACGGGGATCCCGGGAGAAGGACCCCAGAGACGCCCGGGAGAGGACCCCGGGACAGGGAGCTCCGTCGCAGAGAGCCCGGGAGCCCCGGGACCACCGGGAGAGGAACCCAGGACAGCGACCCCCGGGCAGGAACCCGGTAGAGGGACCCGGGACAGAGACCTCTGAGAGCCCCGGGAGAGGGACCCTCGAGACAGGAGCGGAGAACCCCGGGACAGGGACCGCGGAACAGGGACCCAGGACAGAGATCACCGGGAGAGGAACCCGGGACAGGGATCCCAGAGACCCCCGGGTCAGGGACCCCCGGGAGAGGAACCTGCAACGGAGATCACCTGGAGAGGGACCCCAGAGACCCTCGGGACAGAGACTCCCGGGAAAGAGACCCAAGAGACCCCCGGGACAGGGACCCTGTGACGCCTGGGAGACTCCCGAGTCCATCCAGAGACCCCCACTGGGACAGAGACCCCAAGACCCCAGAGATCCTCGGCACAGAGACCCCCTGAGACCATTCAGAGACCCCCTCACAATGGGATAGAGACCCCCGAGACCCCCCCTGGACACCCTCTGGACACCCCCGAGCCAGACGCCCCAGAGAGACCCCAGAGCTGGAGACCCCTCCGGGAACCCCCAAAATCCAGAGGCTGCCGAGATGGCCCCGGCCCAAAGACCCCCTGAGCCAGCGACCCCCCCCCCCCAACAACAGAGGGACACCCCAGAGCCCCCGGGGTCTGAGGCACCAGGGACACCCCCAGAACCAGAAACCCCGAAACAGAGACCCCCGAGCTGCAGAGGCCTCCTCAGCCCTGGAACCCCAAAACCAGAGACCCTCCCCAGACCTGAACCACCTCCAGCCCCAAGACCCCCAAATCAGAGGTTCCCAGCCCAGAAACCCCCAAACCCAGCCCCGAAGTGCCAGGACCCCCAAAACCCTGAATCGCTAATCCACGACCCCCAAACCTCAGACCCCGAAGTGCCAAGACCCCCCCAGACCCTGGATCCTCAATCCAGGACCCCCCAAACCCCAGATCCCCAATCCAGGACCCCCAAAACCCTGAATCCCTAATTCAGGATTCCTCAAACCCCAGACCCCGAAGTGCCCCAATCCAGGACCATCCAAACCCCAGACCGCCAATTCCAGAACCCCCAAACCCCGGATCCCCAATTCCAGACCCCCCAAAACCCCAGACTCAGAGTGCCAGGACACCCCAAACCCCAGATCCCCCATCCAGGACCCCCCTAACAGCCAGATCGCCAATTCCAGACCCCCCCCCCAGACCCTGGATCCCCAATCCAGGACCCCCACAAAACCCCAGACCGCCAATTCCAGACCCCTCAAAACCCCAGACCCGAAGTGCCAGGACCCTCAAACCCCGAATCCCCAATCCTGAACCCCCCAAACCCCAAATCTCCAATCCTGGACCCCCTAAACCCCAGATCCCGAATCCAGGACTTCCCAAATGCCGGACCCTGAAGTGCCAGGAGCCCCCAAACCCCGGATCCCCAGTCCACGATCCCCCCAAAACCTCAAATCCCCAATTCCAGGCCCCCCAAACCCCGAATCCCCAATCCAGGACCCCCCAAAACCCCAAATCCCCAATCCAGGACCTCCCCAAACCTCACACCCAGAGTGCCAAGACCCCTCAAAGCCTGGATCCCCAAACACCAGATCCTAAATCCAGGACCCCCAAAAGCCCTGAACTCCCAATCTCGGAGCCCCCCAAACCCCAGACCCTGAAGTGCCAGGACCCCCCAAACCCCAAATCTCCAATCCACGATTCCCCCAAAACCCTGGATCCGCAATTCCGGACCCCTCCCAAACCCCGAATCCCCAATCCAGGACCCCCCCAAATCCCAAATCCCCAATTCCAGACCCCCCCAAAAATCCCTGAATCCCCAATCCCAGACCTCCCCAAACCCCAAATCCCCAATTCCAGACCCCCCAAAACCCCAAACCCCAAAGTGCCAGAACCCCCCCAGACCCTGTATCCCCAATCCAGGACCCCCAAAACCCCAAATCTCCAATTCCAGAGCCCCCAAACCCCTGAACCCCCAATCTCGGAGCGCCCCAGGCCCCCCCAGACGAGAGAGGACAAAGGGGACAGGACCCAACGTTAATGACCCCAGAGCCAGCCCGACCCCTCGTCATTAATATCATTAATATTCATTAATATTCTAATTAGCCCAGGTGCACCTGTTATTGGCGGCCGCAGCCCGGTTCTGCAGGGCTCATTTGCATACGCGCTGCCGTGATTATGAATATTTAATCCGAATCGTTAAATACCTACAGCTAGTTAAATGCCGGGCTCATTTGCATACATTTGCATAGCGCGAATGGTTTTTGCGTACGGGGAGAGGAAAACAGCTCGGGTGGGGGGGCGGATTTTAATTAACAAAGACTCAGAGGGGGGGATAGGGGGGTATGGAGGGAGGGGCACTCCTAAATGGGTCTGGGGTCCCTATATGGGTCTGGGGGACTGGGGAGGGGAGTAGAGGGGTTCCTAAATAGGTCTGGGGATCTTTAAATGGGTCTGGGGGGTCCCTAAAAGGGTATGGGGGTCCCTAGGTGGGGTCTGGGGGTTCCTAGGAGGGGTCTGGGGTCCCTAAATGGGACTGGAGGGTCTTTAAATGGGTCTGGGGTCCCTAAATGGATCTGGGGGTCCCTAAACGGGTCTAGGCGACTGGGGAGGGGTCTGCGGGTACCTAAAGGGGTCTGGGGGACTGGGAAGGGGAGGAGAGGGGTCCCTAAATGGGTCTGGGATTCCTAAATACGTCTGGGGGTCTTTAAATGGGTCTGGGGTCCCTAAATGGGTCTGGGGGACTGGGCAGGGGGGGAGATGGATCTCTAAATGGGTCTGGGGGTACCTAAAAGGGTCTGGGGGTCCCTAAATAAGTTTGGGGGTCCCTAAATTTGGTCTGGGGTTCCTAATTGGGTCTGGGGGACTGGGAGGAGGGGGAGAGGGGTCCCTAAATGGGTCTGGGGGCCATAAATGGGTCTGGGGTTCCTAAACAAGTGTGGGGGTCCTTAAATGGGTCTGAGGGTCCCCAAATGGGTCTGGGGGGGTCTTTAAATGGGTCTGGGGGTCTCTAAGCTGGGTCTGGGGTCCCCAGGCGGCGTCTGAGCTCAGCTCGGGGTCCCACGGCCGCCCCCTCCCCCTTTAATGATAAATCCGATTTGTTTCCATTTCTGCGCCTTGTGAGGGTGAGGAACATTACCCCTCATGAATTATTCATGAGCACACCCCACGGCCAGCAGGCTTATTTGCATATTCATGCCGCAGCTGCTGCATTATTCATGAGCGGGAGGAAAAGGCGAAATTCGAGTCCTGACAGTGGGGGCGGAATGAGGGGAGAAAAATCCCCCCCAAAAATGGGAATTTGGGGCTTTTAGGGGCATTTTCCAATCTAAGGGGGCTCTTAATCATACATGAATTATTTATATATACTAATACTAATACTAATACTAATACTAATACTAATACTAATATTGGTGTGATACACAGTATATATATTTTTGTACTGTACATTCTCTTACTTTATCAGGATTTAATTAATATTTTAATATATTTTACTATTATGCTATATGTTGTGCATTTATATAGAAATTATTGCCATATATTCATGTTATACAATTTAACATAACATAACATTATTATGTTATATAATATAATATATATAATATAATACAATATAATATAACATAACACAACATAACATAATATAATATAATATTGTAATATTTTTATAGCTGTTATATACATTATATATATTTTTGTACTATATATTCTCTCATTTTATCAGGATTCAGTGAATATATTTAATATATTATACTATTGTGCTATATATTGGGCATTTTTATATATATTTACTGGCATATATTAATATACTATATATATATATATTGTTATATAATATATATAAGATATAGAATATATAAATATACATTTATATTCACAAATATATAATATATACATATTAAATAAATTATATTAAAAATTACATAAATATATATTATCTATATTTATATTGTATAATACATATCTTTATATATTATATTATGGGAATTTGAAACTTTCGGGGGCATTTCACAACCTAAGGGGGCTCTTTAATGATACAGAGATTTATGGATTATTTTATAGAGCTTTATATGGGTGTGATACACATGATATTAATTTTATGTGCTATATATTCTCCTATTTATTTATATTTTATAGATGATATGCATGTTTACATATAATAAATTTATATATTATATATTTAAATATATAAATCTAAAATAAAGAATATAAAATCTATAAAATCTATTTTATATTTTATACAATATATTATATGTTACTTATTTTTATATACATATATTTATATATTATGCATTACAATATTTCTCTCTCTTAATGCATAATTATGATTTTTGTACTAATATATTATTACAATAATTAATATAATGTTTTATTCATTAATCCTTATTAATATGTATTCCTATATATGATACCCTACACCATTATAATAAATTTTTAATGTGGGTTTGGGACAGGTGAGATTTATGTATAATTCTAGTATGAATTACATATCTCTAAAGGTTTTATAGGTATTTTATAAATAGGTTTTTATAGGTAGTTTATAGGTATAATACTTAGGCATTTTATAAATACTTTATCAATACTTATTTTAACTGTACTTTATTTATTTTAACTGTACTTTATATTAAATTCTAATGTTATATTATGTTATTTATATTAAATTTTTATCCTTATCAATGCACAAATATAAATCTCTGTCATTTTATCCCAGTATTTCCTGTTATTCTCGATATTTGAAATCGATTTCATTTTTAAAAGAGAATTTCCAGAACCTCTTTAAGGCCCCAGACCCCGTTTAGGGACCCCTCCCCTTCAGCCCCTCCCCCCCGCCGTGACCCCGCCCCCTTTGGGACCCTCCCTCATTCCCTCCCCGACTTTTCCCGCGGTCCCTTTAAGATCGCGTGGCCCCGCCCCGAACGCGATGACGTCACGACGTCCGCTTCCTGTCCTGCTTCCTGCCCCGTCCCTCACCCTCCCCCACGGGCCGCCCCCGCCTCCTCCTCCTCCTCCTCCTCCTCGCTCCCCGCCGTGCCCGCGGGAGCCGCCGCCGCCATGAACGGCAAAGGCAAGGCCGGCCGGGCCCTCGGTGCCCTCAGCGGAGCCGCCAGGCCCGGCCGGGAGCGCCGCCCGGGGCCGCGGCGCCTTTAAGGGCGCGTGAGGGGCGGGGTCGTGCGGTCTGAGGGGGCGTGGCCAGGGTTGCCATAGAGACGCGTGCTCAGCCTCGCTTTGAGCCGGGAGGCGGGGCTGGGGGAGAAACCATGGGGAGGGGGCGGGGGGGGGGTGTGAGACCCTGGGGGAGATACCATGGAAGGGGGCACAGGGGGGAGATGTGAGGCTTTGGGAGGAGATACCATGGGGGGGGGGCTAATGAGGGGTGTGAGGCGCTGGGGGGAAATACTATGGGGTGGACGTGGAGGGGTGTGAGGCTTGAGGGGGGAGATACCATGGGGAGGGGGCAAAGGGGAGGTGTGAGACCCTGGGGCGAGATACCATGGGAGGGGGCACAGGGGGGTGTGAGGATTTGGGGGGGGGCACGGGGGTGTGTGAGGGTTTTTGGAATTGTGGGGGAGATACCATGGTGGGGGGGAGGGGGCTGTCTGAGGATTTGTGGGGAGTTTCCTTGGGAGGGGGCGCGGGGGGGCTGAGGATTTTGGGGGGGAGATACCATGGGGGGGGGTGATGGGGGGATGTGAGGATTTGGGGGGGAAATACCACGGGAGAGGGAGGAGGGGGGTGTGAGGCCTGAGGGGGTGATACCATAGGGGAGGCGTGGGGGGGGATGCCTGAGGCTTTGCGGGGGGAGGGGGTGCCAGCATTGGGGGGACACTGAGGCCGGGCTGATGCCGCGGGGGAGCTGCCTGGGGGGGCACAGGGTGGGCAGCGGTGGGGCTGAAGCCCAGGGGTGGGCACAGTGCACGGGGGCGATGCCCAGGGGGGCACAGGGTGGGCAGTGATGGCACCGATGCCCTCAGGGGATCACAGGGCCCGGGGCCGATCCCTTTTCCTGTCAGGGCAGTTCTGGGCTCAGCCCCAGCCCCAGCCCTCACTCCCGGCTCTCCTGACCCGTTCCTGTCCCCCCAGGGCCGTTCCCAGCCCAGCCCCTGTTCCCGGCCCCCCCCGGGTACCCCCCAGCTCTGCCCCTGCTGCAGCCGCCGCCCTGCCCTGAGCCCGCCTACCCTGAGGTACGTGGGACACACGGGACACATGCATGGGACACACGGGACACACGGGACACTCACATGGGACACATGGGACACACACACAGGACACACACACGGGACACATGGGACACACACACAGGACACACGGGACACATGGGACACACACACGGGACACACACATGGGACACATGGGACACACACATGGGACACATGGGACACATGGGACACACACACGGGACACACACATGGGACACATGGGACACACACATGGGACACATGGGACGCAGGGACACACACACGATACACACGGGACACACACATGGGACACATGGGACACATGGGATGCACACACGGGACATGTGGGACATGTGAGATGCACCGGACATGTGGGACACATGGGACACACATGGGACACACGGGACACGTGGGACACACCAGACATGTGGGACACGTGGCACCCATGGCACACATGGCACACATGGGATAGATAATATCAGGACACATGGGACACCTGTCTGGGGGGGTGACACCTGTCTGTGGGGTGACACCTGTGTGCGTGGGTGTGACACCTGTCTGAGGGTATGACACCTGTCTGGCTGGGTGACACCTGTCTGGGTAGGGGTGACACCTGTATGGGTGGGTGCACATCTGGGTGAGGGGGGTGACACCTGTATGGGTGAGGTGACACCTGTCTGAGGGGGTGACACCTGTCTGGGTATGGCTGACATCTGTCTGGGGGGGTGACACCTGTCTGGGGGGTATGACACCTGTCTGGGTGGGTGACGCCTGTTTGGGGGGGGGGGTGACACCTGTCTGGGTATGGCTGACATCTGTCTGGGGGGGTGACACCTGTCTGGGTATGGGTGACACCTGTGTGCCCTCGCTGTTTTTGCAGCTCTACCGCCTCAGCTTTGTCCCCCTGGGCGCCGCTGGTGTCCCTCCCGTGTCCCCAGCGTGCCCGGGTGCGTCCCTGTACCTGCCCCTGGCCCCGCCCCTGCCCCTGGGCTCCCCCGTGGCCTTCCTGCCCCTGGGCCAGGTGTACCCGGCAGGACCCGCCCTGCTGCTGGAGGGGGGCGTGGGCAGCACGGCCAGGCTGGGCACAGGTGGCACCGCCGGCATCCAGGTGAGGGCAGGGGCAGCTGGGGGGTTTGGGGATTTGGGGCAGAAAGTTTGGGGCAGGTGGGAAGGGTTGGGACAGGTGGCACTGCCAGGATCCAGGTGATACCAGGTGGGTCTGGGGGGTTGGAGATGGGGTGGGAAATCTTGGGGTGATACTGGCAGCATCCAGGTGATACCAGGTGGATCTGTGGGATTTGGGACAGGTGGGAAGGTTTGGGACAGGTGGCACTGCCGGCATCCCAGGGAGTGTAGGTGGATCTGTGAGGTTTGGGACAGGTGGGGAGGTTTGGGACAGGTGGCACTGCCAGCATCCAGGTGAGGGCAGGTGGATCTGTGGGATTTGGGATGGGGTGGGAAATTTTGGGGTGGCACTGGCACTATCCAGGTGAGTGCAGGTGGGTCTGTGGGTTTGGGACAGGTGGGATTGTCAGGATCCAGGTGAGTGCAGGTGGATCTGTCGGGTTTGGGACAGGTGGGAAGGATTAGGGCAGGTGGGATTGTCAGGATCCAGGTGAGTGCAGGTGGATCTGTCGGGTTTGGGACAGGTGGGAAGGATTAGGGCAGGTGGGAGGGTTTGGGACAGGTGGGACTGCCAGGATCCAGGTGAGTGCAGGTGGATCTGTGGGGTTTGGGGATTTGGGTGGGGAGGGACCAGAAGATCGCCTGGCCCTGGCCAAGGTGAGTCCCAGCCCCATCCAGGTGGCTTTGGGCACTTCCAGGTGGGGTTTGGGATCACGGGTGGCCCTGGGGGGAGCAGGGCAAGGGGGGCCTTGGGCTGCTGACCTCACCTGACCTCACCTGACCCCACCTGACCTCACCTGACCTCACCTGACCCCACACCTGGGCCTGGCACTTCCTGTGGGCTGGGGGAGGCTCCTGCTCACCTGGCCCTGCTCACCTGGGCCCCCCTCGGTTCCCCTCTCCCGCAGCCTCAGAGGTTCCTGCTCCCCTGGAATTCCCACCTGGAGCCTGGGAACAGGTGACAGTGTGTCCCAGGTGACAGCACAGGTGACACTGTGTCCCAATGTGGCAGCAGAGGTGACAGGTGTCCAGGCCAGGTGCCGCAGTCCTCAGGGGTGGCTCAGGGCTGTGTCCCAGCCCTGTCACTGTCCCTCAGTGGGGTTGGGGACATCGCTGTGTGCCCAGAGCGCGCCCGGGGTGTGACACTGTCCCCTATCGTGACAGTGGCCTCGTGTCCCTCCTGTCACACAGCCCTGTCCCTGCTCTGGTCATGATGCTGACCTTGGCTGTCCCCCTGTCATGACAGTGACCCATCTCCTATCACGACAGTGGTCCGTCCCCTATCACGATAGTGACCCATCTCCTGTCATGACAGTGACCTGTCCCTTGTTGTGACAGTGACCTTGGCTGTCACCCTGTCATGACAGTGACCTCAGTGACCTGTCCCCTATCGCAACAGTGATCTGTCCGTATGTCGTGACAATGACCCATCCCCTAGCACAACAGTGACCCGTCCCCATGTCGTGACAGTGACCTGTCTCCTATCATGACAGTGACCCATCCCATGTCATGACAGTGACCCGTCCCCATGTCACGACAGTGACCTGTCCCCTGTGGTGACAGTGACTCCTCCCCTATCGCAACAATGACCCCGTTCCCTGTCACGACAGGACCCATCCGCTATCGCGACAGTGATCTGTCCCCTATCACAACAGTGACTCCTCCCCTATCGCGACAGTGACCCATCCCCTGTCATTCCCCTATCATGAGAGTGACCCATCCCCTATCGCAATAGCCCGTTCCCTGTCACGACAGTTAGCCCTCCCCTATCGCGACAGTGACCCCTCCCCTATCGCGACACTGACCCATCCCCTGTTGTGACAGTGACCCGTCCCCTATCGCGACACTGACCCGTCGCTGTTTCCTTGCAGCCGCCGCCCGCCGGGTGCCCCCCGGTTGCCGCCCCGGTGCCGGTGCCGCCCGGAGCCGCCGTCCTGCTGCCCCCGCGCAAGGGGCGCGTCCCGGGGGGAAACGGGGGCGGCTTCGGCCTCTGGTGAGGGGGGCCCGGGGCTGGGGTCCCCCCTGACCCTTTGGGGTCCCCCCCGTCAGCCCCTCCCCCCCCGGTACCTGCCTGGGGACCCCAAAGGTGGGACGGACCCCACCCCCCCCCCCCACAGGTGACACGAGGGGGTGACAACGGGGAGGGGTTTGGTCACTTGGGGGGCTCATTCACAAATGAGGGTGAGCTCAGCCCCTCCCCTTCCTCATTTATATGCCGCTCTAATTAATTAATGGCCTAATTAAGGCCTGGAGAGGAGTTTCCCCTTCTACACCCGCTCATCCCTCTGCTAGAGCCATCCGGGGTTCTCTTCTTTTTGGGAAAGGTGGGTTTGGGGTAGGAAACAGAAAATATCTCCTCTCCAGAGACAAAATTCTCTTCCCAGAAGCAAAATCTCCTCCCCAGAGGCAAAATCCCTTTCCCAGAGCCAAAAATCTCATCCTCAGAGGCAAAATTCCTTTCCCAGAGGCAAGATCTCCTCCTTAGAGGCAAAATTCCTTTTCCAGAGGCAAAACCTGAGCCCCTCCTGGCCTCTCCCGAGGTTCCCCCTCACCCTCTCCCACCTTTTCCTCCAGGAACTCTGTCCTGGCATTTCTTTGAACCCCCTCCCAATAATTTTGGATTTTTTGCACTTCAACTCCAATCAAAGCCATGAGCGGTGCCAGGGCCGCGCTGCCGCTCCCGTGGGATCCTCCCACTTCCAGCTAGAGCCGGGTTTAATTAATGCTTAATTAGCAAACGCTTGGTTTTAACTCGAACCTGGTCTTTTATCACCCGAATTCCTTAAATCCGAGAGGCTGTTTGCATCTGTGCCGGGATGGGAACGCCCAAATCCCTTGGGTTCCCTCTTTAGGGTCGGGATGGTTTGGGGATTATCAATGGGGTTATCAATGAGGTGTAAATTGGTGGTTTATGGAGGAATTGTTGTGAATGGGATGTTTGTAAATGGATTTTTATGAATGGGGCGGTTGTAAATGGATTTTTATGAATGGAGTGGTTGTAGGTGGGTTTTATGAATGGGGTATTTGTGAATGGGTTTATCAATGGGTTTATCAATGCATTGATAACCAAACCTCCACAAGCTTGGGAGGAGCTCTTCAGGGATCCTCAATCGGGTGTTTTTCTTCCTTTTGGTTATTACTTGATGAAGAAAGAGCTCAGATTCGCTTTTATTTTATCTTAAATATTTCACTTTAATCCGAATCTGTGTTCTGTGTGTGTGTGACCACCCCTGACTGTTCCCGAGCTCGGCTCTCGGACTCTCTGTGCTGCACTGAACTTGTGGATTTTTATACTAAAAACCAAAAATAAAATAAAGATTATTTTGAAAATTTAAGTGAAGTGACAAATTTCTGTTGGGCCTCTGAGAACCCCTTTGGCTGCTGCCAGCTGGGGTTTCCTCACTTCTTTCCTTTTTCCTGCTGTGTTGGGAACTTCCTCTTAATATTTTTTTAGGGAGTATTTGGGGTTTTTCCTGCTCTCGGCACCCACATATTCCTTCCAGGGCTGGCTTCATAAATTAAGGAAGAAAAAAAAACACAAACCAAAAAAAATCAGTCTGTAGATCCTCAGCTTTAGGCAGAAGCCCAGCTCCAGGGAATTTAGGAAGATCAGAAACTCCAGGGGATTCAGGCAGATCCCAACTCCAGGATATTTAGGCAGAACCTCAGCCCCAGGGAATTCAGGCAGGTTTCTAATTTAGGTGGATCCCCAAATCCAGGGAATTTAGGGAGAGCCCCAAAGCCAGGAAATGCAGGTAGAGCCCCAGGGAATTTAGGGAGATCACAAGCTCCATGAGATTCAGGCAGATCCCAGCTCCAGGATATTTAGACAGAACTCCTACCTCAGGGAATTTAGGCAGGTTTTCAATTTAGGTGGATCCCCAAATCCAAGGAATTTAGGCAGAGCCCCAAAGCCAGGAAATGCAGGTAAAGCCCCTAAATCCCTCCAGGGAATTGAGGCAGATCCCACTTAGGAAGATCCCCAACCTCCAAAACATTTCAGCAGATCCTCAGCTCTGGGATATTTCAGTGCATCCCCAACTCCAGGAAGTTTGAGTAGATCCCTGATTCCAGGGAATTCAGGTAGCATCCTAACTCCTGAAAATTCATAGAGGTCTCCGTCTCCAGGGAATTTTCGTAAAGCACAAGCTCCAGGATATTTAGGCAGAACCCCAGGGGATTTAGGCAGGTTTCCAATTTAGGTGGATCCCCAAATCCAGGGAATTTAGGCAGAACCCCGAAGCCAGGAAATGCAGGTAGAGCCACAAATCCAGGGGATTGAGGCAGATCCCACTTAGGAAGATCCCCAACCTCCAAAATATTTCAGCAGATCCTCAGCTCTGGGATATTTCAGTGGATTCCCAACTCCAGGAAACTTGAGCAGCTCCCTGATGCCAGGGAATTCAGGTAGCATCCTAACTCCTGAAAATTCACATAGGCCTCCATCTCCAGGGAATTTAGAGAGATCACAAGTTCCATGAGATTCAGGCAGATCCCAGCTCCAGGATATTTAGGCAGAACCTCAGCCCCAGGGGATTTAGGCAGTTTCTAATTTAAATGGATCCTCAAATCCAGGGAATTTAGGCAGAGCCCCAAAGCCAGGAAATGCAGGTAGAGCCCCAAATCCAGGGGATGTAGGCAGATCCCACTTAGGAAGATCCTCCACCTCCAAAAAATTTCGGCAGATCCTGAGCTCTGGGATATTTCAGTGCATCCCCAACTCCAGGAAATTTGGGCAGATCCCCAATGCCAGAGAATTCAGGTAATATCCTAACTCCTGAAAATTCACGTAGACCCACAGCTCCAGGGAATTTAGGCAGAACCCCAACCCCAGGGAATTTAGGCAGGTTTCCAATTTAGGTGGATCCCCAAATCCAGGGAATTTAGGCAGAACCCCAAAGTCAGGAAATGCAGGTAGAGCCCCAGCTCCAGGGGATTGAGGCAGATCCCACTTCTCCAAAAAATGTCAGCATATCCTCAGCTCTGGGATATTTCAGTGCATTCCCAACTCCAGGAAATTTGGGCAGATTCCTGATGTCAGGGAATTCAGGTAATATCCTAACTCCTGAAAATTCACATAGGCTTCAATCTCCAGGGAATTTCGGGATCTGTGTGGATCCCAGACCTGTCCTTAGATGAAATATTCCTCCTTGTCCTTGGCCGGAGGCTCCTCCCTCGGGGTGGTGTCGGGCTCGGGCTGCTCGTAGGTGAGGTAGGAGCCCTGGTTCCGGTACAGGTAAATCCCAGTCACCACCAGCACGGTCAGCAGGGTCAGGAACACCAGGGTGATCACCACTGCAGGGCAAGCAGGTGTGACAGGTGAATTGGAATAATTACCAATATTGCCAGATGGGATGTGCCTGAGCTTGTCTGGCCCTGGGTGCTGAACCAAACAGAGGGAACTGTGGTGATTTCACCCCAGAGACACCTTTGGCCGGCGGGGTGTGTGGTGTGTTGCAGACATCTTTTATGAAAAATCCTTTCTTTAGGATTTTTTCCTCTTGAGAAGCTGAGAGGCTTCAAGAACAAAATGTAAACAATGATTATCTGCTGCTGTGGAATGCAACAGGTGGATCTGTGATTCGTCTCATGTGGTTGTTTCTAATTAATGGCCAATCACAGTGAGCTGGCTCAGACCCTGTCTGAGCCACAAACCTTTGTTATCACACTTTTGTATTCTATTCTTAGCCAGCCTTCTGATGAAATCCTTTCTTCTATTCTTTTAGTATAGTTTTAGTGTAATATATATCATAAAACAATAAATCAAGCCTTCTGAAACATGGAGTCAGATCCTCATCTCTTCCCTCATCCAAGAGCCCCTGTGAACACGATCACAGCCCAGGGCTCTGCTGCCCAGTCTGGGCAGGAGCCTCGGAGCCCCAACTCCAGATCCCACAGCTCCATCCCAGCCTAGAAAGGCTCCAAGAGGGAAAACGTTTGGCCATTCAGGCTGGGATTTTGGTGCATATCGCTGTAATCTCATCAGAGGTGCGAGGAATTGTGGATTTGTCTTTCTAAACAAGCTGTGGGTCTGGTGATGGATGAAACCAGCACTGGGAGATAAAAGAAACAATGGGAAGGATTCCACTGATTGATGAATGGAAAAAGAGATTTGCTCTTACAAATAAACTGTAGGTTTGCTGATAAATGAAATAAGACATTGAAAGATGAAAGAAACAATGGGGAAGGAAAACCCCTAAATTCCATAAGAATTAAAAATGAAAAGGGAGGGTTGTATGTTAGAGGGGAATCTTTGGTATCAGGTGTTCTGGGGAGTCTGAACCTCTCAAGCACCCCAGAAATGGGGAAAGAGAGAGGGAAATACAGCCAGGAAATTGGGATAAAAAGGAGGCTGCATCCTCCAAAATTCGGAGAGACCCCAGGCAATGCCCCATTGCCTCTCCCTTCATTGGAATAAAGCAAAAGGGCTTCTCTGGCTCCTTTTTGGACACAGCCTCTGGTGTTTGTGGATGAATTCTCCTGACACAGGGAATTTCCCAAACCCTCCTTTGGTATGCCAGGATTTTCATCAGGTGAGTTTACTGTAGCCTCAGCAGGAATTTATACATATCATCCATTACAGGCTACAGTAATCTCACCTGTGAAAATCCTGGCACACCAAAGGAGACTTTGGGAAATTCCCTGTGATGAGATTACAGCGATATGCACCAAAATCCCAGCCTGAATGAAACGTTGCTTCCACAGGATTATTCCTCTGACCAAACCCCAGCAATGTGCATTCGATGTGCACCATCAATAAGATAGAGAGTTATCTCCTAGAATGTATTTTGCAGGAGATTGTTCTCTAACAAGGTGAATTATTTACCATTTTTGGAGAAACTCTCAGCAAGAGCGGCAACAAGAAAGGAAAAACTACATGAAGATGCTAAAAGGATAAGATGAATGATAAGAAAGCAAGAAACCCTTGGAGCTTAGAAATTAATAAAAAGACTTTATGAAAGTTTTCTGTGGGTGATGCCCAGAGGAGAGGAGCCAGAGTGCCCCCCCTGTGTCACCCAACCTGGTTCTGCTCTGATCTGAGCTTTGCTTGTGGCCTTTTTACCATTGTATTTTAATTATGGAATAAATTCTCCTTATTAATCAAATTAGCTAATTCATTTACAACATAGCCTGTAATCGATGATATGGATAAATTCATGCTGAGGCCACAATAATCTCACCTGATGAAAATCCTGGCACACCAAAGGAGGGTTTGGGAAATTCCCTGTGATGAGATTACAGCGATATGCACCAAAATCCCGGCCTGAATGAAATGTTGATTCCACAGGATTATTCCTCTCACCAAACCCCAGCAATGTGCATTCGATGTGCACCATCAATAAGATAAATCTGTGTCTCCTAGAATCGATATTGCAGGAGATTTCCCTCTAACAAGGTGAATTATTTACCAGTTTTGGGAAACTCTCAGCAAGAAAGGAAAACCTACATGAAGATGCTAAAAAGATAAGATCAATGATAAGAAAGTAAGAAACCCTCGGATGCTGGAAATGTATAAAAAGACTTTGTGAGAGTTTTCTGTGGGTGATGCCCAGAGGAGAGGAGCCAGAGTGCCCCCCCTGTCTCACCCAGCTTGGTTCTGCTCTGATCTGAGCTTTGCTTGTGGCCTTTTTACCATTGTATTTTAATTCTGGGATAAATTCTCCTTATTAATCAAATTGTTTAGTTAATTTATAACTGAGCCGGAGCAGCCCGGCCTCACCTGCGATCACGGCGGTGTCGGCCTCCTCATGGCCGGGGGGCGTGGGAGCCTTCCTCAGGTACGGCGTGGTCGGGTCTTCCTCGGCACAGGGAGAGAGGGGGGTCAGGGAGGGCTGAGCGGGGGGAGAAGGTGGGGAGAGCCCGGAGGAGCCGCTCCAGGTGCTCACCTGAGCTCAGGTGGGGCCGATCTCCCTCCATGGCATCGGCGCCTTCCAGGGGAAGGGTTGGGGTCCTTCGGAGCTGCCAAAAACAGCGACAAAAGCGGTGAATTCCCGCTCAGTGCCTCATCAGCTGTGCTCAGGTGGGGATAAGATCCCTCCTTCCAGTGAGTGAGGCTCCGGGTTCCTTCGGAGGTGCCAAAAATAGCGATAAAAGCTATTTTTGGGTGAATTCCCACTCAGTGCCCCATCACCTGTGCTCAGGTGGGGCTGAGATCCCTCCTTCCAGGTGAGGCTCCGGGTTCCTTCGGAATTACCAAAAATAGCGATAAAAGTCGCGATTTCCTCCCAAACCACCCCAAAACTTGCAGCACGAGGGGGGTGGCGCAGCACCAGTAACGCACTGGAATTACTGGGGCTGGGGTCGCAGCCGGGACAGGGAAGAGCCAGCCCCTGGCTGGATTCACTCCCAGATTTTGAGAGCTTCAAAGCGCCTGAAAGTCCTTGAAAATGCCCAAAATGCGGGGCCGGAGCTCGGGAATTGCCCGCCCCACCTTGGCCGTGTCCGATGGGGACCCCCGGGCCCCCCGAATGTCCCGGCCGTGGCTCCGGGGCCGGGCGGCTCCGGGCGCGGGGGTTCCGTGACTCAGCGCGGTCGGAGCGAATCCGATCCCGTTTGTTTGGGGCTTTTTTTTTAAAAAAAGAGGAAATCGAGCGGCGGGAGCGGGGCAGGAGCGGGGCGGGGCCACGGCCGGGCCGGGAATTGGGGTTGGGGGGGAATCGCGAATTGGGGCTGGGGGAGCACCGGGAGTTAAGGTTGGGGGGAGGTGGGAATTGGGTCTGGGGGAGCCCCTGGAGTTAGGGCTGGGGGCGCACCGGGAACTGGGGCATCCCGAATTTGGATTAGGGGAGCCCTGGGAGTTGGGGCTGGGGGAGCCGGGAATTGGGACTGGGAAGAGGCAGGAATTGAGTCTGGGGGCGCCGGGAATTGGGTCTGGGGGCGCCAAGAACTGGGTCTGAGGGAGAGCCGGGAATTGGGGCTGGGGCACCCCGGGAATTTGGTTTGGGGGAGCCCCAGGAATTGGATCTAGGGGGAGGCTGGAATTGGGGCTGGGGGCGCTGGGAGTTAAGGTTGGAGGGAGGCAGGAATTTGGTTTTGGGGAGCCGCGGGAATTTGGTTTAGGGAAGTTGGGAATTGGGTCTGGGGGAGCCCCGGGAACTGGGTCTAGGGACCAGCCGGGAATTGAGGCTGGGGGAGCTCTGGGAATTGGGTCTAGGGCGCCGGGAACTGAGGCTGGGGAGCCGGGAAATTGGTTTAGAGGAGCTGGGAACTGGGTCTGGGGGAGGCGGGAATTGGGTCTGGGGGTGCCGGGAATTTAGTTTGGGGGAACCCCGGGATTTGGGGCTGGAGGAGACGGGAATTTGGTTTAGGGGAGCTGGGAATTGGGGCTGGAGGAGTCCCCCAGGAATTTGGTTTGGGAAGCCCCGGGAGTTGGGTCTGGGGGTGCCGGGAATTGAGTCTGGGGTCCCCGGGAGCTCGGGCCGTGCCCGTTCCCCTCCCGCAGGGCTCAGGGAGGGCGGGACCCGAGCAGGCAAAGCCCGGCTCGGGCTGGCAGCAGCCGCTCCTTAAACTCAGTTTTACTGAAAATCAGCTCCGCTTTAAACCCAGCTGTACTTTAAACCCGTTTTTGCTTTAAACCCGGTTTTGCTGTAAGAACAGTTCTGCTTTAAAACCTTGCTTTACTTTAAGCTTGTTTCACTTTAAACTTTGTTTTGCATTAAACCTTGTTTTGTTTTAAACCCAGCTTTGCTTGAAACCAGACTCGCCTTTAATCCAAATTTCGTGTTAAACCCGATTTTTTCTTAAACCCAGCTTTGCTTTAAACCCAGCTTTGCATTAGACCCGATTTTATTTCCAGCACAATTTTTCTTTAAACCTGATTTTACTTCAGTCCAGTCCTATGTTAAACCCAGCTTTTCTTTAAACTTAGTTTTGCTTTAAACTCATTTTGCTTTAAACTCAATTTCACTCTAAGTCCAGCTTTTCATTAAACCCAGCTTTGAATTAAACCTGATTTTGCCTTAAAACCAGCTTTCCTTTAAACCGAGTTTGCTTTAGACACGATTTTACTTTAAACACACATTTGCATTACATCCACAGCTGCTTTAATCCCAGCTTTGTTTTAAACTCGGTTTTGCTTTAAACCCAACTTTGAATGACACCAAGTTGTGCTTTAAACAGTTTCGTTTTCAATTCAGTTTTACTTTAAACCCAACTTTGAATTACACCAAGTTTTGCTTTAAACAATTTCATTTTCATTTCGGTTTTGCCTTAAACCCGGTTTTGCTTTAACCCAGCCCCTCATTAAGCCCAGCTTTGCTGTCGAGCTTACCCAGCAGAGCTCTCCGGGCCTTTCCCAAAGCCAACCTCGCCCTTCCCACGGAGCAGCTGCTGCTCCCGGGCGGCTTCGGAGCCAAAACTGGGATTAAATTCCCCAAAATAAACCGGGGTTTAAGAGAAGAATAGGAAAAGGCGCTGCTGGGTGGAACAGGGGCTGGGCTGAGCTTTGGGAAAGGTTTATTGGGAAGAGTTTGGCATTGCCAGTGAGGAATGCAAACCAGTTCTGGGCCCCAGCACCCCAAAAACGCAACCCTGGTACCCACAAAACGCAACCCTGGGACCCACAGAGCCCGAGGATTGGAGTGCTGGGACTCAGCAAAGGTTTAACCCGAATTTATCTGAGGGAAGGGTTTGATTTCCATCCAACCACGCGTGGTGGTGGAAGGGGAGCTCCTCCTGCTCTCTCCAGGACAGGGATGCTCCCCACGGATCGCTCCCTGCGGGAAGGCCCCGGTGCTTCCCAAAACCCCGGAATTTCTGGCAGTGCCAGGCCGGGATCCAGCCCGGAAGGAGGGGGCTGGCAGCCGCAGTGAATCATTCCCATCCGAATGCATTCAAATGTGTTTTTACAGCAGGCTTGTGAAAAACTCCTCATCTTCCTCATTCCTGCGCTCCGGCCGAGCGGCTCCAGAGCCGTTCCCAAGGGAAACCCTGCCCCGCGCGGCTGCTCTGATCCTAAAAACTCCTTCCAGGAGCGCCGGGGATGCAGCTCCTCCATCCCTATCCCCATCCCCATTCCCGGTGCCTGGACGACGGGAGGAACAAACCGTCCCTATAGATTTGTTAGGGGTGCTCGGCAGCGCCTTTATAGCCTCCCCATTCCCATCCCCATCCCCGTTCCTGGTGCCTGGAGGACGGGAGGAGCAAACCGTCCCTGTAGATTTTTTAGGGGTGCTTGGGAGCGCCTTTACAGCCCCCCTATCCCCATTCCCGATGCCTGGAGGACGGGAGAGGAGCAAACCGTCCCTAGAGATTTTTAGGTGTGCTTGGCAGCGCCTTTCCAGCCCCTCCATTCCCTTTCCGTGCCCGTTCCCAGAGCCTGGATGACGGGAGAGGAGCAAATCATCCCTACAGATTTTTAGGGGTGCTTGGCAGGGCCTTTACAGCCCCCTTATCCCCATCCCCGTTCCCAGAGCCTGGATGACGAGAGAGGAACAAACCGTCCCTAGAGATTTGTTAGGGGTGCTTGGGGAGCACCTTTACAACCCCTCCATTCCCATCCCTATCCCCATTCCCGTTCCCGGTGCCTGGATGACGGGAGAGGAACAAACCGTCCCTAGAGATTTTTTAGACTTTTTAGGGGTGCTCGGCAGCACCTCCATTCTCTTTCCCAGATTTGTTAGGGGTTCTTGGCAGCGCCTTTACGGCCCCTCAATTCCCATCCCTATCCCCATTCCCAGTGCCTGGATGACCGGAGAGGAACAAACCGCCCCTACAGATTTTTAGGGGTGCTTGGGAGCACCTTTACAGCCCCCCTATTCCCATTCCCATCCCAATTCCCAGAACCTGGATGACGGGAGAGGAACAAACTGTCCCTACAGATTTTTAGGGGTGCTCGGCAGCGCCTTTACAGGCCCCCTATCACCATTCCCATCCCCGTTCCCAGAGCCTGGATGACATGAGAGGAACAAACTGTCCCTACAGATTTTGAGGTGTGCTCGGCAGCGCCTTTCCAGCCCCTCCATTCCCATTCCCGGCGGATGGAGGATGGGATCACCAAACCATCCCCCCAGGCTTCTTTCGGGGTGCTCCGCAGCCCCTTTACAGCCGCCCCTTCCCCTCCCCAGCGGGTGGATTGCGGGATTTGCTGCTTGCCCTCGTTTCTTGTCCCTCACCTCGGGATGATCCCCTGAGAGCAGCACTTTGCTCCCGCTGTTTCCCCCTCAGCTTTCCTGCCGGATTTCCTGCTTTCAGCCTCTCCCTGTGGCAGGATCCGGCCTTTTCCTCCCCTCCCACCCCAAATCCAGCTGGAAAACGCCCGGCCGAGCCCCGACATTCCGGCTTCACCCCGGACCGGCCGCACAGCCCGTCCCTCACTGTAGGTGCCACCGTGTCCGAATCCCTGCGACTGGGATTTGCCTCCTGAAGCCCCCCAGGATCGGGAATTTCGGGGGAAGGGACATCCCGGGATCCAATTCCCACTCCTGCAGCTCTTACCTGCCGGCACCATGTGCGGCTCCAGGTGAAGGCGTTGCCCTGTTCCTACCTCACCTTTCCAGTTCGGCTGGAATGAGGATGAACCTCCCCAGGATCCCTCCCCCGTTTAACCCCTCGCTGGCTGCGAGGCAAATCCATCATCGCGGAGATTTGGGGAATTTTTGGATCACGGGAGGGGAAAATTGGGAGTGTTTTGGGGTTTTTTGGCATGACAGCGAATTTTCCGGGAGCTGGTGGAACAGGTTCGACGCCTTTTCCCTGAATCACGGGCGCTGGAGCGGGGCAGAGCTTGACAACCCCCAACCTCCCCCCCCCTACACCCCTCAGCCACCCCAAATCCACCCGTGGGGTCCCCCCGGACCCCTCCGCAATCCCAGATGGAGATTTGGGATTTTTCCACCTTTTCCATCTTTATTTCGGACGGAATGGGGGCTGGGAAATACTTTCTGGGGAACGAATCTGGGGAAGAAGCCGCATTTCCCTGGGATCAGAGGGCGCTGAGGAACTCGGGGGGATCCTGGGGGGGGTCTGCAGCACCTGAGGGGTCCCGGCTCGTGTCCTGGCTCTTGTCCTGCTCCGGTGTCCCGGAACAGCCCTGGGAGAGACACGGTGGCGGTGGCACTGGCACCTCGTGGTTCTGTTGAATCCCACCCAAAAGGGACCGAGCCCCCCGCCTGTGGCACCCGCCTGGGTTGGGGGTCCGGGGGGGCTCCGGCGACGCGGGAGGGGCAGGTCCGGCCCCACCTGCGGCACAGGGTGTCCCACGGGCTGGCTTTGTCCCCGGGTCCCCACATCCCTCCCGGGTGTCCCCAGCCCTGGGTGCGTTCCTCGCTCCCACCCCGGCGTCCCCCAGAACTTTCCCCCCTGAGCTCTGCTCACCTCTGGCTCGGCATCCGCCGCCTCCGCGCTGCCCCCGCTGTCCCCGCGCTGTCCCCGCTCTCCGCCGAGCTGGCACGGCTCCCGGGGACACGCCGCGGGGCCGGGGACACGGCAGGGGACAGCTGAGGCGGGGGACACCGCGGGCCGCGCCCGACCCTCGGCGCTGGTGGCCGCGCTGTCCCCTGCCGTGCCCGCCGCTGTCCCCGGCGCTGCTGACAGCGTGCCAGCGGCCTGGGCGATGGCCTCGGATAAAATCAGTGACGCCAGCGAGGTGGCGATGCCCTCGACCCCTCCCCGCGCCCCGCTGTCACCCCCCGGCTCCGCGGCTGTCGCCGGTGGCTCCGGACCGGGGGACAGAGAGTCGGGGTCGGAGATGGGCTCAGGGGACTCCTCGGTGGACACCGACCCTGTCACCGCTGTCACCTCCTCTGGGGGCTCCTCGGTGGACACCGACCCTGTCACCGATGTCGCCTGCTCCGAGGGCTCCTTGTCGCGGACGGGACCGGGCTCCGTCGTCCCCTCGCTGGACACCGACCCTGTCACCGCTGTCCCCTGCTCCGCGCTCTCCTCGCTGGACACCGAGGCCGTGTCCAGGGAGCCGCCGCTGGCGGGGGAAGCCGGGGGGGGTCCGGGGGACACAGCCCCCGGCTCCGCGGGGCCGGCGCTGTCGGTGTCGGTGTCGGTGGCGGCGCTGTCCCCGCCGGGGGACGCCGGTGTCACCTCCGCGTCCAGCACGGGCGCCTTGTCCGGGCAGGGGAACATGGCCGGGGGGCTCACGGGGGCGGAGATGACCAGAGAGCGGCGATTGCTGGGGGCGAGGGGGACAGAGGGGTTCAGCTTGGGGTTCATCCTTGGGGTGTCACCGTCCCAGCTTGCAGGGGGCGCTTCCCCACCCAGCAGGACCCCGATAATGCCCCAGGCCCACCAAGAAGCAACTCCAGCCCATCTTTGGCAGGCGCCCGCCCACCCCAAGACTGTGGGACCGGAACCTCCATCACATATGTGGGGGCTGGGGGGCGAAATGTCCCCTTGACCCCCCCTGTCCCCTCATCTCCCCGGGGGTTACCTGGGGACACCTTTGATGATGAACACCTTGCTCGAGTGCTGTTTCTCCAGTTTGCTCATCACCTCGTACAGGTCCCGGTTGAGCTGGAGGGGAGGTGGGGACACAGAAACATTTCAGGGGGTGCCCCCAGGTGCCCCCCATCACCCGGGGGCTCAGCAGGGCCCCCAACACCTGGGGACACCCCGAACGCCCTCGGGCTGCTCTGAATGAATGAAGGAAATGAGGAGCAAGGACTCCAGAGGCGCGGGGAACAGCACAGGCATGGACACCTGGGGACACCCGGGGACACCTTGGGGACACCTGGGGACACTTGGGGATGCCTGGGGATGCCAGGTGGTGGGGGACGTGTTTTGGGGTGCCTTCCCCACCTTGCTCATCTCTTTGTAGAAGACGTCACGGAGGTTGGAGATGTTCTGGAAAACGGTGACGTAACAGGCGAGGCGGCTGCGGGGGACAGGGAGGGGTCTGGGGGTGCCCCACGGTGTCCCACGGAGGGGACACTGGAGGGGACATGGGAGGGGACATCGGAGGGGTCTGGGGTGCTCAGCCACCTCCCACCCGTCCCTCCCCCTGAGTCCCCAACTCCGTGGGCCCCACACGGAACGGGAATGTCCCCTCAGGGCCATCCCATGGATGTCACAGAGCTGCCAAGTCCCACTGTCACAGGGCCCCGTGGGCGATGTCCCCCAGGACCCCCGATGTGTCCCCAGGGCGGACTTTGAGGAGAGACCCCTGCAAGTTCTTTCCTGCATGGGAGGATCTCACCCAACCGATGGCACCCACGCCCAGCCCGTATCCCCCGGTCCCACGATGTCCCCCATCCTCTCTGTGTCCCCCAGCCCCACGATGTCCTCCGATCCCACAATGTGCCCCGTCCCTGCTGTGTCTCCTAGCCCCACGATGTCCCCCTGCCCCTGCCGTGTCTCTCAGCTCCACAATTTCCCCCAGCCCCACGATGTCCCCCACCTCTCTGGTCCGTGATGTCCCCAAGCCCTTGTGGTGTCCCCCAGCCCCATGATATCCCCAGCCTGACACCCTCCACGGTGACCTCTATTCCTGTGATGTCCCCCCATCCCTATTGTGTCCCCCAGCCCCTGCCATGTCCTCCCAGCCCCATGACATCCCCAGCCAGTATTTGGGGACATCACGGTGTCCCCCAGCCTGATGATATCCCCAGCCTGACTCCCCCCAAGGTGACCTCCAGCCCCATGATGTCCCCCCAGCCCCACGATGTCCTCCACCCTCTGGTCCATGATGTCCCCAAGCCCTTGCGGTGTCCCCCAGCCCCATGACATCCCCACCCTGACACCCTCCATAGTGACCTCCATCCCCGTGATGTCCCCAAATCCCCGCAGTGTCCCCCAGCCCCCTGCAGGTCCCCGAGCCCCCGCGGTGTCCCCAGGCCTGTGACAGCCCGTACCTGCCGTACAGGACGGGCAGCTCCTCCAGCAGGTCCCTGTTCAGCTCCTCGAACACCGCCTGGGCTCTATTGAACTCCTCCTCGGCCTGGGGGAGGGACGGGGGGGTCGTGGCGTTGTCCCCAGGGCCGGGGGACTGTCCCCAAGCGGGAGCTGTCCCGGGGAGTGCCAACCTTGGCGATTTTGGCCTCGTCCTTTTTCTTGGCGCTCTGCAGAGCCTCCAGGTGGTGCCGGGCGCTGTCGTAGTCCACGAGCTTTCGGCCCCGCTTGGCGATGCGCTCCTGGGGGGGGGAGGGGCAGGTGAGCCAGGACCCCCCCGTGCCCCCCCTGTCCCCAACCCCGCCCGACAGCACAAGGGGGCACCTTGAAGTCGCCGAACTGAGCCAGGTAATTCTCCATGAGCCGCAGGGCTTGGTCCACCAACTTGGCCTCGTAGTCCTCCCACAGGAGGTCATTGCTCTGGGGGGACAGGGACAGGGACAGCAGTGACAGCCGGGACCCTCGAGCCCCCCCGGGCTTCAAGGGGACCCTGGGGACACCCGAGGCTCACGTCGGCGATGGCCCGGAGCTCCTCGTGCCCGTCCCACTCAGGGCTGTAAATGTCCTGCAGCGTCTCGGCCACTCTGCGGGAGCTCTCGTGCATCACTGCGGGCACAGACACCCGGCATGACCCTTACCATTGTCATTATTATAATTATATTATCACCGTCATTATCGTTATCATTATCGTTATCATTATCACGATCATTGTCATTGTCATTATCACTATCACTATCACGATAATCATCATTATCATTATAATTGTCATTATCATTATTATAATTATGATTATCACTATCATTATAGTTATCATTATCGTTATCATTGTCATTATCATTATCATTACTATATTAATATTAACACTATCACTATCACTATCATGATATGATCATTGTCATTATCATTATCATTATCATTGTCATTATCATTATCACGATCACGATCATTATCACTATTTGTCATTGTCATTTAGTCCTGATCTTTAATAATTTATTCACTGCTGTCCGTTGTTGTTTATTAGCCCGGGTGTGTTATTATAAATTATTTATTGTCTCTATTATCCCACATATACACTATGTATAACATATGTATTATCTGTTATTCTATTTAATGTCTTATATAGAATATATATCCCATATATATTTATTATCTATTATCCCACATACAGTATTTACTATTATTATTTTATTAACATTATTAATAATAATTAATATAACATCGTTATATTATTATTCAAAATTATGAATATTAATACTATTTATTTATTACAAGTACTAGTATATTAATAGTATGTATTATTAAATATTATTTATTTATTAACATATTATTGTTTATTATTAATATTATTATTTAATATTTAATATAGTTTTAATATCTATTATTTTTATCTCTTCATTATCTCTCTATTATTTTTCTCTCTATCATGTTTATCTCTTTATTATCCCATATGTATTTAATACATAATGAGATGTAAAAATTTATATTGCATATGTCATATATGTAAGATATATAATATATATCTCATCTAGATTATCTATTATCTCATGTATAGTATTTTTATTAACTATTTTCTCTTTATTATCCATTCATACCTTACAATCTATTTATTCTCAATATTTATTTTTATTTATTCTTTCTTTTGATTTAATACCGATTTTTAATGAACAATCCATTTATTGTAGCATGCTTTATTTCCTCTGCTATTCCTGATTTATTATCCCGGTCCCGCCCCGGGTCCCTCCCTGTTCCCGGCTCTCCCGGGTCCATCCCGCGTCTGTTCCTCACCTCTCACGGCTCCCACGAACCCCTTGAGCTCCTTGTAGAGTTTGTGACCCTCGTTCTGCAAAACAGGGCAGTGAAGGGGGATCAGGGGGATCAGGACATGTCCCCAATGTCCCCAGTGTCCCCAGTGTCCCCGGTGTCCCCCTGTCACCTGCTGCAGCTGGAAGTTGTAGGCGCTCTGCTCGAACTGCTCATCTTTGGTTTCCACCGTTTTGCCCAATTTTTGCAAAACCTGTGATGGGGAGAGAGGGGAAGAGGCCCCTGCCAGACCCCGAGGGCCCCGGGCTGTGCCCCCTAAAACCCTCCTGAGGGGGGGCCGAGGAGCCAACGGGGCAGGATTGATGTGGAAATAAAAAATCTCACTGTGTTCCTCAGTGCTTTTATTTCTTTCAGGAAAATGGTGAATTTTTGGGTGCCAATCTGCCTCCCACCCTAAACCCTGTGGGTGCAGTCCATTCTCCCACCCTAAACCCCTCGGGTACAGTCCTGTGCACCCCAAAACACCCCAAGCCCCGACTGTGGGGCACAGGGGACACCATGAGGAGGATGAGGAGGCTGAAGGAGAGCTGAGAGGCTGCTCTGAGTGGGAGAGATTCAGGGTGTCCAGGCTGAACCTCCTGGGAAGAGGCTGAGTCTGGACTGGGGCAGCTTTGGGGTGTCCAGGAAGAGATTGAGCTCCCCTGGGAAGAGGCTGGGGCCAGGCATGAAGGAGTTTTGGGGTGCCCAGGAAGAAGGTGACCCTCTGGAAAATGACTGAAGCCAGATGGGGGGAAATTTAAGGTGTCCAAAAAGAGCCTGAACCCCCCAGAACAGCCTGGGCCAGGCAGGAGAGACTTTTTGGGTGCCCACAAACAGCTTGAACCCCACAGGAAGGGGCCAGGGCTGGGAGTGAGGAGCTTTGGGGTGTTCAGGAAGAGGCTGGGGCTGGGTCAGAGGGAGATTTGGGATGTCCAGGAAGAGGCTGGGTCCCCTGGGAACAGGCCAGGACCGGCTGGGAGGGAGATTTGCAGCGTGCAGGAAGCAGCCAGAGCCTGGCCCGGGATGATTGAGCCGTGGGAAAGCCAAATTTAGCGCCGAACCCCGGCCAGGAAACCCGGGAGGGTGAGGGTTTGAAAGGGGTCTTTGTGTCACCCCCAAAAGGGGAGTCACAGCTACTTTTAGGGGAGAGGAAAGGAAGGAGGCCCCCCCAAAAGCAGCTGAGAATTGTCCCGCTCGAGCCATTTCCGCAGCCCTTCCCCCTCGCTTCCTGTGCTGATCTCTCCAACTTTCCTGGGACCCCCGGCCACGCTGGGTCCTGCCGGGGACCCCCAGTGCCAGCCAGCCCAGGGACCCTGTGCCACCACCCTACAGCCCCCCCCATAACCCCTGCAAGGCGTTTTGGGTGGAGAACCCCCCACCATTAGAGAAGCCAAAGTGTCTCGGGGAGCTTTGGGAGATGCCATCCCCCAAACCCTTGGAGTAACGATGACACTGACCCAGAAACCCCCAAACTCCCACCCTGTGAGCACCCAAAGGTGCTGAGCTGCGCCCTTTGGGCCACCCCAGGAGCACTGAGGGGGGACAGAAGGACAAACCCAGCCACAGGTGGGGTGTGGGGGTGGGTGGCACCTCCGTACCTTCTCCTGGGCGCGGCTGAAGCGTTTCTGGACCTGCCTGGCGAAGAGCCCGGCGCTGCCGCCCCTGCCCTCGGCCATGGCCCCGGCGCGGCCCCAGAGTGGCCCCGCAGCTGCCGTTGGAGGCTTCGAGGGAGGAAGTTGGAGGCGAGGCCAGGCAGCATCCGCTGCGCGCCCCGGAACCCCCAAATCCCCAAAAGGCTCTTCTGGAACCCGGCCAGGCCACAGGGCTGGGGGGCCAAGGGGGATCCGGCTGGGAGGGAAACACAAGGAGCATCAGGGCAGCTCCTGGCCCTGTGCAGGACAAAAGGTCACTGACGACAAAACCCCAAAGTTCAAGGCTGTCAAAAGATCCGTGACCTCTCAAGTCATGGAGAGGTGGAAGGGACACACAAGGATGATAAAGGAAACCTGTTGGTTCTGCAAAGGACAACTCCAAAGATCCCCAAAATCCAGGAGTGTTGTCCAAGAGCTCCAAGATGTCCAGACTGGTGGAATAATGGATATCCTCAGGTGGAAAAGACCCACTGGGAACAAAGAACTGTGGAACATCTGGAGTTGGATAGGACACAAGTTTTGTGTCTAACACAGGACAATCCCCAAAATGTCAGTAATACACAAATCCCACTTTTTTAGCCCAAAATGAGTGTACAGCCCTTTGTGCCACAGCTGGGGGCTCAGCTTTGCCCTGGGGTGTCCCTGTGTGGGGTGGAGCTGTTGCCACAGTCCCTCGCTGTGTGCCCTTGGTGCTGATAGAACAAACATGGGATTACTTGGAAATTGTGTTCCTGGGAAGTTTCGTGTTTTCCTTGGAAATAAGTGCAGAACTGCAGCAGGTGCTTTTGATTTCCATCACTTTTTTTGACCTGGTTGACCCCATGACCGCTGTGATCCCAAATCACAGGGCCTGTGCCTTGAGGGCCAATGTTCCTCACCAAAACAATCTCCATTTGGAGTTCAAGGGATAAAAAATGACAGAGTTTGGGTAAAAATTCTAGGGTTTAATTCAAACCCTATCTCTGCTTCATTCTGCCCCAACATCATGCCCCAGGGAGCCCCAGCCCTGCTCCAGCGCTGGCTGTGCCGGGGGCTTGGGGAGGGGCTGAAGGTCGTGCCCTGTTTGTGCCTCGATTTCCCCATCCCGGTGCCAAAGTGGCTCCATCCAGGTGTTGGATCAAGCCCCGGGAACCATCCCACGAACCCAAGGCCCCGCAGAGCTGCAGCCAAAGCCTGCTGGGGCTGAGAGCGGGACCCAGTGGTGACACAGCTCGGGGACACGGGGACAGCAGGTGCCAGCGCAGGGCAGCGTCTCCCTGGGCTGCAGCGGCCAGGGGGGCTCGGGGTGCCCCTGGGCTGCCCGGGGACCGAGTGTGCTTTGGCACAGGGGCCAAGGCCGCTCGGCGGGGCCGCGGCACCTGCTGCCCTTCCCGCGCCGCCTCCCGCCGCCCCGTTAAAGCGCCCGGGGCCCGGCGCTCGGTCCCACCGCGGACAGCGCTCCACCATGATGCTGCAGCTCGTGCTCCTCGCCGCGCTCGCCCTGTGCGGTGAGTCCCGCCCGGAGCCTTCGGCCTCGGCACCCCCGAAAGCCGCCTTGAGCCAGGCCCGCCGGGACTGACGCCGTCCCTCTGTCCGCAGGGCGCTGCTCCGAGCTGGATCTCGATGGCATGCAGCGGGTGGTCGGCGGCACCGAGGCGCGCTCGCACTCCTGGCCCTCCCAGGTGGGTCGTGCCGGCGCGCCACGGCCGGGCCCGGGGCTCTGCCCGCGCCGGGACCCCGCGCTCAGCCCCGCGCCGTGTCTCGCCCCCTCCCCAGATCTCCCTGCAGTATTACTCCGGGGGCGGCTGGCACCACACCTGCGGGGGCTCCCTCATCCACAGGAACTGGGTGATGACCGCTGCCCACTGCGTCAGCAAGTGAGCGCCCCGGGGACCCCTCCTTCCCCTCGCCAAACCTCCTTTCCCCCAAAAACCCTTCCCAGCAGAAATTGCGGCTGCCCCAAGCCTCAGAGCGGCCGCCCTTGGGGGGCTTTTGGGCTCCTCCTTTTTGGCCGGGCCCCCGCGGGGCTGCTCCGGGAGCGTCCTGGTCCCGCTCGGAGCCTCCCGGAGCCGCTCCCGCTCGGGCTGCCCGCAGCTCGGCGCTGACGGAGCGTTTGTGCGCCTTGCCGCCAGTAACATGCAGTACCGCGTGGTGGCCGGCGAGCACAACCTCTACAGCAACGACGGCACCGAGCAGGTCTTCAGCGTCAGCAGGATCATCGTCCACCCCTACTACAACACCAACAACGTGGCCGCAGGGTAATGCCCGCGGGACGGGGGCTTGGGGGTGCCCGGCCGGAGTTTGGGGGGCTCCTTGTAACATCCTCTCCCTCCCGCCGGCAGCTACGACATCGCCCTGTTCCGCCTGAGCAGCTCGGCCACCCTGAACAGCGCCGTGCAGCTGGCCGTGCTGCCCCAGGAGGGCACCATCCTGCCCAACAACTACCCCTGCTACATCACGGGCTGGGGCCTGACCCGCAGTGAGTGACGGGCTGCCCCCGACCCGAATTGCCCCGGCACGGCCAACGGCGGCAGCCGCGGCAGCGCCCGGAGCCCGGCACGGCCCCGGGAGGCTCCGCTCGGGGCTGCGCTCGGGGCTCGCAGGCGCTGAGAGCCGGCCGGGGCCTTGCCGAGCCTCGGGGGGACGGCCGGGGCCGGAGGGGCTCGGGGGGACGGACGGGGCCGAGGGGCTCGGGGGGACGGACGGGGCCGCAGGGGCTCGCAGGGAGCCGCGGGCTCTGCTTTGGCCGGGCCGTTCCGGCGGCTCCGGGCCGGCGCTGACCGGCGCCCGCTCCCCGCAGCCAACGGGCAGCTGTCCAGCGTCCTGCTCCAGGCCCCGCTGCCCGTCGTGAGTTACCAGATCTGCTCCAGCGCGTCCTACTGGGGCTCCACCGTCAAGAACACCATGGTGTGCGCCGGAGGCGACGGCGTGCGCTCCGGCTGCCAGGTGCGCCCGCGGCCCCCGCGCTGCCCCCGCCGCCCCCGGCGCTGCTGCCCCCGCAGCCCCGGCTCACGCCGCTCCTTGCTCCGCAGGGCGATTCCGGCGGTCCCCTGCACTGCGCCGTCAACGGGCAGTACCAGGTGCACGGCGTCACCAGCTTCGTCTCCAGCCAGGGCTGCAACGTCGCCCGCAAACCCACCGTCTTCACCCGCGTCTCCGCCTACATCTCCTGGATCAACAGCGTAAGGCGGCCGGGCCGGGCCCAGCCCCGGCGCTCTCGGGGCTCCGCTGCGCCCGCCCCGGCCCCGCGCGGCTCAGCCCGGCCCTTCCTCCCTTCCAGGTCATCGCCCAGAACTGAGCCCAGCGGGACAAGCGCTCGCTGCCCCGAGCCCATGGACATCCCCTCGCTGCCCCGCGCCGCGCTCCGGGCTCCTCGCCCCCGAGCCGGCCTCAATAAAATCTCTCCTCCCGAAAGTCTCGGAGCCTCCGCGCTGCCTTTCCTCGCGTCCGCCCAACCTTCCTCCCCTCGCCCGCCATCCTCCTCCTCCCCAGCTCCCGCACCGGCCCTTCCCCGCCTCCTCCTCTTCCTCACTCCCCAGGGAACAGCCCTGCGGACCAGGAGCTGCCTCCGAGCTCTGGGGCAGCCCCAACCTCCGTGGGATGCTGGAAAAGGGGCAAACGCTGCAAAGCCCCTTCCTGGGCTCCAAGGCAATCGCCCCTTGGCAATGCGGTGGCACACGGAGCGTTCGTAGCAATCCCATCGGGATCTCCCCTGGCACTTGCTGCATTTCTCTTCCCCAAATTCCCTCCTTGCCAATGAGAGGTGTTGGATTCGGGGACTGCCACCCAGCTGCCTCAGCTGCGTCCTGGGGCTGTGCCACAACCCCCCAGCCTGGGGACACAACACCAGCACCAACGTGCCCCAAACACCCGGTTTGCACCCAAACAGACACTGCTGGGTGGATCTAGTGGCCGCTGGGAGTTCCCCTCAGCCCTGGGTCGTGTCCTGCTGAACAAAACACCCACGAGTGACAAGAGACCCTCCCAAAAACACCCTGGACACATCTGTGTGAGGTGGTGCCCACTTGAACACCTGATTTTGCGGGTCCCCTCTGTGGAGACGTGGGTTTTGGGGTGAAGGAGCCCATTCAGAACCTGGATCTGTAGGGGGTTGAGCTTGGGGGGGGTCTCACAAAGACAGAGATGGGGGCTGAGGACTCCCTGATCCAGGAACATTTGAGGGGCAGGAAGTGTCTGTCTGAGCCCCCAGATTTTGGGGATCCCCTCCATGGGGAGGTGGGGTTGGAGGAGAAGAAGCCCATTCGTGGATTTGGGGGTCTGAGCTTGGATGGACCCTCAGGGATGGAAATGGGGGTTCAGGCTCCCCAGCAGAAAAATCTGGGGAGGGCACAAACCCCCAAGTCCCTCGGGCCTGACGTCATCCTCAGACACAGGGGGACCCCCAAAGGGCAGGGTCCCCCACATTTCCTCCATCAGCCCTCATGAGGCCCCAGAACCACTCCCAACGGTTCAGCACCCCCAGCCTGGGGGGGCCGCGGGAGCAGTGGCTGTGCCTGGCACTGCTGAAGCCCCCAGGGCTGGGTCCAGTTCTGCCCCTCCCAGCAAGAAAAACACCCAGGGGCTGCAGAGTGTCCAGAGAAGGGAACAGAGATGGGGAAGGGGCTGGGGCAGCTGAGGGAGCTGGGAAAGGGGCTCAGCCTGGAGCAAAGGAGGCTCAGGGGGGGCCTTGTGGTTCTGCACAGCCACTGTCTCAACCTGACAAGAGGGGACAGCCGAGGGGTCGGGTTGTGCTCCAGGGAACAGGGACAGGAAGGGAGGGAATGGCCTCAGGCTGGGCCAGGAGAGGCTCAGGTTGGACATGAGGAGATGGACACAATCCCTCCCTTGGCTGGCTGTGGTCCCAGCCCTGGTTTCACACTGCAATCCCAAATGTCTCAAGGCCATTGATCCGCTGTGAAGTGACACCAGCACAGCCCCAGCTCAAGCCCCAGCTGGTGCCTCTGAGGATGAACCCTCGGGTTCATCCCCTCACAGTCCAAGAGTGCAACATTTGCTCCTCCTCACAAATCTTTGGCTTCTCCTGTCTCTCCCAGTGTCCCCCCTCCTGGCTGTACCACTGCTCTCCAAAGCATCAGCAAAGGGTCAGGAGCTCATGGCCTCTTGTATCACCCAGAGCTCAACTTTCGTCTCAGCCGCAAACTGAGCTGTTCCTTGACACACCAAGCACAGAATCCCTGGGGTGGGAAAAGCCCTCCCAGATCATCGAGTCCCAGCTGTGCCCAATCCCCACCTTGTCCCCAGCCCAGAGCTCTGAGCGCCACATCCAGTCCTTCCTTGGACACCTCCAGGGTCAGGCACCCCAAACCACCCTGGGTAGCCCCTGACAATGGCCAACCACCCTGTCCGTGTGTCTTAGGTGACAAGATGTGTCTGGGGATGTGCAATTTATTATCACCTGTCAGAGGTGGGGCAGTTATCTTCTGTTCATTGGGCAGTTTTCTTTATCTCTGCCACAACCAATCCTCCCTCCAGGAGATATATTTTGTTAATGAGCATTAATTATTAATTATCATCTGTTCATGGGCCATAAATTATTAATTATCTTCTGTTCATGGGCCAGTGAGTGTCCCTGCAGGGCTGATCCAATCCCAGCATCCCATGGGGAGATGCTCCACCCAGGGGAGGAGCCAAGCATTCCTACCTGGATACAATCTGACCCTGGGAACACCCCAGCAGCCTTTGCCCCCTGCATTCCCACAGGAGCAGCTTTCTGCTGCCCTGCATTGCCAGAGGGAGCCCAGGCCCATCTGCAGCAGCCCTGGAGCTGCAGACGAAAACTCCCCCCTTGTGCAGGATCCCTGCTGCAGCAGAGCCACAGCTGGCACTGCAGGAGGGCTGAGCCCCCATGGGATGGGGCTGGGACACCACCCTGGCATTCAGGGGATCAGCTCCTGTCCTCATTCTGGCTGTTATTTTCTATTACTGCTTTTTCATTTTGTTAAATTTTCCCTAATAAAGAACTGTTATTCCTATTCCCATATCTTTGCCTGAGAGCCCATTAATTTCAAAATTATAAAAATTTGGAGGCAGAGGGTTTCCATTTCAAGGGAGGCTCCTGCCTTCCTCAGCAGACACCTGGCTTTTCAAACTGAGGCCACCTCTCCTGGCCCAGCCTGAGGCCATTCCCTCCCCTCCTGTCCCTGTTCCCTGGAGCACAACCCGACCCCTCGGCTGTCCCCTCTTGTCAGGTTGAGACAGTGGCTGTGCAGAGCCACAAGGCCCCCCCTGAGCCTCCTTTGCTCCAGGCTGAGCCCCTTTCCCAGCTCCCTCAGCTGCCCCAGCCCCTTCCCCATCTCTGTTCCCTTCTCTGGACACTCTGCAGCCCCTGGGTGTTTTTCTTGCTGGGAGGGGCAGAACTGGACCCAGCCCTGGGGGCTTCAGCAGTGCCAGGCACAGCCACTGCTCCCGCGGCCCCCCCAGGCTGGGGGTGCTGAACCGTTGGGAGTGGTTCTGGGGCCTCATGAGGGCTGATGGAGGAAATGTGGGGGACCCTGCCCTTTGGGGGTCCCCCTGTGTCTGAGGATGACGTCAGGCCCGAGGGACTTGGGGGTTTGTGCCCTCCCCAGATTTTTCTGCTGGGGAGCCTGAACCCCCATTTCCATCCCTGAGGGTCCATCCAAGCTCAGACCCCCAAATCCACGAATGGGCTTCTTCTCCTCCAACCCCACCTCCCCATGGAGGGGATCCCCAAAATCTGGGGGCTCAGACAGACACTTCCTGCCCCTCAAATGTTCCTGGATCAGGGAGTCCTCAGCCCCCATCTCTGTCTTTGTGAGACCCCCCCCAAGCTCAACCCCCTACAGATCCAGGTTCTGAATGGGCTCCTTCACCCCAAAACCCACGTCTCCACAGAGGGGACCCGCAAAATCAGGTGTTCAAGTGGGCACCACCTCACACAGATGTGTCCAGGGTGTTTTTGGGAGGGTCTCTTGTCACTCGTGGGTGTTTTGTTCAGCAGGACACGACCCAGGGCTGAGGGGAACTCCCAGCGGCCACTAGATCCACCCAGCAGTGTCTGTTTGGGTGCAAACCGGGTGTTTGGGGCACGTTGGTGCTGGTGTTGTGTCCCCAGGCTGGGGGGTTGTGGCACAGCCCCAGGACGCAGCTGAGGCAGCTGGGTGGCAGTCCCCGAATCCAACACCTCTCATTGGCAAGGAGGGAATTTGGGGAAGAGAAATGCAGCAAGTGCCAGGGGAGATCCCGATGGGATTGCTACGAACGCTCCGTGTGCCACCGCATTGCCAAGGGGCGATTGCCTTGGAGCCCAGGAAGGGGCTTTGCAGCGTTTGCCCCTTTTCCAGCATCCCACGGAGGTTGGGGCTGCCCCAGAGCTCGGAGGCAGCTCCTGGTCCGCAGGGCTGTTCCCTGGGGAGTGAGGAAGAGGAGGAGGCGGGGAAGGGCCGGTGCGGGAGCTGGGGAGGAGGAGGATGGCGGGCGAGGGGAGGAAGGTTGGGCGGACGCGAGGAAAGGCAGCGCGGAGGCTCCGAGACTTTCGGGAGGAGAGATTTTATTGAGGCCGGCTCGGGGGCGAGGAGCCCGGAGCGCGGCGCGGGGCAGCGAGGGGATGTCCATGGGCTCGGGGCAGCGAGCGCTTGTCCCGCTGGGCTCAGTTCTGGGCGATGACCTGGAAGGGAGGAAGGGCCGGGCTGAGCCGCGCGGGGCCGGGGCGGGCGCAGCGGAGCCCCGAGAGCGCCGGGGCTGGGCCCGGCCCGGCCGCCTTACGCTGTTGATCCAGGAGATGTAGGCGGAGACGCGGGTGAAGACGGTGGGTTTGCGGGCGACGTTGCAGCCCTGGCTGGAGACGAAGCTGGTGACGCCGTGCACCTGGTACTGCCCGTTGACGGCGCAGTGCAGGGGACCGCCGGAATCGCCCTGCGGAGCAAGGAGCGGCGTGAGCCGGGGCTGCGGGGGCAGCAGCGCCGGGGGCGGCGGGGGCAGCGCGGGGGCCGCGGGCGCACCTGGCAGCCGGAGCGCACGCCGTCGCCTCCGGCGCACACCATGGTGTTCTTGACGGTGGAGCCCCAGTAGGACGCGCTGGAGCAGATCTGGTAACTCACGACGGGCAGCGGGGCCTGGAGCAGGACGCTGGACAGCTGCCCGTTGGCTGCGGGGAGCGGGCGCCGGTCAGCGCCGGCCCGGAGCCGCCGGAACGGCCCGGCCAAAGCAGAGCCCGCGGCTCCCTGCGAGCCCCTGCGGCCCCGTCCGTCCCCCCGAGCCCCTCGGCCCCGTCCGTCCCCCCGAGCCCCTCCGGCCCCGGCCGTCCCCCCGAGGCTCGGCAAGGCCCCGGCCGGCTCTCAGCGCCTGCGAGCCCCGAGCGCAGCCCCGAGCGGAGCCTCCCGGGGCCGTGCCGGGCTCCGGGCGCTGCCGCGGCTGCCGCCGTTGGCCGTGCCGGGGCAATTCGGGTCGGGGGCAGCCCGTCACTCACTGCGGGTCAGGCCCCAGCCCGTGATGTAGCAGGGGTAGTTGTTGGGCAGGATGGTGCCCTCCTGGGGCAGCACGGCCAGCTGCACGGCGCTGTTCAGGGTGGCCGAGCTGCTCAGGCGGAACAGGGCGATGTCGTAGCTGCCGGCGGGAGGGAGAGGATGTTACAAGGAGCCCCCCAAACTCCGGCCGGGCACCCCCAAGCCCCCGTCCCGCGGGCATTACCCTGCGGCCACGTTGTTGGTGTTGTAGTAGGGGTGGACGATGATCCTGCTGACGCTGAAGACCTGCTCGGTGCCGTCGTTGCTGTAGAGGTTGTGCTCGCCGGCCACCACGCGGTACTGCATGTTACTGGCGGCAAGGCGCACAAACGCTCCGTCAGCGCCGAGCTGCGGGCAGCCCGAGCGGGAGCGGCTCCGGGAGGCTCCGAGCGGGACCAGGACGCTCCCGGAGCAGCCCCGCGGGGGCCCGGCCAAAAAGGAGGAGCCCAAAAGCCCCCCAAGGGCGGCCGCTCTGAGGCTTGGGGCAGCCGCAATTTCTGCTGGGAAGGGTTTTTGGGGGAAAGGAGGTTTGGCGAGGGGAAGGAGGGGTCCCCGGGGCGCTCACTTGCTGACGCAGTGGGCAGCGGTCATCACCCAGTTCCTGTGGATGAGGGAGCCCCCGCAGGTGTGGTGCCAGCCGCCCCCGGAGTAATACTGCAGGGAGATCTGGGGAGGGGGCGAGACACGGCGCGGGGCTGAGCGCGGGGTCCCGGCGCGGGCAGAGCCCCGGGCCCGGCCGTGGCGCGCCGGCACGACCCACCTGGGAGGGCCAGGAGTGCGAGCGCGCCTCGGTGCCGCCGACCACCCGCTGCATGCCATCGAGATCCAGCTCGGAGCAGCGCCCTGCGGACAGAGGGACGGCGTCAGTCCCGGCGGGCCTGGCTCAAGGCGGCTTTCGGGGGTGCCGAGGCCGAAGGCTCCGGGCGGGACTCACCGCACAGGGCGAGCGCGGCGAGGAGCACGAGCTGCAGCATCATGGTGGAGCGCTGTCCGCGGTGGGACCGAGCGCCGGGCCCCGGGCGCTTTAACGGGGCGGCGGGAGGCGGCGCGGGAAGGGCAGCAGGTGCCGCGGCCCCGCCGAGCGGCCTTGGCCCCTGTGCCAAAGCACACTCGGTCCCCGGGCAGCCCAGGGGCACCCCGAGCCCCCCTGGCCGCTGCAGCCCAGGGAGACGCTGCCCTGCGCTGGCACCTGCTGTCCCCGTGTCCCCGAGCCGTGTCACCGCTGGGTCCCGCTCTCAGCCCCAGCAGGCTTTGGCTGCAGCTCTGCGGGGCCTTGGGTTCGTGGGATGGTTCCCGGGGCTTGATCCAACACCTGGATGGAGCCACTTTGGCACCGGGATGGGGAAATCGAGGCACAAACAGGGCACGACTGTCTGCCTCTTCCCAAGCCCCTGGCACAGCCAGCGCTGGAGCAGGGCCTGGCTCGGCCTCCTTGGGGCATGAGTTTGGGACAGAATGATGCAGAGCTACAATCTGAACGAAACCCTCGAGTTTTGGCCAAAACGCTGTCATTTTTTTTCCCTTGAACTCCAAATGGAGATTGTTTTGGTGAGGAACATTGGCCCTCAAGGCACAGGCTCTTTGATTTGGGATCACAGCGGTCATGGGGTCAACCAGGTCAAAAAAAGTGATGGAAATCAAAAGCACCTGCTGCAGTTCTGCCCTTATCTCCAAGAAAAACACGAAATTTCACAGGAACACCATCTCCAGATAATCCCATGTTTGTTCTATCAGCACCAAGGGCAGAAGGCGAGGGACAGTGGCAACGGCTCTGCCCCACACAGGGACACCCCAGGGCAAAGCTGATCCCCCAGCTGTGGCACAAAGGGCTGTACACTCATTTTGGGCTAAATAGGGAGTTCCTAGAACGAGAATTGTGAAGGATACAATGTGTGAGGAGCGTTGGGAGCTCAGAATGGCCAGAGACAGGATTTGTGTAAAATAAATCATCTCTTTATTTGAGGTTCAGTGTCTAGGACAGGTTCTCCCCACTTCTGCCATGTCCAGGAGGATTTTTCCCCACTGTAAATGATATGGCAACAAAAGTGACAGCTACACAAGTTGGGATAGACAAAAAATCTGGAAGAGAGGAGATGTGGCACCCAGGATCCCGTTCAGAAGGATTCTCTCGTGCCATCCAGGGAAAACTCCTCCTGCTCAGCACAAGCAGAATCGCACCCAGGAATCATCATCATTTAATAATAACAATAGTAAAAGCAAGAATCTAACTTCCTCCCCCCTCCAAATCCACATGATTCCTAAGGCACAGATCCCAACTTCTCCCATTGCCCGCCAGCGGCCACCGCAAGCCCCGATTCGCCCTCGACGGAAGCAACCCTACGGTCACCATCCTCCTCCTCGCCGGATTTTCCCGCCCAGATTCCCCATCCGGGGAGGCGCATCCACGTTTTTAAAGCCTGAAGAGGGTCTGGCTGGAGCCGGGATGGGGAGGATGAGCAGCGGCTCCCGAGGAGCATCGGCAGGAGCATCCCTGCCACCGCCGCTGCGTTTCGGGGTCCCTGGGGCGCCCCCGGCCGAACCTGGCTCCCAAAGGCGCGGGATTCCGTTCAAGGCAACCACGAAATGCAGCATATTTAAGGCTTTCACTTCTTAAATTAAAGCGAACAAGGGAGTTTTTTTGGATCCTGGTTTCCTGAGCGCGGCCGGGGGCTCCCCTCCCGTTTAGGTGAAGGACCAGAGCTGATGCGGGTCCGTGAGGTCGCAGGGAACGAGCGCCGGGTGCTTCCCCCGGGCCGTCAGACACATCCCCGAGGCCAAGTTCTTGATCAGCCGGTTCTGCCGAGAAACAAGGCAAACCGTGAGCGAGAGCGGGGTGTGAGCGAGGGGAAACAGCACCGGAGGGGCCGCTCCGTGCCCTGGGGCGATTACCATTGCCTAATGGTAGGGACCCCTTACCATTGCCTATGGTAGGGACCTCTTACCATTGTCTAATGGGAAGGACCCCTTACCATTGTCTAAGAAATTTAGGATTACCTAAACCGAAGGCCTTCAAAGCCTTAAACAAGACTTAAACACTCTTAGTTTCTGCTAAAGTCCGCGGGCCATTACCCTGCATCCCCTAAATGCTTTAATTAAGCTAGGACCTTCCAATTTACTGGACAGATGGGCTGTGATCCCATGATACTGTAGTTAACAGCTATATGCCCTAACCAACAGGCTAATAATCGATGCACATCCATGAGCTCGCAGCTCACTGTGAACTGGGGGCTCCTCACCTGCGCCAGGTCCCACTCCTCGCTGGCGGGCACCCGGCCGGGCTTCCCTCGGAACTGGCACTCGCCCAGCTCGGCCGTGCCCGCGGCCCCGCGCAGGCACAGCTCCTTGCCGATGTTGTGGCGCAGCTCCCGCTGGCTCGTGTACTCAAAGTACTGCGGGGAGAGACAACGGAGCCGTCACCGCCGCGCCCCGGGGGAAAACCGGGGGCTGGGAGAAGGGGAAATGATGGGGGTGGTTCGGGGGGCGCACCTGGTTGCCCCCCAGCCCGTGGCAGGGGTACATGATGAGAGGTTTGCCGCCGTGGTTGTTCTCCCCGACGTCCAGGCAGCTCTTGGTGCCCTCGTTTTTGATCTGTGTGAGGGGAAGAGAGGAGTTGGGAGGGGAAAAGAGGTGGTGGGGGGAAAAGGAGAGGGGAGAAAAAGGAGGGAGAAAAAGGAGAGGGAAAGGGGAGGAAAAAGAGATGGGGGAAAAGAGATGGTGGTAGGAAAAGGAGAGGGGAGAAAAACAAAAGGAGAGGGAAAGAGATGGGGGAAAAAAGAGATGATAGGGGGGAAAAAGAGATGATGGGGGGGGGAAGAGATGATGGGGGGGGAAAGAGGGGAAAGAGATGGGGGAAAGAGATGGGGGAAAGAGGGCAGGGAAAGGCGATGGGAACGGGGGTGTGGAGGGGAGGAGAGGGAGGAAAGACGGGTAAAAAGACAGGGTAGGGGGAAAAAGGGGCAGGAATGAGGAAAAGGTCTGGGAGAGTGGAGGAAAGAAGGGCTCAGAGGAGCCAGGGTGGGACCGGCTCGGGTTTGGCCGTGCAGGGCTCTGGGTTATCGCTGTGCACACACCATCCCGGCATCCAGAGCCGGCTCCGGGTCCTGTGTCCTTTCCAGGACATGAGGAACGCCCGAGCCATCACCTCCGGCACGCGGAGCAAAGGGAAAGGCACCGGGCGGAGGTTTCAGGAAATGAAGGTGAATTAAAAGTTGGATGGGAGCCAGCACCCACCCAGCACATGGCTGTCACCCGGCTGTCGCTGGGCTGGGTGCTGGCCATGCCAGCTGCTGTCACATCGCCCTGGCTGAGGAGGGGTAGACTCAGGATCCAGCACCCAGCTTGAGGGAAAAGGCTTTTCCTGCCTGAGGGGAATCCCATCCTCAGGGATGAAGCTGCAGCCCCTCATTCTGCCTGCCCTCAGTTCCTCGGGGACGCAGCCAGAGCTCCGTGCCCTGCTGTCCCCAGCTCCCTCAGGGACGGAGCCAGCCCTTCACATCCCACCTGTCTCCATTTCCCTGTGGATGGGGGGCTGGAGATGGGGTCCTGCCTCCCACCTGTGCCTAGATTCCCTCGGGATGGAGATGGAGCTCCCCATCCCATCCCATCCCACCCCATCCCCAGCTCAGTTTTTCCAGCCCTCCCTGTACCAGGACGGTGTTTGGGACTCAAGGAAGTTCTCAGCTCTTCCCCCGAATTTAACCCAAGTCCACATCCCCACGGATTCCCCACCCCGGGAGTCACCCCAAACCAGCTCTGCCGGATTCCAGCTCGGCCGGAGCCCAAACCGGCCCCGCCAGCCGGTGACAGATGAGGTGACAGACAGACACGGTGAGCAGTGACAGACAGACAGGGCGACAGACATGGCAGCACCAGCTCCCCAGTTCAATTCAAAGCCCCCAAACCCACCCTCTGGGTGCTCCCCTGGCCGTTCCCGGCGCAGGGCGGAGCTCCGGCCGCTCCCGGCACTCACCGCTCCGTAGAACGTCGGGGTCAGGTCGGGCACGAACATCTCGGGGTAGACGTTCTGCAGGTACCAGGTGAAATTCCTGCAGTGCAGCCGCTCCCGCAGCCTGCGCCGCTCTGTGATGTCACCAAACGTCTTCTAAAAAATGAAATCGGGGCGAAAATTAAATTCACTTCCAAAAACAATAGGGAAAATCGCCAAAAAAACCCTTTCCAGGTTGGGGCTCAGAGCTGGAGTCACCCCCAGCTTTTTCATCATCCCTCCAGGTGTGACCAGCACTCAGACAAGGTGGGGGGGACATCTGGCAGGTACCCACAGGCTCCACCAAGAGCTTGGAGATCTTTTGGCGAAGAATAAGAAGTTCTGGTATTGAAAAAAGAAAATAAGAAGTTTTGGTGCATTCACATTTTCTGAACAGAGAGAGACAATTCTCTCTCCCATGTTTTTTTTCCTGGAGAAGCACAGAGAAAAGAAGAGGAAACAATTCTTATCTCAGCTTGCTGCTCCTGTTTTTTTGCACTTGTGGAATGTGTTAGGAAGATTACCTGACGTGATTTGTCAGTTGGATTCTACTGAGGATTGTTTTGATTCCTTAGGCAATCACTCAAAGCTGTGTCCTGGTTGTCTCAGTCATTCACGAATCTTTCTTTAGTATGTATATTTTGTATAGTACATTATCTCTTTAATATAGTATAGTATAATGTAATAAATAGAGTTTTAATAAAGCAATTGTTCAGCCTTCTGAATCAATGGAGTCAGGTACCAATTACTCCCTACCTCAGGGGTGCCCTGCTTTATGATATTGGTGTTGAAAAAAAATCATTAGGAAACAAGAAACAATTGATAAACTCCAATGTTTTCCTACTGGGAAACATTCTGGTTAGAGAGGGAAAGAAAAAAAAAAAAGCTTTTGGTTATTTGTGTCCACCTGCCTGATCTCCCACCTGCTCCTGCTGCTCAGGTGGAGCTCCCAGCAGGACCAGCCCTCTGTCCCAGATTGCAAGGCAAGATGTATTCTATTATAATCTGGGTGGCACTTGTCTTTTGTCAAGTGGGCAGTTTTTCCTTATCTCTTCCACAATCACTCCTCCCTCGGGAGGGGATATCTGCTGATAACAGCCATTGAATGTCCCTGCATGGCTGATAAGAGCTACAGCATCCCATTGGGAGATGTGAACCCAGAGGGAGGAGCCAAGCATTGCTACCCAGATATAATCTGGAGATTCTGGAACACCAGCACGGCTTCTCCACTGGATTCCCCAGAGGAGCAGCAGGTGCCTCTCCTTCCCACTGGATCTTCAGAGGAAGACTTCACCCTTCTCCAGAACCCCCTTGCTCCAACAGAACCACCCCTGACACTGCAGGAGGGCTGAGCCACAATTCCAATGGGACTGCTGCCAACACCCTGACCCACAGGGTGTCAGGTTGGGTTCTGACTCTGTCAGTGTTGTTCTAGTGTAATGCATTGTTTATTTTATCCTTTAATTTTCTTCCCTATTAAAGAACTGTTATTTCCTGCTCCCATATTTGTTGCCTGAGAGCTCTTAATTTAAAATTTATAGCAATTTAAAGGGGTAGGGAGGGTTTACATTCTCCATTTCAGGGGAGGCTCCTGCCCTCCTTAGCAGGCACCTGTCTTTCCAAACTGAGACACCCTCCCAGCAGAAGCAGCAGCAGCCCCCAATACCTCTCTGGCCATCTGGGAGGCTTGCTGGTTGCGGCGGTAGAAGATCTCCTTGTAGTCGTCCATCCAGACCTCGGCCAGGCGCACCTGGTTCCGGGAGATCACCTGGGTGCCCTTGGGGAAGGTGTGGGGGCTCTTGGAGCGGAACACGTGGCCCACGACGGAGCAGGGGATGATCTCCACCTGTCCCCCGCACTGCCACACCTGCGGGGAAGCCACACCTGAGGTGGGGGGTCCGGCCCCCGGGCCCCCCAACAGGGAGCTCCCTGGAGGTGCCCTCAGAAGGTGGACCCCCATACTTACCCTGAAGGACATTTCCACGTTCTCACCCCCCCAAATCTCCATCTGGTCGTCGTAGGAGCCGATGTGCTCAAAGTAGGACCTGGAGATGGCAAAGAGGCCACCTGCGAAGGTCGGGGACCTGCAGGGGGAAAAGAAGGGGTAAAACACAAGTCAAAGAGCAGAAATCTGAGTTTTGGGAAATCAGAGTCCCCCTCCATCCAGCTGTGGTGGCTTTGGCTGGACTGCTGGGAGGGGACAGAGGTGACAGCGTGACATGGAGGAGCCTCGCTGCCAGCTGGATTCAAAGTGAAAAGAGGATATTGTTACCAAAAACCTGTCGCCAAAAAGAGGAGGAGGTCAGAGCTCAGTGCCCCAATCCCTCCTCCCGCTTCCCTAATCTTTTCCATCTGAGGCTGGAACAGAACCTCGCTTTTATTCAGGAAAAATAATAAACGCCAAGGACTCGCTGAGCTGCTGGAGACGAGGCAGCGGCGGGAGCCAAGCGCCCGGCTGGAGGTGAAAGGGGCCTTTATGGGGACAGGAGCGTCGCCCAGGTGACCCGAGCACAAAGCCAGCCCCGCGGCCGGGGTGGGGCCGGGTGTCCGGTGTCTCCCAGTGGGGGCACAGGGAGAGGTGGGAAAACCACCCAGGCTCTGTCTGCATGTCAAACAGAGGGATAAGAGAGGGGATTTTGGCACAGCCTGATCCACAGGTGACCTGTTCTGCGCGGGGGCACCCGGGCACCGAGGGCGAGAAGGCAAAGACAGCAATTAAATCCTTAATGGGAGTGAGAGCAATGAAATCCTAAATGCCGGAGCGAGAGGCAGCTGGAGGAGACTCTAAGGTCCATTTTGGCGCCAAGGGAGGTTTGCCCTCCACCACCCCCCCAAGCTCTGACCGTGCTTGGGCACAAACTCCCGACATCTCCCATGCCAAAATCCCAAGGGAGAACCCTGCTGGAAAAGGGCAGCACTGCCCACCCAGAGGCACCAAAACCAAGGAGGACACCTGTCGCAGACATCTTTTATGGAAAATCCCTTCGTTAGGATTTTTCCTCCTGAGAAGCTGAGAAGCCTCAGGAACAAAATGTAAGCAATGATTATCTGCTGCTGTGAAATGCAACAGGTGGATCTGTGATTGGCCCATGTTGGATGTTTCTAATTAATGGCCAATCACAGCCCAGCTGGCTCAGACAGAGAGTCTGAGCCACAAGCCTTTGTTATAATTCTTTCCTATTCTATCCTTAGCTAGCCTTCTGATGAAATCCTTGCTTCTATTCTTTTAGTATAGTTTTAATGTAATATATATAATAAAATAATAAATCAAGCCTTCTGAAACATGGAGTCTGATCCTCGTCTCTTCCCTCAACCTGAGACCCCTGTCACAAACACCAATTTGCTGGGAAAAAGAGAAAACCCAGCTGGATAAAGCATCCTGTGCTGGGCTTACTTGATGGGGAAGGTCTCATCCTTCCTGCGCTGCCTCTCCCGCGCTGGAACCACCTCCCAGCCGAAGGTCAGGCTCCAGTCGAAGTTGCCCCGGCTGTGCTGCTTCCCGTTCTGCACGGGCTTGGAGAACTCGAAGGTGTTGAGGTCGATGGTGGCGATGTCGGGGCTCACCACGGCCGTGGGCTCCTCGGCGATGCGCGACAGGAGCGGCTCCAGCCAGCCATGGAAACACTCGCCTGGGACACGGGCAGGGCTGAGCGGGGCTGGGGGAACCCACAGCGCCCGGGGCACGCACGGGTGACACGGGGGGACATTCACATGGTGTCACGGGGGGACACTCACAGGGTGTCATGAGGGGACACACATGGTGCCGCAGGATATCATGGGGGACAGTCACGGGGTCACAGGGTGACACTCAGAGGGTGTCATGAGGGGACACTCACGGTGCCACAGGGGGCCATGGGGGGACACTCACGGTGCTATAGGGTGTCACAGAGTGTCACGGGGGGACACTGACAGGGTGTCATGAGGGGACACTCATGGGGTCACAGGGTGTCACGGGGGGACTCTCATGGTGCCATGGGGTGCCACAGGAGGGACACTCACAGGGTGCTACGGGGTGTCATGGGGGGACACTCACAGTGTCACAGGGTGTCATGGGGGGACACTCACAGTGTCACAGGGCATCACGGGGGGTCATGGGGGGACACTCACAGGGTGTCATGAGGGTACACTCACGGTGTCACAGGGTGTCATGTGGGGACACACAGGGTGTCACAGGGCATCATGGGGGGACACTCACAGTTCCACAGGGTGTCATGGGGGGGACACTCACAGGATGTCACAGGGTATCATGGGGGGACACTCACAGTGTCATGGGGTGTCACAGGGGGGACACTCCCAGTGCCACAGGGAGACACGGGGAGGACACTCCTGGTGTCACAGGGTGTCGCGGGGGGGTAACTCACAGTGGGCATCCAGGAAGGTCAGCACCTCCCCGCTGGCCACGCTGGCCCCCAGCAGCCGTGCCGTGATGAGCCCCTTGCGCTCCCGCTGCCGCACCACGCGCACGATCTGCAGCTGCTCCACGTAGCGATCCAGCTCCTCCTTCAGGTACTCTGCAGGTGGGAAAACCACCTGAAGCCATCAGTCCCTGCATCCCACCAGCCCATCCTGCTGCCCCATCAATCCCATTGACCCCATCCAATCGATCCCATTTTATCCCATCCCATAAATCCCATTCCAAATCCCATCAATACCATCAAACCCATCCCACCCCATCCCATCTCCCAGATCCCATCCTATAAATCCCATTGATCCCATAAAATCCATCCCACCAATCCCATTGATCCCATCTTATCCCATCCCATAAATCCCATCTCTCCCATCAATACCATCAATCCCATCCCATCTCCCAAATCCCATAAATCGATCCCATAAATCCCATCCCATCAATCCCATTGATCCCATCTTGTCCCATCCCATAAATCCCATTCCAAATTGCATCTCTCCCATCCCATGCCAAATCCCATCTCTCTCATCAATACCATCAATCCCATCCCATCTCCCAAATCCCATCCTATAAATCCCATTGATCCCATAAATCCCATCCCATCCCCATCCCCTGCTGCTCAGACTCTGCAGTTGGGTTTGGGTTCAGGGACACCTGAGCCTTTGCCCCAAACCCAAGTGTATTTTTGGCTAAAGAAAATTAGTTTTGTAAGGGTCTAACCCCCTCCTGTCTAATCCCTCTCTAGAGAGGGACTGGGGGTTGGCAGGGTGGGTGAGGAGGTCACATCCCTGTGCTTGAAGTGTCACCAGGACCAAGCTGTTCCTGAGGAAAGGGGTCACCAGAGGAACCCGGGATTTCTGGGCAGATGCAGCCAAGCCAGGAGCTAGGAATGGCCAAGTGGGAGCTGGGACCCTAAGAAAAGCGGCCTGGGAGGGGGATACGAGTCCATCCCACATCCAGCCCCAGTGGGAGTCGAGCTCTGGGGCACCACGAGGTTCCTGCTCCTCGGGAGCCCGTGGGTGGAAAGGGAGAATTTATCTGGGACAAGGGCAGAGTCCGCTCCTCCCAGTGCCCCGACACTGAACCCCGCGTTAATTAGCTCTGAGTGCTAATTAACGAGGATTACAGCTGGCTGAGGGTGGAGGTTTGTGGGGCACCTGATTTGTCCCCAGGGCAGGGATAACAGCGGTGCTGGGGAAGGGAAAATCCCAGGGGTGGATGTGAAATGGGGAGCGGCTGCTGGGAGATCCCGGGATATTGGGAGTGTGAGTGGCTCAGAGCTGCTGCTCCCAGGCTTGGAGAGGGGCTTGGTGTCCCCTGCATCCTGCTGATCCCACATCCTGCTTCCCTCTGGCCCCTGAATCTCCTCACTGGTCCCTCACAGCTCCCTGTGGCTCCTGCATCCCTGTCACTCCCCCATCCCACCACGGCTTGTCCTAACTCCCTCTGGCATCCACATCCCACATGGCTCCTGCATCTCTCTGGCTCCTGCTTTCCACCAGGGCTCCTGCATCCCTTTGACCCACATCCCACCATGCTCCCTGCATCCCTCTCCGGCCCACATCCCACCATGCTCCCTGCATCCCTCTCCAGCCCACATCCCTCTGACCCACATCCCATCACAATTCCTGCACCCTTCTGGCTCCTGCATCTTTCTGACCCACATCACACCACAGCTCCTGCACCTCTCTGGCCCCACATTTCACCATGCTCCCTGCATCCCTCTGATCCACATCCCACCACGACTCCTACATCTCTCTGACCCCACATCCCACCACAACTCCTGCATCCTTCTGGCATCCACATGCCATCACAACTCCTGCACCCCTCTGGCCCCGCATCTCACCATGGTCCTTGTGCTCCTCTGACCCACATCCCGCCGCAACCCCTGCACACATCCCACTGTGCTCCCTGCATCCCCCTGACCCCACATCTCACCACAACTCCCACATCCTTCTGGCCCCGCATCCTTCTGACCCACACCCCACTGCTCCCTGCAGCCCTCTGACCCACATCTCATCACAACTCCTCCATCTCTCTGACCCCACATTCCACCGTGCTCCCTGAACTCCTCTGACCCACATCCCACTGCTCCCTGAACTCCTCTGACCCACACCCCACTGCTCCCTGCACCCCCCTGTCCCCGTGTCCCCCACGCACCGTCCGTGCTGGCATCGTCCACCAGGATGACCTCTCGGAGCAGGCGGGCCGGGGACGAGTGCAGGACGCTGTAGACCGTGCGCAGCAGGGTGGACCAGGCCTCGTTGTGGAACACGATCACCACGCTGGTGGTGGGGAGGGGAGGGCAGCGCTTGAACTTCTGATCGATGCACCTGGGGGGCAGAATGGGGGAGTGAAGGGGGAGGCACGACTGGAGAGACCCCCGATATCCCCCCCCCCCACCAAACCCCACAGCGGCAGGGGAGCAGCTCTGGCCCCTCTGGACTCGTCCCTGCTTTGATTCCCATTGATTTTGGTTGAGTGAGTCCCATTGCCGGCCTCCGTGTCCCCCCTTTGTCACCGCCACACCTGCTAAGCACGGATAATCGCCTGCCGGCGCGGGGGGCTGGATTCCTCCATCCCTTTCAAGGCTTTTTCCATCCCGAATTCCCCCCCATGTCTCCCCCATCCCACCCCTCCGCGCGGGCCCCGCTTTAATCCGGCAGCCCCTGGCCGAGGGCAGGCGGGGAAATCTCTGGAGTTTCCCTCTTTCCCTGCCCCCGACCCCAGCGGGGTCCGAGGCTGTTCCACTCGGCTAAGAAAAGAAAAAGTCTGACCGCTGGAGCCGCTGGGATAAAGGCGAGAGAGGAGGGAAAGGCGGGGAGGCGCCGGAGCCACCAAGCAGGTACAGGGAGACACAAAGAGCCTGCTGCCACTAAACCCGCCCCCAAGGGGCCAAAATTAGGGAGAAATAATAATAAATAATTTCCTTTTTTTTTTTTTTAGCTCTGTCTGCATTCAATCCTCTGCCAGTGCTGGGTGACATCCTGCCCCCAATCTGTTTTAACTTTCCCTGAAATTTAAGGGAGTAAATGGCCAGGTTGAAGGGAATAAGTGGCTAGACCGAAGAGGTTGAGTGGCCAGATTTGAGGGAGTGAGTGGCCAGATTTGAGGGGACTTAGTGGCCAGATTGAAGGGAGCGAGTGGCCAGACTGAAGGGGTGAGGAGCCATTTTAAGCCAGTGAGTGGTCCCAGGGGCTTTCGGGCCCGGCTCTCACTCGGGGGGGCGGCTGTCGGGGCCCAGAGCCCGCTGCAGGGAGATGCGGTCGCTGGCGAAGGCGTTGAAGCAATGCTTCTCATAGCCCCGCTCCTTCTCCTTCGTCTCCTCGGGCGTCCAGCGATCCTTCTTGAAGGCTTTTCCGTCGGCGCCGGGGCTGGCGGGGTCCTGGGGCGGCCTCTCCATCAGCGGCCGCAGCTCGGCCGCGGTGTAGACGCCGGGCAGGCAGGAGCGGCCGCTGGGCAGCGGCTCCGGCGGCGGCTCCGGGGCCCCGATCTGCAGCCGCGGCATCGAGTCCCGCAGGTCCCGCACGGCGCCCAGCATCAGGTCCAGCACCTGGCCCTTGCCCGGCACGATGTTCCGCAGCCACGGCTCCTCGCCCGGCTCCTTGCTGCCCACGTCCTTCTGGAGGATGAAGAGGAAGAGGACGAAGACGGCGCCCGCCAAGGCCACCTTCAAGGCGCTGTAGCGGCGGCGGAACAGCCTCATTTTGGGGTGTTCGGGGCGGTTTTGGAGGGTTCAGGAATGTGGGGGCTGCGGGTGCATCACGGTGTCCTGCTTTGCTCCAGTGACCTGGGGGAAGGAGAAACACCTGCAGTGAATTCCCAGCCTGGATGCAACTCCTTGGTGTCAAAACAGAAATACTGCACTGAAGAGATAATATATTGTGTTTAAAATAGATCACATTGTACCTAAAATAGAATATATAAATATGATCAGCTCATGGAATAGTTTTGTTCAGGACCTTAAAGATCATCCAGTCCAACCCTCTGCCCCGGGCCGGGAACCTCCCACTAGACCAAATAATAATAACAATAAACAAATAATTACATAATAACACAATAGCAAAACAGTACATTAATATATCGACATAGTAAAGCAATATTAGCAACATATTAACATATCAATATTGCAGTACGATGTTAGTAATATATTAATATGGCAAAATAATATCAGCAATATATTAATATAAAGTTTGGCACAAGTGACACCTGTAAAATTCAATCCCCCCAGCACTTCCAGCCCCTAAATCCATCCGGAAATTGAAACACCAGGAAAAGTGCAGGTTAAAAAAGTGCCGGGGGATGCGCCACCCACCCCCATCACCATACACGAGATCCCCCCAAAAGTTTCTTCTGGGACTGATTTGGAGGCTGCAGCCTCCCCCCGCCACCGCCAAGTTAAAATACAGCCCAAAATTTGCCAAAATATTTTTGGCCGCCGGGGAAAAAAAAGCCTTTTCCTGGGCATTTTCCTGCCTGCGAAGGAAAACTCGAGCAGACCATGCAGCGCTCCGGGTTCGGCGGAGCTGGAGCAGCAGGTTCGGTGTCCGGGGCAGTGTCCGGTGCCACGGCCGCCGGGAGCTCGGCGCCAGCTCCCGAGTTTGCCCCGGGATCCGCCGGAGGCTCTGAGCTTTCCACCACCCCCAAACTTCCCGCGGCTCCTCTTTGTGAGCCGCGGCCGCCGGAGCATGGACGAGCCCGGCGGGATCCATTCACGGCCATCTCCTCCTCCTCCTCCACTTCGGGGTCCCCCCCCTTCCCCCGGCTCCTTTTTCCCCTTTTCTTTTCATTCTCTCGGCAATGGGCGGGGAAGGGCACCTGCCACAACTTCAAGGGCGAGGAGGTTTGGGCTGGGGAGGAGGAGGGTCCCGGGGTCCCCGCTTTGAGCGCCGCAGGATCAAAGCTGGACCACGCTTCACTGCCAAGAGCGCCCGGCCCCATCCAGCGCGGAAAAGCAGAATCGGGGGGAAAAACCCCATAAATCCCCTGGTGTTCTCTGCCATTGCCTCGGAATTTCTGCCCCAAGCTGGGCGAAGGTGGCTCCGCTTCACTCCTACCCCCGAGGTTTTCATTGCACGGCGCTGCTGTACAATAGAGAGGGGGGGAAAAAAGGATTTTGGGGAAAAAAACCCATTTCCATCAACCCCACCACTCTGAGCTTCCTTCATGCCACGTTGCTAATGAAGCTCGTTAGGTGTCGGTGCTAATTAACACCAGAGGGACACTCAGGTGTGCGGGGGGGCGCAGGTTGTGCACAACAAGAGCTGCCGCTCCCAGGGGGCCACAACCCCTTCCCAAAAAGGGCGAAAAAGCCGAATAGAAATAAAAATTTCCCCTCTGAAAGACTGGGATGGATTTGGCACGGAGCTCCAGCGTGAGCTCCTGGTGCACCTGCGCCCTCCACTACCTGCCCTGCGAATCCCAGGTGGATTCTGCTCCATCCCATCCCGAAAATCCCATATTGCCACGGGGCTGGCCCTGCGCCCTGGGAAAACAACATTAAAATGACCCAGGGGAGCCTATTGGGGTCGGAAAAGGGGGAAAAGGGGAAAAAAGGAAAACAAGAGGGGAAAAAGGGGGAAAAAAGGGAAAAAAGAAGGGGGAAAAGGGGGGATGAAAAGGGAAAAAAAGGGGGGAAAAGGGGGGGAAGAGGAAAAAAGGGGGGAAATGGGGAAAAAGTTCAGTGGGAATTCCAGGAGCGTCCCCCGCGATGTGGGAGGGAGGGATTGTGGGGAAGAGGCAGAAACAGAGATACACTCGTGGAGGAAATAAAGGGAAATAAATAAAATACAAGCGGATTGACACCCACACTGCCTCAGGTGAGGCGGCCACCGGCTCCACGTGGCAGCGAGCCACGATGACACCGGGAGGGGCAGGGACGGGGAGCTGGGGTGCAGCGGGATCGCTCCCGGCGGGATTCAGCGCCAGCGGGAGGAACTGCATGTGCTGGGAGCTCACAGGGTCAGGATCCTGGCGGGCTTCCCCGCCAGGTGGGTGAGCCCAGAGGGTCCCGGAGCCGCTCCCGGGGTGTGTGAGGGTCCCTGCCCCGCCGGGGATCCTGGGGTACCTCCTGGGGGTTGTGGGGGCCGGGTCTTCCCAGTGCCCTGCCCAGAACCGCCACAGCCTCGGGACCGGACCTCCCGGCCCGGGGGGCTCCATCCCAGGACCACCTGAACCCCCCTGCACAAAGGGGCCTCTGCACCGGGACCCCCGAGCACCCAAGTCCAGGAGGGTCCCTCACCAGGACACCCTGCTCTCCCTTCCCCCGGGCCGGGGGCTCCGCACCGGGACCTCCAGAGCCCCTTACCATGGTGGGGGGCTCCACACCAGGACATCCAGACTCCCTTACCACGACGGGTGGATCTACACCAGGACCCCAGACCCCCTTACCGCGAGGAGGGGTCCACACCAGGACCCCCAAACCCCCTTACCATGGTGGGGGCTCCGCACCGGGACCCCTGGGACCCCCGTACCCCCTCCCCCGGGGCAAAGACCTCGCAGCAGGACCCCAGACCCCCTTACCGCAGAGAGGGGCGCTGCACCACGACCCCCAGGACCACCGGACCCCCTTTCCCTGGGGCGAGGGCTGCCCACCGGGACCCCGGGACCCCCTTTCCCGGCAGGAGCTCTGCACTGGGACCCCCTTAGAGCAGAGGGGGGCTCCCAGCGGGACCCCCGGCTCGTCCCCTCCCTTCTCACCGGCTCCACAGCGGCTGCGGGGCCGCAGGTGCGTCCGGGTGGGGCGGGGCCACCTGCGCTACCTGTCCCCGCCTGCCGGGCAGGTGCACGGGCGGGGCCGCCGCGCTCCTAAAGCCGCTTGGCCCGGGGAGAATGCTGGGTCCTAAATCCGCCCTGCCCGGGAAAAAGGCCGGGTCTTAAAGGTGCCCGGTCCGGGAAAAACCCGGGTCCTAAAGCCGCCCGTCCCGCGAAAAACGCTGGGTCTTAAAGGTGCCCGGCCCGGGAAAAACGCTGGGTCCTGGAACAGCCCGCCCGTCCCGGGGATAACGCCCGGTCCTGGAGTCACCGGCAGGCCCCGAGCCTGAAATGGAGGTGCTGTGCTGGGACCAGTATGGGGCTGGCACTGGGGACACTGGGGACCAGTAAGGAACTGGTACTGGGCACACTGGGAGCCACAGGATAGGACTCCACGTGTACTGGGGCCAGTAAAGGACTGGTGCTGGGCGTGCTGGGAGCCACAGGGATTTATGGAGGTGCCAAGGTCACGACTCCAGGTGTGCTGGGAATCAGTAAGGGACTGGCACTGGGAACACTGGGAACCAGTAAGGGCCTGGTACTGGAGATACTGGGAGCTGCAGGGTAGAACCCCATGTGTACTGGGGACCAGTAAGGCACTGACACTGGGGACACTGGGGACCAGTAAGGGACTGGTACTGGAGATACTGGGAGCTGCAGAGCAGGACCCCATGTGTACCGGGGCCAGTAAGGGACTGGCACTGGGGACACTGGGGACCAGTAAGGGACTGGTACTGGGGACACTGGGAGCTGCAGAGCAGGACCCCATGTGTACCGGGGCCAGTAAGGGACTGGCACTGGGCGTGCGGGGGGCTGCAGGGATTTATGGAGGTGCCAAGGTCATGGCTGCAGGTATGCTGGGACCAGTAAGGGACTGGTACTGGGGACATTGGGGACCAGTAAGGGACTGGCACTGGGGACACTGTGGGCTGCAGGGTAGGACCCCACATGTGCTGGGAACCAGTAAAGGACTGGTACTCGGGATGCTGGGAGGTGCAGGGGTAGGACCCCACGTGTGCTGGGGACCAGTAAGGGACTGGCACTGGGGATACTGGGAACCATCAAGGGACTGGCACTGGGGATACTGGGAGCTGCAGGGTAGGACACCATGTGTACTGGGGACCAGTAAGGGACTGGCACTGGGTGTGCTGGGGGCCACAGGGATTTATGGAGGTGCCAAGGTCTTGGCTCCAGGTGTGCTGGGACCAGTAAGGGACTGGCACTGGGGATACTGGGAGCCACATGGGTAGGACCCCATGTGTACTGGGGACCAGTAAGGAACTGTCACTGGGGACACTGGGAACCAGTAAGGGATTGGCACTGGGCATGCTGGGGGCTGCAGGTATTTATGGAGGTGCCAAGGTCTTGGCTCCAGGTGTGCTGGGACCAGTAAGGGACTGGCACTGGGGACACTGGCAGCCGCAGGGTAGGACCCCACGTGTACTGGGGACCAGTAAGAGAGTGGCAGTGGGGATACTGGGGACACTGGGAACCAGTAAGGGACGGGTACTGGAAGTCCCAGGGATTTATGGAGGTGCCAAGGCTCCAGCTGTGCTGGCACCAGTAAGAGATTGGTACTGGAGGTCCCAGGGATTTATGGCGGTGCCATGGCTCCAGCTGTGCTGGCACCAGTAAGCGCCCGGCACTGGGCGTGCTGGCAGAAGCAGGGCACGCACGGGAAAGCCCCGGGGGGACGGGCCCAGGCGGGCTCCAACACCCAGCCCAGGATTCTCCCTTGGCTCCGGCGCTGCGCGGAGGATTTGGGAGATGTGAGCTGGAGCAGAGCGAGGATTAATCGGGATTATTGGGACATTAGCTGGAATATTAACTGGTTCACAGGGATGAGGTCTCCGAGGCACAAACACCCCTCAGCCCCAAATTAAAGCGCTAACGAGCTGGAATAAGGTGTGAGGGGAAACTGAGGCACGGATTGGAGCCAACCCTCGGTCCCCCACGAGCCCCCTCGGCCTCCATCGCCCTCCCCGGGGCTTTTCCGAGCTCGTTTCGAGCCCGTCGCTCTCGCCCCTTTCGTTTCCTGCTCCGGAGGTTTCGCTCTTCGCTCACAGCCCGAAGGGGAAATTCCCACCCCCAAATTCGCTGCTGCTCGACTTTCGGCGCCCGCCACTCTCAGCTCGGCGCCACCGCGGCCACCGGGCAGGGCCAGCGCGGTCCCCGCACGGTAAGTCAATTTTGGGGGGAAAGAGAAGGGTTTTGGGGTGGGCTGGGTGGTGGGGATGGGATTTTGGGGGTCCCGTTCCCCCCCACCCTCGGAGCCAACCCCGCAAACGGGAATTTTGTGCTCCCGAATTGCTGCTTTTAATCGCAGTTTGGGAGAGGAGAGGCGTTTTTGGGACATAAAAAATCTCCTGCAGCTTCATCCTGGGGGCACCAATCTGGGGAAATGAGGAGTCGAGACCTGAGGAACCCTGGCAGGGCTGGAATGAAATCCATAACAAAATCCAAATGAAATCCAAATAACAAAATCTTCCCAGGCTTGTTAGGGAGAGGCGGCTCGGTGTCACGCTCCAATTAATAATTAATTGGCGTCTTTATAGACAAAACAAAACTTGAATTAGAGGTGGAGCTGGCTGCCTCGGGAGGGAGGGGGGTGTAAAATGTTTAAAGGTTTTCAGGAGCAGAGGACCCCAAAGAGCCAAAACTGGGGTGAAGTCACCCCAATTGCGAGCACTGCAATTCCCTGCGCCGGGAGCAAACCTTACCATCGCCTCTGGGGTTTTCCTCGCTCCGAGCGCATTTCCTTGGGGATTTCTGCCCTTCATCCCTCCCGGGGAATCCACAGCGCCGGAGGCGGCTCCATCCAACCCTCCAGCCAAACCCCCAATTTGAGCCAGAGATTAAATTTGACCGAGCCGAGCTGAAACTCGCGGGGCTGAGCGACAGCAAACCTGGAGGAGCTGACAGGAAGCCAGGCTGATTTTTTTTGCTCATTATGCTAATTAGGAGCGCGCGAACCTTTCAGATCCCCTCTGCAGATGGTTTGCAGATTTGTGCCCAGCTTTGGGTTTGTGTGTTATCTTTTCGCCCGGTAATAATTGGCGCAAGATGGGAAAACTGGGAAGTTAAATCCATAATACAGCTGTTAAAGAGGGGGCGAACGTGGGAAACGCAATTTTCCTCTGTAATGCAAATATTTGGTTAATTGATGCTGGGTGGTGCTTTCTGAGGTATTTTTGGGAGGAGAAGGGGCTGAGCAGCTCAAAAAAGGGAATTGTGTCCCCACCCATGGACATCATTCCTTGGATGGGTTTGTTCTTGGGACTTTTTTGCTTTCATGCCCAAAAATTCGATCCTTTGGTACTGAGTTGGAAAGACAACTTTTTCCAGGTAGATTTTTTTTATTTAAACAGGATTTTTGTGCTGTTTGGAGGTCGTGGAAGCTGTGGGGGAGAGGTGGAATAACCCAGCTCAGCTCCTCTTAGGAAGAACTTCCCTTTTTTTTTTTCCCCCTAAATTATGAGAGAACTGGGAAAGATTCTCTGTGCAATCCCACACACCTGCAGCACCTGATCCTCCCCATCCCACCAGCTCGGGATGGCCCTGCAGCTCCTCCTGCCCTGGGATAACCCCAGGTACCAGAGATTAATAATGATGATTAATATGATCATTATTGCTGTTCCAGGTGCTCGTGGCCTCTCCTCCCGCTGCCCAGGTGCGATGGAGATGCAGGAGGTGTTCCTGCAGCTCTGGGGGGAGCTGGCCCGGCTGCAGGAGCTGTGCTCGGAGCAGGGGCGGCTCCTGCGGAGGCTGAGGGCCAGGAAGGGACCGGTCCTGGGTGAGTGGGACCTGCGGGGTGCCCAGACTGCACATTGGGGTCATTCCAATCTTTATCCTGGCAGGGTTATGGGTCCTGGTAGGGTCATTCCCACCTCGGTCCTGGCTGGGTCATCCTCTCCTTGGTCGTGGCGGGGTTGTTGGTCCTGGCTGGGTCATTCCCACTTTTATCTTGTAGGGTCATTCCCACCTCGGTCCTGGCAAGGTCATTCCCACATTTATCCTGGCTGGGTCATTCCCACTTTTATCCTGTAGGGTCATTCCCATTTTTATCCTGCAAGGTCATTCCCACCTCGGTCCTGGCAGGGTTATTGGTCCTGGCTGGGTCGTTCCCACCTTTATCCTGGCTGGGTCCTGCTTTTGTCCTGGCAGGGTGAATCCCACCTTGGTCCCAGCAGGGTCATTCCCACCTTTATCCTAACAGGGTCATTCCTATTTTTATCCTGGCAAGATTATTGGTCCTGGCAGGGTCATTCCCATTTTTATCCTGCAGGGTCATTCCCAGCTTTATCCTGGCTGGATCATTCCCACCTTTATCCTGGTGCCCTCAGAAGTTCCTCTGGTGGGGTGAAGGGTCTCGGAGCAGGAATGTGCCCTGAGCCCCTTGTGGCTTTGGGTGCTGCTGCTCAGGGACGCTCCTGGTCCTGGGACCATCACCTGGAGAGGGTGGGGCAGGGCTGGGGAGGATCTACAGCCCAGAAAACACCCAAGAACCCTGTGGTTTTCCAAGATTTCCCCTGTCTGTACTCTCCTATCCCCCCAAACATTCACAGCAGCCCCACGGGGTCTGGCATCATTTCCCCAACCCTAAAATGGGAATTTTGTGGTTGGGAGGGATCGATTTGGACAAAGCTGTGCTGGGAAACTGCAGCCTCCCCACCCTGGGGCTCCCTCCTTTGCACCCATGTCCTGCCAGGATTTAAACCAAAGCATTTCTGGGATCAACCTGGAGTTTGGGAGCATGGGGATGTTCTGGTTTCCTGAGGAAGATGATGGTCCCCCATCCCTCAGCCTTCCCTGGCTGTCCTCAGTGTCCTTTCTCAGGTGGCCCTGGAGAGCTCTGCCAGCCCAGGGGTTCCCCAAGCCCAATGGGAAAATTGAGCAATGGAAGGAGAAAAACCCCTTTGAATTCCCAGGAATGAATTCCAGGAATGAGCTGGGGGGGCTCTCTCCTTTCCACCCGTGTCCTGCCAGGACATAAACCAAAGCCTTTCCTGGGAGTTTGGGGACATGGGGATGTCCCGTTCTCCTGAGGGAGCTGATGGTCCCTCAACCCTCCCTGGCTGTCCTCAGTGTTCTTTCTCTGGTGGCCCTGGAGAGCTCTGCCAGCCCAGGGGCTCCCCAAGCCCAATGGGAAAATGGAGCGATGGAAAGAGAAAAAACCCCTCTGAATCCCCAGCAATGACCCCTCTGCCTCCCTCTCTCCCAAAGACATCCCGGTGTCGCTGCCCGTCCAGTGCACGGAGGATGTGGGGACAGGGGACGGACAGAGGTCACCTGAGAGCCGCCGAAACCACCCGGGAGCTCTGGCATCCTCCACACCCCACCTGGAGGGCTCTGCCTGTCCCATGGGACAGCCCTGGGCCACTAAGAGGCTCCCCCTGAGCCCTGGGCAAGGCACAGGAGCTGCAGGAGCCGCAGGAACCACAGGTCCTGGCAGCACCAAGGAGGACAAGGGGGAAGCGCCCGCACAGAGGAGAACCTGGATCCTCCCGGCGCCCTGGGAAGGAGGGAGAGCTCCCTGCAGCCCTCAGGAAATGGAGACACTAAACCCAGGGCCTGGGGGCTCCTTCCCAAATCTTCTGGATCTCTACGAAGCCCCTGAAGCGCTTGAGAGGGAAGAGGCTCCCAAAGATGTGGCTCTGGTGGAGATCCGAGGGCCTGTGAAGGTAATGGGGGAGGTTGGGGGGAGTTTGAGCACCAGGGACCCTTCACCCTCCTCTCCATCAGCCCTGGACACATAGGAAGTGTGGCAGAGTGGGGTTATTTCCTTAAAAGGTCTCTGGCCACCCCATTTTCTGGTTCCCAGGGGATTTGGGCACAGGAAAGTCCCTGAGGTCCGGCTGTCCAGCCAGGACATCCCTCCTGTGACCCTCAGGGAGGCTTTGGGGATCCCTTGGAGGAGTCAGCTGGGGAAAGTTCTCCCAACCTCCTTTGAATCTTCCAATTAAACAGCTCTAACTATTTACTTCATTCTCTCCGATCTCAAATTTCCAAATAATTCCAAACAATTCCTGTCATTCTGAAAGGATTTCTAAAGTCCTCCCTGAGCTCTGGCCCCTCCTGGTGAACCTCCACCCCAGTCCTGGCCTTCCCACCCAGGGTCCCAGGGATGCCAAATCCATTTCCTTTCATTCCTTTTCCCAAATGAAGGCCATAAAAATCCCTTAATGGCTTCAGGGGCTGGGTATTCCCAGGGATAACTCTGAGTTTGGGCTGGATTTGGGAGGGGGTTTTTGAAGGAGAAGGGGGAAGTGGGGCTGTGTCTGTTGGAGCCCCATCAGCGCTCAGATGACAATGGCACAGGGACAGGTGACAGTTGTGCTCCAGTTTTCTGCTCAAAGCCCATTTTCCTGCTGGTTTGGCCCATGGGAAGTGCTGGGGGAGGTTCAGGAGCCACACGGACATGGGATTGTCCAGTGGGATTTATGGGATGGGGCGAGCTCGAGCTCCCCAAGTTCCAGCCCAGCCCTTTTTGGGTGGGATCAGGCTCTGGGGGCTGGCCCAGGGCACTCCTGGGGGTTTCTCTTCCCAAAATCTCCCATTTCCTCACAGACCTGCTGGACCCCGGGCTGGGTGCTGGAGGAGGGGACGCTGAGCCCCAGCGCTGAGGCTGCCCCGGGCTGTGAGCTGTGCCAGGAGATTCTGCCCTCGGAGGCAGCGGGACACATGGAATATCTGAGCCACCTTCTGCTCCACCTCGAGTAGGACTCGTCCTCCCAGTGGGAAATCCATGGATCTGCACCCTGAGCCACGGGACAGACTCTGGACATCTCCAGTGGACAGACTCTGGACATTTCCCATGTCCATGGGACGGACTCTGGACATCTCCACGGGACAGACTCTGGACATTTCCATGGGACAGAGTCTGGACATTCCATTTCCACAGGACAGACTCTGAACATTTCCACGGAAAGACTCCAGACATTTCCACAGGACAGACCCTGGACATTCTAGACATTTCCCATCTCCATGGAACAGACTCTGGATATTTCCCATGTCCACGGGACAGACTCTGGGTGTTTTCGCAGGACAGACTCTGGACGTTTCCCATTTCCATGGGACAGACCCTGGACATTCTGGCCATTTCCCATTTCTATGGGACGCACTCTGGACATTTCCAAGTTGGACTGATGGCCTCGGGGGCTCCTCCAGCCCTGGGGCTGATGAGGGTACTGGGGTGCTGCTGCTGGTTTGGCCTGGGAGCAGTTTCCACGTTCCCTGTCCTTCTCCATTCTCCTGGGAACATGGTCCCAGCTCTGGATCACCCCGGGTGTGTTCTGTTATTGATCCCTGTGGATATTGAAGCCAATCTCATCCCAGGGTCTGGAGGTGTGAGGAGGATCTGCAACTCCTACAAAGGGAATTCCTCAAAATTTGCCTTTGACTGAGTGGAAATGAATCTTCCATAGACACTTAGGGATGCTTGGGAAGGCACGTCGGCTTTTTCTGGGAGTTTGGAAGGTTGGGTGGGAGAATCTCAAGGTTTTTGGGGTCACTAAGAATTATTTTAATTCATTAAGAGGAATTTGAGTGTTTTATAGCATTCCCATCAGTGGCATCCAATTCCCAAAGGAATTCACTGTAACACTGAGGAAACTGAAGCACAAAGCATCAGTTCCCAATCCCTCTTTTCCTTTGGAAAAATCTCATCTTAGGCTTTTCTGTTTTGCAAGTTTCTCCCAAAGTGGATTTGGTGTCTCCTGTTTGAGGAAACTTGTGTTGAAATGAAGAGCCAGGTTCTCCTCTAACTCCAGGGATTGGGAAGAATTGGAATCTTCAGCTCCAACATCTCCTCTTTGGCAGCACAGAAAAGCCAGGATTGAAGTTTCTTCCCCAAAACAGAGCCACATTAATGGATTTATTAATGACAAACTCCTGTGTGTCCCCAGGGTCCCTGGAAACATTTCCCAAGAGAAATCCCACAACTTTCCTTTGCATCAGCAGCTTTGACCTTGGATTCTCCACCCATGTGGATGTTGGAGCTGCTTCCAGCCCTGGGTAGAACCAGGGCCTCCATTTCACTGAAAATTGATTTTCTCGAGGTTTTCTTGGGGTTTTCTCAGGGGTTTCTTGGGATTTCCTTGTGATTTTCTCAGGGTTTTCTCTGGATTTTCTCAAGGTTTTCTATGGATTTTCTCCAGGTTTTCTCCACACCTCAATGAACTTTCCCACCACCATCTCCTGCTCCAAGTTTCCTCCTGTGGCTCCTCAAATTAATTTGCATTATTTGATGATTATTTGAGTGTTTTATGCTCTTCTTAGGGGAGAAACTCTCATTTCCCAGGCGAATGCCTGCAAGCTGCAGCCCCAAAGCTGGAGCAAGGACCCCACCAATTAATTCCCATGGGTTGGAGCTGGCCAGGAGGCGAGGGATCCATCCTCAGCCAGGAAATGGAATTCCCAAAGCAGAAACAGAGATGGTTTTTATCAGACTCAAAGCTCCTGGTGTGGGGCTGCTGCAGCTCCAAAATGCACAAAATGCCGTGGAAAACCCCCCTGGGAGCCTTTGGGCTGAGAAACGAGGGAATTTTTGAGTTTTTCCATCTTTGGGAGGGTCAGCAGTGGAAGCTCCACCAGCCCAGCCTCCCTCAAGGACATTTTTAGTGTGGGGTAATTAATCCCCCCCTCCAGATGTTCCCCAGGGGTGTGGAGCTTCCCTTTTGGATCTGCAGGGCAGGAAGGTGCTCTGGCTCCAAAATAACTTTAATTGCAGGGTGCTGTGGGGCCGTGGGTGGGCTGTGGCTCCAGCCTGGCCTCCAGGTGGGTGGGAGCTGTTTTGGAGCTGGGTCAGGGCTGGAAAATCACGAGTGGGTGAAGCTGTGCCAGGAGAACTCAGGGAAGGGAGCCTCACTCTTGGTCTCAGGGATGGAGATGGTGGTGCTGCTCCTGGGGAAACCACAGCAGCAAAAACGCAGCTGGAAATGGGATTTTGGGTGGAAAATGTTCATTTTTGGGGGTTTCTAATTAAGGGTTTGGGCTGTGGGAGGGGGAAGGGGCTGCCCAGGTGCTGACACTGAGCCCTGGGTACAAATCTGTGCCCAAACAGCCCCAAATTCCAACATCCAACTCCTTTGGGGCCACATTTTCAGAGGAGAAAACAGAAATGAGGGTGGGGCAGGCTGGGATTTCATCCCTCTGATGGGAGAGTGAGGAAAAAGGGAAATTTCCTGCCCAGGAATAGAATTTCTCCAAGGAAAAACCCTCTGGCTGCTGTGGCTGCCCCAAATCTTCTGGGAGCTGCTGGAAATGAGGGATGGAGAATCATCTGCAGCAGGAGCCCATCTGTGCCACCAGCGAGGATGGGAAGTCATTAACGCCTCTGTTAATTAATAACTGCCCCTCAATTTCATCCCTCATTAAGGGAAGGGAAATGTTCCGTGATCCTGCTGTGTTTGGACGCGAACTCAGGAGGCAGAGGCTGGAAATGGGATAAAAAATAATGAATTTCCAAGGAAGTCAGAGACTTCCAGGTGGTGTTTGGGGAAGAGTTGGAGGTGACAGCTCAACCCTCCCCAATTTCTGAACCTTTCCTGCTGGGACAAGGGGAATTTTGGGGAGAAAAAAGGGACAAGGGGATTTTTGGGGAGCAAAAAAGGGTCAAGGGGATTTTTGGGTGGGACAAGGGCATTTTGGGGAGCAAAAAAGGGACAAGGGGATTTTTGGGGAGCAAAAAAGAGTCAAGGGGATTTTTGGGGAGCAAAAAAGGCTCAGGGGGATTTTTGGGGAGCAAAAAAGGGACAAGGGGAGTTTTGGGGAGAAAAAAAGGGCCAAGGGGATTTTTGGGGAGCTAAAAAGAGTCAAGGGGATTTTTGGGGAGGAAAAAAGGCTCAAGGGGATTTTTGGGGAGCAAAAAAGGGACAAGGGGATTTTTGGGGGGCAAAAAAGGGACAAGGGGTAAAAAAAGGGACAAGGGGATTTTTGGGGAGCAAAAAAAGGGACAAGGGGTAAAAAAAGGGCCAAGGGGATTTTTGGGGAGGAAAAAAGGGACAAAGGGGTGTTTTGGGGAGCAAAGGGCCGGGTTTGGCCTCAGCTGGGGGAAAAGGGGGGTGGGAGGTGGTGGAGGGGGGCCGGGAGGGGACATGGGGGGCTGAGGGGGAGGTTGTGGGGTTTGGGAGATTCCTGAGGGGATGGGGGTGAGCTGGGGGGGGGGGTCAGGATGGCATTGGGGAGGAACAGGATGGGGCTGGGGAGGTCAGGATGACCCTGGGGGTATCAGGATAGATCTGGGGGGTACCAGAATGATACTGGGGGGTGTCAGGATGGTGCTGGGGGTACCAGGATGACCCTGGGGTGGTCAGGATGGTGTTGAAGGTGATGCTGGGGAGGGATGGTGGAGGGGATTTGGGGGTGAGAGGGCTGGGGGGTCTGAGGGGATTTGGGGAGCAGGGATCAAGGGATGGTGCTGAAGCAGAGTTGGGGTGATGCTGGGGGGGGGGGTCAGGATGGTGGTGGGGTGGTCAGGATGATGCTGGGGTTACCGGGATGGTTTCGGGGGTGGTCAGGATGGTGTTGGAGGGTACCACGATGGTGTTGGGGGGGGGACAGGATGGTTTTGGGGGGTGGCAGGATGGCGCTGGAGGGGTCAGGATGACCCTGGGGGGGGTCAGGATGGTGTTGAAGGTGATGCTGGGGAGGGATGGTGGAGGGGATTTGGAGGTGAAGCTGGAGAGGATCTGAGGGGGAGGCTCGAGGGGATCAAGGGATGGTGAGAAGCAGAGTCGGGATGATGCTGGGGGGTCAGGAGTCAGGATGGTCCTGGGCAGGTACCAGGATGGTGCTGGGGGTGGGTCAGGATGGTGCTGGGGGGCACCGAGGGTGGGCGATGGCTCTGGGAGGGGGCACTGAACTGCCGGAGGGGCCGGGGGTGATGCCGGGGGATGGGGTGAGAGGGGAATCGGGGTGATGATACCGGGGGCGAGCAGGGGGATCCTGGGGGGCTGCTGCGGGCACGGGGGAGGGGGCAATGCCGGGGGGTGGGGGGGCACTGCGTGCTGAAGGGAATTGGGGTGATGGGGGGGAGCTGGGGGTCAGCCGAGGGCAGGTGCTGGAGCAGGATGGGGGCAATGCCGGGGGTGGGGGGGCGCTGAGCAGTGAAGGGAATTGGGGTGAATTGGGGGGATTGGTGGGGTCAGCCAAGGGCAGGTGCTGCAGGGGGGATGGGGGCGATGCCGGGGGGCACCGGGAGGGTGCTGGGCACAGTTCGGAGCGGTCGGAGCGGGGCTGGGGAGGGAATCGGGGCGGGGGGCGCAGGGAACCCGCGGGCATCGCCCCTCCCGGCCCTGCCTCCTCCTCCTCCCCCTCCTCCTCCTCCTCCTGCCGCTGCTGCTGCCGCCGGCCTGGGCGGGGTTTGGCCCCGGCCCCGGCGATGCTGGAGCCGCTGTGAGCGGCACCGGCCCCCCCTGGCCCCCGCCCCGGGGGGGTGCCCGGGCCCAGCCATGCCCGCCGGCAGCACCGAGCCCGATGGCATCCTCAGCTACCAGGTGGGGCCGCGGGCGGGGGGCGCGCGGTGCCCCCGGGCCGGCCGGAGGATGCTCCGCGCCCGCTTCACTGCGGCATTTCCGACCGGGGGGGGGAGAGGGGAGGGTTCTGCAGGATGGGGGGGCGAGGGGAGCGCGGAGGGGGTGAAGGGCATCGGCGGGGGGGGGAGGTGATGTCCGTGAATTTGGTGCCGGGGATGGGGGTCCGGCCGCGCAAAGAGGGGGGGGAGAGGGGCTCGAAGTGGGCGCAGGAAGGGGGGGAAGGGCACCTGAGTGGGGCTGCTCGGGGGCCTCAGCGAGCCCCCCCTGGCTCCTCCTGTGCATCTGCATCTGCCTGCGCCCCCCTCCCCCGGGCGGCTTTGGGAGAGGAGACAAAGGCCGCTGTCCCCGCAGAGCCCCGCGTCACCCCGGCACTGTCCCCCCCCCGGTCACGGTCCCCCCGTCATTGTCCCCCCGTCATTGTCCCCCCTTCACTGCCACCCTGCACTGTCCCCCAGTCACTGTCCCCCTATCATTGCCACCTTGCGCTGTCCCCCCGTCACTGTCCCCCCCATCACTGTCCCTCTATCATCGTCCCCTCGTCACTGTCCCCTCCTGCCCCATCACTGTCCCCCCTGTCACTGTCCCCCTGTCATTGTCCCCCTGTCACTGCCACCCTGCACTGTCCCCCTCACCACTGTCTGCCCCGGTAACTGTCCCCCCCCATCACTGTTCCACTGTCATTGCCAGCCCATCAGTGTCCCCTGTCACTGGCCCCGTGTCCCCCTTGTCACTGTCCCTCCATCAGTGTCCCCGCATTGCTGTCCCCCAGTCACTGTCCCCCGATCACTGCCACCCTGCACTGTCCCCCCATCACTGTTCCCCCTGTCACTGTCCCCTCTGTCACTGCCATCCCATCACTGCCACCCCACACTATCCCCCCTGTCACAGCCCCGCAGCCTGGGGGTCTCAAGGGTTGTGCCTGTGCCCGGGCAGGAGAGGTTAGGGGACCCCTGTGCTGTCCCCCCACCTTGGGCTATCCCCCCCCCCCTTTCAGCATCTCCTTGTCCCTGTCCCCCCCCGCCCCACACCCCAGGACTGTTGGGAGCTGCTCTGGGTGGGAATTAATTAATGAGAGGTTGGGAATTAACGAATCTGCCCGAAAATTACAGCGTGAATGGAGTTAATGTCCCCCCTGCCCTGTGACCATGGTGTCCTGGGGATGTCCTGGCTGTGACCAGGGGGTCCCTCCCCAGCCCCATTTTGGGGGTACAGAGACCCCTCCTCTCCCCCAGCCCCAGCCAGGGGGTCCCTGGGGGTGACACGGCCCAGGGGACCCCAGGGCTTTGTCCAGGGGGATAGAAAGGGGTCGGGGGGGGTCTCTCTGCCACCTCAGCAGCCCCCAGGTCCCCCCCGTTACCTTCATCCCATCAGAACTGTGGGTCAGTTATTAATGAATTATTAATTATTAATTACACCTCGGGCCGGGTGAGTGACATCAATCCTGCCAGCGCTGCTGGTGGCTGCTCCTGGTGTGTCCTGGGCTGGGGCCAGGGGGGCTCAGGGCTGGTCCTGAGCCTCTGCTTGGGGCTTTTCCTCATCCTCAATTACCCCAAAACATCCCCAGAGCAGGAGATTTCCATTCCTAACCTGAGGAGTCGCAGGGAGCCAGGGAAACTGAGGCAGAACCGCCAAGGATCCCTCTGGGGTACACAAAATCTCAACAAAATATGGATTTAGAGAGGGGGACAGGACACACATGAGGAGGCAGAGACTGGAAAATGGGATAAAATAATGAATTTCCAAGGAAGTCAGAGACTTCCATGGGGTGTTTTGGGAAGAGTTGGAGGTGACAGCTCAACCCTCCCCTGTTTCTGAACCTTTCCTGCTGGGACAGGGGGATTTTTGGGGAGCAGAAAAGGGTCAAGGGGATTTTTGGGGAGCAAAGCGCCAGGTTTGGCCTCAGCTGGGGAAAAGCGGGGTGGGAGGAGGCCAGAAGGGGACATGGGGTGGGAGGTTGTGGGGTTTGGGAGATTCCCAAGGGGATGTGAGATGGAGGTGACCAAAATGGGTTTTCCTGCCTTGCTCCAGCCATTCCTGATTTCATTCCTAGTAGCAACAATTCCTTTCAGTCTCCTCAGAAAACAACTTCCAGGCAGCCAAATTGAGTTTTTTTCCTTAGAAAACAGCAAATTGAAACAACTCTGGCTGCTCTGAGACTCCGGGGTGAGCGATGCCAAGCTCAGCATCCCCCTTGCAGCCCAGTTTGGATGATTTGGTGCTTGCCAGGCTGTCGGCAGTGGAGGAGGATGGAGAGGCAAGGCTGGTGCCCATCCAGGCATCCTGGGATAACCCCTGCTTTGGGGCCACCCCCTTTTCTGCTCAATCCCACCCCAAACCCATGGCTCCATGGTCATAAATCCTCAATTTCCCCTGAATGTCCTCGGGGGAACAGCCCCTCCATCCCATCCCAAACCCATGGTTCCATGGCCATAAATCCTCAAATCCCCCCAAATGTTCTTGGGGGAACAGCCCCTCCATCCCATCCCATCCCAAACCCACAGTTCCATGGCCATAAATCCTCAAATCCCCCCAAATGTTCTTGGGGGAACAGCCCCTCCATCCCATCCCACCCCAAACCCACGGCTCCATGGCCATAAATCCTCAAATCCCCCTGAATGTCCTCAGGGGAGCGGCCCCTCCCAGTCTGTCACTCCAGGACATTTAATAGAACTGGAATCTCCAAGGTAAAAGAGAGGGAAGTTTAATTTCTGACTCCAACATTTATAGCTTTTCAAAAGTGACAGTGGATTGGAGGGTGACAGTGCCACCTCTCCAATGACACTGGACAAAACCAAGAGCCCATCAAGTTTATCCTCCTCCATAAAAGAATGCAAAGCAATTAATTATTTACATGAAGTCCATAGGAAAGTTCATCACAGAAATACAAACATCAGGAGGCTTAAAAGAACTTAAAAAACCAGAACAATGCTGAGTTGCCTGACTGGGACTGGGGCAGTTTGAGGGGCAGCATTTCCCTCGCTGTGATTTCGGGGATGTGTCCAGGGAAGGGAAGGTCCATGGGATGTCAGAGCATCCCACCGGTGCCACCTGCCCCTCCTAAAGCTCCTGGAGCCTCAATCCTGGTTAATCACCCTCAGTGGGGCTCCGAGCTTGGTCCCAATGGGATTTTCCCAGCTCGGTGTCACCTTCCCGGCCGGGTCATTCGACACCCGGGTCACCTTTCCGGGCAGGTGAGCTCTGCAGGGAGCTCATAAAGCAAACGAGTCTGGAGGATGGAGATGCCAGATTCGCTCAGCTCGGGGAGTCAGGCAGAGCTGGAGAGGGAGGAGAGGAGGAATGGGGCTTGTCCTCTGTGAAAAACGCCAATCACTTGTTTTTAAAATTTTTAAAAGTTTAATAGTAATAAAATAGTTAAAAAGAATAGTGACACAATTAGAGTAATAACAATTTGGACAAACTGAATTAGGAAAATAAGAGACAATAAAAAGCAAAGAGTTACGGACGTCCGGGTACCTTTTTCTGGGCATCATGAGCCTGAAAAAGGACCCCCGTTAACAAAGGACTAACCATTAGGAACAATAGCCCATTGCATATTCATACACTTCATACATGATGCATAAATTCCATTCAAACAGAGGATTCCGTCTGGTCAGTGTCAACTTCTTCTTTCTAATCCTAACAGTGCCTCCAAGGCGGGAAGAAGTTCCTTTCTTCTGATAAGAAGGCAATAAATTCCCTTTCTCTGAAAGGTTTAGGTGTCCTGGGGCTGCTATCTCGCTGCAAGCCCTTTCTGTTAAACAAAGCATCTTACATAGCATCGTTTCTGTTTTAACAATTTTTATAGCCTAAAACTATATTTAACACAGTACTTAAGAAAATTATTACAGCATTATTTTCTAACACAACACATATAGTATTCATTTTAATATTTGCGAAAAGCCAATCATAAAATACATGCATTTTTCACATCCGGAGCCTCTGTCCCGTGGCAGGGCAGGCTCTGGATGATGAGAATCCCCCAAGGGATGGGGCTGGTGCCCAAGTGAGATCTTCCAGAAATTCCCTGATTTTCTGCAGGAAATTTGGATGGAAACAGCCCTGCCCATGATGTTTATTTTCCTGACAGTTTGTACCTCACTTTTTTTATCTTGACATTTGTTTTCTTTCATCAAGTAATTAAACCATATATCCCCACATTATCCAAATCACTTATCATCAATACTTTCAATTAATCTTCCTCTACATTTCCTATTATTAAAAAAAACCCAATCAACCACCATTATCACTCCACAACCACCCCTAAAGACATAGAATTAACCCCAGAACTAACCCCCCCCCCAAAAAAAACCAAACAAAAATACAAACCATGATAATAAATCATCAACCAATCACCCACCAAATTTTACGTCCTTGTAGTTTATAGAAAGCTTGTGCCAAAGTGAGACCTTCCAGGAATTCCCTGATTTTCTGCACGAAGTTTGGATGGAAACCAGCCCTGCCCATGATGTTTCTTTTCCTGACAGTTTGTACCTCACTTCCTCTTTGGGAATTTGGGTTTAAAATCCACTCCAATGCTGATTGTCCTTCCCCTGGCAGGATGTGGTGTTTTCACCTCATTCTGGAGAATTTTCCATGAACCAGAGCTGGGTTCTTCCCCTCCTCAGTGTTTTCTGAGTGTGCAGAGTTTTGGGGAGTGTAAATAATCCTGGGTTTGGAACTCTGGATTCTGATCCCGTCCCTTTTTGTCTCTTGGAGCTGAGGGACACAAGGTGACCTTGTCCTGAGGGAATCTGACCCCTGATCCATCTGGAGTCCCCCAAAACTGGGGATGGACATGGGGATGAAGGAATGGCTTGGATGGGAAGGGACCCACGAGGTCACAGCAGTGACAACGTGACCCTTTCTGGGAGAATCCCAGGGGCTCTGCTGGGGCTGTGCATCCCCTGAGGGAGGGAAAATGCCCCCAAATCCTGCTGGAGCTTCCCTGGGGTGCAGGAGGGGAGGTTTGACAAAATGTCCTTTTGGGGAGAAAGAGCCTTGAATTGAGGCAGGATTGAATCTGCCCCTCTCAAATCCCTGTTCACTCCCACTGCCACAGCTGTGCTAAAATTTCCCATTTTATTAAAATTCCCATTTAAAATTGTGATTTATTGAGCCCTTTCACGCTGGGCCTTTTCCAGGGTGGGATTTAGTCCCTTTTGGTGGCTCTGGAGGGTGCTGGGAAGGGCAGGAGTGTGGTGATGGATGGTGAGGACAGAAATCCTGTTTACTCTCACTGCCACAGGTGTGCTCAAACTTGCCATTTTATTAAAATTCCCATTTTAAATTGTGATTTATCAAGCCCTTTCACCCTGTGCCTTTTCCAGGGTTGGGGTTTAGTCCCTTTTGGTGTCTCTGGAGGGTGCTGGGAAGGGCAGGAGGGTGGCGATGGATGTCACTGGAGCGAGGACGGAAGAGCCACTGGCACAGGAAAATCCGGCTGCTGGGCAACGTGGGGAGAGGGCAGGTCCAGGAGCAGGCAGAGGAAGCGACACTGGAAATCTGGAATTAGTGCTCATGCATCAGCAATCATTCCCAGCAGGAATCTTTGCTCCTCTTCCTCATCAAACTCACCCGTGCCTGGAAGGACCTGAAGGTTTTCCATCCGTGGGTTAAAGCAGGAATTTGGGGGGAACAGATTCCCTGATATCCAGCTGAAATCATAGTCCATTATTTATTCTCCATTTTCCAATCACCTCGTGGCATCATTATCGATACAAGGGCAGTGTCTGCCTGGTGGGGTTGGAAACTTTCCTTACAGATTCCAGCTGTGGTTGCTCTGAGCTGGTTCAGCTCTTGCTCCTGGAATCTCATCCAGCAGCCCCTCTAGTTCCCCCAGTTCCCTCAGGATTTTGCTCCTTTTCCATCTTCACTTTCAGGAATCAAAATCTGGGTGATTTTTGTTGTTTGAATAATTTTCGATCGCCGTGATGGCATTGAACCTCATCCACTCAATCATCCCAAACCTTCCCCTTGAGCCTTTAGATGAGGAATAATTGGGAAACTTGATGGAAAATAATTGGGAAAATTGATGGAAAATATGGATTGTTGGGCATTGCAGAGTTTGTTTGCACTGATTATGGGATTTTGGTTTTCTTGGGGGCAGAAGGAGAGGGAAGGTGAGCAGTGGTGATTCCTTCCTTTAGTATTTGCAGCATAAAAGAATCATGGAATGGTTTGGGTTGGAAAACCATCGGACCGTCCTGCTCCAATCCCTCTGCCGTGGACAGGGTACCTCCCATGAGCCCAGGCTGCTCAGAAATCCCAATTAAAAGATGGGAAATGCTGTTTTCTTTGGGGGACCTCTCACCAAGGGGAGCCTGAGCATCTGCAGGACCTTGAAGGCTTCTGGAGGTCATTGGTGGCCACGTCCTCAGGCCAAGAGCCACCCAGAGAGTCCTGCAGGAGCCACCCTGAGACCAAAGGTGGCTCTTTTCCCCCAGGTCCCTCAGGATTTTGCTCCTTTTCCACCTTTAGTTTCAGGAATCAAACTCTGGGTGTGCTTTTTGTCGTTTGAGTAATTTTCAATCACTGCAATGGCATCAAGGCAAGGTTGGACCTCATCCACTCAATCATCCCAAACCTTCTCCTTGAGCCTTTAAATGAGGAATAACTGGGAAACTCATGGAAAATATGGGTTGTTGGGCATTGCAGGATGTTTGTTAGCACAGATGATGGGATTTTGGTTTTCTTGGGTTGTCTGGGGGCACAAGGAAAGGGCAGGTGAGCAGTGGTGATTCCTTCCTTTAGTATTTGCAGCATAAAAGAATCATGGAATGGTTTGGGCTGGAAAACCATTGGACCATCCTGCTCCACCTCTCTGCCATGGACAGGGTACCTCCCATGAGCACAGGTTGCTCAGAAATCCCAATTAAAAGATGGGAAATGCTGTTTTCCATGGGGAACTCCCACCAAGGGGAGCCTGAGCCTCTACAGGACCTTGAAGAACTTTGGAGGTCGTTGGTGACCACGTCCTGTAGCCAAGAGCCACCCAGGGAGTCCTGCAGGAGCCACCCTGAGACCAAAAGTGGCTCTTTTCCCCCAGCTTGGAAATCCCTGTGTATTTATTCATTTTTTAAGAAATCAACTACAAAAACAAAGCAGGGGGTTGAGTATTTTTAGGTTTGAAATGCCCAAATTTGGGTCTGAAGTGCCTCTCCCCCCACAGTAACCATTCCAGACTCCCATCGTGTACAACACGGATGGGTTTATTTGGGATTGGGAAAAGAACCTTCCACAAGTCCCTGGTTTTTGGGCTGTGCCTGGAGGAGAAGCCGTGATCCTCATGGAATGGTGGATGGACAGGGAGCTCCACAGACCCATCACCAAATTTTCCCTTCTTGTCCTCTTTAGAGACACGACGAGGAGGCCGTGATTGACCAGGGCAGGACGAGCAATGTGGTCAACATCCACTATGAGAAGGAGGAGCTGGAAGGTGAGATCCTGCTGAGAACTTGCTGGGATCCTGCTGGAGGAGCCACCAGGGCCTGGGAAAAAGTCCCTGCAATGTCCCTTGCCTGGTGTCACATCAAGAGCAGCAAAACCTGTTGTGGTTCTTGGTTAAACAACAAATTATTGATTTATTTTTTATTGCAACGGCTTTTAAAGCCCTGGTGGAGGCCCAGTGTGAAATGTGTCCATGGGGTTGAATAATTCCCATCTGCTTTTCCCACAGCAGCTGCTCCTAGCTTGGAGAGGGCAGGAGAATGATTTGATGTGGTGGAGATTCCGTTTTCCCTTCTGGAGTTCATTGTCATGGGGCTCCTTTGACCTTTTCTTGTCACCTTCTGCCATAAAAAGATTTCAAAACTATAATTATTGTATTATCTCCTGCTTAATGAGCAAATCTGAGGGTTGGTGGTGGTGGTGTTGTCCAGCCCAAGCTGGAATTTGAGAAGGGTTTTGGTGCTTTTAGGGCACATTTAGGTGACCCCCAAACCATCCCTTGGTGTGAAGCTTGAGTAAAATGGGCTTGGAAAAAAGGACAAGTCTGTCAAAGTCAGGGGTCCACTGAAATTTACATTGAGGGAAGTTGCTGTGGGAGTTTTGGGTGTCTTGGTTTGGAAAGACAGGAGTCTGCTAAGGAAGGCAGGAGCCTTCCCTGAAATGGAGAATGTAAACCCTCCCCACCCCTCCGAATTGCTATAAATTTTAAATTAAGGGGCTCTCAGGCAAAAAATATGGGAGCAGGAAATAACGGTTCTTTAATAGGGAAAAGAAAAAAAAAAGGATAAAATAAACAATGCAGTAAACCAAAACAACACTGACAGAGTCAGAACCCAACCTGACACCCTGTGGGTGGCAGTCCTGTTGGAATTGTGGCTGCAGCCCTTCTGCAGTGTCAGGTGTGGTTCTGTTGGAGCAAGGGGGATCTGCAGAGAAGGATGTATTCTTGCTCTGAAGATCCAGTGGAAGGAGAGACAGCTGCTGTTCCTCTGGGGAATCCAGTGGAGAAGCTGTGCTGGTGTCTCAAAAACCTCTGGATTATATCTGGGTAGCAATGCTTGGCTCCTCCCTCTGGGCAGAGCATGTCATGATGGGATGTTATAGTTCTTATCAGCCATGCAGTGACATTCCATAGTCTGTTATCAGCAGAATGTCCCCTCCCGAGGGAGGTGTGATTGTGGTCACTCAAAGAGAGAGATAAAGCAAACTGCCCACTTGACAAAGGTAATCTGCCGTACAGATGGTAATGGAAAACATCTTGCATTGCAATCTTCAGCATTGGGGTGTCCTGTGTGGGTCCTGGATGAACCTCGCGGGTCCCTGAGGAGCTGCCCTGACTCTGTGGCCTCCTCCTGGGGTGGCTGTGCTGGCTGAGCCACCAACATTGCCACCATCCTGTTTCCCCAGGCCACCGGACCCTGTACGTGGGCGTGCGGATGCCGCTGGTGCGCCAGAGCCACCGGCACCACCGCGCCCACAGCCAGAAGCACCGGAAACGGGAGCGCGAGAAGGACGCGGTGCCCACCGAGCAGGGATACCACTGTAAGTCCTGCCGAGGTGCCCACCATGCCACTGCCCAGCCAGGTCCCTGGGGACACTTTGTGGGGCTGTTTTACCCAGGAAAAGTGGCTTTTTTTTTTTTAGCAAGGCTCCCTTTTTCCAAAATTTCCTCTGGCTTTGGAGTTAAATAAAATAAAAAAAAAAAAAAAAAAAAAAAAAATCCATAATGGGTTTGGGGATCCTGCTGTAAAACTGGAGGTGTGGGTAAGGAAAGCAGTCCCTGTGGACACTTTGTGGGGCTGTTTTACCAAGGAAAAGTGGCTTTCTTTTTTTTGGCAAGGCTCTTCTTTTTCCAAATTTTTTCTGATTTTGCAGTTAAATAAATAAATAATAAAATAAAATAAAATAAAATAAAATAAAATAAAATAAAATATCTATAATGGATTTAGGGATTCTGGTGTAAAACTGGAGGTGTGGGGAAGGAAAGCAGTCCATCCTTATGGGATGGAGGCTCCACCTTCCCCTGTGAGAGCCCGGAGGGAGCTGTGGGAAGGGGCCAGCCCAGCGTTTATGGCTGGACTGATCCCAGTGATGCCACTGGAATGTGAGTGTGCTGGGATGGATCCAGGCTCAGAAATGGGATGGGGAATCTCCTCCTGTCCCCAGACACCCCATCCCAGCGGGTCCAGTTCATCCTGGGCACGGAGGAGGACGAGCAGCATGTTCCTCATGACTTGTTCACGGAGTTGGATGAGATCTGCGTGAAGGAGGGGGAAGATGCCGAGTGGAAGGAGACGGCCAGGTAAATAAATCCCTGGGATTTGGGAATGGCAGGAAGCTGTGCCAGGAGGGGTTTAGGCTGGACACTGGGAAAAGGTTTTTCCCCTGCTGGAACAGCTCCCTAGGGAATGGTCACAGCCCTGAGGCTGCCAGAGCTTCAGGAGTGTTTGGACAAAGCTGTCGGAGACAGGGTGAGATTTTGGGGTGTCGGGGCAGGGCCAGGGATGGGACTTGATCTTTGTGGGTCTCTTCCCACTTAAGAGAGTCCATGGTTCTAGAGGTCAGGGAATGCTTGGTTTGGGCATCAGTGGGATTTTTGGGGTTATCCTGAGCCAGAAGTTGGACTTGATGGTCTTTGTGGGTCCCTTCCAATTCCAGAGATTCCATGATCCTGTGATCCTCATGAGTCCCTTACACCTCTGGAATTGATTCCATGTTTCCAGAGGCCAGGGACATCTCTAAGTGGGATTGTTGGGGTGTCCTGCACAGGGCCAGGGGTTGCACTCTGTGGTCCTCATGGGTTCCTTCCAATTACAGAGCTTCCATGATCCTGTAATCCTCATGGGTCCCTTCCACCTCTGGACATTCCATGATTCCATGTCTCCAGACGCCAGGGACAGTTTTAAGTGAGATTGTTGGGGTGTCCTGCATAGGGGTTGCACTCTGTGATCCTCGTGGGTCCTTTCCAGCTGAGGATATTCCAGGATTCTGTGATCCCTGCTGCCAGCTGTGGTGGCAGAGGAGTCCCCGTTCTCTGGGACATGGAACTCTCCCAGCTGCAGGAACCTCCTCCAGCCACTCCACGCTTTTATCCGAGGGGCTGCAGGGCTGGAGCCCTTTTCTCTCTGGCCAAATCCACAGGTGGCTGAAGTTTGAGGAAGATGTGGAGGACGGGGGCGAGCGCTGGAGCAAACCCTATGTGGCCACGCTGTCCCTGCACAGCCTCTTCGAGCTGCGCAGCTGCATCATCAACGGCACCGTGCTGCTGGACGTGCACGCCACCAGTGTTGAGGACATCGCCGGTACGGGGGAGAAATCCTGCCCGGGACTTGGGGCTCCCAGCTGGCCTGGTGGGGCTCTGTCTTGGTTTGGAAAGACAGGAGTCTGCTAAGGAAGGCAGGAGCCTCTCTGAAATGGAAAATATAAACCCCCTCCCTCTGAATTGCTATAAAATTTGAAATTAAGGGGCTCTCAGGCAACAAATATGGGAGCAGGAAATAACAGTTCTTTAATAGCAAAGAAGATAAAAGGATAAAATAATGCAGTAAACCAAAACAACATTGACAGAGTCAGAACTCAACCTGACACCCTGTGGGTCAGGGTGTTGGCAGCAATCTCATTGGAATTGTGGCTCAGCCCTCCTGCAGTGTCAGGGCTGGTTCTGCTGGAGCAAGGATCCTGTGGAAAGGTGCAGTCTTCCTCTGAAGGTCCAGAGGAAGAAGAGGCAGTTGCTGTTCCTCTGGGGAATCCAGTGGAGAAGCCGTGCTGGTGTTCCAGAATCTCCAGATTATATCTGGGTAGGAATGCTTGGCTCCTCCCTCTGGGCTCACATCTCCCAATGGGATGCTGTAGTTCTTATCAGCCAGGCATTCAATAGCTGTTATCAGCAGGTGTCCCCTCCTGAGAGAGGAGTGGGTGTGGAAGAGATGAGGAAAAACTGCCCACTTGACAAAAGACAACTGCCACACAGATGGTGATAGAATACATCTTGCCTTGCAATCTGGGACGAGTTCCTAGAATGGGAGTGGGCTCCAGGTGTGCAGCTCTTGCTGGCAGTGTGGGGTCCTTTGGAAAGTGATTTTTGGGTTAGAGAGAGACTGGAGCAAAGTTCTGCTGCAAAAAAAAGAGAATATTTTGCAGTAAAAGGGAGAATATTCTGTAGTAAAAAAAGAGATTATTCTGCAGGAAAAGGGAGAATATTCTGCAGTAAAAGGAGAATATTCTCCCTTTTACTGCAGTACCTTACTTTACTTTACTTTACTTTACTTTACTTTTTCCTTTACTTTTCTCAGTAAAAAGGAGAAGTGTTCTGCAGCAAAAAGGAGAATATTCTGCAGTAAAAGGAGAATATTCTGGAGCAAAAAAGAGAATATTCTGCAGTAAAATGAGAGTATTCTGTAGCAAAAAATGAGAATATTCTGCAGCAAAAAGGAGAATATTCTGCAGTAAAAGGGAGAATGTTCTGCAGCAAAAAAGGAGGACATCCTGCACATTTTGAGTATTTCAGGACCTGGCTGTTTGGCTCTACCTAGGAGCTGGCCCTTGTTCAATAATTACTCACTCCAAGCCATTTCCTCACATTACTCTGATTCCATTTTCCCTCCACACACCGGGGTTCAGGGCTTTAGGGGCAGAGTGGCTCAGGCAGGGCAGGTCCATGCTCTGACCTGGTGTCCCTGTCCCCCCAGATCTGATCCTGGCCCAGCAGGAGCCCTCGCCCGAGTTCGACGAGCGCACGCGGGCCAAGGTCCGGGAGGTGCTGCTGAAGAAGCACCACCACCAGAACGAGAGGAAGAGGAACAACCTCCTGCCCATCGTGCGCTCCTTCGCTGATGTCAGCAAGAAACAGGACCTGCACCTGCTGGAGAAGCCAGGTGAGGTTCTGCGGGGTTTGGGGCTGGGTGAGGTTCTGCATGGTTTAGAGCCAGGTGAGGTTCTGTGTGGTTTGGGGCCAGGTGAGGTTCTGTGGGGTTTGGAGACAGGTGAGGTCCTGCAGGTATGGAACCAAGTGAGGTTCTGTGGGGCTTGGAACTAGGTGAAGTTCTCCAGGGTTTGGAGCCAGGTGAGGTTCTGTGGGGTTTGGAACCACCAGGTGAAGTCCTCCAGGACTTGAGGTCAGATGAGGTTTTTGCCAGGTTTTAGCACCAGCTGGAGGTTTCTGCCAAGCTTTACCACAAGGTGAAGGTTTCTCCAGGGATTTGACACCAGGTGAGGTGTTCTCCAGGCTTTGGCACCACATGGGGGTTTCTGGGTGACTTTGTCCCCATTAGACTTGTTCTGGCAAATAACAAACACCCCAACTCCTCCCTTCCTCCCTTTCTGAGTGTTTTTCTCTTCCCTCCCAGCCCAAACCCTCACCCCTCACCCTTCTCCCACCACTGCAGAAGCTAAAAATGGGGTGACCCCTGAGACCAGTGCCATGGACCTAAGCAAGGTGAGACCTCTGCACCTCTCCCACTCCTCCAGGGGGGTGAGAGGGACCCTGGGGGACCCTGAGGGCTTCGTTTTTGGGGAATTCCCTGAGAGTGGCTGGTCATGCCCAGGCGGAGCTGCACTTCATGAAGAAGATCCCCAGTGGAGCGGAGGCGTCCAACGTGTTGGTGGGAGAGCTGGATTTCCTCCACCAGCCCCTCGTGGCCTTTGTCCGCCTGACCCCGGCCGTGCTCCTGTCGGGAATGACAGAAGTTCCCATCCCAACAAGGTCAGAAGGAGAAGCACAACTTTTTATTTAAAAAACCCCAAACACACCTGAAATCACCCCAAACCCACCTGAAATCAAATCTGGGGCCCAAGTGAACAAGTGGGAGCTGAATGTTTCTCCCATGCTGCTCCTCACCTTCCTCCCTTCCCTGCTGGATCTTTGAAACCTATGCACTCATTTCAATGAAATTGGCCCCAAAATGAGATTTGTGATTGGTTTTGGTGAGCAATTCAATCCATCAAGGAGGTAGGGAACCAATGTGTTTCCTCTTGAGGGCCCAGGGGTTTCTCTGGGTGCTCTTGGAGTGAAGCCACATTCCCCTCTCTCAGTTTGGTTTTCCTTGTCCAGGTTCCTGTTTGTTCTGCTGGGGCCAGGAGGAAAAGCCCATCAGTACCACGAGATCGGCAGGTCCATGGCCACCACCATGACGGATGAGGTCTGATGAGACAAGGGGGATCTCGGGGTCACTTTTGGGGTTCTTCACCATTTCCTGTCTCTGGAGCAGTGAGGAAGAGGATTTGCTGTCCCAGCTCTTCATTCACACCCCAAACCAGGCAGATTTACACCACCCCAAATCCCGGGGGCTGAAATTCCCTCTGGGTGCATCCCACATCCCATCCTTCCCTAGGGGGTGCCTAGGACATTTTCCCCAGTGGTGGCATTGCCCAGGCCAGAGGAACTTCACAGAATCAATCACACAATCACAAAATAATGAGGTTGGAAGAGACCTCTAAGATCATCAAGTCCAACCTATGCCCAAACACCTCAACTAGACTATAGCACCAAGTGCCATGTCCAGTCTTTTTTTAAACACGTGTCAGCACAGAAAGTCTAAAATCCTCAGCATCCAGAGCTCCAACATCTGCTCTTTGGCCTATCCCAATCTCAGCCCCCCACTTCTCCCTCCAGCTCCATCCCAAGCCCCATCCCTGCCTTTCTGCCTGCTGGATTTTGGCAGAAAAGTGAAATTACACACTTCTAATCAACTGCACAGCTGTAATCTCAGTGCTACCAACCAATTTCAGAAGCCTTCTCCACAGCCTCAGGTCAAAATGTAGAGCTCTCCTGGGAGTCAGGGTGTCACAGAATCACAGAATCAATCACAGAATCACAGATTCACAGAACAATGAGGTTGGAAGAGATCTCTAAGATCATTGAGTCCAACCTATGCCACAACACCTCAACTAGACTATAGCACCATGTCCAGTCTTAAACACATCCAGAGATGGTGACTTTACCACCTCCCTGGGAAGAGCATTCCAGTACTGTATTATTCTTTTGGTGAAAAACTTTTCCCTAATATCCAACCTATTCCTTCCCTGACGTAGCTTGAGACTGTGTCCTCTGGTTCTGTCAGTTGGTGCCTGGTGGAAGAGACCGACCCCACCTATCTCCAACCTCCCTTCAGGAAGGTGTAGAGAGCAATAAGGTCACCTCTAAGAGAGCAATAAGGTCACTGCTAAGAGGGCAATAAGGTCACCTCTAAGAGGGCAGTAAGGTCACCTCTAAGGCAATAAGGTCACCTCTAAGAGGGCAATAAGGTCACCCCTAAGGCAATAAAGTCACCTCTAAGGCAATAAGGTCACCTCTAAGAGGGCAATAAGGTCACCTCTAGGGCAATAAGGTCACCTCTAAGGCAATAAGGTCACCTCTAAGTGACCCCTAACTTCTCCTCTTTGAGCCAATGCCTCCAGTGTGGCCACAGGGAGCAGGGCTGAAATCCCACCCGGGATTCATCCTGCACCTCATCCTCCCCACACCCAGGGCTGGCACCATCCCAGGGGCGGCACTGCCAGGGTGGGAGAACTTCTCCTCAAAGCCATGAGGGACGGTGACCTCATGGAGGAGATGATTGCAAGCACCACAATGCTCAGATTCTTCCTGCTGGGGGAACGTTTCCAGCTGCCATTTCCAACTGGAGATTTGAGGAAGATGATCCTGCCATAGCCAAAGGGGAGCGGCCCAGGTGAGGACACCTGGGGTGGGTTGTGCTCTCACTGGGGCTGTCCTCTGGGCAGGTTTTCCACGACGTTGCCTACAAAGCCAAGGACCGGGCTGACCTCGTGGCTGGCATCGATGAGTTCCTGGATCAGGTCACGGTGTTGCCTCCGGGAGAGTGGGACCCCTCCATCCGGATCGAGCCCCCCAAAAATGTCCCCTCCCAGGTGGGTGCTGCAAGGGGGACAGGCAGCGCAACACCCCAAATTCTGCTAAACTTGGGATTCCCAGTTTGGCACAGCCACACCCAGGCCAGGAGCACAACAAGCTGGTGGTTGATAAAATACCTGGAAAATGCCAGTTTAGAGCTGAATTCTGTGCTCACAGGAAAAGAGGAAGATGCCGGGAGCTCTGGATGAGAGTTCTTCCCACAGCAAACCGGAGAAACACAGCGGTCCTGAGCTGGAGCGGACTGGGAGGTGGGAGCTCTCCTGGTTTGGGGCTTTCGTCTGTTTTGCCCCCAAAATCTGAGCAGGCACCTCCCCTTCCAGCAGCTTCTGGGGTCACCTGGTTCAGTGAAAGGGCCCACGTTGCCACCTTGGGCTGGGCAGGAGGGACATCTGGGAAGGTGGGAGATCTGGGAAGGTGGGAGATCTGGGCAAGGGGGTCATCTGGGTAGGGAGGAGATTTGGGAAGGTGGGAGATCTGGGCAAGGGGGTCATCTGGGTAGGGAGGAGATTTGGGAAGGTGGGAGATCTGGGCAAGGAGGTCATCTGGGTAGGGAGGAGAATTGGGAAGGTGGGAGATCTGGGTAGGGAGGAGGTCTGGGAAGGTGGGAGATGTGGGTGGGGGGGGAGATTTGAACAGTGAGGATGTCTGGGAAGGTGGGAGATCTGGGCAAGAGGGACACCTGGGCAAGGAGGACATCTGGGAAGAAGGGATATCTGGGTAGGGAGGAGGTCTGGGAAGGTGGGAGACTTGAGTAGGGGGGACACCTGGGCAGTAAGGAGATCTGGGAAGATGGGAGATCTGGGCAATGAGGAGGTCTGTGAAGGTGGGAGATCTGAGTAAGGGGAACACCTGGGCAGGTGGCCCAGCCGCAGCATGAGCACACTGGGGTTTCCTGGCTTTGGGGCAGGAGCAAACACCTCCAGGTGAAGGCCTTTTCTGCCCAAAGGAAACCAAAGGTGTTCTCCCAGAGAACAGCCTGGTGTTCCCTCCCTCCCTGCAGGCTCTTTGGGGGTCTGGTCCTGGACGTGAAGCGCAAGGCGCCGTGGTTCTGGAGTGACTTCAGGGACGGTCTGAGCCTGCAGTGCCTGGCGTCCTTCCTGTTCCTTTACTGTGCCTGCATGTCCCCGGTCATCACCTTCGGGGGCCTGCTGGGGGAGGCCACCCACGGCCACATTGTGAGCTCCTCTCTCTGTAGGGAGCGTGGGGAGGGGGAGATGCCCCAAAAGGACCCCCCTGGACTGGTGGGGAGTGTCCCTGCTCGTGGGGAGCGTTTGGAGCCCAAACCAGCCCCTGCCAACTCAACCCGCTGGTCCCTTCCAACCCAACCCGCTCCATAACCTTGGAAATCTCTTCGCTGCTGTGAATTTCCTTTGGGTTTCTTGGAGTTTTTTTATCCCTAATGATTGATTTGCTTTCTGCTCCCTCTCTCCCTGACAGAGTGCCATGGAGTCACTGCTAGGAGCATCCATGACAGGTGTGGTTTATTCTCTCTTTGCTGGCCAACCCCTCACCATCCTTGGCAGCACTGGACCCGTCCTGGTCTTTGAGAAGATTCTCTACAAATTCTGCAAGTGAGATGCTTGTCTTCTGTTCTTCTGGAGGAGAGGCTTTTTTATTGTTTTGGGCAGGGAGAAGATGTTTTTCTTCTCATTTTCTCGGTGGGAATTGTCAGATTTAAGTTGTTTGCTGGGTCACAGAGGTCTCCTGCTGCTGTTGTTGCACAGGAAGGATGAGAGCCCTTGGGATTCAGGGTCATTTGGGGTTTTTGGCTTGGGGTCATTTGGGATTTTAGGGTTGTAAAGAAGCAGTTGGAGGAGCAGGAACCAGAGGCTCTGGATGGATGCCCAAGAAAGGTGAAACAGATCACTCTGGTTTGGGAATGATGGAGGGTTTGTTTTCCACTGAGTACAAAATTCTAAACCTGATTTTTGCTGGAAGAAGAAATAGATTTTGCCCTAATCTCCATGTCGTTCAAATGGAATACTTTGAGTTTTGGTGATTTTATTGAGCAAGTGGGAGCTTTTCCTGGGAAATAGCTCTTTTCTATAACAGTCCTTTCATCTTGGTGACTTTGGTGTGGGATGAACCCCCCTCACCAGAATTAAACTTCTCATTTACCCCCAAGCTGACTGTGGGTGCCCAGGGCAAACCTAGCTGGTTTTGGTGTCAGGGCTCTGGGGCACATGGGAGAACGTTCCACAAACTCAATCAGCCTTCAAGGCATTAAGAACACATTAATTAATGCTAATTAAACACTTGGCTTCTCCACCCACTGTGACGGTGTTCACAGGGGTTTTCAGATGAGGGAAGAGACGAGAATGTTGACTCCATGTTTCAGAAGGCTTGATTTATTATTTTATGATATATATTACATTAAAACTATACTAAAGGAATAGAAGAAAAAGTTTCATCAGAAGGATAACTAAGCTATGAATAGAATCAGAAAGAATGATAACAAAGGTTTGTGGCCTGGGCCCTGCGTCCGAGCCAGCTCACTGTGATTGGCCATTAATTAGAAACAACCACATGAGACCAATCCCAGATGCACCTGTTGCATTTCACAGCAGCAGATAATCAATGTTTACGTTTTGTTCCTGAGGCCTCTCAGCTTCTCAGGAGGAAAAAATCCTAAGGAAAGGATTTTTCATAAAAGATGTCTGCGACAACCCACACCCTGCAACCTCAAGGACATGGAAACCTCAATTACCACCTGCAACCTCCACACCCTCTCCCATTGCTCCTAATTTTCTCTGGAGGAAGGCTCGGTTCTGAGGCCTGTGCTGGCCTTTCCCCAGGAGGTTTTGTGCTTTTCCAGGGACTACACGCTCTCCTACCTGTCCCTGCGGACATGCATCGGGCTCTGGACCGCATTCTTCTGCGTGGTGCTGGTGGCCACGGACGCCAGCTCCCTGGTGTGCTACATCACCCGCTTCACCGAGGAGGCCTTCGCCTCCCTCATCTGCATCATCTTCATCTACGAGGCCCTGGAGAAGCTGAGCCACCTGCGGGAGACCTTCCCCGTGCACATGCACAGCAAGCTGGACCTCCTCACCATCTATTAGTGGGTGTTCTCCTCCTCACCCTCCCTCAGGTGCCTCTGGGCTCATCCTGCTGCTGTTCCCTCAGCCCTGTCCTGGTTTCCCCCCTCCAGCTGTAAGTGTGAGCCCCCAGCTCATCCCAGCAACGAGACCCTGCGGATCTGGCGGAGCAACGGGGTCAACGTGTCGGGAATCACCTGGGGAAATCTCACAGTGACCGTAAGTGCCCTGGGCCACCACTGCCTCAGGGAGGCCAGGTGCCAGAGCCACCTTCTTCAGGAGACTTGGGGCTTCAAAGTGCTCCGAAAAGTCCCTGCTAAAATCTCATAAGTACTTTAAGCCTGCTTGGTCCTGGAAAGGAGAGTCCAAGGGTGCCGAGCCTACCTGGTCCAGCCCCCCTGGTCCAGCCCCCCTGGTCCAGCCTCCCTGGTCCAGCTCACCTGGTCCAGTCCATCTGATCCAGCCCACCTTGCTCAGCCCACCTGGTCCAGCCCCCCTGATCCACCTCACCTGGTCTAGCCCCCCGGTCAAGCCCACCTGGTCCAGCCCACCTTATCCAGCCCACCTGGTCCAGCCCACCTGGTCCAGCCCCCCTGGTCCAGCTCACTTTGTCCCCAACCTCAGGGACAAGAACTGTCCCACTCAGCTTTGTGGGACCTTGATCAAGGTTAAGGGAGCTTAGATTCCTGGAGCATTTTAAGGACTGAAGTTCCTGCCTGAAGGCAGTGATTGGCTCCCTTAATTGGTTCCTAATGACTCCCAGGCCCTGCTGTCGAAGAGTCTTGCATAAATTTGCATGTCTGAGCAGCCCCACAGGGATTGTCCCTGCAAGCAGAGCCCAGGTGTGGGATGGGGGCTCTTTGGGACATCTCCAGCCACTTTTGGCCTTGTCCTGAAAGCCCCAAATGCAAAGGGACAATTTGTCTCTTTTTCCATCCTATGGTTGTCCCAGCCCTCTTTCCCTGGTCCCTCTTTATGCACAAATTTCCAGCTTTTCCTTCTTCTGCAGTGTTTTCCTCAGCTATGGTGGGGCAGAGGATGTGCCATGGGTCTGTGGTGTCCCACCACATCCTGCCTCTGCTCCCCTCTGTGTAATTCCAGCTCCATGTGTCACTTGTTCAGCTGCTGCTGCCCATATTTGCATTATAAAAATATAGAAATATTTATACATAAACATCTACATGTTTATATAACATATTATATATAATACTATTTATATATTTTATATATCTCTAGTTATTTATCTTTGAAATATTTATATTTATAAATATATATATGTGTAGTATATTGTATTATACATAATATGATATGATATGATATATGATATATGATATAATATTTATAAATATTTATATTTATATGTAAATAGTAACATTTATATTATTATATTATAATATAATAATATTTATATTGTATATTTCTATTTATTTCTATATAAATATGTACATATTTACATCATGCTGATATATTTATAATATATTCATATATTCATATTTATAACTCCTATGGCAGCTGCAGGGTCACAGATCTTGCACCAAGACCCTCCACCCCCCGTTATCCTGGTTTTCCTCTGTGTTCTGATGCTCTGTTTCTCCAGGAATGTCGCTCCTTGCATGGGGAGTTCCACGGACCTGCCTGCGGACACAACGGCCCCTATGCGCCCAATGTCCTCTTCTGGTGCTGCATCCTCTTCTTCTCCACCTTTGTCCTGTCGAGTTTGTTGAAGAAGTTCAAAACCAGCCGTTACTTCCCAACCAGAGTAGGTAGAAGGTGGTGGCTGGGGGCAGATTCCATGCTCCTTTCCCAAAATGCCATTCCTGAAGCACTGAAGGATTGGCCACCGCTCAGTCAGGCTGGGAAACGCTGACCTTGGATGTCCCTCCCTCGTTTCCATGAGTGCAGAGAGGTTGTGGCATTCCCCACCTGCCTCACAAACTGTTCCTGAGTGATGGCTTTTGGCTCAGGCAGTGGGAAATCTGCTCTTCCAAAGTTATTTATTTCTCTTCCCCTTCTGAGCATCATTTTCTGGAGTGGCATTCAAATGAGGAGTTGCCATGGAAAAACAGGAATGAATGATGCCTCAGTGCCTTATCCCCATTTTACCCAGAAGTGTGGTACCTTTCCTCATTTTTGGTATTTTTGTTAATGTCTGAATTAAAATTTGAATTTTCCCCCTAATTAAACTCTTTCTGCTGTCCCACACCAAATCCCCAGATCTCCAACATGGCAGCACCATCCACCCAAAGGAGTTGGCTGCATGTCCTTGGAGTGGAGGGATTTTAGGGATTAACAATCCCAGCTCTGTGGGTGTCCCCAGGTTTCCCCCCTCGTGTCCTGGCCCCTCTCAGCCCCAGTTTCTTGCCCCAGGTCCGAGCCACAGTGAGTGACTTTGCTGTGTTCCTCACCATTGTCATCATGGTGCTCATCGACCTCGGGATCGGGATCCCGTCCCCCAAGCTCCACGTCCCCCACGTGTTCAAGGTAACGGGGTAGGGATTGGTGGAGAAAGCTTTCGGCACCTCAGGTGCCACCAGGTGATGTCAGGGCAGGCCTGGAGGAGGTGCTGGTGGTGGAACCATCTCTTCTTGGACATCCAAAAGCATTGATCCCCCATGGAAATCAGGGCACAGCCCCAAAACCAGACACTGGACAGGAGAACCATCACCAGCAGGGCAGGGCTGGGCTGGAAGAGCTGCTGGTGGTGTGAGCTTCTGCCACATCCAAGTCATCAATCCCTTCCTGAATTTTGGGAAGCCAGCCCCAAGTCCAGGGGAGAGGGGACTCTGGGACAGACGACACTGGTACTGCGGAGCCCCCTGGGAGAGGGTGACATGAAGGGAAATGGGAAATGCTTGGACACAGGGATGGAAGGGAACAGAGGCCAGGAAAGGGTTTGGGCTGGGAACTGATCCCACCCTGTGTTGCAGCCCACCAGGGATGACCGTGGGTGGCTCATCAACCCCATTGGGCCCAACCCGTGGTGGACGGTGTTGGCTGCACTCATCCCAGCCCTGCTCTGCACCATCCTCATCTTCATGGACCAGCAGATCACGGCCGTCATCGTCAACAGGAAGGAGCACAGGCTCAAGGTGAGGGGCTGCAGGGGGTCACCCCCTCCCCACCCCACTCTGTGGGGCTGGGACAAGCTCCAAACACTTTGGGAAGGTTTGGGATAACACCAGGCTGTGTGGCAGGAGCTCTCCTGGACACAGAGAGGGGATGGCAAATTTTGGGAGCAGCAAGTGAATATTGGAATGTAGAAGGGTTTTTTTCAAATGTCAGTGGCAGCTGGGGAATGAGCTCCAGGGATCACTCAGAGCCATGTCCTACCTGCAAGTGGTGGGAATTTCTTTATGAATGAAAAAATAATCAATTTTAAAATGATTTCTGAGTACCAGAGATGGTACAAACCCTCCAGACCCACTTTGAGTCCTGCCAGACTTTCGTGCAAGACATCAAATCCACGTTTGGTTCCAGTTCTTATTTCAAACCTTATTTGAATTTTCCAGAAGTTGCCTTGTGCTTGGGCAGTCTTTGAGCCCCACCCATGGTGTTGCCCTTGTCCCTGAGGGATGCTCCTGTTCCACTTTTGCTCCCCAGAAAGGCTGTGGGTACCACCTGGACCTGTTCATGGTGGCCGTGATGCTGGGGGTGTGCTCGGTGATGGGGCTGCCCTGGTTCGTGGCCGCCACCGTCCTGTCCATCACCCACGTCAACAGCCTCAAGGTGGAGTCCGACTGCTCCGCGCCGGGCGAGCAGCCCAAGTTCCTGGGCATCCGGGAGCAGAGGGTCACTGGCCTGATGATCTTCGTGCTCATGGGCTGCTCCGTTTTCTTCACCTCTGTGCTCAAGGTGAGAGCGGGATGGAAATCCCCTGGTGACCCACATGAGTTTGGGGGGAGATGTGAAATTAGGGCCTCTCTCCCCCAGGTGATGCCAAGGGCAGGATGGGAACCAGCCTCGGTGACTTCCCAGCCCTTCAGACCCGGCTTGGGGTGCTCAAGCCAAGCAAACAGGACAAATCCCTTAATTTGGGATTGTCCTCCACATCCTCTGTAGTGAGAGGGATCCTGGCTGGATCCCACCAAACCTGGTCCATCCCTGCCCTTCCCAGCTGGACTGGAGAGAAAATAGACCAAAGGTTCATGGCTTGAGATAAGGACAGGGACAGATCCCTCATCAGCCATGATCATGGGAAAAAACTCTGGAATTAGGGATATTAATTGAGTTTATTACTGACAAAGTCACAGCAGGATCATGAGAATTAAAACCAAACCTTAAAAACTTCCTTTCTTCCCCATTGGTCCCTCCCAGGGGACACAGTTCTCCAGGTTCTCCTCCAACCCGAGTCCATCCCATGGCAGACAGCTCTCCCCAAACTGCTCCAGCAGGTCCATCCGGGAGCCAGCGGGAGCTGGTTCTGCCAGACATGGAAGAAACTTCCAGCAGCTTCTCACAGAGGCCATCCCTGCTCCCCAACCATGGCCACGCAAACTCAACATGTCCACCCCCTCATTGAGTTAGAATTTAGCATTTCAGACAAGCAGGACTTTATTGGCTGCAATTCACTCCCCCAGGAGCCTCGGAAGAGCCATTCCCAGGAGCTGGACCCTCAGAGTTCCCCCCACAGGCTTCCCTGCCCCTTCTTTTCACCAAACAATCCCAGCTCCAGGTTCACAGGAGACAAAACCCAGGCTCAAAGGAGACACAACCCAGGCTTAAAGCAGACACAATCCCAACTCCATGCTCAAAGCAAACACACAATCCCATCTCCAGGCTCAAAGCAGACACAGTCCCACTTCCATGTTCAAAGGGGACCCATTTCCACCTCCAGGCTCAAAGGAGACCCAGTCACAGATCCAGGCTCAAAGGAGACACAACCCAGGCTCAAAGGAGACCCATTCCCACCTCCAGGCTCAAACCAGCCCCATTTCTACCTCCAGGCTCAAAATAGACATAGTCCTATTTCCAGGCTCAGAGGAGACCCAATCCCATCTCCAGGCCTCAAACCAGACCCAGCCCCACCTTCAGGCTCAAAGGAGACACAATCCCACCTCCAGGTTCAAACCAGACATATTCTCATCTCCAGGCTGAGAGGAGACCCATTCCCACCTCCAGGCTCAAATGAGACACAATCCAGTCTCCAGGCTCAAAGGAGACACAATCAAATCTCCAGGCTCAGAGGAGACACAATCCCAGCTCCAGGCTCAAAGGAGACACAATCCCAGCTCCAGGCTCAAAGGAGACCCATTCCCACCTCCAGGCTAAAACCAGACCCATTCCCACCTCCAGGTTCAAACCAGACCCATTCCCACCTCTAGGCCCAAAGGAGACACAATCCCAGCTCCAGGCTCAAACCAGACCCATTCCCACCTCTAGGCCCAAAGGAGACACAATCCCAGCTCCAGGCTCAAACCAGACCCATTCCCACCTCCAGGTTCAGAGGAGACACAATCCCACCTCCAGGTTCAGAGGAGACACAATCCCACCTCTAGGCTCAAAGGAGATGTCATTTCCATGCATTCCCACAAGAGTTTTTTCGAGATAATTTTTACCCCCCACAGGAGGTCTCAGATAGATGAAATGTGCTCCTGATGGATGAAATCCCCTCTTTGTCTCCAGCCTCTCTGGAAAAGAGGATTATTCTGATGGAATGAGTCAAAAGATCAGCCTGACCCAGAGAACAAAATCTGTGCTGGATAAAATCCAGCATGGGAAAGTTGGGAATCTCCAGGCAGCACCTGAGAAAGGAGTGGTGGGAGAGAGTGGCAATGCTGCAAATGAAATTGGAGCCATTAATTGTTGCATTTTTCCCCAGTTTATCCCGATGCCAGTCCTTTATGGGGTCTTTCTGTACATGGGGGTCTCGTCACTCCGAGGAATCCAGGTACGGCTGCTCCGGGGAATTTCCTCTCCTGAAGGCCTTGGGGTGGGAAAAATGTCTCTGAGAGCAGGAAATTCAAATGTTTTTTTTGTCAGGAATGGTGGGTGCAGGCTCAGGAAGTTTTTATGGCTTGGAGGGCCAGTTCAGTACTGGGAGGACCCAGTTCAGTGCTGAGAGAGTCCAGTTCAGCACTGGGGAAGGCAGTTCAGCACTGGGAGAGGCCCAGTTCAGCACTGGGAAGGCCCAGTTCAGTGCTGGGAAGGCCCAGTTCAGCACTGGGACAACCCAGTTGAGCACTGGGAGAAGCCAGTTCAGCACTGGGAGAGGCCCAGTTCAGCACTGAGACAACCCAGTTCAGCACTGGGAGAGTCCAGTTCAGTACTGGGAGGATCCAGTTCAGCGCTGGGAGGAACCAGTTTGGCACTGGGAGGGGCAATTCAGTACTGGGAGGACCGAGTTCAGCATTGGGAGGGCCCAGTTCAGTGCTGAGAGAGTCCAGTTCAGCCCTGGGGGAGGCAGTTCAGCATTGGGATTGCCCAGTTCAGTACTGGGAGAGCCCATTTCAGTACTGGGAGCACCCAGTTCAGCACTGGGAAGGCCCAATTCAGTGCTGGAAAGGCCCAGTTCAGCACTGGGACAAACCAGTTCAGCACTGGGAGAGTCCAGTTCAGTACCGGGAGGATCCAGTTCGGCACTGGAAGGAACCAATTCAGCACTGGGAGGAACCAATTTGGCACTGGGAGGGACAGTTCAGTGCTGGGAGGACCCAGTTCAGCACTGGAGGGGCAATTCAGTACTGGGAGGACCGAGTTCAGCATTGGGAGGGCCCAGTTTGGCACTGGGAGGAACCAGTTCAGCCCTCTCTGTTTCAGGTGTTGGGACAGGTTGGTGTTTGGTGATGGGAAAATAGCAGAATTCATGTGAAGAGAAGGAAATTTTACTGGAGAGAATCCTTGCTGGGGATTCCCTGGGCCAAGAGATGCTGACCAGAGAAAACCCTGGAATAACTCGGAATTTGGTGGGCAAAGCCAGGTGGATTTTGGATGGAGTGAAGGGACAGCAGGTGCTGGTCCCAGGAGGAACAGAAGGGGATCTTGGATTTCTCCTTGCTCCCAAAATCTCCACATCCCAGCAACTGCAGGAGCTGTGGCAGTGTGTTAGTATAACTTATTTGAGCTAGGTCTAATGAGCTCTAGGGGGCTTATAACACACTTAAGATAGCTTAGCTACTTTTGGAGGCATAAAAATCAGCAGGATGGCTTCTGTTGCAGTGTTGGAAACAAAAAAGTTTAATAAAAGGCAAAATAACAAACAGAAAAACTGAGCTAAGTGTTTGACATTCTTGCTCTTAGTAAAAACACTTTACAAAAGCAGTTAGTTTCTTTGTTCACGTCTTTTTCTAGTTAATTGTTTAGGCGAGACTTTTTAGCTCTTGTCTAATTAGCCATCCTTGAGTTTGAAGTGAAGTGTCTTAAGTCTTATGAAGTGTCTTTTCACTTAATTAAAGAGAGAAACTTCTAAGCTTCTGTCTTAGTTTGGAAAGCCAGGTGCCTTCTAAGGAAGGCAGGAGCCTCCCTGAAATGGAGAATGTAAACCCTCCCCACCCCTCTAAATTGCTATAAATTTGAAATTAAGGGGCTCTCAGGCAACACATAAGGGAGCAGGAAATAACAGTTTTTTAATAGGGAAGAAAATTAAAGGATAAAATAAACAATGCAGTACACTAAAACAACACTGTCAGAGTCAGAACCCAACCTGACACCCTGTGGGTCAGGGTGTTGGCAGCAGTCCCATTGGAATTGTGGCTCAGCCCTCCTGCAGTGTCAGGGGTGGTTCTGCTGGAGCAAGGATCCTGTGGAAAGGTGCAGTCTTCCTCTGAAGATCCAGGGGAAGAAGAGGCAGCTGGTGTTCCTCTGGGGAATCCAGTGGAGAAGCCGTGCTGGTGTTCCAGAATCTCCAGATTATATCTGGGTAGGAATGCTTGGCTCCTCCCTCTGGGCTCACATCTCCCAATGGGATGCTGTAGTTCTTATCAGCCAGGCAGTGACATTCAATAGCTATTCTCAGCAGGTGTCTCCTCCCGAGGGAGGAGTGGGTGTGGAAGAGATGAGGAAAAACTGCCCACTTGACAAAAGACAACTGCCACACAGATGGCAAATAGAATACATCTTGCCTTGCAATGTGGGACAGCTTCTTCCTTTTTCAAGAGACAAAAGACAGTTTTATCACTCCTCCAGCAGTGCTCTCTTTTCCCTGCAGTTCTTCGATCGCCTGAAGCTGTTCTGGATGCCAGCCAAGCACCAGCCCGACTTCATCTACCTGCGCCACGTGCCCCTGCGCAAGGTGCACCTGTTCACGCTCATCCAGCTGCTCTGCCTCGTGCTGCTCTGGGCCATCAAAGCTTCCCGCGCCGCCATCATCTTCCCCATGATGGTGAGGGACGGTGTTCGCGGTGTTCCCAGTATCCTTGGTGTTCCCAGTGTCCCAGTGTTCCCGGTGTTTCCATTGTCCCCAGCGTTCCCTGGTGTTCTCAGTGTTCCCAGTGTTCCTGGTGTTCACAGTATCCCCGGTGTTCCCAGTGTTCCCAGTATCCCCAGTGTTCCCGGTGCTCCCGGTGTTCCAATTATTCCCAGTGTTCCCAGTGTTCCCATTATTCCCAGTGCTCCCAGTGTTCCCAATGTCCCAGATGTTCCCAGTGTTCCCAGTATTCCTGGTATTCCCAGTATTCCCATTATTTCCAGTGTTCCCAGTGTTCCCAATATTCCCGGTGTCCCCAGTGTTCCCAGTGTTCCCAGTATTCAAGGTATCCCCAGTCTTCCCAGTGTTCCTGGTATTCCCAGTATCCCCAGTGTTCCCAGAGTTCCCGGTATTCCCAGTGCTCCCAGTATCCCCATTATTCCCAGTGCTCACGGTGTTCCCAATGTTCCCACTGTTCCGAGTATCCCAGTATTCCTGGTGTCCCCGGTGTTCCCAGTGTTCCCAGTATTCCTGGTGTTCCCAGTAGTCCCGGTATCCCAGTGTTCCTGATGTTCCCAGTATTCCCACTATCCCAGTGTTCCCAGTATTCCTGGTGTTCCCAGTATTCCCAGTGTTCCTGGTGCTCCCAGTGTTCCCAGTGTTCCTGGTGCTCCCGGTGCCCCTCACTGTCCCCCATGCTCACAGCCCTGGAGGGATGGAAGCACCATTTCTGGCCTCACCCATCTCCCCTTTCCTTCCTGAAGGTTTTGGCTCTTGTTTTTGTCCGGAAAGTGATGGATTTGTGCTTCTCCAAGCGGGAGCTCAGCTTCCTGGATGACCTCATGCCAGAAAGCAAGAAGAAGAAGTTGGATGATGCCAAAAATAAAGCCAAAGAAGAGGAGGTAACACCAGGAGCTGGGAATCTCCTTGTGGTATTTTTGGGGTCCCCCATCATTGGGAGGAACTAATGAATCTGACTCCATGCTCTTAGAAAGCTAATTTATTGTTTTATGATCTATATTATATAAAATAATGTTGTAGTAAAACTACACTAAAGAATAGAGAAAGGATACAGACAGAAGGATAAAAGATACTAAAGAAAAACTCACAACTCTTTCCAGAGTCCTGACACAGCTGGTTGCGATTGGCCAATAAGTAAAAACAATTCACATGAAATCAATGAAACAATCACCTGTTGGTAAACAATGTCCAAACCACATTCCAAAGCAGCAAAGCACAGGAGAAGCAAATGAGATAATATTGTCTTCCTTTTTCTCTGAGTCTTCTTGGCTTCCCAGGAGAAGAATCCTGGGCAAGGGGATTTTTCTAGAAAATATGATGGTGACATTTCCTCTGGGCTGTGAGATTCCCTGTTCCTGTCACAGCTCATCCTTAGATCATGGAATTGTAGGGCCATGGAATGGGTTGGGTGGGAATCGACATTAAAGCCCAGCCAGTGCCACCCCTGCCCTGGGCAGGGACACCTCTCACTGTCCTGGGGTGCTTCAGGCTCGTCCAGCCTGGCCTTGGGCCCTGCCAGGCTGCTGCCTCTGGGCAGCAGCTGTTGGGAACATCAGAACTGAGTAAAACGGATCTCACAGCCTGGATCCCACATCCTGAACTTTTTTCCCTAAATTCTGAAAGAGTTTCACACCAGAACAGAGACATCATTATAATTTTAAAATGACCCTTATAATAAAAATAATTATATATTTCTGTGAAGGTTTGCTCCCAGCAGTGTCACTAACCCCAAACCCACCCACAGGTCTTTACCTGCTGCTAAGAGTGCTGTGGGTCAAAGGAGAGGGCAGCCTGCCAGGTTTTTACTGGAATTTCATTTTTTCTCTCTTGGATCAAGGAGAGACAACTTGACTCGTCTTTTTTCAGGAGTCCCAGAAAATGATGGAGGCAGCTGCTGCAAATTCTGTTCAGCTGAAGCTGGGCAAGACCAGCAGGGTGGACACCCCAAAGCCCAGCAGTGACAGGTAAAGATCCCCCCAGGTAAGGACCCCTGGCAAGATCAGTGGGAAGTGTCTGGCTCAGATTTCTCATCTTGCAGATTTATCCCCAGTCATTTTAGTGGGAAAATCCCAATTTACTGGAAATTTAGGAGGTGATGGCAGAGCTCTGTCCCCACACAGATGCTGCATAATTCCTGTTTTATCCCAAAACTACATCACCAGTGGTTTTCTGGGATCTGCTCCCACCTGAGAGGTCACAGGGGAAAACACAAAACACCAGCTGTGGGTCTGCAGCTCCGGGCCTTGATTCCCAAAATTCCTCATCCAGCCAAACCATCCCCACCAGCTGAGGTCCGGTGTTCCAGGCTCTCCTGTCCCTCTGGCTGCTGCCAATTCTCCTGGTGAGATCAGACCCCTCCTCATGGAAAACCATCTGGAACATTCCTTGCAGGGCTGATCCTTCCGAGATCAACATTTCGGACGAAATGTCCAAGACCACGGTGTGGAAGGCTCTGACCATGAACACAGAAACGCTCTGAAGCCGGGAGGAAGGAGGTAAAGGCTCAGCTGTGGGGTGGCCTCGTGGGGACAGCACAGGCCCACAGCCCCTCTGGGCTCTGGCCAGTGCTGCTGGGCAAGGGGAACGCTCTTGGGAAAAGGCAGCAGGACCATGGCCACCAGCAGCAGGACCATGGACACCAGATCCTCTCTGCAGGGAAGTGTGGGAGCTGCACCTGGAATCCTGGGATCCTACACCCTGAGAGGCTTTGAGGTGCTGGGGGCATCTCCAGAGCTAGGAGTGGAGCTGGAGAAGGGCTGGAGGAGCAGGAGGAGGGTCTGGAGAGCTCCTGAGGGAGCTGGGAAAGGAGCTCAGCCTGGAGAAAAGGGCTCAGGGGGGACCTTGTGGCTCTGCACAACTCCTGAGAGGAGGAGGCAGCTGGGGGGATTCGGGATCTGCTCCCAGGGAACAAGGACAGAAGGAGAGGGAATGGCCTCAGGTTAATCAGGGAAGGTTCAGGCTGGATATTGGAGAAAATTCCTTCATGGAAAGGTTGTCTAAGCCCTGACACAGCTGCCCAGGGCAGGGGTGGAGCCATCATCCCTGGAAGAGTTCCAAAAACTTGAATGTGGCACCTGGGGACATGGCTGGTGATGAACATGGCTCCCAGGGGACAAGGACAGGAGGAGAGGGAACGGCGTCAGGTTGACCAGGGAAGGTTCAGGTTGGATATTGGAGAAAATTCCTTCATGGAAAGGTTGTCCAAGTCCTGACAGAGCTGCCTGGGGCAGGGTGGAGCCATCATCCCTGGAAGAGTTCCAAAAATGTGGATGTGGCACCTGGGGACATGGCCAGGGGTGAACATGGCTCCCAACAGAATGAAAGGGAATGGCCTCAGATTAACCAGGGAATGTTCAGGTTGAATATTGGGGAAGATTCCTTCATGGAAAGGTTGCCCAAGATCTGACACACCTGTCCATGGCAGGGGTGGAGCCATCATCCCTGGAAGAGTTCCATAAACTTGGATGTGGCCCCTGGGGACATGGCCAGTGGTGAACATGTCTCCCAGGGAACAGGGACAGGAGGAGAGGGAACGGCCTCAGGTTGACCAGGGAAGGTTCAGATTGGATACTGGGGAAGATTCCTTCATGGAAAGGTTGTCCATGACACAGCTGCATGGGGCAGGGGTGGAGCCATCATCCCTGGAAGAGTTCCAAAAATGTGGATGTGGCACCTGGGGACATGGCCAGGGGTGAACATGGCTCCCAACAGAAGGAGAGGGAACGGCCTCAGATTAACCAGGGAAGGTTCAGGCTGGATACTGGGGAAAATTCCTTTGTGGAAAGGTTGTCCATGACACATCTGCATGAGGCAGGGGTGGAGCCATCATCCCTGGAAGAGTTCCAAAAACTTGGATGTGGCACTTGGGAACATGGCCAGGGGTGAACATGGTGGTCAATGGTTGGATTTGATGATCTCAAACACCTTTTCCCGCATGAACAATTCCATGGATCTCCGATTCTGTGTCTCCCACTGATGACACCCTCCCTCTTTCCCCTTTTTCCCCCATGCCCACGTTCAGGCGCCTCGACGCCGCCGTCGAGGAGCAGGAGTGTGACTCAGGGATGTGCCAAGGCAGACACGGAGGAGCGGCTCGTTTCCCAGCCGAGGGGTCCCACAAAGCCATGCAGAGTTTCCCGTTCCCCCCGGGCTGCTGCGTCCCGGGGGTCCGTGTTGTCCAGCCTCGTGTGTCCTCGTGTGCGTGTGTTGTGCAGTGGTGGAGGCTCTGCTACCGCTTCCCATCAGTTCTATTTTTTTAATCTCTAATTCTTCGTCTCCTTTCTCTCTTTTTTTTTTTTTCTTTTTTTTTTTTCCAAATATAAACTCTGAATGTACAAAACCATTCCCTGCTCGATCTGGCGCCTTCTCCTTCCTCACAGACGGGGTTTCGGGCTGGTTTGGGATCCTCCTTTGGATAATTTCTGTCTCTTACTAGTACAAGAGGGATGCTGTCCATGGTGGGACAGTGTTGGGAGCATCTTAGAAATTGGGATGAACCACCCCTGAGCACTCAGGATAGCACAAAGGAAAAGCTCCCTATGCTCCATTTTCCCATCTTTTTTGAGGGTCTTTCTGGGCTCTGCCACCAGCCTGAGAGCAGTAAAATCTAGAAATGTCCCTTTTTAGTCAGCTCCAAAATGACCATAAGGGAAGCTTAAAAATAAAATCCCTGGTGGTGCTGAGTTTGTGAGGGTCCCCAGGATGAGGTGAGAGATGAGAATCTGACTCCATGTTCTCAGAAGGCGAATGTATTATTTATATTAAAGAATGATATACTAAAACTATACTGAAGCGATACAGACAGAAGGCTTAACAAGAATGATGATGAAATCTTGTGACTGACTCCTCAGAGTCCGACACAGCTGATGGTGATTGGTTATTAAATAAAAACAATTCACATGAAACCAATCAAACATTCACCTGTTGGTAAACCATGTCCAAACCACATTCCAAAGCAGCCAAACACAGGAGAAGCAATCAGATAATTATTTACATTTTTTCTCTGAGGCTTCTCAGCTTCCCAGGAGAAGAATTCCTGGCGAAGGGATTTTTCATAAAATATGGCAGTGACACTGGTGGTGGGAGCAGCCAGGTGAGATGTGGAGTTCTGCACCCCCAGAATCTCCACCCTTGTTCCTCCCCTTCTGTCACCTCCTGGACTCTGTTTTTTCCTTCACCCCATCCTTGCAAAGCCTCTTTGGAGCTGCAGGGAACTGGGAAGTGCCTTTTCCTCCTCCTTTTCCTGCTGTTTCACAGGGAGAGGCTGGGAAGCAGTGAAGGTCCTGAAGCTCTCCCCACACTTTGGTGGTTTTTGGGGCTCTGGTGTCCCCCTGGGATGTGTGGCTGGGTCTGGGGACCGTGGAGCTGGGAAGGGAGGATGTTCCAGAGGAAAAGGTGCTCCCACAGCCCTCGGGAGGTTTGGAACATGCTCCAGCCTCTTGGAATACACAGCTGGGACAGGGGCACCACCACTCCTGCTCATCCCACCCATCCAGGAGCCTTCTCCTTCATGGAACCACCCCAAAAGGACAATGGGGAAAACAAGGTGGGGAATTGCTCTGTGAGAGGATGGAGGTGCCACCTCCCCAGGCAGGGCAGAACTCCATCAGGTTAGATGGATGGGCATTTGGGAAGTGGAGTTTCACTGCTGCCAGCCTGGGGCGGGCAGTGGCCGAGCAGGAAAAGCTGCCTTGGGCCTTCAGGAAGGAGAAGGGGCTGAAAAATGAAGTACGTTCTGGAGAAATGGAAAGTTGGGATTGGAGGAAGGAAGTGGCGGAAGGAAGTGGCGGAAGTGGCGGAAGTGGCGGAAGTGGCGGAAGGAAGGAAGGAAGGAAGGAAGGAAGGAAGGCAGGAAGGAAGGAAGGAAGGAAGGCAAAGACAACTCCATGTTTTGGGAGGATTTGATATTTCCTTGTGCAGGGGAAAACATCAGAGAGGGAAAACCTTCCAGAAATGGTTCCTGGAGCTGCTTTAGGGATAAACCCAAAATATCTTTGGAATGACCCAGAAAGTGAAATCTGACATCAATCCCCTCCCACTTCCCCCCAGGCCTTTCCAGAGAATTCCCAAAAGGAAATCCATGGGAATGGGAGCGACAAAGGCTGTAATCAGGGAATAAATCAAACAGGGAATAAACGAGGTGCTGACATTTTCTTTGTGTTGTTTTTGTGCTTGCTATGAAAATTCTGGAGTTGTTTCTCTTTCTGAGAGGTGGAAATTATTTTATTTATTTTATCCCAAGAGAGTTTGGGAACACTCTGGGCTGGAAATAAAACCAAGGGGGGAATTTTTAATTAAAAACATTATTTTATTTTTTAAAATATTTTTTATTTTAAATTTTATTTTAAAATATTTTATTTTAATTTATTTAATTTTTAGAATTTTATTATTCTGAAATTAATATATTTTAATTGAAAACTATTTCCAAATTATTATACTTTTATTTTTCCTGAATTATTTTATCTTAAAATGATTCTATTTTAAAAACTATTCTTTTTTAAAATTATATATTTAAAATTTTAATTTAATTTATTTCTCAGTGGAAGTAGCTGTGTCACACGTGTCCCCTGTGCCAACCCTGGCTGTGCTGGGACTCCAGGAATGCCCTGGAGAGGTGAAATTCCCCATCCGGAGCTGTTGCCTCTGCTGTGTTTCTGGGCTTTTTTTGGGCCCCCTTGCCCTGTAATTAATTAGAACTAAATAAACTCCAAAGAGGTTCTTTGGATCTGGGTTAAATTGGAATAATTTAACACCAAAAAGGGAATTACTGCAGGGTTTTTCTTAAATTTCTTTTGGCTCTGGTCAGTGTGGTCAGCCAGACACATCCTCATTGTCCCTTTTATCCAAAACTTGGGGAATTGAGGGGAAAATGCACCAAGATGGGAGTGAGAGGCTCAGAATCCCCTGGGACTGTGTGGGATCCTAGTGGGACACTTGGAGACACCAGGAATGAGCTGCAGGAGTGAGCAAAGGTTTTATTGGCATTGAGGGTAAAACGCAGGGAGAAGAAGCCAGAGGGAAATCCAGGCTGGAGGAACAGCTGATCCATGGGGACAGAGTTCAGGAGGAGCTCCCAGGGACCAGGGGCTGTGTCCAGGAGCTGCAGGTGATGGGTGAATCCTTCCCCTGGAGCTCCCAGGGACCATGGGCTGGGTCTGGGATCTGCAGGAGAAGGATTCAACCATCACCTGCAGTTCCCAGGAACCATGGGCTGGGTCCAGGATCTGTGAATCCTTCTTTGGAGCTCCCAGGAACTATTGGCTGGGTCCAGGAGCTGGGAATCCTTCCGCTGGAACTCCCAGGGACGATAGGCAGGGTCCAGGAGTTACAGATGATGGATGAATCCTTCTGTGGAGCTCCTAGGAACCATTGGCTTGGTCTGGAAGCTGCAGGTGATGGGTGAATCCTTGCCCTGGAGCTCCCAGGGACCATGGGCTGGGTCCAGGAGCTGCAGGTCATGGGTGAATCCTTCTGTGGAGCTCCCAGGGGCCATGGGCTGGGTCTGGGAGCTGCAGGTGATGGGTGAATCCTTCTGTGAAGCTCCTGATCCTGGTAGACGAGGAGAGGCCCAACCTTCCCACGTGGATGTGGCTGGAGAGCTGCTGCCTGGATTTTGTGTCAATTGTACCTTAAAAACAAACCCCAAAGAGCTTCAGGGAATGGAAACTCCTGCTAAAGTCAGGAGCTGAGAAAGGGCAGGGAGGGTTCCCTCGCTCAGGGAGGAGCTGCCCCTTGGGAATGGCTGGAACAGAAATGTCAGTGGTCCCAGGAGGGTAAGGCTGGAATGAGGAGGAAAATGTGAGGACAAATCACGGGGAGGACGAAACAGTCCCTTTCCATCCCAGAGTTCCAATCCCAGCACAAATGCCTCCATTTTCCTGACCTTATTACAAGAGACTGGAGGATCCTCAGGTGCTGCTGGGCAGTAGGAAAAGGGAGTCCAACCCTGCCTTGGCACCAGATCCATGGATTTCATGGAATCATGGAATGGTTTGGGTTGGGAGGCACCTCAAAGCTCATCCCACCCCACCCACTGCCATGGGAGGACACCTTCCTCTATCCCAGGGTGCTCTAAACTGACCCTGACAAGGGATCCACGGGCAGCCACAGCTGCTCTGGGAAATCCATTCCAGCCCTCCCCACCTTCACAGGGAGGAATTCCTTCCAATATCCCACCCATCCCAGCCCTCTGGCAGTGGGAGCCATTCCCTGTGTCCTGGCACTGCTCCAGCTCCCTCTGCAACTCTCCATGAGGATCAGGACTGGGGTGGTGGGTGGTTGTTTCCCAGCACAATCCCACCCCTCTCCCTGCTCCCAGCACCTCTTTGTGTTGATGAGCCAATGCACAAAGTCCTTGGCCTTCATCCTGTCCAGGTACCGCGTGAAGTCGCTGGTGAAGGTCCCCTCTGAGTGTCGCTTGATGTGGGACAGGAAGCTCTGGGAGTTCTGGGCTCCCAACAGCTTCCATCTGCTCAGGGTGGGAGGGGAAGGGAGGAAAATGGGGTTTAATGGACACCCCAGCAGGATCCTGCCCTCAGGAGATGCCCAGGGCAGGGCTGAGCCCCCCAAACCTTGTCCTGTCCCAGATCATCCCCCTCTTTCCTGCTTGGTGGATCCCAAACTCCACCCTGGCCCCTGCTTCCCCCATCAGAGCAGGAACGTGGGGCTCTCCAAGGTTTGCACCATCCCCAGCAGCTCCAGGGTGATTTTGGGTTTCACCACAGAGGGTTCCCATAGGACAGGTGCCATGGGAGCGCCAGCCCAGATGGGGCTCAGACCAGCCTGGCTGGCCTGGGGCAGGGTGTCTCTGCTCTGGGTGTCTTTGCTCTGATCCAGGCAGGAAATCCTGGGATTCTCTACAGGGAATGTCCCTGCCAGGAACTGCCCCGTGAAATTCCTGCTGCAGCTCCTCGGCCAGGCAGATCCCACTCGTGATCCCAGCCTGGTGTGGCTCCCCCAGTCCAGACCTGGAACTGGGGATGTTCCCTGTGATTTGTGGGATGTTCCCTGTGATTTTGGGGATGTTCCCTGTGATTTATGGGATTTGGGGGTGAAATGATGGCCCCATGAGGGGCTGCAGTTCTGGATCCCTGTGAGACATTCGGGCTCAGCCCAGGAGCTCTGGGAGCTGGGAGGGAATTTGTTTGGATCCATACAAAATAAACGGGAACATACAAGATGGATACATAAATGGGATCCATACAAAATAAACGGGAACATACAGGATGGATACATAAACGGGATCCATACAAAATAAGCAGGAACATACAAAACGGATACATAAATGGGATCCATACAAAATAATCTGGAATAGGGAGAGCTGGGACGGGAGTGGAGAGGGATAAGCTGCTCCCACAGCCCCGTACCTGGACAGCTCCTCCAGGTCCTTGGGAGCCACCTGCCCTCCGGCCGGGATGAGCACGGCGAGCACCAGCCCGGACAGGTACAGCCACTGCACCATCTGTGCTCCTGGGGAGGCAGAAACCCTTCAGGGAATCTCCTGGCTGCAATTCTCACCCCAAACCCTGCAGGAAGCCCTGGCAGTACAGCCCTGATCCCCTTGGGACAGCCCTGCCCGGGGTGTGGGCAGGATTGGGGTGACAAACCCACCCTCACCCTCCCCGTGGGCACATGGCACACAGAACAGCACCCAAAGATAAAACTGCAATGAATTTTATCCCAAACCTCCTTTTCTGTCTAGGGGTGACATTTCTATCCTGGAATTATCACCACAGTGCTGGAGAACTTTCCCACTGCTCGGAAAAGCGCCTTCCAGATGGGCAGGTTTATTCATATTTTACATTCCTTATTTTTGCTGGGCACCTCAGAAATTCTGCAGGAATAAAATGCCACCTCCCACCCTTTATTTGGAAAAACCAGACTTCTGCTGCCCATCACCAAATGCTCTCTTCACCTGGTTAGAATCCTTTGGAGACTGGGAGAATGAAGGGAGGGAGAGGCACCTACCTTGGGGATTGAGCTGCTCCTTCCACACCAGATCTGATTTTCCTCCTTCGAGCCAGTTCTGGCTGAACTCTTCTCCTCCCTGGTGCTTTTAAACTCGTCTGGAGGATGCCCAGAGATGACAGGTGGGTCACAGGTATCCTGCTTTTCCTCAGATGGGTCACTGTGAATCATTACAGCTTTTCTGGAGTGGGGCTACTGCAGACAATGTTCTTACTGGCGGATTTTCCAACTGACGCCTTCAATGAAGTTTTTTTTTAATTGTTGTTGCTGTTTTTCTTATATTTTCTTTTTTTTCTCCCCACTTTTTGGACCAAAGCAGTGACCTGTGGGTTTCCTCCTCTCAGGTGAGGTGACCCCTTGCTGGCACAGTATGTCCTGCACAGATTCCTCTGCCCACGGGCTCCCCTTTCCAGCACCTTCACTGGAGAAAACAAACAAGGAGGGGAAAAGAGCAAAGGCACAAACCAATGATTTGTGTCTCCAAACACTTCCTGCCGTGTGAAATTCCTGCTGCAGCTCCTCGGCCAGGCAGATCCCACTTGTGATCCCAGCCTGGTGTGGCTGCCCCAGTCCAGACCGGGAACTGGGGATGTTCCCTGTGATTTACGGGATGTTCCCTGTGATTTTGGGGATGTTCCCTGTGATTTATGGGATGTTCCCTGTGGTTTTGGGGATGTTCCCTGTGACTTATGGGACTTGGGGGTGAAAGGAGGCCCCATGAGGGGCTGCAGTTCTGGATCTCCGTGAGACATCCAGGCTTAGCCCAGGAGATCTGGGAACACCTGGAACTCATTGGTTCAGAGTTTTCCAGGGTGTCCCATAGGAACTGGGCTTGTTTGTTTCAAATCCTTGAATCCAGTGAAGGAAAAAGGAGAAGAGGAAAACTCAGGGCAACCCTAAAGAGCTGTGTCTGGGCCTGGAGGAGGGTGGGGGCTTCCAGGTGGGCCCAGGGCAGAGCCCTCAGCTCCCTCAAGAGCTTCTCCCCACCTGGGGGCTCTGCATTCCCAGTGTGGATGGCAGGAGGGGCTTCCAGGGCAGGTTTGGGATCTCTGGGGCGTTTCCAGCCAAGGAAGAATGTCCAGGGTTTGGTGTTTGGGGTCTGAATGTGCCTTTTCCCCCAGGCAGTGGGATACAAGAGCCAGTCCTGGGGAGCTGGGCCTTGTCTCCCACCAGGAGAGATGGGGGTGCAGGTGCCGATTTCTCTTTTTTTCCTCTTTCTCCAGAGCTTTCTGTGCTCTCCCCCCACCGGGACCTTTCTGCTCGTGCCTGGGTAATTATTGTCATTCCAGCACGGAGAGTTCTGTAATTACTGCCACTGTCAAAATAAGGTCGGTGTTTGGGGGACGCTCATCCTGATGAGCCTTTAATGAGGGCCGCTCGCGGCCTTTGGAGGGAGCCTGACATCCCCCGAGGGAGGAAAGGGGACATTAATTAGCTGGATCTCGGGAGGACAGGGCCAGCTCTGCTGCCCGTCACTCGGCTGGGATGTTTGTTATTAACGCCACCGAATTAGCTCACGGTGTCACCGTTTGCAATGTCCCCCGGCCCGGGAGGCCGCAGTGCTGTCTGTGGAGGTGGCAGCTCGGGGAGGGCAGATTCAGCTCAGCCCATGCTCCTCGTGTGGTTTTCTCCCCATGGATCCCAGTGCTGGAGTGAACTCAGGAAATGGGCTGTGGGGGCCCTCTCCCCACAGCCCTTTGGGGATTTTCTGCAGCCCTTTGGGACGTGGTGCTTCCCCATGCTGAGCAAACTCAGTCACGCTCCCTTTCCCAGCTGCATGGAGCTGCTGGTGGCTCTCCCGGGCTGCAGGAGCCCAGCAGGCAGGACCCTGAGCTTTGGGACCCTGCAGAGCTGAATCCATCCCGCTTCAGGACTTTGAGAGGTTTTTATGGACACCAGGTGGCAGCGTTTGTCTGTCTGTCCTTCCCTGCCTATCCCTCCTCTGCCCATCCTTCCTCCCCTGCCCTTCACCATCCTCGTCCCCTCCTCCTCCCTTCGAGGCTCCCAGAACTCCCGTCCTGCCCCTCCAAGGACCGGCGATTCCTCTTTTTGCGGAGGAGAGGCCCCAAGGGGGCTGCTTGGACATCCTGATGACATCACAGTGACATCACGGTGACATCACAGCCGAATTGGGACGGTTATGGTCAAACTCTGGGTCTGGGAGCATCCCCGGAGAAGCAGCTTTGAGGCTACCAGAGCATCGTGTTCTGATGGAGCAGGAACAAAACGCTGATGAGGGAAAACTCCTGGAATGTGTCCAGATACCACATCCATCAACTCTCATCCAGTCCCCATCCAGCCCTTTTCCCATTTTTCCCCAGGAGCTCTCATGAGGGTGAGCTGATCTCCCGGAGTGGGGAGAGGCAGGAGGAGCCAGGGCTGCTCCCATGGGGATGGTGGGACATGGTCCTGCTGGGACTGTCTAAAATCAAGCTGGGAACACGATGAGTTTGTCATGGAAGCACAGATGATTTGGGTTAGAAAGGACCTTAAATCCAATTCCACATCCCTGCCCAAGTTTATGTTTAAACCTGCTCTTAAATTTAACCCAGATTGCTGGAGTGGGGTCAAACCAGGGGATGCTTCATTTTGAGGGGATTTATGGCTAACAGGGAAGAATGAAGGCTTTGGCTTCCCCTTGGCTCCTCTGAGAGGCCTTTGCTGCCCACAGAGCCCAGCCCAGGCTCTCACCCAGGGCAGGGACTGGAGAACGTCCCCATCTGTCCCCCAGCCGTGGATCCAAGCCCAGGGCCCTGGGAATCAGCACTTTTCACCCCCATTTTCCCCTTGAAGAAGTTTGTGGCCTCCTCCTCCCCACCACAGCTGGAGATGCCACAGTGGCCAAGGCAAATCTGGCAAAAAAAAACCTCCTTGGGTCACTGGTTCCACCTGGAACCTCCCCTGTGACGCCGAGTGCCTGGGTTTGGTCTCAGCATTTTTTGGGCTGTTTTTTTTCTGTTTTGCTTTGCAGGTATTGAAGAGCCAAGGGAGGGGCCACTGCAGAGTGAAACTCTGTGTTCTCACCGGGTATTTTCGGTGAAGCCCTTTCTCTGAAGGGCTGGGGATTATTTCCTCTCCCCTTTGTGCCTGGGTTTTGGCAGGAAACATCTCGGAGTTGATGTCCCACAGGCTTGGTGCTAGGGAGGAGCAGTGGGGTGGGATGGGAAGCTGAGCTGGTGCCAAGAGTGGGACCTGATGGGTTGAGCTGTGAGAAGCCAAAACTTGGGCCCTCTCCAAAACCCAGCTCAGGCTGATCCCTGTGGTGGATCCCCATTTCTGATGGATTTATGACTCCTCTCACATTGCTGGTGACAAACTGGGTGAGGTCCCTCTTGTCCCCAGCTGCCAGCACTCTTCTGTCCCCAGGCAGCTTCCCTGAGCTCTCAATGTCATGATCCTGGACACTGGACAGGGGGCCAAGGACAGGCTTTGCCCATGGGAAACTTGGACATGAGCCTGGGGAGTTGGAAGTGGTTTCATCACTGGGGGTTGGAGCAGAAACCAGTTTGAGCCCATTGCTGGGTTGGGAGATGGGTGAGAAAATGGGATTTGCAGGTGAAACTCTTTGGGGTTGAGCATGGGGCTGTCACCCCTGGGACCTGGACACCGGCGGGTCCCCAGCCATGGTGACCCCTCTGCTGGTGTCCCTGCTCCTCCTCATCACTGGGAGCTGCTCTTTGGGGGTCACCTGCAGGTCAGGCTGGAGGCTCAGTGCTCTCACCTGGCTGAACTGGTGCATTTCACCTCTTCTGCTGAACCTTGGTGGGTGGAGCAGGGCGTGGGACACACCTGGCTGAGCCCACAGCGCCTGAAACACCTGGGGTCTGAGCCCTCCTTGGCTGCTCCTTCTGATCCCTGGCCCTCCCTGCTGGTTTCTCCTGCTCTCTGTGTTGGGGAAGATGAAACAGGAAAGCCTTATAAATATGATTGTCTGGCAAAAGATTTTGAGAATATGGAAACTATAAATGAGATTGAAATGAAAGCAAGCTTTGAGATCCTTCAGTTACTGAACAACTGGAAAACAATGGTGTGGCCAGCTGAAGGTAATCCCCTTTTGATGAAACAACACCCTCTGCTTGCAGACAGTCCATGGGTCAGAGGAGACCCTGCCAGCTTGGCAGAAGGGGCCCAAAGAGGAGTTTTTAGGGTTTAAAATGTAACACAGTATGGTAATGTAGTGATTCTTACAGGCTGTATGGAAATGCTATAGGATTTGTATCTTGTACTAGATTGGTTAGTGAGAATTATAATTTTCAACACAGAAGAAGATTTATTGTATTGGAACGGGAACTTTGCTCTCTTAGCTCTTGCCTCTTAGCTCTTGCTTTTTACTCTCTTACCCCTTTTACACTCTTATGCTTTTACTCTCTTACCCTCTCATCCTCTCTTCTCTCAGCCTGCTCTGAGCTGTGCCTGGCAGCTCCCAGCAGGGCCCTGCACTTGGCCCTTTGCAATAAACCCCAAATTCCATGACCTGGCTTCAGAGATCTCTCGTCTCCATCCGTCCTGACCATGCAACCCCCTGATGCCCTTACACTCTGGAGCTCCTCAGTGACCCCTGTTTCTCCCTGGATGTTCTCTGGTCCTCCTGGGTGGCCCCTCCTGCTCCCCGACCCTCCTGGGTGCTCCCAGCACCATTCCCTGCAGTGAAAGGTGGTTTCCATTATGGAGGAAAGACTTTTTTCGGTACCATCAGATGTTTTTGGGCAACCCTTGGGTGCTCTGAGCAGCCTCAGGCCCTCAGGGCCCAGCACTAGTGCTTACTGGGACCACACAGGAGCTGAACTGGGGCAGCTCTGAGCACCATCAGCTCTGAGCACAGGTTTTGAGGGCTGTGGGGTGGTTTTGGATGGCTGTGGGATGGTTTGGGGAGGCTGTGGATATTCTTAGGAGGTTATGGGATGGTTTTGGGCGGCTGTAGGATGGGTTGGGAAGCTGTGGGATGGTTTGGGAAGTTGTTAGATGTTTTTGGGTGGCTGTGGATGGTTTAGAGAGGCTGTGGATGTTTTTAGGAGGTTATGAATAGATCTGGGTGGCTGAGGGAGGATTTGGGGAGGGTGTGGATGGTATGGGAAGGGTGTGGAATGTTTTTGGGTGTCTGTGGGATGGTTTTGGGGGGCCGTGGATGGTTTGGGAAATGGAGGTTTTTGGGAGGTTATGGGATGGCTTTGGGTGGCTGTGGATGTTTTTGGGAGGTTATGGGATGGATTTGGGTGGCTGTGGGATGGTTTTGACCCTGCACCTCGGTGGTTACACACCTGCAGCCTCACAATGGCTGATCTTGGGGCAGGGTGGGGTTAATTCCCCCTCTTTGTCTGAGACAGAGGCAGATGGTAGTTAATGGTTTATCCTGGTTAAAAGTTTATTTCTGCTAAATGTCCCTCTGGCTTTGAATGTGGAAAAGCATCAGGGTTTTGTTTCCCTGACTCTTCTTCCTGCCCATAATTCTGTGGAAATCTTAGACACCCTCCCGAGGCAACTTCCCCTCGTGCACGAGCCAAAAACCTTCAGTGGAGTCTGCAGCAAATGTGGCCAAGGTTTTAATTCTCCTCTCTTGCAGGCTTGGGGATGATTAAACAACCCAAATACTCCTAACTCTGAAAAAAGCCCCGTATTTGGGCCAAAAATCTTCAATGCAATCTGGAGCAAATGTGGCCAAGGCTTTAATTCCCTTCTCTTGCAGGTTTGGGGATGATCAAACAACCCAAATACTCCTAACTTTGAAAAAAACCCACCTTATTAGGGCCCTTTTTTGGCTGTTTGCAGTGCTTTTAGCTGGGCATCAATCACCAGTAACGGCTGATGAAACCTGATGGGGCCGTAAATCTGCCCTGCTTTGAATTCAAATGCAGCAATTAATCCCGGGGGGTGTGGCTGCAATTAGATGACAAATTGTGCCTCCAGATTCACTTGCCTGCTTGGACAGCAGCCGCCCGTGTTTGCTCAGCCGCCGAGGCTTGGCTGCAGCTCCTGCTCTCCCCGGGGATGGGAATGAGCCCTGGAGCTGCAGCTGCACCATGAGGACCCTTCAGCCTCAGCCCCTTTACATGGAGATGGGACGTTCGGCTCTTTGGCTGCCTTGGATTGTCTGAGCCCTCCTGCTCCCAAGGTGCAGAAATCATCCAGGCTGGGAGAAAACCACCGAGAGCAACAGCAGCATTAACCAGCCCCCCAGGGGCCACATTCCTGCGGGTTTTGGACACTTCCAGGGGTGATGACTCCAGCACTGCCCCAGTGCCAGGGCTGGACAAACTTAGAGTGAGGAAATTTCCCAACCTGAACTTCCCCAGGCGCTTTATTCTTGTTCCTGTTTCCTGGGAGCAGAGCCTGAGCTGCCGTGGCTGTCCCCTCCTGTCAGGAGTTGTGCAGAGCCACAAGGTCCCCCCTGAGCCTCCTTTGCTCCAGGCTCAGCCCTGCCCAGGTCCCTCAGGAGTTCTCCAGATCCTTCCCTGGTGCTCCAGCCTTTCCCCAGCCCCATTGCTGGCTCTGGACTTGCTCCAGCCCCTCGGGGTCTTTCTTCAGGCCCCAGCCTGAGCCCAGGTTTCAGATCTAGCTGCAGGATTTATCCTGACCATCCTCAGACGTGGGGCAGGAGGATTTGGGATCCTCAGGAGCTGCCTCCACCTGAGACATTCCTGGCAGTGCCTGGTTTGGCTCCTTTGGGCTGGGTTTGAGACCAGAACTGATCCTAAACAGCATCAGCCACAGCTGAAGGAGCCCAGTGCTGGATTTGCTGCTGGATCTTGCTCCTGCCCATCCCGGGATGGCTCATCCAGGGGTGGTCTGGGGTCCTGCACGGCGTGGGGGTTGCTCCCTGCCCTGGGGGGGGGCTCTGGTTAAGTCTTGGGTTGCTGGTTGTTAATTGCTGCCCCGAGATGTGTAGGATTGTGACGGTGTTCACAGAGGTTTTTGGATTTGGGAAGAGACAAGGATCTGACTCCATGTTTCAGAAGGCTTGATTTATTATTTTATGATACAAATTTCATTAAAACTATACTAAAAGAATAGAAGAAATGGTTCTCATTGGAAGGCTATCTAAGAATAGAAAAAATGATAACAAAGGCTCTGTCTCCGACTCTCTGTCTGACCCAGCTGGGCTGTGATTTGCCATTAATTATAAACATCCAACATGGGCCAATCAAAGATCCACCTGTTGCATTCCACAGCAGCAGATAATAAATGTTTACGTTTTGTTCCTGAGGCCTCTCAGCTTCTCAGGAGGAAAAATCCTTAGAAAAGGATTTTTCATGAAAAGATTTCTGCGACATAGGATGTCTCTGTTTCGGCCCACACAACTGAGGAACGAGTCTGGACTCTTCACTTTTCGGTCTTGAGGTTGTTTATTAATTCTTATCTATAAAATTTTCTTTCTGCCCAGCCGAGATCTGCTCAGCAGGGCAGCCACAGGCACTCTGTGTTGTCCTTTTATACTGCAAACTACGTATAACATATTTACACTTAATGCCCAATACCTATCACCTATGTTAGACAGTGCACTTCTACTCTAAACCAATCCCAAAGTGCCAACATCACTGCAGAAAATGGAGAACAAGAAGAAGAGGGAGGAGAAGGACAGGACAAGCCCACATTCCTCCATCATGCCTCCTGATCCCCCATTCTAAAAACTCCAAAATTCTACATTTTCACCATGTGATTAATTCACTATCATTCTACTCAAACTCTTGTGGCTTGTAACTCCTCACACAAAGCTGGCAATTGTTTCCAGCCCGTGGGGTGGTGTTAGTTTTTTATACTAAAATCTATGTGTACAATATTTACACTTAATGCCCAATACCTATCACCTATGTTAGACAGTGCATTTCTGTTCTAAACCAATCCCAAAGTGCCAACATCACCCAGAAAGTGGAGACCAAGAAGAACGGCTGGACACGCCCAAGTTCCTCCATCTTGTCCCCACAACCCCCATACCAAAAATCCTAAAATCTACATTTTCAGCTTGTGATCATTTTATTATCATACTATTTAAAATTCTGTGACTTTCAGGTCCTCATACAAAGTTGGTAACTTGCTGCAGGCATCAAAATCAAATCCCCAGGTGTTTTGGGCTGCGTGCCAGGGTCTCTGAGCCCCCCAACTCTGGACACCCAGAGGGATGCACTGAGTTCTGACAGTTAACCACACTGAGACCTTGTTCTGCTGCACCCGGGGCTCAGGGTGGCTGCTGCACGGAGGGGAGCTCTCAGTTTCACCCCTGTTTCCATGGAAAGAAAGGAGCACCTGGGGTTTGGATGGTGCAGGAGGGATGAGCAAAGCCCAGCACAGCTCTGCTGCTGCAGAGAGAGAGAGAGCCCAGCTCTGCAGCTCAGCTCAAAATCCAAACACAATGTGGCAAAAATCCAGGGCAAAGCCGTGGAGATGCAAGCCCTGATGTCAGCAGAGGGATAAGGTTGTGTTTGCACACCCAACACGCTTTTATCCACTGATTAACTGTTCCTACAGGGCTCCTTTGCGAAACACACCAGTGGTTTCTGTTCCAAGAGATAAGAAAACAAGCTCAGTTTTATATGCCTTCCCCATGAGGGTGATAACAGAATTTCAGAATTCCTGTGGACTCTGATCTCCAAACGGGGGGCTCCCAGTGAGGCAACAATTGGCTGTTGGGATAAGTAGCTTATAAATAAGGAATTAAAATAAAAAGAATGGAGGAAGAGCTCATTTTCTTTGGTTGCATGGCAGGGAACCAACTGCTCTGTCCCCAGAGAAACCAGCTCCTGGGCAGGAGGGAAAAATCCCCACTGATAAAAACTGGAAGATTTGCTGGGGAAGAGGAATTGATTTATTTTTTTCTTTCTGACTCTTTAGAAAAGGCCGATTGTGCTGGACATTTAAGTTTGTTTTCATCCCCATTTTTAATCCTGGCTGCACAAGAGGGCTTTATCCCAACCTGCAGCTGCACCTTGCTTTGGGCACAGGAGCTCCTGTGGCCTTTGCCAAGCAGGATTAATGTCAAGTGGCAGAGCCGGGCCTGGATCCTGGAGGCCTCGTGCCAGGGGATTTATTTGGTTTATTTTGCGGGTTCCTGGTGATTTTTCAGGGGTTGTTTCTGCCATGGATCAGGTCCCAGTTTTCCTGAGTGATTCTGTGCATGGAGAGGACCCTCGAGGTCTTGTCCTCCTTTTCCTGCCCATCCTGGGGCTGGATGGAGGCGCCGAGCTTGGAGAGCTCCTATTGTGGAGGAACCGAGCCCAAAGCCTGGCTGGAGCAGCTGAGGCAGCTACAACACATCACCCCAGGGCTGCAGTTTAACAAAGCTGAGTTCAATCCCCTCCTTGCCTGCTGGGTTCTTGCTTTCTCCAGCCTGGGAAACCCTCTCAGCTCCAGAGCTGACCTTTCCCAACAAAGCCCCTTTGTTAGGCCAAGCTCGGGCCTGCAGGGTGCCTTTATCTTCCCTCCTTATTACCCTTGATTTTTATTGATGCCATCACCAGCAGCCCTCAGAGGAGCCGCCTGGACTTTGTTTGGAGGGTGATTAAGAACAAACAGATCCTGGAAAGCCGAGGCAAAACCTTGAGCAAGAGGAAACTTGGCAGAGGGAAGAGCCGCGCTGCTGGCAGCGCCAATGAACGGAGTCCCCGGGGAGGAACCTCCATTTCCATGGGGTGCTGAGGCTCAGCTCTGGGAAGGGTGGTTTTCCCTCAGCGGGGGCTGTTTTGGGAGGGTTTTCCTGGCCTCCTCTCCTGCCCCCACGGCAGTCCCAGCAGAGGGCAGCAGGACATGCCCTTGGCACCCTTGGCTCTCCCAGAGCACCCAGGGCAGGGGGACACCTGTCCCCTCCTGGTCCCCACCTTGGGACACCTGCTAAAAACTCCCAGCTGCTCTGGCTTGAAGGCTGAAGGGGCTGAAGGAGTTGGAACTTATTAGAGTTGAGTTGAGACTTATTAAAAGCTAAGTTGGGACTCATTAAACTTATTGGGATTTATTAAAGTGGCATTTTTTGGGCTGTAGGAGTTGGGACTTGTTAAAGTTGGGACTTATTAAAGCTGGGAGTTATTAAAGAGGTTATTACTGGGGGGCTGTGGGAAGTGTTTAGTGGGAACAGAAGCACCTTTGGAGCTCCTCTTGCCCTCCCTGCTCTCTGGACATCTCCGGCCCTTCGCCTCCTCAGTGTCCTGGGTGGTTTTTTTGGCAACTCTCACATTTCCATGAATTATGAACACACTGGGGTCTCGGTGCACTGTGGGGACCAGGCAGGGCACTGGTGGCACTGGCAGCACTGGGGGTGCCCAGCCTGACCCCCAAATCCCCGTGAACTGAGCCAGGGAGCCAAACACAAATTGCAGGAGGTGCTGCTCAGGCGGAGGCCGCGTTCCTGGCCGGGGTGACAACAGGAAGGGTGGCTGCTGTCCCTCGGTGGCCTGGGAGCTGTTTCCTGGCTCCTAACGAGGGATTCTATGGCACAACAGGCTGGGTAGAGGCTGAGTAGGAGGAGGAAGGCTCTGGAGGAGGTGGGTGCTGGCACAGCGTGTGCCATGACTAATGCCACCACCCAGGCTGGGCTCTGCTCCTGGGGCACAGCTCGCTCCTCTCCAGGGGCATTTCAGCCCTGGGAATGCTCTGGAAATGCTCTGGAAATGTCAGTATTTGCAGGAATAAAGTTTCCTGGTATGGAGCCTCGAGCTCTGTTCTGGGTTTGCTGTTCTGGCTCCTTTATACTGAGTTCTGTTCTGAGTTCTGGGTTTTTTGTTCTGTATTCTGGGGTTTTGTTCTGTGTTCTTTATTATGTATTCTGGGTTTTTGTTCTGTGTTCTTTATTATGTATTCTGGGGTTTTTGTTCTGTGTTTTTATTCTGAGTTCTGGGTTCTGCTTTGTATTCTGGGTTCTGTTCTGTGTTCTTTATTCTGAGTTCTGGGTTCTGTTCTGTATTCTGGGATTTTTGTTCTGTGTTCTTTATTCTGACTTCTGGGTTCTGTTCTGTGTTCTCAGTTCTCTCTCTGGCTCAGCTCCTTCATGGTGCTCCTGGTCTCCTCTCTGCTTGCTCGGGGCTCTCCAGAGCAGCCCTGGAATTCCTCCTGCAGCAGGGAGGTGCTCCCTGGGCTGCTGAGATTTCCCAGCTGGGATTCAAGCCCCTCAGTGATGCTTTTCTCCCTCTCTGGGATTTCCTGGGGTGTTTTCTCCTCATCTTCCCAGCGAGCTGGGCTGAGCTTCCAGGTGAAACCAGGACCTGAGGATTCAAGGGAAACATTCAGGGATGCACAATAATTGGAGCTGGGAGCAGGTGGAAGGGATGTGCCCCAGATGTGGAGCTCTGTCCCTTCTGGGCCTCACCCTCTGCAAGGAGCAAAACCAAAGAAGCTCCTGCATCCCACAGAAAAATCCTTAACTGGGCCATTTCCACTGAATTTTGCTTCTTCTCATGGCCCTGGTTCCTTCCCCTGCCCAGAAAACCTGAGGTTCAGGGAATTTAAATTATCTGGTGGAGATCTTTCTAAATTAGACCTTAATAGACCTGAAATCCCTTTGATGTATTAAAAATGTGAAGTTTCCAGACTGCTGCAACCTGTGAAAATCCTGGGCCTGTCCTCCCTCCAGGAAAAAAAAACAACCAATTTTTAAAGCTGAGCAGTGATTACCTGCGGATGGAAAAGGTACTCAGGAGTGAGGAATTATCTGTGAAATCTTCTTAGAGCAGAGCAGCTGCTCGTGGGCACGTTCAGGGAATAACCTTTAATTAGAGTAGAACCACCCAGGAATGGTAATGAGATGCCTTTGGAGTGGTTTTACCTGGTGAGAAACGTTTAAATTAGGGTAAGAAAAGCTGGTAATAAAGTGTAATTCACCTTTTAATACCCCAAACGATGGTGGAGAGGTGTGGAATGGAATGGAATGGAATGGAATGGAATGGAATGGAATGGAATGGAAATTCCTGTTTTAGGGGGAAACAGGAAAACCAGCACAGCACTGCAGGTAAGTCAGTGTGAACACACAGGTTTGTGCCTGGCCTTGCTGTTTCTGCTGAAATAAAGGTGAATTTTTCCATGAAAAGCCAATTTCTCCAATTTCTGCTCAGGGTGTGAGTGGGGCACTGCTGTCTCCCAGCCTTCCAATCTAATTAAAAACGAGTCTGAAGGAGCTGGAATGTTAAAGAAGCAGTAATAATAAATTCTCCATTGGTTTCCAAGTGCTGCTGTTGCCATTCCTGGACAGGTGAGGACGGGTGGGAGGCCCTCGGTCCTTTCCCAGCCCTGCCCTGGGCCCTGCCCTGGCCGGGTGAGGTCACGGGGTTTGCTGGATGCCAAAATTGAGTCTGGGTTGAATTCCCCTCCCTGCCTGGATCAAACCCTCAGGGCCCAGGGGAGCTGGGGGGGAAGGAGCTCTGGGCTCTGTTCTGAGGGGTCCTGCTGGGCTCAGCTGCACCTGCCCTGCCCTGGGGTGCCCCTGACCCCAAACCCCCCGGCAGTGCCCGAGCTGGGCTCAGGGCTGGGCCCTGTTTGGTTTTAGTGCTGACACAGAGCCGGAGGTGCAGGAGCCTCTGATTCATCCCGGGAGGGCTCACGCCCAGCCGGGGCTCCTTCCCCTGCTGCTGATCACCTGCAGGGACTGGGGGGGCTGGGCACACCTGGGGAGGGGGCTGTGCTGGTCCCTAGCTCCCACTGGAGCTCCCCCATCCCTGCTCTGGATGGGGTTCAGAGCTCCAGAACCAGGGGATGGCCAAGATTCCCAGTTTGGGGGGGCTGAATGCACCCACTGGGGGCATCCTTGGGTCCTGGGGTGCAGGGGAAGAACACGGGGGAGTGTAGGTTTTGGTGGGGGAGGGGGGGCTGAATGCACCCACTGGGGGCATCCTCAGGGTCCTGGGGTGCAAGGGAAGCACACTGGGGGGGTGCAGGTTTCGGGGGGGCTGCCCTGCCCCAGCCCCTGAGAGGGGTCTCTGGGATCTGCTTTAATCTCCCCAGGGCCGGTGTTCTTCTCATCCCCCATGGGAAGGTGGCAGAATATCCCTCAAAAGGGGAAGCTGAGGTGTGTGGGGAGTCCTCAGCCCATCCTGAGGACACCTGGGGGGGTTGCAGGGTTTAATTTCCTGACCCAGAGGGCTTTTCTACCTCCCTTCCTCCTCCTGCTTGTCCCCAACCCCCTCAGGGGACAGCTGTGGGGGGGTGACAGCACTGTCCCCAGGCTCAGCAGGGACTGCAGGTCCAGAGGTGCCAAAATCCACGTGGGGCTGCCCTGGCCAGGGCTGCAGGACCCTCTGGGTGGGATGGAGCTGACCTGGGATGGAGCTGAACCTGGGATGGGGGAGCTCCCCGGGCAGAGCCTGCCCCTCCCTGGGGCTCTGTGGGGGGAACCTCCCCTGGGCAGCAGGAGGAGGGGTTGGGGTGGGTGTCCCTGTGCTGGTGTCCCTGTCCTGGTGTCCTGGTCCTGGTGTCCCTGTGTCAGTGTCCCTCTCCCGGTGTCCCTCTCCCAGTGTCCCTGTGCCTGTCCCCATGTCCCTGTGCCTGCTCCAGTGTCCCATGCTGGTGTCCCTGTGCCAGTGTCCCTGTCCCTGTGCCGGTGTCCCTGTGCCTGTCCCTATGGCCCTGATGCCTGTTCCAGTGTCCCGTGCTGGTGTCCCTGTGCCAGTGCTGGTGTCCCTGTCCTGGTGTCCTGGTCCTGATGTCCCTGTGCCGATGTCCCTGTCCCTGTGCCGATGTCCCTGTGTCAGTGTCCCTGTCCCGGTGTCCCTCTCCCCATGTCCCTGTGCCTGTTCTGGTGTCCCATGCTGGTGTCCCTGTGCCAGTGTCCCTGTGCCTGTGCTGGTGTCTCCCTGTCCCTGTGCCGGTGTCCCTGTGCCGGGAGCTGCTCTGGCAGAGGGTTGTGGTAGAACTGGAAGAGCAGGGCCAGAGCAGAAGGGCAGGTGAAGGTGTGGGTTTGGCACAGGTGAGGGGCTGGGGAGTTGTGGGTCACTTTTTGAGGGCACCCACGGAGCTGTCTGGGAGAACTGGTACAGCTGGAGTCAAACCGGCCGTGTGGGAAGGGCTGGAAGCACTGAGGATGAAAAAGGTGAGGATTGCTCCTGCTCCTTCCAGCCCTGGATGGATCCCAGCTGCCCTGCACTGCAGGGATTGCTCTGTCCAGCCCCGGGATGGACTCCCAGGGGCCCTGCACTGCAAGGATTGCTCCTGCCCTGCACTGCAAGGATTGTTCCTGCTCCTTCCAGCCCCGGGATGGATCCCAGCTGCCCTGCACTGCAAGGATTGTTCCTGCTCCTTCCAGCCCCGGGATGGATCCCAGCTGCCCTGCACTGCAAGGATCACTCCTGCTCCTTCTATCCCTGGATGGATCCCAGCTGCCCTGCACTGCAAGGATCATTCCTTCTCCTTCCATCTCCAGGATGGACTCCCAGCTGCCCTGCACTGCAGGGGTTGTTCCTGCTCCTTCCAGCTCTGGGTGGATTCCAGCTGCCCTGCACCTGCTGCTCTTCCCCACTCCAGCACAGGCACCCACTCATCCATCCCAGGATTCAGCTTTTCCCCTCCCAACCCAGCAGCTCCCACAGGATCCAGAGTCAGAGTCCTTGCTATTTCCCTGACCCTTTGGGATGAGTTTGTGTCCAGCTCAATCCATTCTTCCCCCTAAACTTTGAGACTTGAGCTGATTTGCACCCAGGAATTTTATTTTTTTTTAACTTTCCTTTATTTGCAATAAATAATAAACTATAATACAAAGATCTCAACACAGAATCCAAAAAGTCTCGTTCTTTTGGGAATAAAAAGGACTCCCAGCACCAGGAAAGGTGAAAGAGCATCTACGAGCAGCCCCTGGGCTGGGGGTAGCTGCGCCCCCCTGCCCTAAGCAGTTGTTCCCCTTCCCCCAGGTGTTCCCATCCCTGGGCCAGGTGAGGTCCTGCAGGTGCCTCGGTGTGGGGTGTGGGGCCCTGCCAGGGTGCAGGGCTGGAGCCGAGGGTGCCAGGGCCTGGCTGAGGGGAAGCTGGAGAGGTTCTAGAGCTCATGCAGGGGTTCTTTACACACACACAGAGCCCCCGGCCTTCCGGCACCCGCAGGGGCCGGGATGGGAAGGTTTGGATGAAGAGTCAGCAGCTGCAGCTGGGTGTGGTGGTGGCCTGGCTTGGGGCACACACGAGCCCACGGGTGGGCCTTCCTCCCCTCCGTCAGCCTCGCTTTGCCAGCTGCTCCTACGGCGGGGTCAGCTCCATGGACTTCTTCCTCTCCTCCCGCTGCTCCTCCCACTCCTCCTCGGACTCGTAGGTGCCCTTGATGATGGCCACCCTGTCAGACATGTTCATGCAGTAGGGGACCAGGATGTAGAAGTAGAGCAGGGAGGCCAAGCAAGCCCCAAGGATGGGCCCAACCCAGAACACCTGGAAAGCAACAGGGACGTGGTGAGAGCAGCTCCTGGGGCTGCTGCTCCAGCTCTGCTCATGGCACCTCCATCCATCCATCCATGATTCCATCCATGATTCCATCCATGATTCCATCCATCCATCCATCCATCCATCATCCATCCATCCATCCATCCATCATCCATCCATCCATCCATCCATCCATCATCCATCCATCATCCATCCATCCATCCTCCATCCATCATCCATCCATCTGTCCATCCTTCCCCCATCCATCGTCCATCCATCCATCCATCCATCCATCCATCCATCCATCTCTGCTCCACAACTCCTGCCACATGGAGAGAGGAAAATACCCATTCCAGAGACTTCCTGGGCTGCACCCCCTCCAGCCTGTGCTCACTGAGGGCCAAACCTGCTCTGTAAGTGTGGGGCTGAGCTTGCAGGAAGTGCTGGGTGAGAGGAAAGGCCAAGCTGGGCTCCTCCGTAGGCTTCCTTCCCCTCTGATGATGCACCACTGGTGCTCAGAGGGCACCACGGCTGATTTCCGTGCCTGGAAGTGTCCAAGGCTGGGCTGGATGGGGCTTGGAGCACCCTGGGCTGGTGGAAGGTGTCCCTGCCCATGGCATCGAGTGGGACTGGATGAGGTTTTAGGTTGTTCCCACCCAGCCTACCCTGGGATGGGTTCATTTCTGGCTGGCTCTGTTCCCAATGCATCAAGGGGCAAAACCTCCCTCCTTCTCCAGCCCCTTTTAACCCTTCCTGCCTGGGGTGGACTCTGAAACCCCCACCCTGCCATTCTCACGGCAGTCCCTGCCCTGTCCCCACCTGTCCCCCACCTGTCCCCAGTGCCACCAACACCCACCCAGTGCGCGGGGCTGAACCTCCTGGTGACGACGGCGGGCCCGAAGGAGCGCGCAGGGTTCATGGAGCAGCCGGTGAAGTAAATCTGGAGGTGTGGAAAGAGCCCTGGGTTAAGGAGCAGATCAGAGCCACCCTTTGGGAGCAGGGACTGAGGTGTCCCCTGCCAGTGTCTCTGCTCCAGAGAGCTGGAGATGACCCCTCACCACCAAAGACACCAAGGGCTCCTTTGTTTGCTCCTCCAGAGCAGCTCCAACTGCTCGAGGGCATTTTGGGGAGCTCTGTGCTCCTCGAGGGCATTTTGGGAAGCTCTGTGCTCCTTGAGGACATTTTGGGGAGCTCTGTTCTCCTTGAAGACATTTTGGGGAGCTCTGTGCTCGCAGGACCCCCTGACTCACCCCCACCAGGTGGCCCACGGTGACGGAGAGGCCGATGGACAGCGCGGGGGAGCCGACACCGCTGCGCCGGTTGTCCGTGGATGCAAAGATGCAGGCGGCCAGCTGGAAAGTGAGGATGATCTCCACCACCAGGGCCTGGCCTGGGGTTATGTTGTTGTTGAGCTGGAACCACGAGAGCGACAATAATTAACCCTTCCAGGGCTTAGCACCACTGGGAGGGCTCCCGGGTGCTTTGCTGGGAAGTTTGGGAGGGTGAAGTTGGAGGAGAAACCCCCCGGCCCCTGCTTGAGCTCCCTGCTCCTTCTTTGAAAGGAAAGAAATGATCTTTCTTTCTTTGCAATTCTCCAAGATCTGTCTCTCCCCCTTCCCTGGGCTCTCCGCATCTCTCTTCACTTCCCTGTCTCCACAGCACTGGGTGCTTTCCCACCAAATCCTTTTTTCCTGCATTTCTTTGATCCTTGCAGCCTGTTGTACCCTGCAATTCCTGGAGCGGCTGCCTAGGAGGATGAGGAGCAGCGGGGATGGGATGGAGGGAGAGGGCTGGGATGAAGGTCGTGGCCTGGGATGGGCTGTTCTGTCCCAGTGACTCTGCAGAAAACCCTGGAGACTCTCAGGGGAACTCGACCCCACTGGACACGGAAAGGACAGAGTGACCCAACCCACCAGAGCTCATTTTTTATCTAAATCTGGCTCGTTTGGGATGTGGAACCTGTGGAATGAGAGGCATTGGAGCTCCTCATCCCAGTGAACGTCTGTGCTGCCCCCAGGCCTGTCCGTGGTTGGAGCAGCAGCCCCACCACTCTCACTGCAGATGTTCTCCAGCACTGCCCCGAGGGTTTCGGGCCGTGCTTCATTCCTGCTTATCTCAGAGGGTTCTGCTGTGCCCCCTCCTCCCCTGGGAGCAGCCCCCACTGCTCGGGGCCCCTCCACACCGTCCTGCCCTCGCTCCTTCTCCACCTCTTGCCCACCACTCTCCCCACCCCTCTCCATTCCCAGCTCCCCCAGGGCTCTGGCTCCAGTGGGCTCCTGCTCCCCCTGCCCACACTGGTCTGACTGGGTTCTGCTCCCTCCCTTCCCCCTGCTGCTGGCACGGCTCCTGTCCCGCGCTAATCTCCAGGTGGAGAGGCTGCACTCAGGAATATCTCAATGGTGCGGGTGACTCACGGGGCCCTCGGGACAGAGGAAGCCCTCATTACAGGAGGGAAAAACATCCCACTCATCACTCGCACAATAAAGCCGTCATGTCAGAGCTCAGCTCCGCTCCCGTCCCATTGCCAGCTCGCCGTGCGTGAGGGACAGAGAGCTCAGGATCCATCCCCAGGATTCTCCTCCCTGTGCAGGTGCCAAGGGGAAGGCGAGGAAAGAGAGGAGCTCTCTGGGCAGGGACTCACCGCGTTGATGGCCAGGTTGCCGCGCGTGTTGGCGGGGGTGACGCCGTAGAGGATCCCAGCACCAGCGATGGCCCCGACCAGCTGGGCCACCACGTAGAGCAGCGTGCGCAGCAGGGAGATCTGGTTGCCCACGAAGAAGGCGATGGTCACGGCCGGGTTGATGTGGGCGCCGCTGATGTGGCCGAAGGCCTGCACCAAGGTGCCGATGGCCAGCCCGAAGGCCAGCGCGATCTGCAGGATGCTGGGCAGCGCCGACGGCCACTTCAGCGCCGAGCCCAGCCCGATGAAGACGAAGATGAGCGTGCAGAGGAACTCCACAAAGACGGCTCGAGCAAAGGCCAGGGTTAGTATTTCCTTCTTCATGGTGGGAGCAGGTGGAGGGCAGCCAGGGAGGAAGAAAGTTTAAGATTGCTCTGTGTCCGGGCTCTGGTGTGTGCAGCCGGGTGTAGGGCCATACCTATCTATATATGCAAGAGCAGCAGGAGCTGTGTTACAGGGTGGTGGGTGGAGCCAGGGGATTAGCCAGTCCTCCCAAATTACCATGTGAACCTGCAAAAGTTTCCACCTGAAAACGTCTTTGGAGCCTCTTGGTGAACCTGTGACTCAGATATTGGTGGTATTTCTCTCCTTTCCCTCTGCAAACAAAGAGCCCCTATAGGATGTCTCTGTGGTCGTTGAATAACGAGGTTGCATAACGAGGCTGAGCTCCCTCCTCTGCTTTTGGCTTTTACTGCCTCTTGCCAGGCCCTGGGTGTTTCACTAGCACAGGTGTAGTTAATATTTGCTCCCTCCCTCCCTTCCCTGTGCTTGCACACTCCTCCTGTTGGAAAACCCTTGCTGGGCCGGAGCAGTTCTGCTGGGGCCAAGCAAGAGTGCGTTCGATTTCCATGGAACCTTGAAATGGAAAATCAAACACCTGGAGCTTCTCCCAGGCTGCCAAGAGAGCTCAGTTCCAGCAAACAAGTGGTTTGCGGTTGTCCAGGGAGCAGGGGAGGGTTTGGGGGAAGCTTTGTCCGTCTGGGGAGCTGTAGGTGAGCCGGAGCTTCCTCGAGGTGCGTGGATGGAGAAATGGCGTGGAAAGAGCTCCTGGTGCAGAGCCTGGCTGGGAACCTCTGCTCCCTGCCCTTTCTGCTGCTCCTTCCAGAGCACTGGAACAAGTGCTGGAATTGGGGCGTGCAGCTGGGAATGGTGTCTCCTCCCCTGTCACCCTATGCCCTTTCCTTTTCTTTCTGCCTTTCCAGCTCTTGCTCAATGAGCAGTGATTTTGCTCCTGGGAATGTCAGCACCAAGCCACAGGCTCTGCACGGACACAGGCTGTGTTTACACGTCTCCTTTCATGTTCCTGGGGCGCTGCCCTCCATCCCAAACCCATCCATTGGCAGGTGCTTGGCTGGCAGGGAGGGGCAGGGGAGGCACTCGGGGCTGTGCCCATGGAGCTGGTGGGGACGGAGGTTTTGGGGCGGAAAAGGTCTCGGGTGACACTTAACAAAGAATTCTTGGTTCTCTCGTAGCCCTCGCAGCCTTGTGCCAGGATATTTTTTTTTAGATGAGTTTGGGTGCCAGATCTGCTCTCCTTGCTCGGTTGATCCGCTTTTCCTTTCCCCAATGATGCCCAGGCTAGTTTTACCCCTGGCTGCCAGGTCCCTCTGCAGGGGCAGCCACACTGCAGCACTCAGGGAGCAAAGCTCAGCATTGGTAAAAAATATAAACCAACTGGACAGTGGTAAAATCCTCCCTAAATCCAAATAGTTGGATTCACTGCTGCCTTCTGAGGAGGCTGTCAGGCCTGGGGGGGTCAAACACCTGGAGAATTCTTATCCAGACCAAGGAGAGGGAACTTCTTGCCCAGGAATGGAAATAAATGAGCTTTTCTCTTCCTTTGTACCCAAAATCCTGAGCAAAACAGACCTGGTGAGCCTCGAGGGACTGAGGATCTGTTACAGCCTTAATTCCTGATAATGGTTTTCTCCTGGATCTGCTGATCCTGGGGCTGATTGCAGAGTCAAAGCCCAGATCTGTTATCCTCGAAACACCTGGTCCGTTGGCATGTTTTGGTGAAAGTTTTGCAAGCTGGTATTTCAAGACACCCTGGCCGGATTCCAGGGTGGTAATTACTTGCCACTTCCCTTCAGCCCTGTCTGTGGCTCCAGCAGGATAAAATGCTCCCTGTTCCCATCCTTCAAACCCTTCCTCGATGTCCCCATCCCTTGGGGGCAGCTCCATTTTGCTGTTGGCTCCTCCAGCCCTCTCCTCGCTTCGGCTGAAAAGCAAAAAATGCTTTCCCAGCCTCCCAAGTGTGGATAATAACAGCAAAATCCTGCAGCTGACTAGGAGATCTAATCAAAGAGGGCTGGGAATGACAGGGAAAACTTCCGGAAAGCACCACGCAAAGCCTCTGCTCCCGAGGCTCTTCAGGAACCTTTTCTCACCAGGAGGAAGATTATGAGGGATGTTAAAATTAGGGCTCATTTGTGCCCTTTTTTGTCTAGAGGCATTATTATTTGTTTTGTAACTAGGTTGATAAGCCATAGTTGGAGGGTACAGAGTCGGTTAGTGATTCAGTGATTGTCTAGGGATGGTAGTAGGAGAGCTGGGAATGTTATTGAGATGAGGATTAGTGGGATTCCTAGGAGGGATGGGCTTGAAAACTGGTCAAAGAAGGTTAAGTTCCTGGTCAGGTTCAGGGGGTAGTGCTGGGTGGTTTGTTAGAGGGGGGATTTATTGATACGAATGACAGAAGTTTGGGTTGGATAATTAAAGAGAAAGTGAGTCATGAAGTGAGCATGATAAAAAATCAGGATCTGGGGTTTAGTTGAGGGATATCATCGGGGGGGAGGGGAACCCCTCTTTGTTTAGCTTAAAAGGCTAATGCTGGTTCATAGCTTTTTCAACGATTAGGATGCTATTAGAGAGGGTCAGCTTTCGAAGTTAGCGAGGGCATTGCTGCCGGGCTCCTCGGGTGCCAGCCCTGGCGTTTGGAAGGCTCCCTGGCCTCTCCGTGGCTCGGTGCCACCCGAGGAGCTTGGCTGAGCTGGAGGTGCTTTGATGTGTCAGGTTTAATGGGATTGGGCAAGGTGCAGCAGGCCTGGGGCGGGCGGCGCTGACAGACGGACACCCACGAGCCGGGGGCACACACGCCTCGCCCGCCCTGCAGGGACAGCGCGGGAGGCTTTGGGCAACAGGGGCGGGTTTGGCTGCCTCCTTCCTCCTCCTCCTCATCCTCCTCCTCTTCCTCTTCTTCCTCATCCTCATCCTCCTTATCCTCCTCATCCTCCTCATCCTCCTTATCCTCCTCCTCCTCATCCTCCTCCTCATCCTCCTCCTCCTCATCCTCCTCATCCTCCTTATCCTCCTCCTCCTTATCCTCCTCATTCTCCTCCTCCTCATCCTCCTCCTTCTCCTCCTCTTCTTCCTCTTCCTCCTCCTCATCCTCCTCCTCTTCCTCCTCCTCCTCCTCATCCTCCTCCTCCTCGCTGTCACCAGCAGACAAACAACACAACCCAAACCTGCCCCAGTCTCCCGCTCAGGAGAGGGACCCCAAAGCAGGGAGGGGATGGCAGGGAGGCAGCTGCTGCCTCATCCTCACCTGGGGCTGCCTTGCCCAGGGAGGCTGTGTGTCACTGGGGCCACCCTGTGCCACCCCTGGCTGTCCCTGCTGTCACCCTGCTCGTGGTCAGAGCCTGTGCGGGGCTGTTGTTAATTTGCTGTTGTTAATTTTCTGTTGTTAGTTTGCTGTTTTTAATTTGCTGTTGTTAGTTTGCTGTTGTTTGTTTGCTGTTGTTAGTTTGCTGCTGTTAATTTGCATTTCTTCGCTTTTTCTGGTGAGTTCAGCCCCGTGCTGCACCTCGGGGCCTGGCAGGGGCTGCTCCAAATTCAGGTTGCAAACGCTGCTGAGCCAAGGTTTGGGGTTTCCTCCTCACCTGGCTCTGTACCTCAGCCAAGGACCTTAGAAATGGCCCAGTAATGGAGGCAGGAACAACAACAGAGACAGGATGTCCTCAACAGGAGACACCAATTCTGCTGGAACTGGGATCACAAAAACACAATTAATTGAGCTGGAAAAGACCTCTGAGACCTTCAAGTCCAACCCATGACCTAAAGTCATGAGCTGGGATGAGATGACCCAAAGATCTTGGTTGGGATGATATCAGACGAGAAAGTTTGGTTCAGTTTTTCAAGAGAAAAAGTGTTTCTTGCTGGCTCAGCTCCAGCATTCTGCAATGAGGCATTGATAAGGAAAAACTGAAATATCACAGAGCAGAAGCAGCAAACGTTGCCCTCGTGATGCTCAGTTTGAGGGCTGCAGGGAAGGCTTTGCTGCTGCTCTGGGATGCCCCTGTGCAGGTGTTTCAGGTGTGGATTTCAGGATCCCTCTTATCTGACCCCATCTGCTGCCCTCTCTTTGAAGCTGAGTGATGACACCGCTGGCCTGGGACTGGCTGCGTTTCCACTTTCTCCTGCCCTGCAGCAATGAGGGTTTGGCTTCCCTCAGTGCTGGCTGCAGAGCCAGAGCTGTGACACTGAGCTCTGGGGCTGTGACACTGCATTTGGGGCTGTGACACTGAGCTCTGGGCTGTGACACTGAGCCTTGGGGCTGTCCCCACATCCCCTGTGCTGGGACACTGATCTCTGGGGCTGTCCCCACGTCCCCTGTGCTGGGACACTGATCTCTGGGGCTGTCCCCACATCCCCTGTGCTGGGACACTGATCTCTGGGGCTGTCCCCACGTCTCCTGTGCTGTCCCTGCTGCTGCAGCCCGCCGTGGCTGCTGGAGGTGACAGTGACCTGCCGTCTCTGGATGCCACCTGGATGCTCGTTAATGCTGAGTGGTGACAAAGCTTAATGACAGCTCTGCTCTGCTCTTTACTCAGTAATTCCTGCTGGTCAGGGCTGCTCTGCCCCCTCAGGAGTTCATTTGCACTGAAGCCACCGTTAAATTGTCCCATGGGATAATGAGTGGCAAGGAAAGCAAAAGCCAGGTCAGAAAACCAAACCACACAGTGGGAAAGGTGGGATGAACCCTCCTGATTTTCAGGTCCAGCCCTTTTCAGCAAAGCCACCAGCACCAGGGACATGCCAAGGCCCCCTTCTGCTCACTTGGAGGTGTCCCTGCACCAGGGACATGCCAAGGCCCCCTTCTGCTCACTTGGATTCTTTTGGGCTGTTTGTTGTGTCCTCAGGATTCAGAGTTGGGGCAGTGGTGTTTTTCCTCTGCAAAGGTGTTTGCTGTGGAAATGTCTTCACCTGTGCAACCCTTCCTTGGTTTACAAGGAGCACAGCCTGGAATAATGGGAAGGATGTGGGGAGGGAGATGTCCCTGGGAAGGTGATTTCCCCCTGCCCTTGGCACTGCCATGCCACCTGGCCTGGAGGAGCTGCACCAAGGCACAGGGGCCTGAAATCACAGCCAGGCTCTGAATGACCTGAAAAACACACCATAAATAAATCAATGACTTCTTGATATCATTGCAGGAATCTGGAAACTCCTAAAAACCTTCTGGGGGGGTGTTGGGGAAGATGAAACAGGAAAGCCTTATCAATATGATTGCCTGGCAAGAGATTTTGAGAATATGGAAACTATAAGTGAAATTGAAATGAAAGCAAGCTTTGAGATACCTCAGTTACTGAACAACTGGAAAACAATGGTGTGGCTGGCTGAAGGTGATCCCCTTTTGATGGAACAACACCCTCTGCTTGCAGACAGGCCCAAGGGTCCAAGCAGACCCTACAGCTTGACAGAAGGGGCCCAAAGAGGAGTTTTTAGGGTTTAAAATGTAACAGAGGATGGTAATGTAATGATTCTTACAGGCTGTATGGAAATGCTATAGGACTTGTATATTGTACTAGATTGGTTAGTGAGAATCAGAATATTCAACACAGAAGAAGATTTATTGTATTGTAACGAGAACTTCACTCTCTTAGCTCTTGCCTCTTAGCTCTTACTTTTCTATGCTCTCACCCCTTTCACTCTCTTATGCTTTTGCTCTCTTGCCTCTTTTACTCTCTTACCCTTTCACCCTCTCTCCTCTCAGCCCTGCTCCAGCTGTGGCTGGCAGTTCCCAGCAGCTCTCTGCACCCAGGCCCTTTGCAATGAACCCCAAATTCCACAACCTGGCTGCTGCAGAGAGCCCAGAGGAGGCTCCAGGATGAGCAGAGGGATGGAGCAGCTCCGCCGGGAGGAAAGGTTAGGAGAATTTGGATTATCCAGCCTGAAGAAGAGAAAGCTCTGGGGTGGCCTCGTTGTGGCCTTTCACTGCTTGAAATAGCAGGAAAGATGAATGGAGAAAATTTCCAAGGGTCTGGAGTGCCAGGACACAGGGAATGGTTTCCCACTGCAGAGGGCAGGGATGGATGGAACATTGGGCAGGAATTCCTCCCTATGAGAGCGGTGAAGGCCTGGGATGGATTTCCCAGAGCAGCTGTGGCTGCCCTGGATCCCTGGCAGTGCCCAAGGCCAGGCTGGACCGGGCTTGGAGCATCCTGGGACAGTGGGAGGTGTCCCTGCCATGGCAGGGGTGAGACAGGATGAGCTTTAAGCTCCCTTCCCACTCAAACCCTCCCATGGCTCTATGAAAAGCCAAGATTTTCATGCAATCCCCTGGCTCCAAATGCCCAGGGTTTCACAGCAGAACACTGGGGACAGCTGGGGAATGGGAAAATCGATTTTCCCTCTGTTCTGCCTCTGAAACTCAGAGCAAATGCACCAAGGAACTTCTCAGCTTTAAAGATCTTCACTGGGGAGTTAAAGAGAGCCATGCTGGGAAATTCCCTTGTGCCATCAGATCTGAAGCTGAAGGTTCTTGCACTGAGGGTTGCCTGGAAATGTGGGATTTTCCTTTGGATTCCTGAGAAGTCTGGATAAAACTTGAAGCAGAAACTCCATTCTCTCCAGCAGATCCTTTGGCAGAGTGCCGGGAATAGAAGAGTTTTGGGATGTTTGGCTTCCCCCTGGAGCACCAGCACCCTCTGTGATGGTTTGTGGTCACTGTGGTCATTTTCTACACCTGGCCCTGCCTCCTCCTCTAGCCCTCCTGGCTCCTCAAGGAAAACACAGTTGGGAAATATTTCTCCATCTACAAATAGATCCATAAAAATGATTATGTAAAATAATGAGGTACCTGATCCCAGGCAGGTCATGGTATTGCAGGGCAGTGACTGCTGGAGGCTTACACAGGTTTGGGACTGGGAAGGTTTGGAAAGGTCAGGCCAAGAAATCCCAAGCAGAGAACTCAACACTGTGCCCCCCTGAGGTGACCCTGGGCTGGTCTCTGTCCTCCCTGTCCCACAGGTGTGACCAGGGGCTCAAGGGGTTTGTCCTGTGCTGGGATGTCCAAGGTACAGCTGGGTTTGGCTTCTCCAGGCCATGATTTTACTTCCATGTTCTCCAGTGGTTTCCCCATTTCCCCACACGATGCAGAAACCCCTCAGGCCCTGGGATCAAGGTCGGTGCTCCCAGGTTCTCCCAGATTCCCTGAGCTGGGATTTGGATGCCCCCAGGTCCCTACAACAGGTAAGGGATCAGTGGGTGGGTGTGCAATGCTCCACCCCAGAGCTGGAATGGGCAAGGGAGGGAATTCCTTGGGATTAACTGCAAATTGTGGCAGAAGTTGTGAGGAGCAGGACCAGGACGCAGCCCCAGGGCTCTGCTGAGACCCCTCAAATCCTGGGGTCCCCTTGGAGAGATCCTGAGGGGCTGGAGATTTTCCAGGGCTGGGAATGGAGCTGGGGAAGGGCTGGAGCACCTGGGAAGGGTCTGGAGAGCTCCTGAGGGATCTGGGAGGGCTGAGCCTGGAGAAGAGGAGGCTCAGGGGGGACCTGGTGGCTCTGCACAACTCCTGACAGGAGGGGACAGCCAGGGGAAGTGGCCTCAGGCTGTGCCAGGGGAGGTTTAGTTGGATATTGGGGAAATTTCCTCACTGGAAAGGGTTTTCCAGACCAGAGACAGCAGCTCAGGGCAGGGGTGGGGTCCCATCCCTGGGGGGGTTTCAAAGCTGTGGCACTTGGGGACATGGTCAGGGGTGGGGAAACGCTTGGGCTGGGTGGTCCCCGAGGCATTTTCCAACCTGGACAATTCCACGGTTCCAGGAGCATGGCAGCCAAGCAGCAAGGACAAGGAGGGGATGAGGGTGTGTGGAAAATGCTCTGGAGGTTCTGCAGCGCTGCAGAAGGGTCAGCCCAAAGCTGAGGCACCCCTGGGTGGGAGAAGGGGAAAACCTTGTGGTCTTGGGGGTGGGAGGACTTGGGAATGCCTCAAATCCTGGCTCTGACATCCAAGTGTGGCCAGTTCAGCGAGGGCTGGGGTCTGGCCATGGCAGCTCCAGGTTCCTGGTCCTGCCCTCCAATTCCAGCTCCCCCGGTGCCATCTAGAATGTTTGGGTGCTTTCCTGACAGGGCAAGTTTGGGAAGTGACCCAGCTCCACAGGGAAGGTGAATTTGTGCTCCCAGGAAGACTGGGGCTGCTTGAGCCCCCTGGCTGAGGGGTTTGGGCTCTGAGAGGTGACTTTATATCTGTTATTTACCATAAATGTGTCAGTGTTTTCCATAAATGTGTCAGTATTTCATCCCTGTGTTCGAATTCAGGAGCTAAAAAGGAATTTAAAGCACTTTGTTGGAAAGAGGAGAGCCATTATCAGACATTAAACCTCAGGTTCAGGCCCTGTGAGACTTAAACATTGTCAGGGTAAATAATAAATGAAATGCTTCAATCTGGAGAAGAGCTATTGAACGCACCAGCATTAATTTAAATAAATAACTGAATTCATCTGTGGCTTTTTCCACAGCAGAGCATGCCCAGGGTGACTTCTGGAAAAGTCTGCTGGGATTTTGCTGCACACAAACATGGATTAATTTTCCTTTAAAAAGCATCAAAACCCCCATATGATTTTTAAAAGTGAGCATTTGATAACAGAAATTCAAATTGACACTGGGATTGATTTAAAACATGATTTTATTGCCACTGCTGAGAACAGAGGGAATTTTTGAGAAGCCTCTTCTGAGCTAAAATTCAAATTCACCATCAAGGAGCAAAGGGAAGCAGAGCCCCTGTTTTGGGTGGATCAAACCAGGGCTGGAAGTGCTGCCTTGGCAAAGCCCTCTGTGGGTGTTTGCATGGATTGGCCGTGGGTAAACACCAGGTCTGGGTCAGATCAAAGCTGGGCTCCCTCCTCACCCCTGCAGCAACAGCCACTCCAACATCTGAGGAAGAGCACGGGAGGAAGGCAAGGATGGATCTGATGGGAGGAGGGGATGGTGCTGTGGAGCAGAGTGAAGAGCATCCTGTGCTGGGGGTGTCCTGTCTGAACAGGGGCAGGGAGATGATCCAGAATGATCCATAAATCACCTTATGATTGGAATTGGGCCCAGTCTCATTGAATATTCTCATCCCAGACTTTCCAGAGAAATCCTGGTGGGCCTGACACTGCTGGGATCCACTCTGGGAACTTGGGGCAGAGCAAGAAAAATGGGGTTAAATCAATGGCTGAAATGGGGTTAAATCAATGGCTGAAAGAGCAAAGTTCACCCAAAAACCAACCCAAATTCCTTGGCCAGGCTGAGGACCATGGCCAGGTCCTGAGAGAGCAGAGGGAAGGGGTGGGAGGGGTTTGGAGGGTCTGGAGTGATGCAGCCATGAGAAACGGATGTGAGAAGCAAATGATCGAGATGAGAGGGAATTCCTCCCTGTGACAGTGGGGAGGGCCTGGAATGGATTTCCCCATGGCTGCCCCATCCCTGGCAGTGCCCAAGGCCAGGTTGGACAGGGTTTGGAGCAGCCTGGGAGAGTGGGAGGTGTCCCTGCCCACGGCAGGGGTGGGACTGGGTGGGGTTTGAGGTCCCTTCCCATCCAACCCATTCCATGATTCTGATTCTTCACACCTGGAACAGGCTGGGTGTGAAATCTTCCCTTGGTATGTTCCAGGTGATCCGAGGGGAACAGGACCAGAGGAAAGAAGGGAAAACCAGGGAGAGAGAGGAAGGACAACCCTGGCCCAGCAACGAGGTGGGTCTGAGTTTGGGCTGTAAACTGGGTTTGTTGTTTCACAGGAGGGAGAATTTGCAAGTGCTCTCCAGTGGGGCCTGCAGGGACTCATGGCCATGCTCCCAGTCCCATCTTCCCAGGAAAGCTCCTGTGGGAGCACCTCTGTGTCCTGTGTCGGGTGGGAAATGGCACTTGGGTCCCTTTCACAGCAGAACCTGTCATGTGTGGCACTCATGGCTCAGAGTGAGCGCTCCTGCTCCTGCTCCTGCCCCTGTGTGTGAGCCCAGAGCCGAGCAGGGGCCCGGGACGGGAGCAGAGTGCAGCAGCAATGAGGCATCGGGTGGAACCTCCACACCCAGGGTAATGAACACTCTTCGGGCTCCTCAGAGCTCTCCGGGAGGGAACAGCCCCAGCCAAGCTCCGTGTCCTGCGAGGGGCACGAGGGACAGGGCATCCTGGGGACATCCCTTGTTCCTGCGGGGTTGGGATTGACTGGCTCTCCCCCAGATCAGAAACCCCCCGGGCATGGGGAGAGCTGGGACAGGAGGTGGTGGGACCAGCACAGCATCTCCTGGGAGAGGAGTCAGCTTCAGTGCCCCAGGAGAAACGAAAGGAGAGAGGGGACAGGGGAGATGCTCCTCTGGATGAGCACTAAAGCTGTGCCAGAGGTTTTCAGGTCCTCTCTCGGCCCAGGGAGGGTTTGGCTACACCTTCTCAGACATGCCCCTGGGCAGGCTCTGGGGCGAGTGCAGCTCCACGGACTGGCGCCGCCGGGCCTCGCGCTCGGCCCAGTCCTGCTCAGGCTCGCAGCCCTTGAGGATGGCCAGGCGCTCCGAGAGGGTTTTGGCCTGTGGGAACAGCACGAAGTTGTAGAGGATGGAGGCTGCTGCAGCCCCAATCAGGGGGCCCACCCAGAACACCTGGAGAGGAGAGGAGAGAAAATGGGGTGAGCAAAACCCAGCCTGGCTTTGGAGGGTGGGGAGGAGCTGGGATCTCTGAGGGGCATGCCAGGGGCTTGGGTTCCCTCCTGGGGACAAAACACGGAGTCAGCTCTGCTTTGGGCATCGCTGGGGATCTGAGCTCCCCTCCAGTGCTGGGATATTCCCAACTATCCTCTTCCACCATTCCCCCTCTTCCCAGACTCTGCATTAATGACAGGCCCATTGTGAACATGCTGAGGGATGTGGCATCATCTGGAGGAGCATTTTCCTGCCCACTCATGGATTGCTGTGGGAGGAGGAGCAGGAGAAGGAGGAGGCACCTGCCTGGGCCAGACACCTTGGTGACATCAGGAGCCACCACAGCTCTGCCTCCAGCCAGGCTCTTTGTAGATGAAAACAATAAAATCATGGAATCTCCTGAGCTGGAAAGGACCCACAAGGATCCTCAAAATGCTCTCTGGCCCTGCTCAGGACAACCACCACCAATCCCACCCCAGGCCTGAGAGCATTGCTGAAATGCTCCTGGAGCTCCAGCAGACTCAGAGCTACGGGCATTCCCTGGGGAGCCAGGGAGTGTTCCCAAAGGTGCACCTAGATCCAGGAACCAGGAAAGTTCCCCAGGACTGGCAACAGCTCCACTCTCCATCGGTTTTGTTCCCTGTGCCAAGTCATGTCAACAGACCTCACACCCTGAGCCTGTTGCAACGCTCCCAGTTTGAAGTTTGGAAAAGCCAATTAAGTACCCAGCAGCCGCACCTCCTTCTCCTAATCTCTCCATCTCTCCTCCAGCTGGGAGCTGGCATGGGAGTGCCTGGGATTTGCCTGGCTTGGTGAGTTTCGAGGAATACTGGCAGTGTGGGGGCCTTATCCACCCCAACCCAACCCAACCCCAGAGTTCTCACCCAGTGGTCGCTGAAGTCTCCCACGACGACGGCGGGGGCGAAGGACCTGGCGGGGTTCATGGAGCAGCCAGTGTAACGGATCTGCCGGGAACACCACGGCTGCTGTCAGCATCAAACCCTTCCACCTCACTTTAAAAACGCTGGGGTGTCATTAGGGTGACAGCTGAGCTGCTGCTACACCCGTCAGTGTTCCTATTCCAGGAAAAGGCATCCTGGGAGCTGCCAGCAGCTGAGTCAGCACTGTGAGGTGGCTGAGCTCACAATGTCCTGGGGTTGCTGTGCTGCAGCCCCGGGAGCTGCGGGGATGAGCTCCCAGACCTGCAGAAAATTCCCTCTCATGCCCCTGAGGACAGGAGGAACAGTCCCATGGACACAGGGGCTCGTGGGGCACTGAGGATGGAAGGTGTGATGTTGGGGAAGATGAAATAGGAAAGCCTTATAAATATGATTGTCTGGCAAAAGATTTTAAGAATATATAAACTATAAGTGAGATTGAAATGAAAGCAAGCTTTGAGATCCCTCAGTTACTGAACAACTGGAAAACAATGGTGTGGCTGGCTGAAGGTGATCCCCTTTTGATGAAGTAACACACTCTGCTTGCAGGCAGGTCTGAGGGTCAGAGCAGACCCTGCCAGCTTGGCAGAAGGGGTCCCAAAGAGGAGTTTTTAGGGTTTAAAATGTAGCACAGTATGGTAATGTAGTGATTCTTACAGGCTGTATGTAAATGCTATAGGATTTGTATCTTGTACTAGATTGGTTAGTGAGAATCAGAATATTCAACACAGAAGATTTATTGTATTGTAATGGGAACTTCGTTTTCTTAGTTCTTACCCCTCTTAGCTCTTGCCTCTTACCCTGTTTATTCTCTTACCCCTTTTACTCTCTTCTGCTTTTACTCTCTCACCCTCTCATCCTCTCTCTCCCTCTCTTCTCTCAGTCCTGCTCTGAGCTGTGCCTGGCAGCTCCCAGCAGGGCCCTGCACCCAGGCCCTTTGCAATAAACCCCAAATTCCAGATCTGGCTTCAGAGATCTCTCGTCTCTGTCCGTCCCGACCGTCCTACCCCACGATGCTCTTACAGCCTGGTGTGACCAACAGTGTTTTCCTGTGTGCACTGGGTGTGGGGGCTGCTTTGGGCCATCACCCAGGTGGGATTTCCCTGAGCATCCATCCCAAACACTTCCAGGCTCATCCTGCACTTGGGAGCTCCAGCAGCCAAAGCCATCGCTCCAGGAGAGATCCCACACAGATCCCTGGAACTCCCAATGGGACTCAAGGAGAGGCAGAGTCCAAGGGAAGTGTCTGTGGCCAGCTGGATCCTTCCTCTGGCTTCAGCCCCAAAACCAGGGGACATTTTTGGCACCAATATGAAAAAACCAAAAATTTCCCAGCTGGAAGAAGTGGCTCAATGGGAAATAGTTGAGGGACCTCAGGAAATTTCAACCCTAAAACTAAGGGAGGAAGATGAGTCCTGCCTCCATTCCTGCTCCTGGCAGGATGTGTTGGAGCAGCAGGGTCCAGCAGGTGCTGGGCTTGGAGTTTTTCATGCCAAATAAAGGCTGAGCTCAGGCCACAGCTCTCCCATGGCTCTGGTGGGATTTTTCCCTCTCTCTGCTGGAAAACCACAGGTTACATATCCTCCATCAAGCCAGGAGATGCAGCCAAACCAACTTGGGGCATAAACAAAAAAAGAACCCCAAAAGTGCCAGGTTTTGGCCCATCCACTCACCCCGAGGAGGTGCCCCACGGCCACAGAGAGGCCGATGGAGAGGGCAGGGGAGCCCAGGTTGTCCTCACGCCGCTCGTCCGTGGAAGCAAAGACGCACAGGACCAGCTGGAAGGTGAGGAACAGCTCCACCGTCACCGCCTGCCCCGTCGTGGTCTCATTGTGCAGCTGGAACGGGAGGAAAAACATGTTCCAAATCCAGGTTCTGTGAGTGGATGGGAAATATGGAGAAGGAATCCAAAATCAGGGGGAGACAAAGGAGACAGGGCAGATTTTTGGCACCAATAAGAAAAAACTTCCCAGGTAGAAGAAGTGGCTCAATGGGAAATGTTTGATTGACCTCTCAGGAAGTTTTATTGGCAATTTTTTGGTATTTCTTAATTTTTTTTCTTTTCCTTCTTCTCAAAATGCCTTTTGGAAAAGTTTACAAGTTGTATTTTGAAGACATTGAAAAGAAATATTTTGTCATGAAAAAAGAAAAAAAAATCCCTTTCCATACTTTTATGACTCAGAGAATTTGTCAGGTCTGATCTGGAGCTGATCCTCCAACTCAATCCCTTCTTTCCTTGTCCCCTCCCAAATCTAATCCCATTGCTTGGTGATCCCAGGAAGGTCCTAACTGCCCTCCTGCACGAGCTCCAGAGTCAGATCTTCCTCATTGTCCTCCCTAATATTCCCCTCCCTTTTTACAGGGGTGATCTGTGCAGGCAGCCACACCATGAACAGCTCACAGGGGAAAAAAGCCTTCTCAAAATCCCAAAATCCCCAGTTCCCACTTTAAGCTGTGAACCAACAAAGCTGAGCAGTCTGAGTGTCCCTTAAACCTCCTGCTTTTATTACCCTCAGTTATTACCAGCCTCAATCTCCTCATTCAGACCAAACCACAATCCCTCTTTTTAACCCTCTTAATCACTCTGGCAGTGCTGCTGAGTCCTGGCAGTGCCTCCCTGCTGTGGGAAAGGCAATTTCCATGTGCTGCCTCCCAAGCCAGCTCCCTGCTCCTCTCTCGCTCCCTTGGGATTGGGTGATGCTGATCCTGTGCCCCCCTGGGATGGGACAGGGAATCCCTGGCTTTCAGTTCCTTTCCCCCCTCCTATGGGGAAGGGGGTGTTGGACGCCAGGATACCACTGGAGACTCCCCCATGGGGATCCTGAGCTTCCCTGGCTTTATCTTTTCCCTGAGATCCTTGTGAAGCTTTAGGGAATGTGTGTGTTGGGTTTTGGGATGAACCAAATCTGTGTGTTGGGTTTTGGGATGAATCTGGTGTGACCATCCCATCACAGTGGGAGGCAATGAGCAGAATCTAATGAAAATCTGGGATTTAGAGCCAAATCTCTCCTGTCCCCACCACTTCAGCAGCCTGGGAATGGTGGCTTGGCCAAAGCATAGCCAAGGAAAGGTTGCCTGTACCCACACCAAAGGGGAAATTGGGATGAGCCTGGGACAAGAAGGATGCAGAGGGGGGATTTTGGATGTGTCCTTCCTTAAACCCCTGGGACCCCCAAATCCAAGTCCCTGAGTACAATCCTGGGAAAAATGAGATGGTTGTGACTCCAAAGGAGGTGCTGTGGCCAGCTGGATCCCTCCTCTGGCTTCAGTCCCAAAACCAGGGGACATTTTTGGCACCAATATGGCACCAAAAATTTCCCAGCTGGAAGGAGTGGCTCAATGGGAAATAGTTGATGGACCTCAGGAAATTTCAGCCCTAAAACCAGAGGAGGAAGATGAGTCCTGCCTTCATCATTCCGAGGACCTTGGAGCAGCAGGGTCCAGCAGGTCCTGGGCTGTGGCATTCAGAGGCTTTCTCACTGGGAATTCCGGGAATTTTGGGAGTTCTGGGATCCCTGGCAGGGGGTTTTGGGGAGCTGAGGGGGTTTTTAGGGATTTTTGGGTGGATTGGGGATGAAATTCCCATGAAATTCCCCTGGTTTTGGACCTCTCCCTGTTCTCTGATGAAAATCCCAGTGGGAATCTTGGGGTATCCTGCAAATTTTTGGGAATTCCAGGAATTCTGGGATCCTCAGCTGGAGATGTTGGGGCAGCTGAAGGGGGTTTTAGGGATTTTTGGGTGGATTTGGGATGGAATTCCCTTGATTTTGGGCCTCTCCTGGTTCTCTGAGGAAAATCCCAGTGAGAATTCTGGGATCCCCATCTGGAGGTTTTGGGGCAGCTGATGGAGTTTTTAGGGATTTTTTTGGGTGGATTTGGGATGAAATTCCCATGGAATTCCCCTGATTTTGGGCCTCTCCTGGTTCTCTGAGGAAAATCCCAGTGGGAATCTTGGGGAATTCTGGGACCCCTGCCAGGATGCTTTGGTGAGCTGAGGGAGTTTTTAGGGATTTTCTGGGTGGATTTGAGATGGAATTTCCCTGATTTTCAGCCTCTCCTGGTTCTCTGAGAAAAATCCCAATGGGAATCTTGGGGAATTTTGGGATCCCCATCTGGAGTTTTTGAGGAGCTGAGGGGGTTTTTAGGGATTTTTGGGTGGATTTGGGATAGAATTCCCCCAATTTTAGGCTCCCAGTCCTCTAAGGAAAATCCTAGTGGGAATTCTGGGATCTCCAGCTGGAGGTTTTGGGGCAGCTGATGGGGTTTTTAGGGATTTTTTTGGGTGGATTTGGAATGAAATTCCCATGGAATTCCCCTGATTTTGAGCCTCTCCTGGTTCTCTGAGGAAAATCCCAGTGGGAATTTTTGGGAGTTTTTGGGCCTCTCCTGATTCTCTGAGTAAAATCCCAGTGGGAATTCTGGGATTTCCATCTGAAGAGGTTTTGGGCCAGCTGAGGGCGTTTTTGGGGCCTGCCACCCCTCAGCTCCCAAATCCCCTGCCTGCTGTCCCGGGCCTGCCTCACCCGCCCTGTATACCCCGTCCTCACCTTGTTGAGGGCCAGGCCCTGGCGGGCGCTGGCCGGGGTCACCTCGTGCAGGATGGCGGCGCCCACGACGCCCCCCAGCAGCTGGGCCGCCACGTAGAAGATGGCGCGGAGCAGGGAGAGCTGCGAGCCCAGCAGGCAGCCCAGCGTCACGGCCGGGTTGATGTGGGCGCCGCTGACGTGGCCCAGGGCCTGCACCAGTGTGCCGATGGCCAGCCCGAAGGCCAGCGCGATCTGCAGCGTGCTCGGCGCCGGTGCCGAGGGCCAGTTCAGCGCCGAGCCCAGGCCGAAGAGCACGAAGACCAGAGTGGCCAGGAATTCCGCCAGGACGGCCCTGCTGAAGGCGATGGAGCGCAGTTCCCACATCATTGTGGCTCGCAGCAGTGATCCTGCCCGCAGTGCCCTCGGTGCCCACCTCCTGCCGTGTCCCTGAGGGTGACCTGGGCCACCATTTATATACCTGGAGGAGGGGGGGCTGCAGGATTAGCTGCTGGAGGGGATGGGATCACGGTCCCAGGAAATCTGATGCTTTTTTTCCTGCTGTGTTCCAGCTGAGGGAACATCAGATCCTGCCTCTTCTATCAGAGCCGGGGAATGCAGGGCTCGATGCCCTGAGGAGGTCATAGATCAGCCTCCAGCAGTGCTGGGATTGACTGCTCCCCTTCCCCATGGCTCCTTACCTGGGAAGGGTTGCTCCCCTTCTCCTGGGCTCCTTTTTGTGGGAAGGGCTGATCCATTCCCCTGAGCTCCTTACCTGGGAAAGACTGCTCCCCTTTTCCTGGGCTCCCCTACCTGGGAAGGACTGCTCCCCTTCTCCTGGGAAGGGCTGCTCCCCTTCCCCTGGGATCCCTTACCTGGGAAGGGCTGATCCATTCCCCTGAGCTCCTTACCTGGGATGGCCTGCTCCCCTTCTCCTGGGATCCCTTACCTGGGAAGGGCTGCTCCCCTTCTCCTGTTCCCCTTCCCCTGGGCTCCCCTTCCCCTGGGCTCCCCTACCTGGGACCTATCCCAGAGCTGTTCTTGCAGCTGGACCCTGGGAGCATGGAGAGGGCAGGAAGCGATGGGGTCTCTGTGGAGCTGGAGCTGAGGTTGGGTTGTGTTGAAAATCAGGCCATGGGCTGTGATTTAACAACCAGAAAATCCAGGAGCATGTAGGGATTCCTGGGGGTGTCCTGTGCAGGGCCAGAGTTGGAGTCAATGGTCCTTGAGGGTCTCTTCCAACCAAGATGTTCCATGATTCCATGAACAGTGAGTGCAGGGGAGGCACAAAAGGGATTCACTACAGCTCAGGTCCTCAGAGCACCAGAATTTTGCAGCCTAGGCACAGATCTCCTACCCAGAAATTTGGAAATCAATCCCAAAGCAAAGACTGTCAGAAATCCCCATGTGAAAATGTGACCCCAGAGCTGGAGCACCAACTGTGCCCTAATTATGGCCATTTTGGCCAACTCTGCTCTTCAGAAATGTCCTTTTAGTTCTTGGTGTCCAATCCCAGAGTGAGAATTTCTTCTCTGGGATTTGGTTCTTCCCATCTGCTCCTTGCCCAGAGAGTTTCTTTTCCCTTTTCTCTATTTCCCATTCCTGAGGGATGTCTGCAAAACCTTTTCCTCACCTTGTCACTGGGGTTGGTGGCTTTACTGGAAATTGAGGAGCTGGTTTTTCCTCTCCAGAGGCAACTCTGAGGTGGGATCATTTTATCCCAGAGGGATGCAGAGCAGCAGGACCAAGTGTCCATGTTGGGCTCAAACAAAGGCTCTTGCTCTACCATAAACTGAGTATTTTCCCTTCCAGAGGAACTGTACAAGTGCCATGGGACTGATGTTCCATGTTGATGGGATTATATCATGGGGTGATGGGGTCTCCCAGGCTGGAAGGGACCCACAGGGGTCTGTGAGGGTTCTTTTCTCCAAGACAGGTGGGGAACAGAGCTCCAGGTGGAGCAGAGGATGGATGTAGGTTCCTTCCAATGGAACTGTTCTTCTCATCTTCCCTCTTCTTGTTTTCCTTCCTTCCTCCTCCTCTTTCCCCTTCCCCTTTTCTTTCTCCTTCTCCCTTCTTTTTTCCCTTCCCCCTTCTTTTCCCCCTTCCTCCTTCCCCTTTTCCCTTCTCTTTCCCCCTCCTCTCTCCTCTCCCTCTCCCTTTTCTTCCCTCTAAGAAAAGGTTTTTTGGGAACATCACTTTTAACAAAGTGAGGGACTGCGGGAAAAACAAGTCCAGCCTATGGCTGAGTCTGAACAAGGTGGGACTGTGCTCCAATAAAACCTTTTCCTCTGAAAATCCTCCCCTCGGACTGTGTCCCTCCCCAGCATCTCTCCAGCCAGAGCTTTTCCATCAGTGGAGTCAGTCTCGTAAAACAGGTTTGGAGGCTAAAGGGATTTGGGTGCTGCTGAGCCTCAGGATCATGGTCCCGGCCAGGCTCGTGCTCCACATGCCTGGCACAGGGCTCAGCCCTACTCAGGGCAGGAGTTACTCAGGGCTGAAATTACTGCAGGGAGGATGGAGAGCAAATCCAGGTAATTACTGGAGCTCATACCCTGCCTGATTAGTGGTTACTCGTGGGGAGCGTGGGGATGTCTCAGTGATCAGGACTAATTAAAAGGAAGGACAAGTCAGCAGGATTAGTTCTGAGCCACTTAGAAGTCCAACCCCATGGTCCTGACTTTTGTCTGGAGATGCAAAACTCATTGCATCTCATTTGTACTGAGCTTAGAGATGCTGGTGCTGAAATTGGAGATGTTTGTTTTGAGCTTGGAGCAGTCTGTGCCATGGCTGGAGGGTTCCTGTGCTGCTGGACTGTGGGGAAAGGGTCAGAGCTGCATTTTGAGACCGGCTGTCGTGGTGTCCATGGCATTTGCTGGGAGATGTTGGTTTCCAGCAAGAACAGCCCATCCCAGCTTTGCCCAGAGACCCCCAGCACTGTAATTCCACTGGTTTCACAGAGGAATCCATCCACGGCACAAAACCAGACCCTGGTGACTCCAGACACTGAGTCAGTGGCAGAGCCAAGATTTTCTGGTAGTGCCATGGTTGGGCACTGCCCTGGAAAAATGGGAGATGCCACAAGCTGAAGGGTTGGGAATGGGCTGTTGAATATGTGCCTGTGTCTAGAAGGGGGTCCTGGAGCTGCTGGAGATGGTGGAAATGTGCCTTTCCACCTCACCCCAGGTGTGCTGCTGCTTTGGGAGCAGCCAGCAGCATTCCAGCCCTGCAGGGAATCCAACAAGTTTGGGAAAGTGCATTATTTTACCTGCCAACCCCAGCCCTTGGAGTGTGACGGTGTCATCAGCCCTCCCTGGGACCAAGTGCAAATTTAATGATCTCAAGGAGCAGGTTGGAATCTGCAGGAAGTTGGAATCCCTGTGGGTGCCTCATGCTGGTGCTCTGTGCTGGTGCCTCATGCTGGTGCCCTGTGTTGGAGCCCCATGTTGATGTCTCATATTTGGAGCCCCATGTTTGGAACACCGTGTTGGTGCCCTATGCTGGTGCCTCATGTTTGAGCCCTGTGTTGGTGCCTCATCTTCATGTCCTGTATTTGGAACCCCATTTTGGTGCCCTGTGTTGGAACCCCATGTTTGGAAACCTGTATTTGTGCCCCTTGTTGGTGCCCATGTTTGGAACTCTGTGTTGGTGCTCATGTGGGTGCTCCAGGTTTGAGTCCTGTGTTGGAGCTCTGTGTTAGAGCCCTGTGTTTGAAGCCCCATGTTTGGAACCCCGTGTTAGTGCCCGTGTTCCAGCCCATGGATTCCCTGTGTTCATGTCCCATCTTGGAACTCCATGCTGGAACCTCATGTTTGGAACCCCTTGATGATGCCCTGTGTTGGTGCCAATGTTTGGAACTCCATCTTTGTAACAGCGTGTTGGTGCCCTGTGTTTGTACCAATGTTTGGAACCCTGTATTTGTGTCCCCTGTTGGTGCCCATGTTGGAACCCTGTGCTGGGGCCCAGTGTTTGGAGCCCTGTGTTGGTGCCCATGTTTTGAACTCTATCTTTGTAACAGTGTGTTGGTGCCCTGTGTTTGACCCCCATGTTGATGCCTGTGTTGGTGCCTCGTGTTTGGAGCCCCATGTTGGTGTCTCACGTTGGAACCCTGTGTTTGGAACCCCGTGTGGGTTCCCTGTATTTGGAACCCATCTTGGTTGCCCAGTGTTGGAACCCCGTGTTGGCGTCCCATGTTGCAGTGCTGGAACCTGGTGTTTGGAGCCCTGTATTGGTGTCCTGTGTGGGTTCCCTGTGTTTGGAATCTCCTGTTGGTGCCTGTGTTTGGAACCCCATGTTTGGAGCCCGGTATGAGTTCTCTGTGTTTGGAACCCCATATTGGTGTCTGTGTTTGGAGCCCTGTGTTTGGAGCCCTGTGTGGGTTCCCTGTGTTTGTTATCTGGTGGTGTCCATGTTTGAACCCTGTGTTAGTGTCCGTGTTCAGAACTCCCTGTTTGAGCCCCGTGCTGGTCTCTGTGTTTGGAACCCCCTGTTTGGAACCCCATGTTTAGACCCCTGTGTTTGGAACCCCCTGTGTAAGCCGCACTTGGTGTTTGTGTTTGGAACCCCATGTTTGGAACCCTCTGTTTGGAACTCCCTGTTTGAGCCCTGTGCTGGTGTTTGTGTTTGGAACCCCCTGTTTGGAACCTTGTGTTTAGAACCCCCTGTTTGAGCCCTGTGTTGGTTCCTGTGTTGATGTCCTGTGGGTTTTCTGTGTTTGGAACCCCCTGTTTGGAACCCTGTATTGGGAACCCTGGTTTTGATCCCTGTGTCTGAGCCCCGTGCTGGTGCAACAGGAAAGATGCCGCTGCCGCGTTTCGAAGAACGTCTTGAAGGTGCCGTATTTTGAAGAACGTTTTGCAAGGCAGGGAATGGTTCTTGCACAACCAGGAGCTCCTCCAGTGCTTTAGATGGCCCTGATATCTCTGCTCCCCTGGCTTACAGGAAAGTATAAACATCCCGAGGTATCTCCATTCCATCTGAAATACCTCGGAGCCACAAAAACACTTATTGCATAAACAACGTGCAGTTTTCCTGCTTGGATCCGACCTGTCACAGGAGTCCCATGTGCTGCCCAGACCCTGCTGGAATTCCCATTTTCTGCTCTTTTCTGGGAGCAGGGAGCACCTGCAGGCAATTCCCACTCCTCTAAAACAGCCTAAGGGACAACCTGAACTGCTGCTTCCCAAGGCAGCCAAAGCCCTTTTCATTGGACAGCAGAGAATCCACCACTGGAATAAGGCTCAGGAGAAAATTTTGTAAAAACTTGAATGTTTTTGGTTCTGCTGTTCCTTGAAATGCAAGATTTCTGTCCCACAAAGCAGGGGGAGAACTGAAATGTGTAAAGCTGGAATAGGTGAAACTGGAGTGAGTAAAACTGGAATGGGTCAAACTGAATTCCTGTCTCAGAGAGTTCCCCAGGAGCAGCCCTTAAAAGAAACAAAATAAATTCTTGTACTGTGGCAAATGCTGTTCTGTTGGCTGCCTGGAAAAATGAATGTCCCTGAGCATTTGGTCCCATCTTGCTCCCCAGGAGAGTGTGGGGAATGGCAGCCGTGGGCTTGGGAAGCAGATGGGAATGAAGGAATGGACTCATCTGTCTTGGGATCTGCAGGAAGTGTCCAAGGAAGTGTCCTGGGAGCTCCTTGGCCTGGCTTCCAGCTGGGAACTGGAGCAGCAGCAGATGCATCCTGCAGGTCCTGATCCTAGTAGGATCCCCAGACAGGAGGGGCTGTGAGTGGGGGTCCCTCAGCAGGGACAGGACCAAGCATGGGTCCCTCACTGTGGGAAGGAGCCTGTGCTGGGTTTTTCCAGGATTTGGCTCCTGCTGTCTGATTCCAGACTGGTTTGGGTTGGAAAGGATGTTAAAAACCATTGAATTCCAAGCCCTGCCATGGCAGGGACACCTCCCACTGTCCCAGGCTGCTCCAAGCCCCATCCAACCTGGCCTGGGACACTTCAAGGGATCCTTCAAGGGACACTTCAAGCCAGAGCCACTCTGAGAAATCCATTCCAGGGCCTCCTCACCCTCCCAGGGAGAATTCCATCCCAATATCCCACCTAACCCTGCCCTCTGGAAGTGGGAAGCCATGCCCTGTGTCCTGTCCCTCCATCCCCTGTCCCCAGCCCCTCTCCAGGAGGGAGCTGTGGCAGTGAGGGAGGGTTCTAAGGTCCCTTTTGGTGACCATCAGAAGGGATTTTCTCCCAGTGCCCAATTCCATCCAAAGGATGTTCACCCAGGGAAGCAAAGCAGGGAAAAAATCCCCACCTTCTCTGCTTTCACCTCGAGTCCTAAATCCCTTTTTGCACAGAGTTGCTGTTGGCTCTGGCTGTGTTTGTTGTTCCTGAGGGAGGCATTGGATTATTGCAGCCCCGATTCCCTCCAGTGCCTCCCGAAGGGACCTTGGGCGCGGGCCAGGAGCAGAACCTGCCTGAGAGGCTTTGCTTGGTTCCTTTATCCCATCTCAAGGACCTGCAAGTTCAGTCCTGAATGTTTGCCCGGGCTTTGGTGCAGGCAGACAGCGAGACTGGCGCTGCCAGAGCCAGGCTGTGGATCCTGCTGGGACCAGGACATTCCCGTGGCTGTGGAGACCATGGGGCCTTTTGGCCCAGCAGGAATCATGGAACAGTTTGGGTTGGAAAGCCAAACTGTTCCATGATTAAAGCCATCCTGTCCCACCCCTGCCATGGCAGGGACACCTCCTGCTATCCCAGGTTGCTCCAAGCCCTGTTTGACCTGGCCTTGGACACTTCCAGGGATGGGGCAGCCACACTGCTCTGGGATTTGGCCATTCCCAACATCCCATGACAGCAGAGATGGAAGTTGGGACCTCCCTTCAATCCTACCTCAGGGATGGCAGAGAAGAGAATGTTCTTCCCATTGTTGGGTGCTGAAGTTCAGGCCAGGGCATATAAACATTTATAGGAAAATAATGAATGCTTTTCTCTCAAATCCATGAAACAACTCCAGCCAGAATCTAGGACATTCAGAAACCAGCAGACTCCTGTGGGGGTCCCAGTTTTTGGTTTTTCTGGGTCTGGATTGAAGGCACTTGTAATTCACGTTTGGACTCAATTGTTTTATTATTGCTTATCAGTAAAACAGTCTCATTACTGTGGGTTTGGCAGCTTTTCATTAGAAGGCACAAAATGGGCAACAATCTCTTGTTACAAGGCCTTTTAAGACTAAACTGTCCAATTAAGAACAGATACCTGGATTATTTTCCCTTTTACCCCAATAATTGATCCCAAAGATCCCCCAATGCAGACTTTTCTGCCCAGTTACAAAATGCCACCCAAACCCATGAAGAAGAAGGAAGAAGAAGCATGAAGAAGAAACCCAGGATGACACCCTGTGCCCTCCATCTTGCACACTAAAAATCCCCAAACCTCAATTTCTCACCAAGTTACACACCTACACTGCTCTCTATAATCCATTTCACACTTTTGTGGATTCTAGCCTATCTTGAAGTCTAGGAAACTTTCTCCATGAATGAGGGTCAAAATCAGGGCACCCCAGAGCAGACAGAGCAATATTCCCTGTGATGCCCTGGGTTTCCACAGACCCCCAAGTGAAGGAGCCCCCATGGCCCCGCTGGCTGCTGGAAGCTCTCTGCCACCTGCCTGGGCAGGAATGTGACATCAGTGAGGAGCAGGAGGGTGGGACACGACCCTGGTGACAGAGCTGGGCAGGACAGCTCGGCTGGGCTGCCCCGGGGTTTGTTTGCACAACCAAAGAGCTCAGAGAGCCCCAGAGCTGCGGGTGGGACCGGGGAGTGGCGGTGACACCGGGCAGTGACACGGAGCAGTGACATGGAGCAGTGACGAGCAGGGACACGGGGCAGTGCCAGCCCGGGCTCAGCTTTCCTCATTTTATGTAAATCTCAGTAATCCGGGGCCGTGGGCTGGAAGGGAATGAGCTCTGGGAGATGCCAGCTCCAGGTGACCCCAGAGTTAAAAAGGAAATTAAAGCCAATGTTGGATGCTGCTGGGAATTGGTCCTGCTGGTGGCTCCGGCAATGATGTCCCATATCTCCTCCTCACCTGGCACCTGTAGCCCCTTTTCCCTGTCCCCTCCAGCCCCGGGGATCCAAGGTTCTCATTCCCTGTCCCCTGCACATTATCCCTGTGCCAGTGCCTTTCCTGAGGAGCTGCTGTCGTGAGGAGGGGCAGGGATGGGCAGGGAAAGAAGAGGCTTATTGCCAAAAATCCCTCTAAAAAACAGCTGGGATTGAGGCAGAAAAGAAAAGGTTTTTGGCTTCTCTCACCTGAGCCCAAGGTCAGTCACAGCAGAGGCAGGGCGGGGAACGTTGGGGTCCACAGGGGAAAAAACCAAGGATAATTTCCAGGCTGAGATGCAGCAATCAGAGGAAGCTGGAGGAAATGTTGGACTGCACCAAATACCTCCCAGTCTTGACATGGAACATCTTCAAATCAATTCCTGAGCAAGAATGCTCCTGCCTCTGCTTTGGGAGAGTGTGGAGCTGGAATATCTGTATGGAGCTGGGATCTGGGCATCGAGATGGGATCTGGGCACTGAGCTGGGATCTGGGACTGAGCTGGGATCTTTGCACTGAGCTGGGATCTCTGTATGGAGCTGGGATCTGGGCACTGAGCTGGGATCTGGGTGTGGAGCTGGGATCCAGGTGCTGAGCTGGGATCTGGGCACAGGGCTGGGATCTCTGTATGGAGCTGGGCTCTGATATTCCCATTCCCAGCATTCCAATGCTGGGTTCCTGAGTCCAATGGGGTTTTGCAGGACCAGCTGATCACTGAAGGTCGATCCCACCAGGATGGGATCCAGGGGAGTTGCTGTGCCCAGAGCCAGGAGGACAGGGATGGTTTCTGTCCTCCAGCAGCTGCCCCTGCCTGGAGCTGCCCCTGCTGGGGCTGGGAGGGATTGGAAGCTGTTCCTGGGCTTTGGGACAGCATCAGGAGCAGGGCTGGGAGCTTGTGATGAATTCCCAGAACTCCATCCCACCAAGCTGCCTCTGGGAGCTGCTCTGGCCACCTCCAGACACAGCAAACGAAACCCTCATGCTTCTCATGATCCCTGCATTGCCTCAGGAAGGTTTTCCCATGGGGATTGAGTCTGGGAGTGTGGGAGAAGCGGGCAAAAGGGCAGAACAGCTCCACAAGCTGGACACCCTCATGGAAACGCCTCCACAGCCCTCAGGGTTGGCTGCAGCCGTTCCCACCAGCCCGGATTCTGCAGAGATCTCTGTGTGATCAACAGCTGGAAAAGGGCTGGGACAGGCTCCAAAACTGCTCCCAAAACTTCTGTTTTTACACAGGAGGTGCAGGCAGGAGATCCAACCTCTTGCTTTTCAATTTTCAGAGGAAGGGCCATTTCTCTTCCCTCCTTCCATCTCTTTTCATCACCTCCTTCACCCTCCACCCTCCATGTCCCTCCTTCTGCTTCCTGGGCCTTCCCAGACCCCTCCTCAATGCCGAGGCTGAAACGAGAGAAGCCCAAAGTGGGTCCTGCAAAGCCTCTCCCCAAGGAGGAGATAGGGGAGGGCAAAGGTTCAGTGGTGACTGGATTTCAGTGGGGCTTGGGCGTGGTGAGGCCTGGGTTGGGATTTGCCCTCCTGCCACGGTACAGAGACTTTTGGAGGAGTTTTGTTTTTAAATCTGGGCTGTGGCTCTGGTTTCCTCCCGTGCCCATGCCTGTGCTGATGGGATTTGGCCCCGCTGTCACTGTGATTTGCTTTGGCTCTCTGAGCTGTGCTGAGGCTCGGGAGCCCTGGCAGCTCCTCGAGGCCGTGCCAGCCAGTCCAGCGTGAGGAAAGCTCTGAAATCCTCTCCTGGGTGGGGACTGAGCTGCCCATGGAGCTCAGAATTTCATTTTGCTGCTCCAGTGGAGCTCGTGAATCTGCTGCCCTGGAATCCAAACGGGGCTGGGCCCGACTGGGGGTGGAGGAGCTTTGCTGTACCCCAAAACCTGGCACAATCCACCCAAAGAGCACAAACTAAGGCTAAAAGAGTTCTACCTGGAGGTTTTGGGGTGAAGGTGCCAATGTGGGACAGGGAGAGCTGGGGGCAGCCCCAGGTCCATCCTGGGAGGGAGGGAGCTGTTCCCTCATGGTGGAATGGGGGAGACAAAGAAATCTGCCCCCATTTAAGGGCTGAGGGGGCTTTCCAGGCAGAGATGTGAGTGCAGGGATGTCATGGGAAAGGTGGGGTTTGGAGAGGAAAGAGAAGAAGGAAGGGGATTTTGGGATGTCTGGAGGAAAACGAGGTCTTTGTGTCCCAGGGAGGAAGGTCAGGGAGGCATCAGCCACAGGCCTGGTTTACAAACTGCTGCAAGAACCTGGAGAGGTGCAGTGCAGATACTGGGGAGGAATTCCTCCCTGTGAGGGTGGGGAGGCCCTGGGATGGATTTCCCAGAGCAGCTGGGGCTGCCCCTGGATCCCTGGAGGTGCCCAAGGCCTGGTTGGACACTGGGACAGTGGGAGATGTCCCTGCCCTGGTCCCTGACAACCCAAACCATTCCAGGATTCCCTGGTTCTGCGGTTCCATTCCTGGGACATCCTTAGGCCAGGTGGGAAATGCCCTTCCTTCTAAACTTGGGCTTCCAGGGCAAAGACAGAGGATCCTTCCAGGAGAACACCAGCAAACCTGGGTTTTGAGCCAATTGCTGGGAATTTGGGCTCTGGAACCACAGAACCTGGAATACCCTGAGTTGGAAAGGACCCCCAAGAATCACCAAGTCCTTCCTCCATGTGCTCTGCTGGGCAGGATGTCACCAGCACAGTGACTCCTGGGTCAGGAGCAGTGTCACACACTCCTGTGGCCACCCTGGGCTGTGTTCTATTGTAGGAGCCTGAATGAGGGATGTGGGACTCCAGGCAGCTCTTCAGAATGCAGTTTATTGTGTACAAAATGCAGTTTATTCCATCCAAGGTGTTACAGCAGTCCAGGGTGGTAGGTGACAGAGCTGTGCCCACAGCTGTCAGCTCCAGCTGCAGGCAGGCCTGGAGACCCTTGGTTTAGGTTACAAAAGCATTTTATAATTTTCTTTTGGTTCCAGTGCATTTTATATTTTTCTTTGCTGAGCATCTTATACCTTATCTATACAACAATCTATACCTTAACTATTATCTCTAGCCTATCATAACTACTGTAATTACCATATTCATGTCACTATTCTCCAATCACTAAATGTCAGTACATTACAGTTTAAGCTAGAAGTTGTTTTTCAGTTTTCTTGCAGTGGAAAATTCTGAGACCTTTTTTTCTACTTGCAACTTTGCTGCCTTGTTTGCCTGTGCTATCTTCCTGCTTGACAAAAACATCTTCTTGTTTGAGGTGGATTTATCCTTTGGTCTAAGCCATAAAACCCCCCCTAACTAATATAACCTTTGCCTCCTTGGTTATCCAGTAAGACTGGCTCAGCAATCAAAACTTGCTTCCATCTCTATTCCTTCTTCAGATGCTACATTTGAATATCTTTCAATATCAATATATTGAATATATTGATATATATTGATATATATTGATATAGATTGATATAGATTGATATAGATTGATATAGATGGATATATATTATATATCAAATATATATCTACATCAAAACTTGCTTCCATCTCTATTCCCTCTTCAGATTCTACTTTCAAAAATCTTTCTGCCAAGCATCTGTGAGAGTTTCTTGTCAAACTTTCATCCTTCCCATCATTACATAGAGTCCCTGCAGAGCAGCTGGAAGCAGCAGGAACTGCTCTGGAGGCTCTGCCAGTGTCCCCAAACCTGTTCTGCTCCCCCTCCCAGCCAGGCCTGGGAGCTCTTGAGCAATTCCTGCCCTGCAGCAGCCGGGCTGCACCCGGGGGCAGGACGGGGAGCGCTGCCAAGGCCTGAGAGCTGCTCACTGTAATCCTGGGCAGAGCCAGGCTGGCCTGCAGTGTTTGCAGTGTTTGCTCGGCCCGGGAGCACCCGGAGCTGCTGCTCTGACGTGGCAGCGCCCATTTCGCCTCCGTTTGCTCCTTTGTGTTCGCACTGCTGGGAAAATTCATCCACAAACACCAGAGTTCGTGTCCAAAGAGGAGGCAGAGGAGTCCTTTTGCTTTATTCCAATAAAGGGAGAGGCCATGGGGCATTGCCCTGGGGTCTCTCAGATTTTTGGAGCACGCAGCCTCCTTTTTATCCCAATTTCCCTCTCTTTTTCCCCATTTCTGAGGTACTTGAGAGGTTCAGACTCCCCAGAACACCTGATACCAAAGATTCCCCTCTATTGTATAACCCTGCCCTTTAATTTTTAATTCTTATGGAATTTAGAGGTTTTTCTCCATTTCTGAGGTGCTTGAGAGGCTCAGACTCCCGAAAATGCCTGATACCAGAGATTTCCCTCTAATGCAAAACCCTCCCTTTTAATTTTTAATTCTTAGGGAATTTAGGGGTCTTTCCCAATTTCTGAGGTACTTGAGAAGTTCAGACTCCCCAGAACACCTGATACCAAAGATTCCCCTCTACTGTATAACCCTGCCCTTTAATTTTTAATTCTTATGGAATTTAGGGGTTTTCCCCATTTCTGAGGTACTTGAGAGGTTCAGACTCCCCAGAACACCTGATACCAAAGATTCCCCTCTAATGTACAACCCTGCCCTTTAATTCTTATGGAATTTAGGGGTTTTTCTTTCCCATTGTTTCTTTCATCTCTCAATATCAAATTTCATTCATCAGCAAACCTAAAGTTTATTTGTAAAAGCAAATATTCTTTTTCCATTCATCAATCAGTGCAATCCTCCCCATTGTTTCTTTTGTCTCCCAGTGCTGGTTTTATCTCCCAGCAGACCCAGAGCTGGTTTGGAAAGACAAATCCCTCATTTCACTCAATACTCTCCCCTGTGACCTGTGGAAATCTCACACCACAGCCCTGGAGGTGTTCAAAGAAATAAACCAGCCCCAAATTTCTCCAAACAGGTGAAAATTTCTTATTTCCAGGCCCAAATTTCTCCAAACACCCCAACTGCCTTGGTGCCCAGGCAGGGATGAAGCAGGAGCTCCCTCAGCTGCTGCTCCTCGTGGGTGCTGCCCACCAGGGCAGGCCAAGCCTCGTTAATTAAAGTGGCTGCTCAGGGTTATTAATTAATGTTCCCTGGGAGCCCAGGAGCAGGGGGACAGCTCGGTTTGTGGGATTTCCCTGAAAACTGGGCAACTGAGGCACAAAGGGGGTGCTGGAAGGGGGTTTGGGGTCAGCAGGAGCTCTCCAGCCCTAGTGCAGAAACCCAGGAGAACATTCCCACCCCAAAGGGTCCAGGCTCCAGCTCCTTCCCCCACGTGTTCAGGGGGTGTTGTCCCACCCTTCAGAAACATCCTGGGGAGGAGGAAGGGGACATTTCAGCTGGAAGGGGCTGAAATGTCCCCTCCTTCCAAGAGGCAGGGCTGGCTGGGAATCATGGACTGGTTGGGTGGGAAGGGCCCCTAAAGCCCATCCAGTTCCAGGGCAGGGACACTTTCCTCTATCCCAGGCTGCTCCAGACCCCTCCAACCTGTCCTTGAGCACTTCCAGGGATGTGGAAATCCATTCCAGGGCCTCCCCACCCTCCCAGGGAGGAATCCCTTCCTCACATCCGCTCTAAATCTCTCCTGCTTTAGTTTAAAACCTTTCTCCCTTGTCCTGTCCAGGTTTCCATCTCCCATGGAGGTAAAGCTCCAAGACTGGCAGCCCTGGGAAGTTTCCTGGGGTGTTGGCAGGTCTGTGCCCCTCAAGAACAAGGAGGTTTTCATTTCTTTTACTCTGCAAACCCCTCTCTGTGCATTCCCTGATGTTCCCAGCCTGCAGGTTAATCCCCCACCTAGGGACCAGGGATTTAGCATTAATAATCCATGGATAATTCAGCGGCCTGGGGTAAATTCCTGAATTTTTGAAGTTTTATTTTCAAGCCCACAGCACAGCTTTCACTGCCAGGGATTTTTTTTTTTTTCCCTCTTGAGATGGGGGAGAGAGTATTTGCTGAGGGCTTCTGGGTGTGCCACTATGGATGTTGGTGCAGCAAATCCCTTAATTATCCCATCAGGTTCCCTTTCCTTTCTTTTTGATGTGATTGAGTGTTCAGCAAAGTTGTTTTAATCCTGCAAAATCCCTGGTGGATTTGGCTGGGTGTGGCCTGGACAGAGGTTTTTTATTGCCATTATTTCTCAGTCTGAGTGTTGAAGGGAAGAGTGAGGAGGGGAATGGCCAGGGCTGGAGCTGGATGGGTGTGCCAGACACCTGCACCTGGGATCTTCTCCCTGTGGGATGGGCCCTGGGGACAATCAACACCTTGGGAGGACTCTGGCACCTTTGGGAGCTGCCAGCTCAAACAGGAGAACAAGGATCCAACAAAACCTTACACAAGCCCATCAGTGGGAGAGAGAAATATAGAAGTGGACACTCACTGCATTCTTTGAGGCGTTTCTCAAGCCAGCTCCTCTGCTGACTGGTGTTAGTTAAAATCATTGTCGTTCTCCTTCCTTTCTCTCAACCAATTTCTTTTACTGACTTGCCTGTGACTGCTTTTTCTAGGACAGAAATCCACAGCTACTTGCCATGTAGTTCATTCTCATGATTCTTGCCAATTGTAGGAGGGGCAGGGTCTGGGGAGAGGAATGGTCCCTGAGGGATCTGCTCTCCATTGCTCAAAGAGAACAGGGATCCAGGCAGGGTTTGGGGGTCCCTGCAGGTCCCTGAGGGATCTGCTCTCTATTGCTCAGCTCAAACAGAACAGGGATCCAGACCTGGGGCAGCTTTTGAGGGGAGGGATGATCCCTGCAAACCTGAGGGATCTGCTCTCCACTGCTCAGCATAAACAGGAGAACAAGGATCCAGGCTTGGGGCAGGGTTTTGGGGAGGAAGGGTCCCTGCCAGCCTGAGGATCTGCTCTCTATCACTCAGCTCAAACAGAACAAGGATCGAGGTTTGGAGCAGGGTTTGGGGGTCCCTGCCAGCCTGAGGGATCTGCTTTCCATCACTGCAGGCTGCGCAGAGTCATCCTCCTCCTCTCCAGGAGCAGGCAGAGCCCTGAGGGCTCTCCCAGATGCTTTTCCTGGCTCTGTAAGGTCCTGGTGGCTCCTCAGAGCCCCACGGGGGTGGTGCCTGGTGGGGCTGGATTGGGTGCCAGGCTGGGCCAGGAGGGGAGGCCAAGCTGCCCTGGGTGGGGATGTGTGACGGTATTCGCAGGGGTTCTTGGATCAGGGAAGAGACGGAGACCTGACTCCATGTTTCAGAAGGCTTGATTTATTATTTTATGTATATATAATATATAATGTATGTAATATATTAATATATTGTAATAATATATATGTAATAATAATATATAATATTGTATATATATATATACAATATATGTAATATATAATAGTGTAATAATATATATGTAATAATAATATATATGTAATATATTAATATTAATGTAATATATATATTACATTAAAACTGTACTAAAAGAATAGAAGAAAAAGTTTCATCAGAAGACTAGCTAAGAATAGAATAGGAAAGAATGATAACAAAGGTTTGTGTCTCAGACAGAGTCCGAGCCAGATGGGCTGTGATTAGCCATTAATTATAAACAACCACATGAGACCAATCACAGATGCACCTGTTGCATTCCACAGCAGCAGATAATCAATGTTTACATTTTGTTCCTGAGGCCTCTCAGCTTCTCAGGAGGAAAAATCCTAAGGAAAGGATTTTTCATTAAAAGATGTCTGTGACAGGGATGGACCTTGGCCACTCCTGGAGCTGGGCCAGGGGGATCAGGCTGGGATCAGGGCAGGGCTGTCCCCAGAGGGTGCTGGGTGCTGAACAGCCTCCCCAGGGATTGGTCATGGCCCCAAGGCTGCCAGAGCCCCTGGAGCCTTTGGACATCCCTCTCAGGCACAGGGTGGGATTTGGGGTGTCTGTGCAGGGCCAGGGGTTGGACTGGATGATCCTGGGGTCCCTTCCTGTCACCCTGATTTTTTAAGATTTTTTTAAAGCCTTCTGATGTTTACATTTTTGTAACGAACTTTCTCACACACTTTTTTTGTAAATAACTTATTGTTTTGCATTCTTTTATGGGAAAAGAGAAGTTTAATAGACTGCTAGTTTATCCAGTGTCATTGGAGAGGTGGCACTTTCCCCCTCCAATCCACTGTCACTTTTGGAAGTCTATAAATATTGAAGTCAAAAAATAAACTTCCCTTTTTTACCTTGAAAACAACAGCGTGTCTGTGTCATGTTATTTTGTGTCATCTAATGACACCTTCTCAGGTTGCTGTTGTTAATTGCTGCCCCAAGATGTGCAAGATGTCTCTGTTTCGGAACTGAAGAACGAGTCTGGACTCTTCACTTTTCGGTCTTGAGGTTGTTTATTAATTCTTATCTATAAAATTTTCTTTCTGCCCAGTCGAGATCTGCTCAGCAGGGCAGCCACAGGCACTCTGACCACCCTTGGGGTGGTGTTGTCCTTTTATACTACAAACTACATATTTACAATATTACAGAATAACATATTTACACTTAATGCCCAATACCTATCACCTATGTTAGACAGTGCACTTCTACTCTAAACCAATCCCAAAATGACAACATCACTGCAGAAAATGGAGAACAAGAAGGAGGAGGAGAAGAAGGACAGGACATGCCCACATTTCTCCATCTTGCCTCCTGAACTCCCGTTCTAAAAACCCCAAAATTCTACATTTTCACTCTGTGACTAATTCACTATCATTCTACTCAAACTCTCGTGGCTTGTAACTCCTCACACAAAGCTAGCAAATTTTTCCAGCCCTTGGGGTGGTGTTAGTTTTTTATACTAAAATCTACGTGTACAATATTTACACTTAATGCCCAATACCTATCACCTATGTTAGACAGTGCACTTCTGTTCTAAACCAATCCCAAAGTGTCAAGATCACCGAGAAAATGGAGACCAAGAAGAAGAAGAAGAAAGGCTGGACACACCCAAGTTCCTCCATCTTGTCCCCACAACCTTCATACCAAAAATCCTAAAATCTACATTTTCACCCTGTGATCATTTTATTATTATACTATTTAAACTTCTGTGACTTTCAGGTCCTCATACAAAGCTGGTAACTTGCTCCAGGGGTCAAAATCAAATCCCCAGGTGTTCTGGGCAGCATGCCAGGGTCTCCGAGCATCCCAGTGGACTCTGGACACCCGGAGGGATGCATTGAGTTCCGACAACACCTTCCCACTGAGGGTGTTCCCTGAGAAGAGCAGGGCAGGGGCTGGAGTCTCTTCCCTGCTGTTTTATCCAGGAGGAGCTGCTGGGGTTGTGGCTTTGCTGGGAGTTTTGCCTCTCCCAGAGCAAACATTTCCCCTCTTGGAGCCTTTCTAGGCTGGGATGGAGCTGTGGGATCTGGAGTTCAGGCTCCGAGGCTCCTGCCCTGGCTGGGCAGCAGAGCCCTGGGCTGTGATGGTGTTCGCAGGGGTCTGAGGGTGAGATGAGGATCTGACTCCATGTTTCAGAAGGCTTGATTTATTATTTTATGATATATGTTACATTAAAATTATACTAAAAGAATAGAAGAAAGGATTTCATCAGAAGGCTAGCTAAGGATAGAATAGGAAAGAATGATAACAAAGGTTTGTGGCTCGGCTCTCTGTCTGAGCCAGCTGGGCTGTGATTGGCCATTAATTAGAAACAACTAACATGAGACTAATTAAAGAGTTACTTGTTGCATTCCACAGCAGATAATCAATGTTTACATTTTGTTCCTGAGGCCTCTCAGCTTCTCAGGAGGAAAAATCTTAAGGAAAGGATTTTTCATAAAAGGTGTCTGTGACACTGGGGCTCCCTGAGGAACTGAGCTCACAAAGCACCTGAGCTCCTGTTCCCAAGCCCCTGGAGCCCTGGTGAAGGGTGTCACCCCCTGAGTGTGTTGCAGGTTCTTTACCCATCCTTGTGCTCAGTAATTGACCCGTGGTTGTTTATCCATCCTCGTTCTCAGCTGTCTGTCCATCTGTCACAGACATCTTTTATGAAAAATCTCTTCTTTAAGATTTTTCCTCCTGAGAAGCTGAGAGGCCTCAGGAACAAAATGTAAACATTGATTACCTGCTGCTGTGGGACGCAACAGGTGCATCTGTGATTGGTCTCATGCAGTTGTTTCTAATTAATGGCCAATCACAGTGAGCTGGCTCAGACTCTGTCTGAGACATGAACCTTTGTTATCATTCTTTGCTGTTCTATTCTTAGCTTGCCTTCTGAGGAAATCCTTTCTTCTATTCTTTTAGTATAGTTTTAATGTAATATATATCATAAAATAATAATTCAAGCCTTCTGAAACATGGAGTCAGATCCTCATCTCTTCCCTCACCCTCAGACCCCTGTGAACACGGTCTCAGTCCATGCTCACCCTGGCAGGGCAGCAGAATCCGGGCACCAGCCCGGGCTCGGTTTCTCTCCCTCCCTTGGGCCCTGCCCAGCTCTCAGCCCCTGCCCAGCCCCGGGGAGCCCTTGAGGAGCCGCGGGTGAAGTGGCCCTGAATTGACTCGGAATAATCCTGACAGGTCCTGCGGAATCGCCCCTTTCCGACTGAATGGCTCGGGCTGGGTCCCTGCGGATGCCAAGGCTGCTTTGCTTGGCTGCATTCCTGCCCTTCCAGCTCGTGCTTTCCTCTTAACCCTTCCTTTCCCGGCTTCCCCGCAGAATCCAGGAGCGGGGAGGGTTTTCCCACCGTTTCCCTGCAAAGATTCCTCACCTTCTCTGCGCTAGGCCTGCAGTTTGTCACGGTTTTTTGTGGGTTTTTTTGCTGGGGTTTTAGTTTGGTTTTTTTGGGTTTTTTTGGTTTTTTTTTTTTGTTTGTTTGTTTGTTTGTTTGTTTTTTGTGTTGGTTTGGGTTTTTTAATTTATTTTTTTTTTCTGGCAGATTGCTCAGAACAGCTGATTTATTGTTTGTACCTCTGTTATCGACCTGGCACACTCAGGAATGACTGGAAGGGGCTGGGGAGGGACAGGACGGGGGTGGAGGCTCTCTGCTCCAAATTGTTCTCATTTTGGGGGAACAGAGAGAGCAGCTGCTCTGCTGAGAGCTCCCATTCCTCCCCAGCCCCTCTCCTGGGCTGCAGGTGGAGCCTGGGCTGTGTTTCCTCTGTCCTGGGCCCATGGGAACCCCTTCACCCTTCAAAAGAGACAATTTTCCAGCATGTCCTGTGGCACACGAGCAGATGTCCCCATCTCTCTGTGCCCTGAGGTTGTATTTCCCCCCCCAGGCTCTGTCAGAGCAGTGAAAACCCTCAGTGATTCCCTCAGTGCCCCTTTCCCTGGGCTGGGAGATCCCCATTGTCTTCCTGCCCGTGGGCTTGGATCAATAACTTGGATCAATAACTGATCAATAATCTGCCCTGGGGATGGGGCTGTCCCTGTCCATGGGCTTGGATCAATAACACTGATCAATAACTTGGATCAATAACTGATCAATAATCTGCTCTGGAGGTGGGGTTGCTCCTGTCCATGGGCTTGGATCAATAACTGATCAATAACTTGGATCAATAACTGATCAATAATCTGCTCTGGAGGTGGGGTTGCTCCTGTCCATGGGCTTGGATCAATAACTGATCAATAACTTGGATCAATAACACTGATCAATAACTTGGATCAATAACATCAACAGCAGAAAAAGGTTCCTCAGAGCCTCCCTCCCTTTGCAAATCCCAGTCCTGAGGTTCAGAAGCTCTGGGACAGCTGACCCCTGCTCTGGAGTGGGACTCTGTCCCTGCATCCTCCCCAAACCCGGATCATCCCCATTCTTGGATCCCCACATCCTCCCTAACCCTGGATTATCCCTGTTCCTGAATCTCCACATCCTCCCTAACTCTGGATTATCCCTGTTCCTGAATCTCCACATCCTCCCCATCCTTGCACCCTCCCCATTCCTGGCCCCAACCCCTCACCCTCCTGGGTGCTGTGTCTGTCCATCCTCCCCATCTGACCCTGCATCCTCCCTATCCCATCCTCCCAGGCTCTGCATCCCTGCATCCTCCCTAACCCTGCATCCTCCCTAATCCATCCCTGCATCCTCCCCATCCCATCTCATCCCATCCCATCCCATCCCATCCCATCCCATCCCATCCCATCCCATCCCATCCCATCCCTGCATCCTCCCTAAGCCTGCATCCTCCCCATCCCAACCCTGCATCCTCCCTAACTCTGCATCCTCTTCAACACCCCAACCCTGCATTCTGCCCATCCCATCCCATCCCATCCCATCCCATCCCATCCCATCCCTGCATCCTCCTCGTCACCCCTCTGAACACTCCCCATCCCTAAGCCCATCCCTGCATCACCCCATCCCGCTCCTCTCTCCATTCTGATCCTCTCTCCATCCCAACCCTCTCTCCATCCCAACCCTCTCTCCATCCTGACCCTGCCTTAATTCCCCTATCCGGACCGTCTCTCCATCCCAACCCTCTCTCCATCCTCCCCATCCTGACCCTCTCTCCAACCTGACTCTGTCTCCATCCCGGCCCTCTCCCATCCTGACCCTCACTCCCCCCATCCCAACCCTCTCTCCATCCCTCCCGTCCTGACCTTCTCTCCATCCCAACGCTCTCTCCATTCCCCCATCCCGACCCTCTCTGCATCCCTCTCCCATCCTGATCCTCTCTCTATCCCGACCCTCTCCCCATCCCAATCCTCTCTCCATCCCATCCCTCTCCCCATCCCTTTCCATCTCTCCCTGTCTCCCCTCCCGTCTCCCCTGCTCTCCGGGCTGGCAGTGGTACATCCCTGCCTCCCTGCCTCCCTCCCTCCCTGCCTGCATTGCCCGCTGCTCGGGGACGCTGCTGGCAGCGCTGCGGGGGCTGCGGCGGCCGCGTCCGGCCCCACACCCGCGGGACAAGGGCTGGAAGCGCCCCCAGGTCCATCCCCATCCCGATCCGAGCCCGGGGCAGGCAGCAGCCATGACCCAGGGGAAGGTACGAGAGAGGCCGGGCGGGCAGGGCCGGCCCGTCCCTGTTGCGTAACGGCGGGGAAAGAGCGCAGGGAAGGGGTTTGGGAACAGGAGGGGATTTAGGAACTGAGCGATGGGTGCAAGGGGAGCGGGGTACCCGTGCACGGAACCAGCCATGGGGGTGGAAGGGGCTGGGGGGCTGGTTTGGGGGTTGGGGGCTGTTTTTGGGATGGTTTTGGGATTGGAGGCTGGTTTGGGATTGGTTTGGGGATCGGGCTGGTTTAGGGGTGATGGATACACAGCTCGAACCCCGTTGGACCGAACCTGTGGCCGTTTTACCCCCCTGTGCCCCCCACATCCCGGGTTCCAGGGGGCTCTGTGAGCTGTTCGTGCTGTCCCACCCCCGTCCCCACCTGGCAGCACCTCCTGCCCAGCCCAGGTACTCAGGATTTTGGAGATTTTGGGGGTTTGGGGGAATTTAGGGCTCTCCAATGCTCTCAGACCGAGGAGGGGGGGGGGTTATGGATCCTCTGCCAGCTCATGCACCATCGCCATGGCAACGCTCTGGATGCAGCTCCATCCCTCTGGATCTCCTTGGATATCGGGGGGGTGGGGAGGGGGCTCGCGGGATCTCAGCCCCCTAAACCCAAGGGACAGGGAAGGACAGGGAAGGACAGGGAAGGGCGGGGAAGGGCAGTCCCTGGGGCTGCCAGGGAAGGTGGCACAGCCGACCTGCCCGTGGGATTCATCCCAGCCTGGCCCTGCTGGGTTTTCAGGGCTCGTGGCCCCTTCAGCTGCATTCCTCCTCACTCTGCTCTGTTAACGCCCCCCCTGTTTTGGGGTTCATTGACTCTGCAGCCCCCCGAGCTGTGCGCCTCTCCTGGGCTGAGCTGGCTCCTCCACGGCAGCAGAGTTATCCTGGCACTTTATCCACCCCAGCCCAGCTGGGAGGTTAAAGGGATCAGGTTCCCAAGGAGAGGAGAGTGCTCAGGTGGCCCCAGGTTGGCTCCTTGCTGCAGTCCCGGCTCCTTGGAACGCTGGGAAGCAGCAGAGCTGAGCCTCCTCACGGGCACAGGGGAGAAAATTCTGGAGGGCCAAGCCAGAGCATTCCTGGGAGCAGCTGATCCCAAATGGGGTAAATGGGAATGAAGAGTTCAGGATTTTCTGCCCAGGAGCTGAAAGCTCTTTTTAAGGAGCAATGTAGGAAGTTTGATGAGAAGCAGGGAATTCCTTGGATGTTTTTGGTGTCACATTGAGCCCGAGGCACCGTGGGTGCTCCGGGTCTCCCCTCAGACCTCCCTGCCTGGAACTTCTCATCCCAATGAGCGCCTCCAGGGCTTTCCCATCTCCCTTCAGCCATGGATGCCCTTCCCGGGGTGCAGGCATGGGCCCGTGCCCAGCCCCAGGAATGGCCGGGGGGATCCCAGTTCCCAGGGCTCCCAGTTCCCAGGGCTCCCAGTTCCTTTAGCTCCCAGTTCCCGTGGCTCCCAGTTCCTTTAGCTCCCAGTTCCCAGGGCTCCCAGTTCCCGTGGCTCCCAGTTCCTTTAGCTCCCAGTTCCCAGGGCTCCCAGTTCCCGTGGCTCCCAGTTCCTTTAGCTCCCAGTTCCCAGGGCTCCCAGTTCCCGTGGCTCCCAGTTTCCATGGCTCCCAGTTCCCATGGCTCTCAGTTCCCGTGGCTCCCAGTTCCTGTAGCTCCCAGTTCCCATGGCTCCCAGTTCCCATGGCTCCCAATTCCCGTGGCTCCCAGTTCCCATGGCTCCCAGTTCCCATTGCTCTCAGTTCCCATGGCTCCCAGTTCTTGGGGCTCCCAGTTCCCATGGCTCCCAGTTCCAGTGTCCCCCAATTCCAGTGTCCCCCAGTTCTTGGGGCTCCCAGTTCCAGTGCCCCCCAATTCCAGTGTCTCCCAGTTCCCGTGGCTCCCAGTTCCTGACCCCTTTTCCAGAGCCCATCCGTGCAGTTTCTCATCCAGGGCGGTTTCTGGGATGCTTTTACTCATCTTTCTCTCTCTCTTTGCCCCTCTCTGTGCAGCTCTCTGTGAACAGCAAGCCCCCCAGCTCTGAGGGGCAAGGGGACAAGAAGGACAATGCCACAGCCCCCCCGGCGCCCCCGTCCTACGAGGAGGCCACGGCGGGAGAAGGGATCAAAGCCAGGGCTTTCCCTGCTCCGCCCGCGGCCCCGCTCCACCCCAGCTGGGCATACGTGGATCCCAGTAAGTCCTGCCTGGATGGGCTGGGGGAGCCCTGGGAGAGGGGCAGGGATCCCCCGGGATGGAGAGGAGAGGAGAGGGGGAACCGGGATGAGAGGGGGAGCCGGGATGAGAAGGGAACCAGGATAAGAAGGGGAGCAGGGATGAGAGGGGGAGCAGGGAGAAGATGGGGAGCAGGGATGAGAGCAGAAGCAGGGATAAGAGGGGGGACCAGGGATGAGATGGCGACCAGGGATGAGAGGGGGACCAGGGATGAGAAGGAAATGAGGATAAGAGGGTGAGAAGGGATGAGAGGAGGAGCAGGGAGAAGAGGGGGAGCAGGGAGAAGAATAAGAGCAGGGATAAGATGGGGAGCAGGATAAGAGGAGGAACAGGGAAAAGAGGGGGGACGAGGGATGAGAGGGAACCAAAATAAGAGGAAGAGCAGGGATAAGAGGAGGAGCAGAGACAAGAGGGGGCAACCAGGATAAGAGGAAGAGCAAGGATAAGAGGAGGAACCAGGAAAAGATGGGGAGCAGGGATAAGAGGGGGAGCAGGGACAAGAGGGAGAACCACGATAAGAGGGGGAGCAGGAATGAGAGGCGGGACTAGGGATAATAGGAGGAGCAGGGATAAGAGGGGAACCAGGGATGAGAAGAGGAGCAGGGATAAGAGGAAGACCAGGGATAAGAGGAGGAGAAGGGATAAGATGGGGAGCAGGGATAAGAGGGGGATCTGGATAGAAGGAGCAGCAGGGTTAAGAGGAGAAGCAGGGATGTGGTGCCCAATATGGCCCACAGCAGAGCTGCAGCCATGAGCTGTGAGCCTCTGTGTGCACAGGAGAGTCTCTATCAGTGTACAAAAGTCTCCATCTACACATAAAACTCTCCATCTGCAGATAAAAGTCTGTATCTGTGGATAAAAGCCATTCCAGCCATCCCAGAAACCTCACAAGGGAGTAAAGTCCTTCCCAGTCCCATGTGGGAGAAATCCCCATTCCCAGCTCCTGGGCTGGAGGGAAAGTCCTGGGATCCTGCAGGGATCCCCCACCCCCTCCTGCAGCTCCTGCTCAGCTCCCAGAGCAGCTGAGGTGGCACAATTGGTGTCACAAGTGGTGTCACAGCCCCCAGTGTGGCTGTTGGCAGCTGCTGGCAGAGCCAGGGAGGCTGGGACACGGCTGGGGCCAAAGGCTGGATTGTTCCAGCATCCTCGTGGCCATTCCTGGGCAAACCAGTAGTTTTCCCAACACCCAGAAGCTCCCTGGAGCTGCTGCTGGGCTGCAGCAAAGGACAGAGCCCTGGCTGTGCCCAGGGAATGGCTGCAGGCTTGGAAATGGGGCTGGTGCCTGGGGAATGACCCTGGGGGTGGCCAAGTGCTCACTCAGCACAGCTCCAGCCAGAGTAAACACTGGGATGATGGGATTTAGGGACTCCTGAGCTCTTGCCCTGCTCCATCCTTTGCTGCCTGTTCTGTACAGCTGCAGGGATGGGAAGCTTGGGGAAGGGGAAAGAGTGAGAACCTCCCCTGCTGTGTCTGTGCTGCACATTCTGATGGTTTCTCAGCCTTTGCCCTGAGGAACAGGACAAATGCCCCCAGGTGCCTCTGGGCATCATCTGGGATTTTCTGCTCTTGCAATGAATTAGCGGGGGTGAGGCCTAAATGGGGTGGGATGGGTATTTGGGGTTTATGGAGTGGGACGGGGCATTTGGGGTTTAGGGGGTGGAGTGTTTGCGGTTTAGGGGGTGAGATGGAGAATTTTGGGATTTATGGAGTGGGATGGGGTATTTGTGGTTTAGGGATGGGATGGGGTATTTGAGTTTAGGGGTAGGATGGGGTATTTGGGGTTTATGGATGGGATGGGGTATTTGGGGTTTATAGAATGGGATGGGGTATTTGGGGATTAGGGGTGGGATGGGGTATTTGGGTTTAAGGGGTAGGATGGGGTATTTGGGGTTTATGGAGTGGGATGGGGTATTTGGGGTATAGGGGATGTTTGGGATTTAGGGGGTGGGATGGGGTATTTGGAGTGGGATGAGGTATTTGGGGTTTAGAGGGTGGGATGGTGTGTTTGGGGTTTAGGGATGGAATGGGGTATTTGGGGTTTGGGGTGGGATGGGGTATTTGGGTTTTATGGAGTGGGATGGGGTATTTGGGGTTTAAGGGGTGAGAATAGGGTATTTGGGTTTAGGGGTGGGATGAGGTATTTGGGGTTTATGGAGTGGGATGGGATATTTGGGTATAGGGGATGTTTGGGGTTTGGGGTGGGATGGGGTATTTGGGTTTATGGGGTGGGAATGGGGTATTTGGGGTTTAAGAGGTGAGAATGGGGTATTTGGGTTTAGGGGTGGGATGGGGTATTTGGGGTTTATGGAGTGGGATGGGATATTTGGGTTTTATGGAGTGGGATGGGGTATTTGGGTTTAGGGGGTGGGATGGATTATTTGGGGTTTAGGGGGTCTCTGGGGTATTTGGGGTTTATGGAGTGGGATGGGGTATTTGGGTTTTATGGAGTGGGATGGGGTATTTGGGGTTTACGGATGGGATGGGGTATTTGGGGTTTATGGAGTGGGATGGGATATTTGGGTTTTATGGAGTGGGATGGGATATTTGGGTTTAGGGGGTAGGATGGGGTATTTGGGGTTTACGGATGGGATGGGGTATTTGGGGTTTAGGGGTCTCTGGGGTATTTGGGGTTTATGGAGTGGGATGGGGTGTTTGGGGTTTAGGGGGTGGGATGAGGTATTTGGGGTTTAGGGATGGGATGGGGTATTTGGGGTTTAGGGGTCTCTGGGGTATTTGGGGTTTATGGAGTGGGATGGGGTGTTTGGGGTTTAGGGGGTGGGATGGGGTATTTGGGGGCTCCAGGTGGGAAGCCAATCCCACTCTATGGGATGTCTCACACCTGACTGGGAGGGCCTGGAGAGAAGGGATGTGGGTTTGGGGTTGTTTCTGTGACCATGAACTCAGGACACACTGTCCTGCTGTGGCCTTGGATGGGGGGACAGATGTGGGGAGGCCAGGAAGGAGGAGGATGGAACCCTCTGGATGCTGGCAGGGAGGGAGGGAGAGAGGAGGGTAAAACCCTTCAGTTCCTTGGGGCACTGAGATGCCAGTTTGGTGTTTAGGGGACATTGGGTGTTTAGAGGCCAGTTGGGAGTTTAGGGGCCAATGTGGTGTTTAGGGGCCAATTTGGTGTTTAGAGGTGAGCTGGGAGTTTAGGGGCCAATTTGCTGTTTAGGGGGCATTTGGGTGTTTAGGGACCAGCTTGGGTGTTTAGGAAACAGTTGGGTGTTTAGGAGCCAACTTGGTGTTTAGGGGCCAGTTTGGTGTTTAGAGGACAATTTGGTGTCTGGGTGCCAGCTGGGTGTTTGTGGGCCAATTTGGTGTTTAGGGGCCAATTTAGTGTTTAGGGGTCAGCTTGGGTGTTGTTTAGGAGCTGGGACTGCTTTGGTGCAGGAGGCCTGGAATTCCCAGGAATTCTCCCTGCCCAGGTACTTTGGGACCGATCAGGGATCCAGGACAACACACAGGAGGTTCAGCTCCAGTGGGGCAGGAAGGAAGGAAGGACCAAGGGATTTACTGATAACAGAACAGCACCAGGGACTTGTTTCCTGCGGGGGGCACCTGAGTGAGGCTGCTGCATTTTGAATGAGCAACTTTAACCAGGAGAACAGGAGAAAATCAGGATCAGGACCTTGAGTTTGGCTCTCCTGGTGTCTGCTCTGGGATTGAGAGGGTCTTTGCTCCATCTCCTGAAGGATTTGGGCATCCCTGAGCTCAGAAGCTTTATGAGGAGGGGAGGTGTCTGTGGACCAGGCAGGGACAAGAATGTAAAGCAGGAAAATCACACAAAAATCCTTCTGTGAAACCCAGCAGGGGGGACTTCAGTGACACAGGAGGGGACATCAGCAAGGGAAGCACAGAGGGCACAGAACGGTCATGGAGCCATGGAATGGTTTGGGTGGGATGGGAGACCTTTAAGCCCATCCAGTGCCACCCCTGCCATGGCAGGGACCCCTCCCACTGTCCCAGGCTGCTCCAAGCCTATCCAGCCTGGCCTGGGACACTGCCAGGGATGGGGAAAGGAAAACCAGCAACAGGAGCTGCTGTTCCAGTTTTGGCTCAGCAGAGATGCCTTGTGCAGGGATTTGAGGGTTTGGGGGGAAGGTTTTTCTCACTGGGAGCATTGGAGCTGTTTCCTTCTTTTTTAGGCTCGGTGCTTAACTGTTTCCTGAGTCCCTGCATGGAAATGGGGCTGAGGGATGGACTCAGGGAGCTGCCAGGAGCTGCTCTCAGAGCTGAGGCGTTGTTGACAAAGCCAGGATGCAAACACAGCTCAGGAGAGCAGCGAGGGACTCCTCCTGCTCCGCTGGGAATGCTGAATCACAGCTGCTCCCCTGGGAATGCTGAGGCACAGCTGCTTTGGGGATGCTTCAACATCCAATGAAAGGAGAGCAAGGGATGATTGCAGCCCTCCCATTGCTGTGAAAGCTTTGGTGTTTCCTCAGAAAAGGATAAAGCAAAGCTGAGGGAACACTCAGAAGTGTCCCCTGGTGTTGGGATGGTTTGTGGGAATGTCCCCCCTCTGTTCCCAGGGATGCTCCTAAGGACCAGCAGGAGTGGGAAGAGAGCAGAACTTTTGTATTTGCAGGGGAATGTCCCAGTGAAGGCAGGAATGATGAATCTGACTCCATGTTCTCAGAAGGCTAATTTGTTACTTTATAATACTATATTATATTAATTAATACTATACTTTAATATAATATACCTATACTAAAGAATAATATATTTAATACTCTTTAATATTAATATCCTTATATTAATATTCTTTAATATATTATATTAAAGACTATTATAATTTAATATAATACATAATAAACCTATACTAAAGAATAATATCTTTAACATTTTTAATGTTAATATCCTTATATTAATATTCTTTAATATATAATAATTATAGTAATCTTTAATATATATAATATTCTTTAATATATTATATATATATAAAATAATATATTAATATATTAAAGAATACTATAATTTTATATACTATAACTACACTAAAGAATAATGTATTTAATATTCTTTAATATTATTATTCTTATAATAATATTATTTAATATATTATATTAAAGAATACTCTAGTTATATTATATTATATATAATATAACTATACTAAAGAATACACAAAGGATACTTACTAAATGATAAAAAGATAATAATGAAAACTTGCGACTCTCTCCAGAGTCTCGACACAGCTTGGCCCTGATTGGCCAAAGAGTCAAAACAATTCACACCAGAATCCAATGAAACAATCACCTGTGGGTAAACAATCTCCAAACACATTCCACATGAGCACAACACAGGAGAAGCAAATGAGATAAGATCTGTTTTGCTTTTCTTTGAGGCATCTCATCTTCCCAGGAGAAAAATCCTGGGTGAAGGGATTTTTTCAGAGAACATGAATGCCACAAGGAACCTCTGGGGATTTGGGGCACCAAACTGAACTGTGGTGGCTCCCTGGGCCCAGGTCCCACGGCTGGGGGAATTTTGGGGTGGCAGCTGCTCCTTTGGCCTCCCTGCAGGCAGCAGCCCCAGCTATGGCAGCGGAGGGTACCCGGGGGACACGGAGCTGCTCACCACCTTCAGCTGGGACGACCGCAATGTGCGCAGGGTGTTCATCAGGAAGGTGAGGCAGGGACACGTCCCTCGCCCTCGGGGCTGGCAGAGCTGGACCCCCAGCCCTGGAGGGCCTGGCTCTGCTGGATTCTGGGATCCATGGATCACACCTCTTCCTGCAGGTGTACGCCATCCTGATGGTGCAGCTCCTGGTCACTGTTGTCATTGTGGCTTTCTTCACCTTCTGGTGGGTGCTCGGTGTGTCCTGGGCCACCTGGGACAGGGCTCTGGGGAGGTTCCTGGGGGTTGTGTCACACCTGGATCCTTTCTGACTGTTCCAATAGAAAAGCAAAGCTGAGGGAACACCCAGAGGTCCCTCAGTCCTTTTGCCCCCATTCCCACCCATGCTGAGGGTTGAACCTCCCATCCTGGGTGATCCCAGGGCTGCTGCCCCTGGCAGTGGCTGCTGGGTTTTCCCTGTGGATTCTTTCTGGCTATTCCAAGAGAAAAGCTGACCTGAGGGAACACTCAGCGGTTCCTCAGTCCTTTTGCCCCCATTCCCACCCACGCTCAGGGTTGGATCCCCCATCCTGGGTGATCCCAGGGCTGCTGCCCCTGGCAGTGGCTGCTGGGTTTTCCCTGTGGGAGTCACCAGATCCCAGCTCCAGGGGCTGCCTTCCCTCCCCTGCTCATCCCCCTCTCCAGCTCGGATGACCGAGCGCTCTGGGTGTGTGTGGCTCATGTTGCCTCCAGAATAAATAATGGATCAGTGCCAGCCTGAGGATTTGGGCTCCCTAATCCCCTGTGGGAGCCATTCCCAGCCAGCTCCAGTGTGGAACTAGGGGAGCAGCACTGCCCTTCCCACCTGGAGCTGGAATTCCTCTCCACAGGCTCAGGCTGCCTGAGGATTCACCCAGGGCTGGGCTTTAATCCCCTGCTCGGGCTGTTCCTGGGTTCATTGAGCAGGGAGCTCTCAGGGACTGGGTTCTCCCTGCTCAGGATCTTTCCTTGTCTTGCAGTGAACCAGTCAAGGGCTACATCCAGACCCACTCTGCCTGGTACTGGGCTTCCTAGTGAGTATCCCTGGCTTTTGCTGTGGCCTTGTGTGCTCCACACAGCCTGGGTGGGGATGTGGGGATGTGGGAAGGGTCTCCAACACTGTCCTGCATGTGAAGCATCACTCCAAAGAGTCCAGGGGCAGCTGGGGAAGGTCATGGAATCATGGAATGGGTTGGGTTGGGTTGGGTTGGGTTGAGAGGGACCTCAAAGCCCATCCAGTGCCACCCCTGCCATGGCAGGGACCCCTCCCACCACCCCAGGCTGGGCAGGGACCCCTCCCACCATCCCAGCTGCTCCCAGCCCCACTGTCCAGCCTGGCCTTGGGCACTGCCTTGGGCACCAATCCATGGCTGAGCCTGAGGTGGGAAATCTCACCTGAATGAGCAAGAGACCCCAAACACTTCCCCAAGAATGGCTCTAGAAACCAGGGTCGAAATAAATACCTGAGTATTTCCTGCAGAAAGCCAGAGAAAACTGGGGAGCTTCCAGGGAAACAGAAACTCCTAGTGAGACCTGGAGGGATGTCCAGGGTACCTTAGAGGGCTCATTTTGGGAAGGTCCTCTGGAAAGCTCCAGAGGTCTCCTTGCAGAGCATTCAGGAAAACACTGCAGAGCCCCATATCTGACACCTGGGAGGATGCTCAGGGCACCATGGAGGCTGAATTCTGGGATTTTCCCCTTGGAAGCCAGGTGTTTGTTGGGGTTTCCATTATGTAATACCCAGTGGGGTGGATTTGGAGGTGTTGGGATGTTCCTGGCCATGTCTGGGTGGGGCTGTCACTCCTGGGGCTCCGTCCCAGAGCCCTGAAGCTGGGGTTCCATTCCTTGGTTCACCCAGCCCAGAATGGGGCTCCCAGGTGCTGGCACCTCCTGGCTCCGTGGTTTCCAGGCTGCTGGCGGGGTCAGTGCTGCTCATTGAGTGTGAGGTGAACTCAGCTTTAATCAGCTCACACCCAAATCAGCAGATGAGACACAGCTTATGTAACCTGGGAGAACCCTCCAAACAGCAGCAGTGGGAGCTCCGGGGCACCAGCAGGGAACCAAAGGTGCTCCAGAGGGCAGCTGGGCTTGGAGAGGCACTGTCACCTCCCAGGGGACACGGGGAGGAGGCTCAGCCCTGCTCAGGTGCCCGCCTTGGCCTCTGTGGTCCCCTCTCCATCTCCCTGCCCAGATGGGGTTCATTCCCTCCTGTTTCCCACTAGAAACACGCCTGGGGCAGCTGGGGGGGTTCTGTCCTGCAGGAATTCCCCCTGGTCATTGTCCCCCTGTGCCCAGGTGAGACCCTACCTGCAGAGCTGCTCCAGCCCTGGGGTCCTGCACAGGGAGGATGAGGAGAGAGCCCAGAGGGGGTCACGGAGCTGCTCCAGGGCTGGAGCCCCTCTGGGGCCAGGCTGGGGGGCTGGGGGTGCTCACCTGGAGAGGAGAAGGGAAAGGAGACCCTGGAGCCCCTTCCAGGCCTAAAGGGGCTCCAGGAGAGCTGGAGAGGAACTGGGGACAAGGGATGGAGGGACAGGACACAGGGAATGGCTTCCAGAGGGCAGTGATGGATGGGATATTGGGCAGGAATTCCTCCCTGTGAGGGTGGTGAGGCTCTGGGATGGATTTCCCAGAGCAACTGCTTCCCCTGGATCCCTGGCAGTGCCCAAGACCAGGCTGAACAGGGCTTGGAGGAATCTGGGACAGCAGGAGATGTCCCTGCCCACAGCAGGGATGGGATGGGATGGGATTTATCGGATGGATTTTAAGGTCCCTTCCTGCCCAGGCCATTCCATGACTTTAATTTTGTGTTTTTTCACTGCTCAGTGAGCCAAGCCCTTCCCTTCATCCCAGTGCCTCCAAATGTTTTTCCAGCTCTGTGCCTGGGTCTCCTTCCCAACCAGACACCTCTGTAATAAAACCTGGGAGCCCCAGGACGTTTTCCCACTGCTGGGATGGCCCCTCAGTGGGAATAAATAAACGCAGAGCAGCCAGGGATGGAGGGCCCTGCTGGCTCTGTGCTCTGACAGTCCCTGCCCAGCTGCTCAGCCGTGTCCAGGCTGCTCCCACTGGGCTTTCCTGGTTTCCCAGTGGGAGAGCTGGGCCTGCCTTTATCTCTGTGCCCTGGGCTCTGCTGTCACCTCCCTGCCCTGGCCGAGGGTCAGTGGCTATCGGAGCCATCGGCACTGCTGCCCTGGGGGGAGCAGGGAGCAGGGCCTGGAAAAACACCCAGCCATGGGCAGGAGGGCAGGAGAGCCTCCTTCAGCTCTGCCTCCTGCAGCTCTGGGGCTGCTGTGCTTGGAGAGCCTCAAATGCTGGCAGGTAAAACCCAAAACCTGCCAGGACCTGGGTGGGGCTGGGCAGCCACTGCACCGTGGGCTCTGCTGAGCCAGGAGGGTGCTCCTGCCCTGGGCTTGTCCCTGGGCCTTTTCTGAATGGATCCTCCTGCCCTGGGCTTGTTCTGGATGGATCCTTGTGCTCTGAGCCCTGTTCTGAATGGATCCTCCTGCCCTGGGCTTGTCCCTGAACCCTGCTTTGAATGGATCCTTGTGCCTTGAGCCCTTTTTTGAATGGATCCTTGTGCCCTGAGCCCTTCCCTGAGCAGCTCCTCTTGCCCTGGGCTCTTCCTCAAGCTCTCCAGCAATGGAGTCCTGGAATGGGTTGGAGGAACCTTCAAGTCCCCCCAGTGCCACCCCTGCCATGGGCAGGGACACCTCCCACTATCCCAGGTTTCTGCAATCCCTGTCCAGCCTGGCCTTGTGCACTTCCAGGAATGGAAAGCCCAAAAATTCCCATTCCTGGAGGGATGTGCCATGGGAGCAGCTCCCTCCTCCAGCACAGCCCTTCCTGCCTGAGCCTGGTCACTTTGCCAGCCCTTGGTTTAAGAACCTCCGGCCTTGACACCCCCAGGCTGGAAAGGGTTTGGAAATGAGGGGCAAACCTGGAAATGAGGGGCAGACCTGGAAATTATGACAAACCTGGAAATGAGGGACAAACCTGGAAATTATGACAAACCTGGCATCTCCATGTGAGAAATCCCAGAACCATGGAATCCTGGAATGGTGAAGGTGGGAAAAGCCCCTGGAGACCATGGAGTCCAACCACCAACCCTCCCCTCACCACTGACCAAGTGTCCTGGGTTGATAAGTGAGTTTTTTGGGAGGTTGTGGTCAAACCAATCAGTGCTCAGATCTGGATGTCCCCCACTGCCACTTCCAAAGGCTTTGGACACTTCCAGGGGTGGGATTGCACCACTGCCTGGGCAGCCCCTCCCAGAGCCTGACTTCCCTTTCCATGAAGGAACATTTCCCCAGAGCCAACACAAACTCAGTGGATTTGTGTTTGTCACTCACAACATTTGGGTGCTCTGCTCCAGATCCATCCCTCAGCTTCCCCAGAGATGTTTTGTGCCACCCTGGGGACAAGCACAGGCAGAGGAGGCTCCTGAGGGCAGGAAGGAGCTCAGTGAGAGGGAGCAGGGCTGGGAACCACCCTGATCCAGCCTGCTGGGTGCTTGCATGTCCAACATCCCCATCCCAGGCTGCTTTTCCAGGCAATTCCATTCCACACCTTGCACCACCATCCCAGGCTGCTTTTCCAGGGAATTCCATCCTAGGGAATTCCACCCTCTCGGGCTGCTTTTCCAGGGAATTCCATCCCAGGAAATTCCCCCCTGCTCCACCATCCCAGGCTGCTTTTCCAGGGAATTGCACCCCAAGAAACTCCCCCCTGCACCACTCTCCCAAGCTGCTTTTCCAGGCAATTCCATCCCACCCCCTGTACCACCATCCCAAGCTGCTTTTCCAGGGAATTCCTTCCCAGGGAATTCCACCATGCCTGGCTAGTTTTCCAGGCAATTCCATCCCATTGAATTCCACTCTCCCAGTCTGGTTTTCCAGGGAATTCCGTCCCAGGGAATTCCACCCTCTTGGGCCGCTTTTCCAGGGAATTCCATCCCAGGAAATTGCCCCCTGCTCCACCATTCCAGGCTGGTTTTCCAGGGAATTTCACCCCTGCACCCCCCTCCCAGGCTGTTTTTCCCCCCTCAACTCTCTCTCTCTCTCTGTCTCTCTCTCTCCTTGCAGCGCCGTTTTCTTTGTCACCTACCTGATCCTCGCCTGCTGCTCCGGGCCCAGGTGAGGAGGGGATGCTTTGGGGTCTGGGACAGCCTGGGAAGGCAGCAGGAATGTTCTCCTCGGGTTTCCAGCCCTATTGTAGGGCAGGGATGCAGCTGCTGTGTTTCCATGGGATCACGGAATGCTTTGGGTTGGAAAGGACATTAAATCCCACCCAGTGCCATGGCAGGGACACCTCCCACTGTCCCAGGGTGCTACACTGTCCTGGCCTTGGAGGCTTCCAGGGATCCACAGCTGCTCTGGGGAACTGTTCCAGATGCTGGAAACAGCTGTTCCAGGCCTTGGCTTGCTGCAGCTCAGGAGTCCAATATCAGCCGTGGCTTCAGCAGAAACTGCCCTGCAGCAATGCTGTGAGGGCCCTGATGGAGGAGGAATGGTGCATCTGACCCCATGGATAGCAGAAGGCTAATTAATGAATTTATTATACTATATTATATACATTCTAATGACTTTATTATACTGTACTATGTACATTTCATCTAAACTGGATCTGCCAAGCACTCACTCTGCACACCCTGCACAAAATCCCATGACTGTCACAGTCACACACACACACACACCTGGTCCTGACAGGCCAAGGGAACAAACATCCTCACTTTGGGTCAACAATCTCCAAATTGCGTTCTACACAGGCACAGCAAGTGATAAGAATTGTGTTTTCCCTTTCTCTGAGCTTCAGAGAATGTGAATCCCAGAAATCCTTGGGAAGAATTGTGCCTTGCTTTTCTCTGTGAAGAGAAATGTGGCAGCACCACCCCGTTTGCAGCTCTGGGTTCTGGGAATTAAACATTCCAGAGGATGCTCTTGCCAGCTCCCAGGGGAGCAGGAATATCCTGGGGACCTCTGTCCTGCTGGCCCAGGAGGACCCCAAATGCCCCTGGTGACTGTGCCCTGCGCTGCCCCAGCACTTGTGCACAGGGCACTAATTACCAGCATGGACATTAATTGCCCATTAATAGCCATTAATTACCCTCACAATCACTAATTACCCCATGGTCAGGGGTTCCCTGGCACAGCCCCAGCTGACTAACCCCTGTTTGCTTTGCAGGAGATACTTCCCATGGAATCTGATCCTGCTCAGCATCTTTGTGAGTGGCACATCTGGCCAACATCTGCCCTGGGGTCAGGGTGGCTCCCAGGACAAGGCTGGAATTCCTGGGGAAAAGTGGGAATTTCATTCCCTTCTTGTCCTGGGCTTGGGCTGAGGAGCTGGGGTTGCACTGGGATGGGAGGAGCTGGATAGAAAGGGAGCCTCTGTTTGTTAAAAACAGCAAAAAATAATCTGTGGGGTCTGGTGGGAACTGGGGTGGGAGCAGGGATGGGAACTGGGATTGGAGCTGGGAGGGGAACTGGGATTGGAGCTGGGAGGGGAACTGGAATGGGAACTGGGGTGGGAAGTGGGATTGGAGCTGGGATGGGAACTGGGGGGAGAACTGGGATGGGAACTGGATGGGAACAGGGATGGGAACTCAGGTGGGAAGTGGGATGGGAGCTGGGATGGGAACTGGAATGTGGAAGGGAAGCTGGGATGGGAGCTGGGATGGGAGCAGGGATGTGGAAGGGAAGCTGGGATGGGAGCTGGCTCCTGTGTGGGAGGGATGCAGGAGCAGGGGCTCCTCCAGTGCCATTTGCCCTCCCTCTGCCCTCTCCTGTGCCCATCAATCGCTGGAAGGTCCAAATGCTGCCCCAGCTCCTTCTCCTGAGAGCCTGGGAGGCTCCCGTGCCCCTTTCTCTGGGACTGAGGGATTTCCTGTGGGATTTCCTGGTGTCTGTTCTGGGCAGGGGGGCACTAACCAGGCTGTGTTCTCCCCCAGACCCTGTCCATGGCCTATCTCACTGCCATGCTCTCCAGGTGGGTTGGGCACTGCCCTGTGTCCTGTCTCTTCCTGAAAGCATTCCCTGTTCCTGAGCTCCCAGCAGCCACACAAAGCTGGAGCTTCCCTGTGAGACTTCCCAGGGAAGGTTCCCAAGGCTGTCCCTGTGCCAAGGGAGGCAGCACTGGGGGATCCCACATCCCAAATCCTGCAGGAGAGCCCTGGAGGGGCAGCACCTGGAGGGGCTGCAGGTGACCTCTCTGTGATCCCCCATTTCTCACTGGGCAGGTCCCAGGCAGGTGGAGCTGCAGTGAGCCAAGGGATTTGTTCCAGCAGGTTCAGGAGTTTGTATCCCCCAGCCTGTTCCCTTCTGCTCATTCACACCAGGAAATCTGCAATGTGCTCCTGGCTCATGTGGGAGCCTGGAGAGAGGGCCATGATCCAGCCTGGGTGAGGGATGGATGCATGGGGACAAAGAAATCCCTGGCCTCAGCAGCTGCAGGGGAAAACTCCACACAAATCCCCCAGGGAGAGCAAGGCTGGCTTTTCCAAGGGCTGAGCCTGGCACTGCAGCCAGAACCCTGATCCAGCCTGGAAACCCTTCCTGAGCCTGCAGCCCCTGTCCCTGTCCCAGCCCCTGCTTTTCCTACAGCCACACTGGGCAGGAGCTGGGGCTGCTCCTTTGCTTTCCCCTCATGCTGGGGGGACTTTTGTCACCCTGGTTTTGTCACCTCCCAGTCAGGACCTTCCCCTCTCCCTGTCTGTCCATGGACAGTGGGATTGGTGAGCTTGGAGCTGCTCTGGGAGGCCCAGATGGATCCTCCTGCCTTCCCTCCATCCTTCAAAACAGCAGGAAAACTGTGACGGTGTTCACAGGGGTTCTTGGATTGGGGAAGAGACGAGGATCTGACTCCGTCTTTCAGAAGGCTTGATTTATTATTTGATGATATATATTAAATTAAAACTATACTAAAAGAATAGAAGAAAAGGTTTTATCAGAAGGCTGGCTAAGAATACGATAGGAAAGAATGATAACAAAGGTTTGTGGCTTGGGCTCTGTGTCCGAGCCAGCTGGGCTGTGATTGGCCATTAATTAGAAACAACCACATGAGACCAATCACAGATCCACCTGTTGCATTCCACAGCAGCAGATAATCATTGTTTACATTTTGTTCCTGGGGCATCTCAGCTTCTCAGGAGGAAAAAACTTCAGGAAAGGATTTTTCATGAAAGTTGTCTGCGACAGGAGGGGGCTGCTCTCCCTTCTGTCACAGGAATCTTTGGATGAGGGAAGAGACGAGGATCTGATTCTATATTTCAGAAGGCTTGATTTATTATTTTATGATATATATTACATTAAAACTATACTAAAAAAATAGAAGAAAAGGTTCTCTAAGAATAAGGAGCAGAAAGAATGATAACAAAGGTTTGTGGGTCAAACTCTCTGTCCGAGCCAGCTGACTGTGATTGGCCATTAATTAGAAACAACCACATGAGACCAATCACAGGTGCACCTGTTGCATTCCACAGCAGCAGATAATCATTGTTTACATTTTGTTCCTGAGGCCTCTCAGCTTCTCAGGAGGGAAAATCCTAAGGAAAGGATTTTTCATAAAAGATGTCTGCGACAGAAAACCCATCCAAGCTTTTTTCCATCCTTCGTTTTCCAGCATTAGTGTGGCATGTTGATAATTCCAGCCCTCCAGGCTGTTTGTGCCTGTAGGGTTCCTTGCCCAGCTGAATCCCCTTTCCCATCCCTGGGAATGACCCCAATTTGGTTTTCCTGGTCGTTTTGCAGCTACTACAACACCAAGTCGGTGCTGCTGTGCCTGGGGATCACGGCCCTGGTCTGTCTGTCTGTTACCATCTTCAGCTTCCAGAGCAAGGTGGGGACATCCCTCGGGAGGGGACCCTGGGGCAGGACAGGGGGAGCTGGGGGTGTCTGGGAATGGGGCCAGCCCCAGGAATGTGGGGGTGGCACCAGGAGGTTGGAGTGGATCAGGACATGTGCTGGGGAGGGACGTGGCTGCGATGGAAGTGGGGCTAGAAAATGGGGATATAGGGGAATAAAATGAGATTTTTTTTTTTGTGGATTGGGGTGGGGGCTAGAAGATGGTGATTTATGGGAATGAAATGAGATTTTGTAGATTGAGGTGAGGGCTAGAAGATGCTGATAAATGGGAATAAAATGAGATTTTTTTAAATAGATTTGGGTGGGGGCTAGAAGATGCTGATAAATGGAAAAAAAAAGATTTTTTGTGGATTGGGGTTGGGGCTAGAAGATGGTTATTTATGGGAATAAAATGAGAAATTTTTGTGGATTGGGGACTACAATGGATGGTGATATATGGGAATAACACAAGATTTTTTTGTGGATTGAGGTGGAAGCTAGAAGGTGGTGATATAGAGGAATAAAATGAGATTTTTTTTGTGGATTAGGGGCTAGAAGATGCTGATTTATGGGAATAAAATGAGGGTTTTTTGTGGATTGGGGTGGGGGCTAGAAGATGCTGATACATAGGGATAAAATGGGATTTTTTTTGTAGGTTGGGGTGAGGGCTAGAATATGCTGACATATAGGAATAAAATGGGATTTTTTTTGTGGATTAGGATGAGGACTAGAAGATGCTGATATATGGGAATAAAATGGGATTTTTTGTGGATTGGAGTGGGGGCTAGAAGATGGTGATATACAGGAATAAAAGGAGAGAGTTTTTTGTGGATTAGAGGCTAGAAGATAGTGATTTATGGGAATAAATTGAGATTTTTTTTTGTGGATTGGGGTGGGGGCTAGAAGATGCTGATATGTATGTAATAAATTAAATGAGATTCTTTTGTGGATTGGGGTGAGGGCTAGAATATGGTGATATATGGGAATAAAATGAGATTTTTTGTGGATTGGAGTGGGGGCTAGAAGATGCTGATACATAGGGATAAAATGGGATTTTTTTTGTAGGTTGGAGTGAGGGCTAGAATATGCTGACGTATGGGAATAAAATGCAATTTTTGTGGATTGGAGTGGGGGTTAGAAGGTGGTGATATATAGGAATAAAATGAGAGATTTTTTTGTGGATTAGGGGCTAGAATATGGTGATATATGAGAATAAAACCAGATTTCTTTTGTAGATTGAGGTGGGGGCTAGAAGATGGTGATATACGAGAATAAAATGAGATTTTGTTATAGATTGGGGTGAGGGCTAGAAGATGCTGATAAATGGGAATAAAATGGGATTTTTTTGTGGATTGAGGTGTGCCATAGGTGCACATGGGACTGGAAGTTGCTGATGTGTGGGAATAATCTGGGATTTTTGGAGGATTGGGATGTGCCAGGGATGTCAGAGGGGCTGGAACAGACTGCAGGGTGGCGAACTGGGAGTTTCAGAGGGCTGGGCTGTGGGACACAGGAGGACGCTGGTGTGTGATGGGTTTGGGGTTCCTTTGGTGGGAGCTGAGCCCTTCCCTGTGGCTCTGAGGGGATTTGGGGGCGCGGGCTGGGAGGGAGAGGCAGAACCAGCCCCGGGTGGGTCCCGGGGGCTGCAGCAGCGTCAAACCCAGCCCTGAACACGTCCCTGCAGTACCAAGGCTGGTCTAAGGCCTTGCAGGGTCCTGGGTTCTGTCAGCCTCACTTTTGGAGAAATCCAGCGAAATTTGCCAATTTCCAGCTTGGCACTGTATTATTGGCAAGTACTCGTGGCCGCAGAGGGAGGCCATTTCCCAGGGAAAGAGAAATCCTTTCTCAGGGTATGGGTATCAGCTCAGAGGTGGCCTTTAGGGCTCGAAGGATTTGCAGGGGCCTCCTTGCTGGCAGCTTTAGTTTTGGAGAAATCCAGCAAAGTTTGCCCATTTCCAGCTTGGCACTGTATTATTGGCAAGGGCAAGTGGCCGCAAATGGAGGCCATTTTCCATGGGAAAAGGAAGTGATTTCCCCAGGGTCTGGGTATCAGATTAAAGGTGGCCTTTAGGGCTCAAAGGACTTGCAGGGTCCTCCTTGGTGGCAGCTTTTGTTCTGGAGAAATCCAGTAAATTTTGCCAATTTTGAGCTTGGCCCCACCCTGTTGGCCAGGGTGAGTGGCCACAAATGGAGCCCATTTTCCATGGGAAAAATAAGTCTTTTCCACAGGATCTAGGTATTAGCTCAGAGGTGGCCTTTAGGGCTCAAAGGACTTGCAGGGTCCTAGATGGTAGCAGCCTTATTTTAGGAGAAATCCAGCAAATTTTGCCAATTTCTAGCTTGGCCCCACCCTGTCCGCCAGGGTGAGTGGCCGCAAATGGAGACCATTTTCTGTGGGACAAGTAAGCCCTTTCCCCAGGGTCTGGGTATCAGATTAAAGGCAGTGTTTGGGGCTCGAAGGACTTGCAGGGTCCTCCTTGGTGGCAGCTTTAGTTTTGGAGAAATCCAGCCAAGTTTGAAAATTTCTCACTTGACACCGCCTTATTGTCCAGAGCAAGTGACCACAAACAGAGGCCATTTTCTGGGGGAAAAAGAAGTAATTTTCCCAGAGTCTGGGTATCAGCTCAGAGGTGGCCTTTAGGGCTCTAAGGACTTGCAGGGTCCTAGTTGCTGGCAGGTTTAGTTTTGGAGAAATCCAGAAAAGTTAACAAATTTCTTGCTTGGCACTGTATTATTGGCAATAATGAGTGGCCGCCGTTGGAGGCCGTTTTCCAGGGAAAGAGAAATCCTTTCTCAGGGTCTGGGCACAGCTCAGGGCTGGCACCTGGGGCTCCCCTGGTGCAGCCCCTGGTACAGAAGCCCCTCCCTCCCTCCTTCCCTCCCCTCTGCAGTTCGACTTCACCTCGTACCAGGGCGTTCTCTTCGTGCTGCTCATGGTGCTGTTCCTGGGGGGGCTGGTCCTGGCTGTCATCCTGCCCTACCAATACGTGAGTGATAACCGCGCCAAACTGGGACAAACTGGGCGTGCTGGGAGGGGGGGCCCAGCTCCCTGACAATGGTGGGAACCCCCATGGAGGGCTGGGAGAGCAGGGTCATTCCCTGGGATGGACCATGGGGTACAAGGATGGAGCTGGCCCAGGGCTGGGGATGTTTCCTGCTGTTCCTGATTTTGGTTGGGAGGGACCTCAAGAAGGGACACAGTGGGAAGTGTGGGGGTGAGATGGGATGGGCTTTAAGTCCCTTCCCACCCAGGATCCCATGATTTCCACAGGACAGGTGCTGGGGCCACAGTTGATGGAGAAGTTCAGGAGCTAGATGGACACAGGGGCTCAGGGAGCGAAGGTCCAAGGCCCCGTGTCCTGCTCTGTGCCACACAAACATTCCCAGGGCACTGCACCAGCTGGAGGTGCTGCAAACCCAGCCTGGGCTTTTGGGGCCTCTCCAAAACTTCCCCCTCCAGCTGGGAGCCAAGTGCCTGGGGAGGGAAATCCTGCACAGCCCATTCTGTGCGGCTCTGACGGCTGTGTCCGTGTGTCCCTGTCCATGTGTCCCTGTCTGTGTGTCCCTATCTGTGTCCGTGTGTCCATGTGCGTGTGTCCATGTCCGTGTGTCCCTGTCCATGTCCGTGTGTCCCTGTCCATGTGTCCCTGTCTGTGTGTCCCTATCTGTGTCCGTGTGTCCATGTCCGTGTGTCCCTGTCCATGTCCGTGTGTCCCTGTCCATGTGTCTCATTGTCCTTGTCTGTGTGTCCCTGTCCATGTGTCTCTGTGTCCTTGTCTGTGTGTCTGTGTCCATGTGTCCATGTCCATGTGTCCATGTCCCTGTGTCCCTATGTCTGTGTATCCCTGTCCCTGTGTCCATGTCCCTGTGTCCATGTCCGTGTGTCCGTGTGTCCGTGTTCTGCAGGTCCCGTGGCTCCACGCGATCTACGCTCTACTTGGGGCTGGGATCTTCACCATGGTGAGTGCCTTGTCCTGGGGCCCAGCAGGGAAAACAGCAGGGAAAGGAGCTGGAACCTGGGGGAAAAACAGTGGGGAAAGGAACTGGGAAAACAGCAGGGAAAGGAGCTGGAACTGGCAGGGAGCTGGGGCAGGGATGGAGCCAGGGCAGGGATTGGAGCCTCGCAGGGAACCAGGGAAAGGAGCTGGAGCCAGGGCAGGAGCTGGAGCCTGGCAGGGAGCTGGGGCTGGGATTGCAGAGCTCAGGGCGGCCCCCGGAGCAGCGATCCCGGCAGAAGGTGCCACAGACGTGTCCGTGCCCACGCCAGTGCCAGTGCCCATGCCCGTGCCAGTGCAGGGCATGGTGTGAGTGCCAAGCTGTGCAGGGTGAGCAGTCCTGGCTGGGTTGCTCTGCAGGGATCAGAGACAGGCCAGAGGTGCCTCTGGAGTGGAGCAGGCAGAGCTGAGCTTGCAGAGCCCCGGGAGCGAGGCGATGCAGGGATGAGGCTGCACGGTGGAGTCGGGGCCGGTCGGGTGAGAGCGCGCCAAGGCTCGAGATGAGTTTGGCTCACAGAGGTGCAGAAAACCAGGGAAGGCTGAGATTGGGGATTAGGAGGCATTAGGAGGGTTTACATAGGCGGAAAAAGCCCTGGAGCTGGAGCTCCTCCAAGGAGAGGCTTGGGCAGCTCCTGCAGGGAAAGGCCTGGGCAGCTCCCAGGGGTCCATCCCCAGCCCCCCCTTCCCGAGCGAGTCCCGGTCCCTGTGCTGGGATCCAGCCACTGCAGGTGCCACCGGTGCCCGGTGCTCCCAGAGCTGGGGCAGTGCATGGAGAGATGCCCAATGCTCCTGGGACGGTGCCCGCAGAGTGCCCGGTGCTCCCGGGGCCGGGGCAGTGCCTGTGGAGGTGCCCGGTGCTCCCGGTGCTCCCGGTGCTGCCCTGGCTCCGAGGCGGTGCCCATTGGGCACGTTGGGAATGGGAGCAGTTGAGCAATTGCCTTGATCACCCATAAAAGTCACTCCGAGGGAGCGCGGGGAGCTCGGCGCTGATTCACGGCTTAAGATCCCTCTGTAAAATACAAGGAGGCTTCAACATCTGATAATTACCCCATAAACATCAGTCAGAGCCTGGGCCTGGCCCTGCCGGGGCAGCTGGGCTGGGATTTGTTCCGGGGGGATAAAGGAGCAGCTCTGGAGGATGGTGCAGCCCTGGAGAGCTCTGGGCCCGTGAGGGGCAGCAGGATGGCAGAAGGAGGAAAGGGAGGGAGGGAGGAGAAAATGGTGGATTTCAGTCACACCTGGGATTTCTGGCGGAGCTGCTCCGTATCCTGTTGGGGCCGGGCCACCCTGTGAGCACCTCGTTCCCTGGCTGGTGTTTCCCACCCGAGGGAAGTGTGGGAATAGTTATGGGCTCTGGGATGAGGAGGAGGAGGGAGGGTGGCTCCAGAGCTGGCCCTGGGATGGAGGAGGCCTGAGGGAAGAGGCCTGGAGTGGGAGCTGCACTCGGGGTTTGATTGTCAGGGGGGAAATGAGGGAAGGGGAAAGTTGCAGCTCATTCAATGCCGTGTTCTGAGCTCCTAAATTGTGGCTACAGCACATAAAAAGGGCTGCACCCCAATCCAGGGGATTTCTCCTGTCATCAGAGCCCTTCTTGCCTCCCTGGGCCAAAGCTCCCTGTCACTGGCCTGGGGTTTCCTCCCTTCCCTTCCAGTTCCTGGCCCTGGACACGCAGATGCTGATGGGGAACCGCCGCTACTCGCTGAGCCCCGAGGAATACATCTTTGGAGCCCTCAACATCTACCTGGACATCATCTACATCTTCTCCTTCTTCCTGCAGTTCTTTGGCTCCAGCCAGGAGTGAGGGCAGCGGGGCAGGATGCTCCCCGTGCTGGCAGATGTGAGGGGTTAGATGGAAAAGCAGAGGTGAAAGGGTTCAAACCCGCCAGCCTGACCCAATCCCTCCCTTTCTGGTCCATCTGAGGGGCCCCAGGCCCCTCCTGCAGCTTTGTACATTTGCTGCCAGGCCTTTGTGACCCAGAGAGCAAAGCAGGGCTTCAGTGTCGTGTCCCTTCTGCTCCCCCCAGTCCCGCCCAGCCCAGTCCAGAGGCTGGGGCAGAGACTGGGACCTTCCCAGCCCCAGGGGCTGCTGGAGGTGCCCTCTGAGTGCTGCCCATCACGGGGTGAGAGCTGTGACCAAACAGAAGAGAGGGCAGCAGAGCAGAGAGTTTGGTCAGATCCTGGCAGGAAAAGCCTTGGGGAATCCTGGCATTGCCCTGTTCCCCACAATCCATTGGAGCTCGGTGGCCTCTGTGCTATTCCTGGTGACTCCTGCTGTTGGAAAGGTGGAGTGTGGGATCACGTAGCTGGATTTCAGTGCTCCAGGCACAGGGAACCTGTTTGTTCAGGACGTGCAGCTCTCTGAGGTCATCCCTGGTGCCACTGCAGGGAAAATTCCCCTGGATCCCTTGCATCTGGCTGAGTGCCCTTCCCTTCCCTTCCCTTCCCTTCCCTTCCCTTCCCTTCCCTTCCCTTCCCGGATCCATGGCTCTCCCCCAGGGGACTGTGCTGGTTCTTTTTGAACTGTGGCTCCTCACGGGGGGAATTTGGGATCCCAGGGAAGGAACGTTTCAGGAGATGGCAGAGACGAGCTGGAGGAGGCTGAGTTTCCATGCTGGGAAATGCCATCCCCTGTGGGATCCTGTGACCCACCCTGAGGCTGTGACACCCTCACAGAACTGTCCTGGTTGCTCCAAATTTGGGTTCCTAAGGGATTCTTTGCAGGGGCTGAGGCCATTGGAGCAGCAATGTCCCTCTCCCTGGCTGTTCTCCATTTCTCCTCTCCCAAAGGGGAATGTCAGCGCGGGCTCTGGATGTGCTCAGGTAAATTTCCACCGTCCCCGCTCACATTCCCTGTCCGGGGCTCAGCTGGCTGATCTGGGGCTGTAAAGCTCCCCAGGGAGATAAGGGCCCTTTTGCTCTCATTCCAAGAGTGATCCGTGCTGCAGATAGGAGCTGGTATCTCCCATCTCGCTGGGAATGCCGCGAGTGCTGCGTCAGGAGCTGCCTCCAGCGATTCCTGCTGCACAGGGGCTCTGCCAGAGCGCTGGAACGTTCCTGCTCCTTCTGCCCTGGCTTTTACCCCACACATGTGCTGCCCTCCTGCCCCACGTGCCCAGGGAAAGTTACTGGGCAGGGAAGGGAAACGCTCTGGCCCCTCTGTGGCTGCAGTGATGAGCACTGCAGTGATGCCTTCCCCTTGTCTTCCTTCCTTCTAAAACAACCCCCCCAAAAAAACCCCAACCAGAACAAAAAACCCCAGTCAGACACAAAAAAACCTAACCGGATCAAAAAGTATCAACCAGATCAAAAAACCCCCAACCAGACCAAAAAAGCCCAGTCAGACCAAAAAATTCTCATCCAGATCAAAAAGCCCCAGTCAGACACAAAAAACCCCCAAACAGACAAAAAAACCCCCAGTCAGACCAAAAAAACTCCAACCAGACCAAAAAATCTCAACCAGATCAAAGAAACCCCAACCAGACCAAAAAACCCAGTCAGACACAAAAAACCCCAACAGACCAAAAGCCCCACAACCAAACCAGAAAATCTGTGACTGGGCAAAAAAATCCCCAACCAGACTAAAAAATTCTCATCCAGATCAAAAAAAAACCCCAATCAGACCAAAAATCCCCAGTCAGACACAAAAAACCCCAACCAGACAAAAACCCCACAATCAGACAAAAAAGACCCCAGTCAGACACAACCCCCCCACACCAGATCAAAAAACCTCAACCAGACAAAAAATATCTCATCCAGATCAAAAAAATCTCATCCAGATCAAAAAACCCCAACCAGACAAAAAAGACCCCAGTCAGACACAAACAGCCCCAGATCAAAATCTCAACCAGATCAAAAAAAACCCAACCAGCCCAAAAAATCCCTGACTGGGCAAAAAAAACCCCCAACCAGACCAAAAAATTCTCATCCAGATCGAAAAAAAACCAGTCAGACACAAAAAAACCCCCAACCAGACAAAAAAATCTCAATCAGATCAAAAAAAACCCCAACCAGACAAGAAAACCCCAGCCAGACACATAAAACCCCAACCACACAAAAAAATCTCATCCCAAAAATAAAAAAAACTCCAACCACATCAAAAAACCCAGTCAGACACAAAAACCCCCAACCAGACCAAAAAATCTCATCCAGATAAAAAAAAAAACCAACTAAAAAAACCCAACCAGACAAATAATACCCAGTCAGACTCAAAAAATCCCAGATCAAAATCTCAACCAGACCAAAAAACCCCAGTCAGACCAAAAAACCCCAACCAGACCAGAAAATCTCTGAGTGGACAAAAAACCCCAACCAGACAAAAAAAAAAAAAAAAAAAAAAACCCAAACAAAAAAACCCCAAACAAACAAACAACAACAAAAAAAAAAAAACGACAAAAAAACCCCAACCAGACCAAAACCCCCAAGCAAAACTGAATTCTTTTTGGGATGAAGGACAGCACGAAGTGATGGCAGCAGGGAGTTCGTGCCCTGCTGGTTCCTGCTGAGGAGACCCAAACCCTTGGATTGCTGAGCAGGCAGGGCTGGGAATGGCACAGGAGGAACCCTAAAAATGGATGGAATTGGAGTTCCAGGAGGGAATTTCCCAGCCCTCAGCAGCCTCTCCTTGCTCACAGTGATTTCCTGTAGGGATTTGTGCTTTCCAGGCTTGGAGGGAGGAGTGTGGAGCTCCATGATGAGCTCTGGCTCTGAAATAGTCCCAAAACTCCTCCAAAATGCCCTGCTGGGAGATGGGGAGGAACACAGGGACCTGCAGCCCCCTCTGGAATTGTTCTTGTTCCTTCTGCTGTGGAGAAACTTTGCTGCTGCTGCTGCATCCTGGCTTTGCTGCTGATATATCCTGACCTTTCTGCAGATATATCCTGGATTTCTGCTGATATATCCTGGCTTTGCTGCTGATATATCCTGGCTTTCTGCTGATATATCCTGGCTTTGCTGCTGATATATCCTGGCTTTTCTGCTCCTATTGGGAACACCTGGCATGACCCCACTCCAGGCACCTGGCTGGGGGGGATTTCCACCCTCCTGCGTCCCTTGCACAATTCCTGGTCCCTTTTCCACGCTGATCCCACCCCAGGCAGCCCTGGTGGATGCTGAGCTCTGTCCTGCTCGTGGAGCTGGAGCTCCTCAGGAGGGTCAGGGATGCAGGATTTGGGGTGGGATGTGGAGGCTGCTCCCCCTCCTCCTGTGTCCTCCACCCCAAGTCCTCATCCAGCTCCAAATCCCAGTCCTTTGGAGAGGTCGTTCCTGTGATTTCACTGTAAATAGGATTTTGTATCTTCTCTGACTATTGCTAATAAATGGTTGCAAAACTCTTCCCGTGCCTGTTGCTGCTCTGGTTGTGCAGGTGCTGCTTCACCACCTTCAGATGTGAACAAGGCCCTGGCATGGCCCAGAGGTTTAACGGAGCCCGAGTCACCTCTTCCCTGGTTATGAGTAAGGAGAACATCCCACACACAGCAATAAAAGCACAAGGATCTGGAACAGGTGGCATGGGTGAGGAACTGAGGGAAAAAATGCTCCTGGAATGAGGGATTTGCTCCCTTTCCCACAGGATTCAAAGTTCAGTGAGTGGGAGAAGGCTCCAGTTCCAAGGGAATTTTCTGCCATGCTGGAGCTTTCCCAAGGGTAAATGGAGGAAAAAAAAAATTCCTCCAGGGACAATTCACCACCTCAGAGCAATAAAAGCACAAGGATTTGGAACAGGTATCATGGGTGAGGAACAGCTGGGAACTGAGGGGAAAAAAGGCTCCTGGAATGAGGGATTTGCTCCCTTTCCCTCAGGATTCAAAATTCAGTGAGTGGGAGAAGGCTCCAGCTCCAAGGGAATTTTCTGCCAGCTGGAGCTTTCCCAAGGGTAAATGGAAGAAAAAATTCCTCCAGGGACAATTCACCACCCAAAATGAGAGGTAAACTCCCATCTGGGAGACCTAAGCTGCAAACTGCACTGGGAGAGACAAACTCCATCTCACTCCCTCAGCTCTGAAGGGATGGTTGTCCAGGACAGAAATCCCAGTGCAGCAGGGATTGGATCCTTCCCAAAAGCCGTCTGTGCTTTTGGGAAGGTGTCAAACCCAAAATGTGTGGAATTTGGTTCCTGGGAAGTGATGCTGAACAGCCAGGAGGGATTTTCCTGCATTTTCTGTAGAATTATTCTGAAATATTCCCACACAGATAATGAGGTGTCCAAATTCTGGATTGAATTATTCTGGAACATTCCCACACAGATAATGAGGTGTCCAAGAGCAGGTGGATGAGGCATCATCAGGGTTCCCTGGAATTACCACAGACGTGATGAAAGGCTGATGATTCCATCAAATTTCAGCTCTGGGCTTTTGGATGCTCAGGCAAAAATTGGGATTAATTGGGCTGGAGCCATGAAAGGAAGGATGGAGGGATGCAGGACAAGGAGGAAGTTTGGTCAGGGTGTGGGAGATGCTGGAGGGAGGAAGGGATGGAGCTGCTTCCCATGCCTGTTGAAAACAGGAATTTGGGGGCCCTAAATCCAGCCAGAGAGAGTCAGAGGAGACTTCAGACCCCTAAATTCCATTGCTTGGAGAAGGAGGAAAATTGTATTTATTTTTGCACCTATTTCTGTCTTTCTTCTGTGGCCAGGGGTCCCACACAGGGAGGATGAGGAGCTGCTGGATCAGCCCAGAGGAGGCCCCAGAGCTGCTCCAGGGCTGGAGCCCCTCTGGAGCCAGGCTGGGAGAGCTGAGGGTGCTCACCTGGGGAGGAGAAGGGAAAGGAGACCCTGGAGCCCCTTCCAGGCCTAAGGGGGCTCCAGGAGAGCTGGAGAGGGGCTGGGGACATGGGATGGTGTCACAGACACATTTTCTGAAAAACCCTTTCACTAGGATCTTTTCTTCTGAGAAGCTGGGAGGCTTCAGCTTCTCCATGTTTTGCTGCTTTGGAATGTGATGTGGAGAATTGTTTACCCAGCATGTGAATGGTTTTTACTTGATGACCAATGACAGCCAGCTATGCGAGGCTGTGAGCAGTCCAAGCAGGGAGGCTGGGCTTGCACTTAGAACTTCTGTTAATTTAATAAAACCTTGTAAAGCCATGGCCCCACTATCCATGCCAAAAGCCAAGTATATGGTGTCATTTCAATTTCCAACGAAATTATAATCTGTATTTTTTTGTTTGTTCTTGAGCAGTCACAAGAATTTATTATTCCTTTCTTTGCTAGCCTTCTGATGAAATCCTTTCTCTTTCTTTAGTGTAGTCTTAGTATAGCATTTTTAATATAATATATATAATGAAATAATAAATCAGCCTTCTGAAGCATGGAGTTAAGACTCTCATCTCTTCCCTTGTCGAGGTTGCCTGCAAATTCCACAGGATGGAGGGACAGGACACAGGGAAGGGCTTCCAGTGCCAGAGGGCAGGGATGGATGGGAGATTGGGAATTGGGAATTGTTCCTTGGGAGGGTGGGGAGGGCTGGGATGGATTTCCCAGAGCAGCTGTGGCTGCCCCTGGATCCCTGGCAGTGCCCAAGGCCAGGCTGGACAGGGCTTGGAGCAACCTGGGACAGTGGGAGGTGACCGTGCCGTGGCAGGGGTGGGATGGGATGGGATGGGATGGATGGGATGGATGGGTGAGATGGGATGGGATTTATGGGATGGATGAGATGGATTGGGATGGGATGGGATGGGATGGGATGGGATGGGATGGGATGGGATGGGATGGATGGATGGGATAGGATGGGATGGGATGGGATTTATGGGATGGATGGGATGGATGAGATGGCTTGGGATGGGATGGGATGGCTTGGGATGGCTTGGGATGGGATGGGATGGGATGGGATGGGATGGGATGGGATGGGATGGGATAGGGTGGGATTTATGGGATGGATGGGATGGATGAGATGGGTTGGGATGGGATGGGATTTACAGGATGGATTTTAAGGTCCGTTCCCACCCAAACCATTCCCATGAAAACACAGAAGTGCCGATGCAGGGAGCTGGAGAGTTTCACCTGCATTTGTGAGCTCCAGGCGCCCTCTGCTCCTCACGCTGTGCTTGAAACCAGCAGCAAGTGAAACCCAGCCCGCTGCGCCAGCTTAACCGTGAAAAACGCCAATCGCTTGTTTTTAAAACGTTAAAAGTTTAATAGTAATAAAATGGTTATAAAAATAGTAATATAATTAGAGTAATAATAATTTGAACAATTGAGATTTAGGACAATATGAGACAATAGAAACAAAGAGTTACAGACAGTCCGGGTACCTTTTCTGGGCAAAATAAGCCCGAAAAAGGACCCACGTTAGCACAGGATTAACCCTTAAAAGCAACAGCCTGTTCCATATTCATACACCTCATCCATGATGCATAAATTCCATTCAAACACAGGATTCTGTCTGGGCAGTGCCAGCTTCTTCCTCTGAATACTGATGGCATCTTCGAGCCTGAGCAAGGCAGGAAGAAGTTAATTTCTTCTGATAATGGAGCAATAAATTCTCTTTCTCTGAAAGATTTAGGTGTCCTGTGGCTGCTGTCTCAGTGCGAGTACCTCATGCCTCTCTCAAAAAAAGTATCTTACATAGCACAGCTTCTATTTTAACATTATGTTATAACCTAAAACTATGTTTAACACACTACTTAAGAGAATTAATACAGCACACTTTTCTAACACAACACATATTCAATTTAATATTTGCAAAAAGCCAATCGTAAAATATGCATTTTTCACATTAACCCTAAACCTGCACCAGGGCCCTTAACCTGGACCTCCCCTCCTCTTAAACCCCCCTTTAACTGGGAACTTTCATTTTCTTCTGTTTTAAAACTTCTCTCAGCTGCAGCCTGTGGGGTCCTGGCCACCCCCAGCTCAATCATGTGTTTAATTGTGATTTAAATAACTTGAATTTGTTATTGATGTGTACAAGGTATATTATTATATTACTATATTATTATATTATTGTTTTCTATTTTAAAATTCTATTTCTTGTTTTTATTTATAATAATCTTTATTTCTTTTAAAATTTAGTTATTATTTAATATTTTCATCTTATTATTTTCTTATTTTTATTTTATTTGTTTATTATTAAGTTTTATTTATTTTTATTTTTCATTTATTATTTTTATTTATTATTTTTTATTTATCATTATTTAATTTATTATTATATTACTATATTATTATTTTATTACTGTATTGTTATATTACTCCATCACTATATTACTATATTATATGGTATATTATATTATATTATATTATATTATATTATATTATATCAATTATTATATATAGTATATCTATACAGTATTTATTTTATAACATCAGTTTATATTATTCAATTATGCTTTCAATAATGCTGCTATAAGTAGCATTTACAGGCTATTTATTTGAAAAAAATTCATATGTTTTATCTGATAAAATATTATTTTTATATTAATTATTTAACATGTACGTGTCATTTAAACCCCAAACTCCGCCAAGGCCTGATACCATCACCATGGCAATGCAGGGTGAGGTTCACAGGGGACACAGGGTGGCTGTCGCTGTCCCCCTGCAGCCTGGCAGGGCCAGACAAGGCTGTGAAAAACAGAAGTCACTGCTTAGAGTTTATAAAAGTTTAAAAATAAAATAAAATAAAATAAAATAAAACAAAATAATTAAAATAACCTTAAAATTTAAGAAAAATAATAAAAAGAAAAATAATAAAATAATAGTGAAAATAAAATAAAATAAAATAAAAAAATTAAAATTAATAAAATAATTAAATAATAAAAATATAAAACTATAAAAATATAAAGATATAAAAATATAATATAATATAATATAAATTTAAAAATTAATAAAAATAAAAAATAAATTAAAAAAAAATAAAATAAAATAAGTAAATAGCAACAACAATTAGAAAGGACAAAATTTCCAGTGCTGGGGTGCTCCAGGCCAACAGCCAAAGAACACCCCGGTGTACACAGACAGTGTTATCTTTATACGGTCACATTGCTGAGGTAAATGCATATTCATGTGTTTCATGCATTATTCAAACATTCTTTTGAACTTTCTGGTGTTTTGGGAACTCCTTTGTTTGACTTCTTCACACTCTGGTTTTTCTGCATGACATCCTGGGTGCCAGGTCGATATATTTTATTTCTTTTATGTCTCCATCCTGCTGTTTCACATCCTCTGATAAAGATTAAGTATTTTCTCCTTAATTTTAGCATGTTATTCTCGAATTGTCCTCCAGTGCTCTAGTTCGTGTCATGGTTATCTTATCACTTGGACAGGTTGGTCAGTGGATGATCTTACACTGGTTTAGTTACACAAAAGCCTTTTTCACATTGTGAAAAACGCCAATCACCTGGTTTTAAAATTTTAAAATAGTAATAAATTTTCATAGTAAAATAGTAACAAATTTTAATAGTAGTACAATGGTTATAAAAAATAGTAATACAATTAGAGTAATAATAATTTGGACTATTTGAATTAGGAAAATATGAGACAATAAAAACAAAGAGTTATGGATGTCTGGGTACCTTTTCTGGACAAAATAAATCCGAAAAAGGACCCACGTTAACAGAGGATTAACCCTTAAAAGCAACAGCCTGTTGCATATTCATACACCTCTTGCATGATGCATAAATTCCATCCAAACACAGGATTCGGTCTGGGCAGTGTCAGCTGCTTCCTCTGGATCCTGACAGCGCCTTCAGGGCTGAGCGAGGCGGGAAGAAGTTCATTTCTCCTGATAATGGAGCAATAAATTCTCTTTCTCTGAAAGATTCAGGTGTCCTGTGGCTGCTATCTCAGTGCGAGTCCTTTCTTGAAAAAAAATATCTTACATAGCACAGTTTCTATTTTAACATTTTGTTATAACCTAAAACAATATTTAACACACTACTTAACAGAATTAATACAGCATTACTTTCTAACACAACACATATAATATTCATTTGAATGTTTGCATAAAGCCAATTATAAAATATGCATTTTTCACAACATCTTATGTTTTGCTAGGGCCTGTAACACAGCACATTCATCACACTGTTATTTCCATAAGTGATATATAAATGTTATATATCTATTATAGATATTATTAATTACACTGCTATTTCTATGAGCAATACAGAGCACAATTAAGCAGATAGATTATATTATACTAACTGAAAGGAGTTAAAATTGATTCTATTTCTAAATAGTTACAATCACTAACAACATGCATAGGCTAATATGTAAATGTGAAAGCCAATATTATCTGGTCGTTTTTCACAGGGTTGTGAAAAATGAGTATTTTATGATTGGCTTTTTGCAAGTATTAAATTGAATATTATATGTGTTGTGTTAGAAAGTGATGCTGTATTAATTCTCTTAAGTAGCGTGTTAAATAGAGTTTTAGGTTATAACAAAATGTTAAGATAGAAACTGTGCTATGTAAGATACTTTTTTTCTAAAGAGAGGACTCGCAGCAAGATAGCAACCACAGCACACTAAAATCTTTCAGAGAAAGAGAATTTATTGCTCCATTATCAGGAGAAATGAACTTCTTCCCGCCTTGCTCAGACTCGAAGGTGCTGTCAGGACTCAGAGGAAGAAGCTGACACTGCCCAGACAGAATCCTGTGTTTGGATGGAATTTATGCATCATGCAAGAGGTGTATGAATATGCAACAGGCTGTTGCTTTAAGGGTTAATCCTCTGTTAACGTGGGTCCTTTTTCGGGCTTATTTTGCCCAGAAAAGGTACCCAGACTGTCCTTAGCTCTTTGTTTTTATTGTCTCGTATTGTCCTAATCTCAATTGTCCAAACTATTACTACTCTAATTATATTGCTATTTTAATAACCATTTTATTCCTATTAAACTTTAAAAATTTTAAAAACAAGCGATTGGCGTTTTTCACAGGGTTCTTTACACAAAATGTCTAAAGTCTGTTCTTTTTCCCCCCAAGGGTCTGTGGCTGCTCTGGTGGCCCTGACCCCTGTCTCTGTTCTTGTCCCTGTCCCCTGCCCCTATCCCTGTCCCTATCCCTGTCCGCCCCTGTCCCCTGTCCCTGTCCCCATCCCCATCCCCATCCTCTGTCCCTGTCCTTATCCCTGTCCCTTGTCCCTGTCCCCTGTCCCTGGTCCCTGTCCCCTGTTCCTATCCCTGTCCCTGTCCCTGTCCCTTGTCCCTTTCCATGTCTCGGAACGTTTCTGCCCCGGAACGTTTCTCTCCGGTTGCGGTTCCCGCCGGGCGCGGGGAGCGGTGCCAAGATGGCGGCGCCCATCAGCCGGGGCGGCCCCGAGCCCGGCGCGGCTCCGTACGGGAACTTCCCGAACTATTCCCGGTTCCACCCGCCCGAGGGCCGCATCAGCCTCCTGCCCCAAGGGCTCCTGCGCAGCCTCTTCCCCGCGGCCACCCGCCCGCTGCTCGGGCTCGATGTGGGCTGCAACTCCGGGGTGAGGGCGCCACACGCAGCCGGGTTTGGGGCACATCGCGGGGAGCGGGGTGGGGGCAGCAGCCCAGTTTGGGGTGTTGGGGACACTGGGACGGACTGGGAAATCATGGCGTGGGGTCCTGGGCTGGTACAGACTGGTGTGGGGTGCTGGGAGGCACTGGTAGGGGCACTGGGGCAGACTGGCAGTTCTCTGGTACTGGAGGCACTGGGATGGCACTGCTGGGGGGCACGAGTTGGCACTGGGACACACTGGGAGGCATTAGAGGCACTGGGACACACTGGGGGGCACTGGGGGCACTGGGACACACTGGGGAGGCACGAGTTGGCACTGGGACAGACGGGGGGTTGTACTGGGGGCACTGGGATGCACTGGGGAGGCACTGCTGGGGGACACAAATTGGCACTGGGACAGGCTGGGGGGCACTGGGGGACAACCCAGTTGATGTGCCAACCCTGAACCTGCACCAGGGTCCTTACCCTGAACCTGCTCTAAACCCCCCTTTCACTGGGAACTTTCATTTTCTTCTGCGTTAAAACCTCTCTGGGCTGCAGCCTGAGGGGTCCTGGGCACCTCCAGGGTAACCATGGGAAAGGCTGGGATGAGGCACTGGTCTGGGGTGGGGCAGACTGGGAACACTGGTGGGGAACGAGGGAGGGCAATGGGACAAACTGGGAATGCAGGGAGAGGCAGGGGGAGATGGGAACGGTGGGGAGGCACTGGTGGGGAGTACTGGGAGCACTGGGAAGGATGGGGAGCACTGGGAGGGATGGGGAGCACTGGTGGGGAATGCTGGGAGCACTGGGAGGGATGGGGAGTACTGGTGGGGAGTGCTGGGAGCACTGGGAGGGATGGGGAGCACTGGTGAGGAGTACTGGGAGGACTGGGAGCACTGGGACACCTCCATGGGATGCTGGGAGGAGTGGGGCAGACTGGGGAGAAACCTCGTCCTGGGTTTGTAGTTCCCTCTGGGAATGGGGGCTCCTCCCCTGCCCAGCCCTTTCCATGAGGAATTTCCCCTAAAATCGAGCCCAAACCTCCCCCGGGCTCTGCCTCCTCTCATTCTCTCCTGGGAGCAGCGGTGACCCCTCCTGCTCCACCTCCTGTCCAGGCTGGAGGGTGAGGAGGTCCCACACGAGACCCCAGCTCCCCTCAGGGATCTCCAACTCTGGTGCTCCTGCCCTTTCCCAGCTCCATTCCCAGCTCCACACACATTCCAGGCCTGCCCTGGATCCAGGTGTGGCCTCACCTGGCCCAGCCAAGGTGAATTATTGATCCCACCCTGCTGGGACAGCCCTGCTGCTCCTGGGGGTTGGAACTCCCTGAGGCATTGCCAAGGGACAATTCCAGATCCCATTCAGGGTGAGCAGGTGGAGCAGGTCAGTGAGAGGCACCTGCCACCAGCAGAGGACATTCCCAGTCCTGTGCCTGCAGCTCCAGGAGCTCCATGGGATCTCCTTTAATTAAGGATTAATTAATTTTCCATCAGTGTACACTATGCAAAGAGATTCCAGGCTGGGGACCTGGACATTCCAGGGGCTTGGAGCCTCCTGCTCTTGTGGAAGATGTCCCATGGCAGGGCTGGAGGGGATGAGCTGGGTTCCTCCAGCCCAGAGCATTCCAGGATTCCCTGGTTTCTGGAGCAGGCCTGTCTCCTGTAATAATAACTGTGATAAGTTACACAGACTCCATGCACTCACAGAAGGTTAAAGATCCATTTCTTTATATATTCATTTCTTTATATATACATTTATTTATATATACATTTATTTATACATTCATTTATTTATATATTCATTTCTTTACCAAGAAACCCATTGCTTCTTTATACCCTACTTCACTACAGGTGGACCTAACTGATCCTCTAATTAAAACACCATCACCATTGGTTAATTAAGAAGCCACCCTTTGGTAAACAAATCTCCACCACAAATTCCACATATTTACAACAGATAAGAATTGTTTCTCATTCTGTTCTCTCAACTTCTCAGACTTTTGTGCCTCTCTCTGTGGCCAGAGCTGATGCCCCATGGGGGATCCACTCTTGATGCTCAGGGCTCCCAGGACAGATCTTGGTCCGATTTTCCTTTGGACACCCACGAGAGGCAGCTCTGGGGAGCTCCCTGAATCCCTGTTTTCCTCCTGCAGGAGCTCAGCGTGGCTCTGTACCAGCACCTGCTGGGGCTCCAGGACAGCAGTTCCAGCCCGGAGCCACCAGGAGCCGACAAGGAGCTGAAGCTGCTGTGCTGTGACATCGACCCCGAGCTGATCCGGAGGGCCCAGCAGAGCAGCCCCTTCCCTGCCTCCATCTCCTTTGCCAGCCTGGACATCATGGACCCGGGGGCCAGGGAGCCCTTCCTGAGCTCCTTCCTGCAGCGCTTCGGCCGCTCCTCCTTCGACATCGGCTTCTGCATGTCCGTGACCATGTGGATCCACCTGAACCACGGCGACCGGGGCCTGCTGGACTTCCTGGCCCTGCTGGCCTCGCTCTGCACCTTCCTGCTGGTGGAGCCCCAGCCCTGGAGGTGCTACCGGGCGGCCGCGCGCCGGCTGCGCAGGCTGGGCCGCGACGACTTCGAGCATTTCAGATCCCTGCAGATCAACGGGGACATGGCCGAGAGCATCACCCGCATCCTGACCCAGGAGTGCGCCATGGAGCTCGTCTGCTCCTTCGGCAGCACCTCCTGGGACAGGAGCCTGCTGCTCTTCAGGTCCACCACTGCCCGTGCCCAGGGCTCTGACTGAGGGACTGTGGGGCAGAGCTGGGAATTCCCAAATCCCTGCTGGGACTGCACCTTGGCTTCCTGTGGGAACCCGGGCCAAGGAATGTCTGGGAAGGATTTTTTGGGACAGTTAATTAAGAAAGCACCCTTTGATAAACAGATCTCCACAACACATTCCACATGGAGCAGCCTGGGAGAGTGGAAGGTGTCCCTGGGGATGGGATGGATTTTAAGGTCCCTTCCCATCCAAACCATTCCACATGTTCACAACAGCAGGTGCAGCGAGTGGAGATAAGAGTTGTTTCTCATTCCTATCTCCTCACAGCCTCTCCCAGAGCCATGCCTGGCAAGGTTGTGCCTCTCTCTGTGGCCACAGAGCTGCTGCCACAGGGGGGATCCACTCCAGGTGCTCAGGGAACACCAATTTTGTGGGGTGGGAGGTTGTTCAAGGAAGTGTTCCTGGAATCCAAGTTCCTACTTGTGCTTTCCAGAATATTCCCTGGAATTCCAGTCCCTCAGAGGCCTGCCCTGGATCCAGGTGTGGCCTCACCTGGCCCAGCCAAGGTGAATTATTGATCCCACCTGAAACCCACCCTGCCAGACAGTGCTGCTGTTCCTGGAATACCAGGGAACATGGCCAAGGAAATGTAAAATGTCCTGACTGGAGCAGCCTCACAAGGATCCTCCAGTCCAGCTCCTGGCCCTGCAGAACACATCCCAAAAAAAATCCCAAAATCCCAATGCCCAAGTTGTCCAGACATTGCCAGACCTCCAGAATCATGGAATATCCAGAGCTGAAGGGGACCTGTGAGGGTAACAAAGTCATGAAACATCCAGAGTTGGAAGGGACCCACCTGGATCATCAACTCAAACTCCTGGCCCCGCACAGGACATCCCAAAATCTCACCCAGTGCCTGAGAGTGTTGTCCAAGCACTCCCTGACCTCCAGAATTATGGAATAATCAGAGTTGAAAGGGACCCACAAGGATCACAGAGTCATGGAGTACCCTGAGTTGGAAGGGACCAACCCAAAAATCCCCCTGATCCCAAAATCCCAGCACCCTGAGCTCTGGTTTCCTGGGGCTGTCACCATCCCCTGGGGGAGCTGTTTCCCTCTGGATGAGGAACCTTTTCCCAAAATGCACCCAAAGCTCCCCCAGGGCTGGGCTGAGGCTCCTGCAGGACAATCCCCAATCCCCTCCCTGGCCCCAGCAGCCCTGGCTGAACTCTCCAGGACAGGGGTTCATCCCTAACAGTGAGTGCTCCTGGGAATGATATCCTGGAATAAAAATCACTGAATTTTGTCCCAAATTCTGTGTTGGGAATGATATCCTGGAATAAAAATCACTGAAATTTATCCCAAATTCTGTGTTGGCGTTTTTAATCCCGTTTTTATTCCCATCCCTTTCAGCACCTGAGGGGTGCCAGGGACCTGAGCTGGTAATTCTGTTGTTATTCCACTTTTCCTTGCTGCAGTGGGAGCGAGGGAAGGCCAGGGCTGTCCTAAGCCTTGTTCCAGGTGAGCTCCATTCCCGAGGGAAGGAGGTGGCACCTCCAGGAGGTGGTGCTCGAGTGTCGCTGCTGCTGCCCAGGTGAGCAGGGGAACACCTGGGTGGATTTGGCCTTGTCCTTACTGGGAATTCCTTGGTTCCTCTGTGGGGAGAGGGAAGGGAAGGGAAGGGAAGGGAAGGGAAGGGAAGGGAAGGGAAGGGAAATGGAAGGGAAATGGAAGGGAAAAGGAAAGGGAAAAGGAAAGGGAAAAGGAAGCCTTGAAGCCCCTGCTGGTGCCTAAAGGGGCCCCAGGAGAGCTGGAGATGAATTGGGGACAAGGGATGGAGGAATAAGACACTGGGAATGGCTTCTCACTGCCAGAGGGCAGGGATGGATGGGAGATTGGGAAGGAATTCCTCTCTGTGAGGGTGAGGAGGCTCTGGGATGGGTTTCCCAGAGCAGCTGGGGCTGCCCCTGGATCCCTGGCAGTGCCCAAGACCAGGCTGGACAGGGCTTGGAGTGGCTTGGGACAGTGGGAGGTGTCCCTGGGATGGGATGGGATTTATGGGATGGGATTGATGGGATGGGATGGGATGGGATTTATGGGATGGATTTTAAGGTCCCTTCCCACCCAAACCATTCCATGATCCTGGGTGTTTTGGGATGCTGAGCAGAGTTGCAGGAAAACTTTGAGGCCCTTCCCATAAATGCAACTTCCCCAGGGATCCTGCAGCTCCTCCAGTGCGTGAATCCCTTTGGGAACTGAGCAGCTCCTGAACTGAGCTCATTCCAGGAGCTGTGGGGAAGCTCTGCTGACTCCAGGCTGTCACTCATGCCCTGTTTTCCTCCCTTTGCTCCTGCTCAGCTGCTCTTTCCCAGCTGGGGGCACTGGAGGATCGTGCATCCCACACCCTTCCCCCCTGGAATGTTTCCCTTCCCTTGTGTCAATATTTGGTGCTGTTTTTCTTTCACCTTTGAAACGTTTCTGAGCTAAGCCCAGCTCTGTCCCTGCTCTTAAAGGGGGAAGAATTTCTGCCTTTCTTTTTCCTTTGGGGATTTTCGTGCTTCCCTGTGAAAAATTCTAGGAAGAGTTGCTCGAAATGTGCCTCCCAACTTGTCCCTACACCTGGCTGGAAGGACCTTCTCCTTCAGAGAGACCCTGGTTCATGTTCCTTATTTCCTTATTTCCTGGGAATCCCCCCAGGATGTGCCCGGGGAATCCTCCTGGGCTGCTCTTTGAGGGAGCAGTGTGGGTTGGAGTGGATAATTCCTATTCCATTTTTATGGAGTTGCTAATTCCTATTTTATTTTTATGGAGTTTGCATTTCCTCTTTTTCCAGCTTTTCCATGCTGTCCATGCCTGGTGTGTCTGTAACTGCAGAGTGGTTCCTTATCTCTCATTCCTGGACTTTGGAATTGCTGATAAGGCTCAGGAGTGGCCCAGCTCCAGAATTTGCTCTGCTTGGCTTTGGCACAGCCAAATCCTTTGGGTTTTCCACAAATACAGCTCAGAATGGTCAAAACAAGAATGATCAAAACGAGTCCCTGTGCTCAGCCTAGAGAAAAGGAGCCTTAGGGGGGACCCTCTCCTTCTCCCCAGAGCCCTGGTGGAGCCAGGGGGAATTTGGGATCTGCTACCAAGAAACAAGGGAAAAACAGCCTCAGGTTGCACCAGGGGATATTTGGGTTGGATATTGAGAAAATTCCTTCCTGGAAAGGGTTGTAAAGCACTGGAAGGGGCTGCCCAGGGCAGTGGGGAGTCCCCATCCCTGGGAATGCCCAAGAAAAGTGTGGATGTGGCACCTGGGGACATGGTCAGGGATGACCAAGGTGGTGCTGTGTTGATGGTTGGACTCAATAATCTCTGAGGGCTTTTCCAACTGAGCAATTCCATGGATCTGTGATCCCAGGATACTGCAGAGCTCAGCATGGAGTCAGTCCTTCAGCAAAGAGGAGGAAAGATCACTTTCATTTTCCTTTCAGCTCCTGCTGTCCAGGGAGGTGTTGGGGCTGGAGAGGTGGGAACAGCTCTGGGATGCAGCCATGGCAGAGCCTGGAGGAGATCCCAGGGATCCCAGCTGCACCAAGGACCTGGAGATTTCTATGTTTAACACTCTGCATTTCCCATATCACTAAAATGTGTTCCCAGTTTTCCTGAGGGTGGGACAGAGAGAAATTCCACTTGGGAGTTTAACCCTCATCTGCCCCTTGGACAGCAGCAAAGCTCTGTGCTGGTTCCTCATGGAGGAGTGGTCATGGGGAGATGGAGGTCCTGGACTTGGGGAAGGCTTTGGCTGGGAAGGGACTCCTGATATTGCCACCCCACCCCTGCCATGGGACACCTCCCCCTGTCCCAGGCTGCTCCCAGCCTGGCCTGGGCACTTCAGGGGTCCAGGGGCAGCCCCAGCTGCTCTGGGGAACCTGACTCGGTTCCCTTGGGCCTCCAGGACACCTGGAGCAGGGCAGGAGAGGGATGTCCCTGGTCCCAGGATGGGCCTGCCAGGGCTGGCTGCTGCTGCTGAGGAGCAGGAGCTTCCCTGGGAGTGCAGAGCTGCCCTGGAGCATCTGCCTGTGCTTGGGAATTGCTTCTGAGCTCCGAGCTCTGGGATTGTTCCTGAGCTCTGAGCTTTGGGATTCTTGCTGAGCTCTGAGCTTTGGGATTGTTCCCAAGCTCTGAGCTTTGGGATGGTTCCTGAGCTTTGGGATTGTTTCTGAGCTTTGAGATTGTTCCTGAGCTTTGGGATTGTTCCCTAGCTCTGAGCTTTGGGATTTTTCCCAAGCTTTGAGATTGTCCCCGAGCTTTGGGATTGTACCTGAGCTCTGGTATTGTACCTGAGCTCTGGGATTGTTCCTGACCTTTGGGATTGTTCCCAAGCTCTGAGCTTTGGGATTGTTTCAGAGCTCTGGGATTGTTCCTGAGCTCTGAGCTTTGGGATGGTTCCCAACCTCCAGGCCAGTTTGCCTCTGTTTTTCCATCCCCAGAATGGGTTTGATTCCCTGATAGGGAATCCTGGCTGTGTGATTGCACAGCACTTTTGAGATGGAGAACCTGAGGAGCTGATCTGGAGCCTGGGCTCAGAGCTGTGCCCTGTTCCCAATAATCTCTGCAGGGATTAATTAGTGCTCTGACAAGTGCTGGGGCTCATTAAGGCTCCCCCTCCCCTTCCTTGCATGGAGGAATCGAGGCAGGGGAGCTGAAGCATCAAAATTCAGATGTTGGAGCTCCCACTTTCCAGCTGCTTCCAGCCCTTGGGGGAAGCAGAATTGGGTTGGAGTCAATGAGATCCTTTTTTATTTTTATTTTGGATTTCTCTTTACTGTCACCCCTATGGCACTCAATGTCACTTCCTCTAAGGGACACTTTGCTGTCTCCCAGATTCCCGTGCTGAGTGAGCACAAAGGACACAATCCCAGGGAAAACTGGAACTCTGGGCCCAGGCAGGAACTGGGGAGTGGCCAGAGGAAACAACCTGAGAGCACCAAATGTCCTGGAGCTGCTCCCTTCCCCATCCAGAACCTCCTGACACAGCTGGAGAGGGATCCCCAGCCCTGGGGGGGATGTCACAGCTGTGTGGATGTGGCACCTGGGGACAGGCCAGGGGTGGCCTTGGCTGTGCTGGGGCCTGGGTTGACTCCATGGTCTCAGAGAGCTTTTCCAACCCAAGCCATTCCATGATTTTGTGACATTGTGCCATTTCCATGGCCGCTTTTCCTGAGCCCTTGGAGCAGAAGGAATTCTTCAGACTCCTCAGCTCCGTTGGGATTCCTTCCCATTCCCAGCCCTGGCCCTGGAAAGGATGAGTCCCCCCAGCAGCCCCTTTCCCGAGCTCATCCAGATTTTCATTCTCTGCTTCCCCAATTTACCGCATTTAGAAGTTTCTGTGACTTCCCCCTTCCTCGAACTGGGCTGGACTTCAGCAACTGGAGTTGCATTTCCTCAAAGGGACTCTCCAAACCAGAGCTGGATCATGTCCATAAAAGGCTTTCTCAGAGTTTGTTCAGCTGTGTTTGGCTTTGGTGCTGAGGCATGGACAGCTCCCACCCCTGGCAATTCCTGGCTGGGAAAATGGAGAATAATTCTGTCAGTGTTAAATCATGGCTGCCTCATCCTGGGAGGTGTTCAGGGCCAAGCTGGACGGGGCTTGGAGAACCTTGGGATTGTGGAAGGTGTCCCTGGGTACATTAAAGTCCACCCTGGGACTGGGGACATGGCAAAAAATGGATTATTTCAGTTTCCAGTTTAATCCAAGCAGCCCAGGAGTGCAGGGACCCAGCCCAGGAGCTGGGAGTTGGCAGCAGGGCCCGGGAACTTGTCCCTGCAGGTCTTAGGGCAGAGCTTTGGGCTCCCTTGGCTCAGCTCAGGGCAGGTTCCTTCTTGCTCCTCCTGTCACTTTGGAATTACAGCAGAAAAGGGAGAAGTGGCAACCTGTGGGCCCCTGGGAATCTGATTGTGGGGAGCTGGGAAAAGAGCAGTCCCAGCCCAAACACACTCTGGGAGTTTGGCTCTTCCCTCCCAGTGTCGCCAGTTCTGGGGCAAAGGTTGGACTGGGGGGGTGAACTGGGAGGGGAGCGGAGCCCTGGTGGGAAAACCAAGCACAGATCCAAGGGTGAGGCTGGGGTCCAACCACAGAGCCAAGGGTGAGGCTGGGGTCCAAGCACAGAGCCAAGGGTGAGGCTGGGGTCACTCTGGGCATTTGCCCAGAGCAGCTGTGGCTGCCCCATGGGGCAGTGGGAGGTGTCCCTGCCATGGCAGGGCTGGCATGGGATGGATTTGAAGGTCCCTTCCCACCCGAACCATTCCAGGATTCCCTGATGTGCTGCAGGCAGGTCCTGCTCCCTTGGGTTACACACAGGGAGAGTTTGGCTGTTCCCTTCCTTGGGCTGTCAGTGTTGGAAGTGCCTTGGCTATGGGCCCTCAGGTTTAAATTCCAGGTGGGAAGGGTTCCTTGGAGTCCCCAAGGCTTTATCCCCACTGGTCCTGGTGGAGAAGCTGCCCCATTGTGGAAGCTTCTCATTGAGCTCCTTCATCCCTCTCTGGGATTTCATTTCAACACCTCAGGTTTCCCATTTTATTCACTTATGGAACAAATTGAGGCAGGTTTGTTTTCCCTCTTGGCACAGAAGTCCCTGGATCATTATGGGCATAATCTTTGCCACCATTTCTTATGGCTCAATTTCCTTGGAATGAGTTAATGTGGGGCATCCTTGTTCCTGTGGAGCTGGGCTCACTGAAAGGGGCTGGAGTCGTGATGCAGGGTGGGGATCTGATTCCAGGGAATATAAAATGCTCTCAGACCTTATCTCTTCTGACCTGACAATCCCAGTTCAATCAAGATCATAAAAGGCTCCTTATCAGCCCCCTGGAATTCCATCCTGATGTTTAACAAAGCTGCTCCGTCCTTGGATCCTCCCCGAGCCAGTTTTATTGGGAGTGAGGAAGTTCTGAGGCCAGAGCTGCCTAAACTCGTGTGGGGACCCTGCTGTGGAGCAGGGGAGCTCAGAGGGATCTGATCCACGTCTCCATGGCAGGACACACACAGGATCATTGATCAAACCCCATCATGTGGATCAGGGATCAGACCCAGCCCTGTGAGGTGGCACCAGCATCCCAGAGTGACCCATTCTGCTGGATTGTTGGGCTGGAACTGCTGGGAAAGACAGGGGAACTGATGCTGAGGGGGTGTCTCTGATGCTGAGGGGTCTCTCTGATGCTGAGGGGTCTCTCTGATGCTGAGGGTGTCTCTGATGCTGAGGGGTCTCTCTGATGCCGAGGGGTCTCTCTGATGCTGAGGGTGTCTCTGATGCCGAGGGGTCTCTCTGATGCTGAGGGTGTCTCTGATGCCGAGGGGTCTCTCTGATGCTGAGGGTGTCTCTGATGCTGAGGGGATCCCTCTGATGCTGAGGGATCTCTCTGATGCCGAGGGGTCTCTCTGATGCCGAGGGGTCTCTCTGATGCTGAGGGGGTGTCTCTGATGCTAAGGGAATCTCTCTGTGTCACTCGGTGTCCCTGCTCTGCCCCAGGGCCTGTCCCAGCCTCTGGAAGCTGCTGAGGTGCAGCTTTGTTCCCGCAGGAATCTGGGAGAGTCGTGCTGGAACAGGCCCTGCTGCCAGGCTGACACATCAAAGCAGCTCCTGGGCTCCTGCATGGATCAAACAGAGGGAACAGGGAGGGAACAGGGAGGCTCCCAAACCTGCCAGCCCCGCGATGGCTCAGCTCTGTCTCTGCATCCCCATTAACTCTGGGAACGTCCCTGCTGGACTCCCCTGCTCCAGGCACTCCCAGCGTGGATTCAAAGGCTGGAGCCCCTCTGGAGCCAGGCTGGGAGAGCTGGGGGTGCTCAGCTGGGGAGGAGAAGGGAAAGGAGACCCTGGAGCCCCTAACAGGGCCTGAAGGGGCTCCAGGAGAGCTGGAGAGGGGCTGGGGACAATGACCTGGAGGGACAGGACGAGTGGGAATTCCTCCCTGTGAGGGTGGGGAGGGGATGGATTTCCCAGAGCAGCTGTGGCTGCCTCTGCATCCTGGCAGTGCCCAAGGCCAGGCTGGACAGGCCTTGGAGCAACCTGTATTTTATACTAAAAACTACGTGAACTTTATTTACAATTATTTTCCAATACCCATCACCTATGTTAGACAGCGTGTTCCTACCCTAAACCACTCCAAAATGCCACCATCCCCCAGAAGATGGAGGCTGGGAAGAAGGAGAAAGAAGGACAAGGCACGCCCACATTCCTCCATCTTGGGACCCCGAGCCCCCATTCTAAAAACCCCTGGGACAGTGGAAGGTGTCCCTGCCACGGCAGGGGTGGCACTTGATGGGTTTTAATGTCCCTTTAATGTCCCTTCCCACCCAAACCATTCCATGGATCTGTGTGAGATGGTGTTGGGAAAAGCTCAGTGAACGGATTGCTGTGAGGGAAGGGATCCTTGCTGGCATTTTGGGCAGAATTCTTGTTCCCTGTGTGAGGAAAACAGGCATGAGGGTGATGAAGATTTTATGGGAAAAACTCTAATCCAGCCAGTCTTGGTGTCCTTCAGAGCAGGTGACACAGCCTGAGCCATGGAATTGTTCAGGTTGGAAAAGCCCTCAGAGATCATTAAGTCCAACCTAGCACCAGCAAGGTTACCCCTGACCGTGCCCCATCCACACATTTCTGGGACACTTTCTGTGATGGGGACTCTGCCCCTGCCCTGGGGCAGCCTTTTAGGGCTGGACAACCCTTCTGTGAAGGATTTCCCCCAAATCTCTAATAAATGTGTGCAAATATGGAATATCTCCTCCAAAGTCCCCAGGAGCTGCTCTGGCTCCGTGTCCTCCTGGAGAAGATCCACCTGGAGAAGATCCATCCCCCCGGGCAGGAACATCCTCTGTAGGTGTCTCCCAGGATGGCCAGTGCATGGACACAGGGGAATGTGGAAGTTGTGGAGGCTCCTCTGGAATGTGTGGTGGCTTCTCTCCAGCGCTCGTGGATCTCCTGGGGATGATCTGAGGGAGTGGCTGCTGTTTTGTCTGGCTGGACGTTCCCAGCCTGACCAGTGCCAGCTCCTGGGGGATAACTGGGGCAGATCCCAGGACCTGCAGCCCATTCCTCAGGTGGGGCTTTGCCTCCACCCCTGCCCCACTGCTGACACAGGTGGGGCTCGGTCCTTTCCTCAGAATTCCCAAAGGATGAACCCCTGGGAGCTGCCTTTGCTTTGCCCCAATCCCATTGTGGATCCCAGCTGTTGGCAGCCTTGTCCGTGGATCCAGCAACCACAGGGACCTGGAAAGGCTCCATTTCCACTCAGTCTCATCCCACCTGGTTGGGCTTCTCCCAGCACAGCTTGTTCAGGGCCCAGGGCAGGTGGGAAAGGTGTCCAGGTTTCCATGGAAAAGCCAGGAGAGAGCACAGGAATGTACAGGGAAGGTCTGAGTGGAAAAGGTGATTAGGGAGAGGGAACAGGGATGCCATGGGATTTGTGAGCCTGGGAGCTGCTTGGCAAAGCAGAGAGGAAAGAAAGGAGAGTGACTGGATGAGAATTGGGAATCAAATTAGACATTCCTGGGATATCTCCTGAGCTCTGAGTGTGGATGAGGATTAGGAATCAGGTATTCCTGTAGTGCCTCCTGGGCCTTGTGTTCAGGAGCTCCATTCTCCTGAAGATCGAGGCTGGACGTGGGAATCTCACCTGAGCTTGGCTAAGCCTGGATGGAATGGAACCAGGAGTTCTTGGGGCTCCTGCTGGCCATGCCCTCCTGAGCTCCTTCTCCTGAGGGGCCTGCTGTGGGTGCTGGGGCTGGGATCTCTCCTGGCCTGGGTAACTCTCAGGGGTCTCTGTGGTCAGGATGACCCCAAGATGTGTCAGAGTCTCTTTCCCAGCCTGGCAACCGAGGAAGGAGTCAGGATTCCTCAGCTGTGGTTTTCAAGGTTGTTTATTTTCTCTTATCTATCACATTCTTTCTCTCCTGCTGAGGTCCATCCAGCAGGTCAGTTTGAGGCACACTGACTGCCCTCAGGGCAGTGTTGTCTTTTTATACGAAAAACTACGTGCACTTTATTTACCATTATTTTCCAATACCTATCACCTATGTTAGACAGTCTGTCTCTACCCTAAACCAATTCAAAAGTGCCAGCATCACACAGAAGATGGAGGCCAAGAAGAAGGAGAAAGGACAAGGCACGCCCAAATCCCTTCATCTTGGCCTCTGAACCCCCATTCTAAAAACCCCAAAATTCTATTTTTCACCCTGTGACAAACTAACTGTCATTCTACTTAAACTTTCAGGGTGTGTAAATCCTCATGTAAGGTTGGTCATTTTTTCCATGGATCAAAATCAAAGGCTTGGAGCCCCTTCCAGGGCCTGAAGGGGCTCCAGGAGAGCTGGAGAGGGACTGGAAACAATAGCCTGGACTGCCAGGATGAGGGAGAATTCCTGGTTGTGAGGGTGGGGAGGGCTCTGGGATGGATTTCCCAGAGCAGCTGTGGCTGCCCCTGCATCCCTGGCAGTGCCCAAGGCCAGGCTGGACAGGCCTTGGAGCAACCTGTATTTTATACTAAAAACTACGTGCACTTTATTTACAATTATTTTCCAATACCCATCACCTATGTTAGACAGTGTGTTCCTACCCTAAACCAATCCAAAAGTGCCAGCATCCCCCAGAAGATGGAGGCTGGGAAGAAGGAGAAAGAAGGACAAGGCACGCCCACATTCCTCCATCTTGGGACCCCGAGCCCCCATTCTAAAAACCCCTGGGACAGTGGAAGGTGTCCCTGCCATGGCAGGGGTGGCACTGGATGGGTTTTAATGTCCCTTTAATGTCCCTTCCCACCCAAACCATTCCATGGATCTGTGTGAGGTGGTGCTGGGCTCGGAGCACCTGGGACAGTGCAAGGTGTCCCTGCCATGGCAGGGGTGGCACTTGATGGGCTTTAACGTCCCTTCCCACCCAAGACAGGGATCTTGGGCTCTGTGCCAGGGTCTCTGAGCCCCCTGGCAGGGGCTGGAGCCAGAGGGATGTCCTGGGTTCCCAGACCTGACCCGGGGGATCCCAAAGGAGCCTGGGCAAGGCTGGGCTGGCTCAGCTTTCCCAGGAGGCTCTGCCATGTCGCAGGCAGGGCGCTGTGCCTGGGGGCGAGGCAGAGCTGCTCCCTGTTCTGTCCTGCTGGGCGTTTCTGGCTGCTGCTGTCACCAGCACATTCCCCGTGCCCCGTGCCAGCCCGGCAGGTCCCGGCCGGTCCCTCCTGGGGATGTGGCTCCGTTTTTCCAGGCCCAGCTCCAGCTGCTTTGTGGGAAGTGCTGACTCGGGCGTTGTGCAGAGCTGACTCACACGGGACAGGCTCGGCCAGGAAAGGCTTTGTAAGGAGTTGGAAGAGCTGGGCTCCGTGGTGGAGCTGGGCTGGTTCCCCTTCGGGCTCCAGAGGAAGAGTTGTAAGGATTTTTTAGGATTTAGAGGGTTGGAAAGTGAAGGAATGTTTTAGTGAGAGTGGAAATGCCCATAAAGCCTCTGATCAGGTGGGCGGTGTGGACACAGGAGCAGAGGATGGGACAGGGCACCTGGAGGTTCCAGAGAGCCCTGGAAGCTTCCAGGCCCCTCCCAATCCAACTCCTTCTGGATTCCATGATTCTCCCCCTGTTCTCCGCGAAATACCCCCAGGATGGCCCCAGTTGGTCGACGCAGAACTTGGTTCCTTTGGGCTCTGATTTTGGGTGCAGGGTGGGCCTGAATCCGCTGGTCCCTGAGGGAACACCTTGTGCAGGAGCATCCCAAAGGTCTGCAAGGCCTGAATCCACTGATCCCTGAGGGAACACCTCATGCAGGAGCATCCCAAGGGTCTGCAAGGCCTGAATCCACTGATCCCTGAGGGAACACCTCATGCAGGAGCATCCCAAGGGTCTGCAAGGCCTGAATCCACTGATCCCTGAGGGAACACCTTGTGCAGGAGCATCCCAAGGGTCTGCAAGGCCTGAATCCACTGATCCCTGAGGGAACACCTCATGCAGGAGCATCCCAAGGGTCTGCAAGGCCTGAATCCACTGATCCCTGAGGGAACACCTCATGCAGGAGCATCCCAAGGGTCTGCAAGGCCTGAATCCACTGATCCCTGAGGGAACACCTCATGCAGGAGCATCCCAAGGGTCTGCAAGGCCTGAATCCACTGATCCCTGAGGGAACACCTCATGCAGGAGCATCCCAAGGGTCTGCAAGGCCTGAATCCACTGATCCCTGAGGGAACACCTCGTGCAGGAGCATCCCAAGGGTCTGCAAGGCCTGAATCCACTGATCCCTGAGGGAACACCTCGTGCAGGAGCATTCCAAGGGTGTCAAGGCCTGAATCCACTGATCCCTGAGGGAACACCTCGTGCAGGAGCATTCCAAGGGTCTCAAGGCTTTGGGAAGCCCAGAGGAGCCATTGTCACTACGGGACACGAAAGAACATGAGCACACATGTGGGAATCTACAGAATCAGAGGGTTTTGAGGAAGTTGCAAAAGGCAGCAATACGCACACACCGCTGCTCTCAAGGTGAAAAAAGGGAAGTTTATTTTCTGACTCTGACATTTCTAGATTTCCAAAAGTGACAGTGGCTTAGAGGGTGAAAGTGCCACCTCTCCCATGACACTGGACAAACAGTCTATAAAATTTATCTTCTTCTATAAAAGAATGCAAAACAATGAAAGTGTGTGAGAAAGTTCGTTACAAGAATGTAAACATCAGAAGGCTTATAAAATCTTAAAAAATCAGGGCGACAAGCCATGGGATCCCATGGAGGGAGGTCCTGCAGAGTGGCTCATCCCAGCCACTCTGTGATGTCCCATCACAGAAATCCAGGTTTGGGTGGTGGCAGAGCAGGGAAGGGTCCCACTCTCCCCATGACAGGAGGATGCTTTCCCTGGGCTCTGAGCCGTGGTTCCAGGGTGGTTCCAGGTGGACTCTGGGGATTGGAGGTGGCTGGGTCAGAGAGGGAAGGGGTGGGAGATCCTGGAATCACAGAATCACCAAGGCTGGAAGAGACCCTCGGGATCATCCAGTCCAGCCCCAGCAGCACCACCAAAGGGACCTTGGGAGGGCCAGAACAGGAGCTCCAGGATCTCCCCCCTTGCCTGGCCTTGGCATTTCCGTGCCAGGCTGGCCGGGCAGGCTCCGCTGCTGCCAATGTGCTGATGCGGGAGCTTTGCAGCGCCGAGATTTGCCTCCTGTGCAAAACCCAGCGAAAGTGGGCTGGGGCTGGAGCCGCGGCGTTCCCAGCCCAGGGCAGGGACGCGGGAGGATCAGAGGGATCGCAGCTCGGGAGGCTCCGGGGACGCGCCCACAGCGGCTCCCGAAGCTGCCCCGGGGCCGGGCGGAGCCGCCCCAGCGCCTTTCCCAGCCGGGTGAGGAAAAACGAGAATCCTCGCTGAAAACAGGGATGTGCACCTCGATTTTCAGGGATACCGCTACGGGGGTGGGATTCAGCCATGCTCCCACAAGGGTGGGATTCAGGGATGCTCCACACGGTGGGATTCAGGGATGCTCCCACATGGTGGGATTCAGGGATGCTCCCCGTCAGTGGGATTCAGGGATGCCTCCACACAGGTGGGATTCAGGAATGCCCCCACACGATGGGATTCAGGGATGCTCCCACACAGGTGGGATTCAGGGATGCTCCCACACGGGTGGGATTCAGAGGTGCTCCCACACGGTGGGATTCAGGGATGCCCCCACACAGGTGGGATTCAGGGATGCCTCCACACAGGTGGGATTCAGAGGTGCCCCCCAGGTGTGTTTACAGATGCAGCTTTCACCCCACATGTTCCATTTCCCCACGCAGGGATCCGTGCGCGTGATCCTGGGGCTGACATCCCTGGGTTCCCCCCTGCTCAGGGCAGGGTTTGCTCTCTGAGTCTGTTTTCTCTCAAATTCCAGTCTCTTGACACTCGGAGCTGAGCACGTCGGGCAGCAGGGAGAGGTGAGAGGAGGGAGCTGGGTGGGATCTGGACGTGATCCAGGACTCCCTGTCAAAACATCCCCACCCCATTCCTGGCATGGTTGGGATGGTTAGTAAAAACCTCCCAGTTCAGAGTAAAACACACAGGAATTGGCACAAAGGGACTGTTAAAGGGGCCCGGCTCCCACAAATTCCACAGGGATTCATCCCATTTGTGCTGGAGCTGGAATCCTGGATTTAAGCTGGCAGAGAAGGCAACTCTGTCAATGCCTCCTTCATTAGTCCTGGATTAGTCCCAGAATCCCAGGATGGTTTGGGTGGGAAGGGACCTTAAAGCCCAAACCATTCCTGACACCTTCCACAGCCCAAGGTGTTCCAAGCCCCAGCCAGCCTGGCCTGGGATGGGGCAGCAGGATTTGGGGATGGGGCAGCAGGATGTTGGGATGGGACAACAGGATTTTGGGGGACTGGGAAGCACCATGAGGATGTCTGAGCTGATCCTGCCTTTTCCATGGGCAGCTGCAGCACCAGGATGGCTGAGCACAGGGAGCAGCTGAGGGGGGTCTGAGTGGAGAATTTGGGGCTCTTTCCTGGTTGGAACAGCTCAGCCCTTTGGGAAGGGGAGGTGGGAATGCTGCCCCTTCCCAGGATGAAGTGAGGAACAGGGTGAGCAGTCCAAAGGCAATTCCCAGTTGTGGACTGGGATTTTATGCAGAGCAGGAGCTGGAGTCACTCGAGGCCTGCTTTATAAAGCCAAATACAAGGCCCTGAGTTGCTCCTTCCTCCACTCAAGGTGGGCTGAGGAGCTTCCAGCAAGGTGGGAATTCCTGTTCCAGGGGGACACTGGGGCAGTTTGTGTTGGAATTCGGTCCCACCAACCCCTGGATCCCCTGCCCTGCTCCAGGGGGGATCCCCTGCCCTGCTACAGGTGTGATCTCCTACTCCTGCCCAAGCTTTCCCCTGCCCTGCTCCAGGTGGAATCCCCTGCTGGGGTCCAGGTGGGATCCTGAGCCCTGCTCCAGGTGGGATCCCAGTCCTGCTTCAGGTGGGATGCCCTGCCCTGGCCAGGTGGGATCCCCTGCTCCAGGTGGGATCCCTTGGCCAGGTGGGATCCCCCGTTGTGTCCAGGTGGGACCCCTGCCCTGCCCTGCCCCAGCTCTCCCTGCCTTGTGTAAGCGCAGAGCTGCTGCCAGCGCCGGGCGTGGGCCCATCCCCATCCCAGCTCAGGTCAGAGCGTGTCCCGTGGGTGTGGGCCATGGCAGGAGCTGCTGCTGGGAGCTGCCAGGAGCAGGGATGGAGGGAATCCAGCCCCCCATCCAGAGCTCCACCGGTGCTCCCCAAAAGCAGCTGGGGGAGCTCAGACAGGGCTGATCCCGTGGGGGCTCTGAAGAGGGGAAACGTCTCAGCCTCCTGAATTTCAGATTCCCCATGGAAAATGCAAGGCTAGGTGAACTCTGGGGTTTTTTGAGTGTCTTGTGATCCAGATATTTGGATTTATTCCCCCTGGTTTAGTCTGGATTTGGGGCCTCAGTTTTTGAGGGTTTTCTGTTGTTGGTTTGAACCAGGAGAGCAGCTGGGATTCCATGGGGTCCTCACTTCAGAACTGGGATTAAACTGGGATTAAACTGGTGTCACCGCTGGGAATGCTGGGGATGAACTGGTGCAGATCCCTCATTCTGGGGAATTAGCCAGGGAATGCTGGATTTACCCATTGTGGACGACAGGGGGTTTAAATCCAGAGTGGAGCTGGGGCTGTTTCACTCCTCTCCTTGCAATTCCAAACGCCCAGAGCTCCAAGTGCTTCCCAGTCTCCCCAAATCCTGCTGTCCCATCCCAGGCCAGGAAGGTCGGAGCTTGGAACACCTTGGGCTGTGGAAGGTGTCAGGAATGGTTTGGGCTTTAAGGTCCCTTCCCACCCAAACCATCCTGGGATTCTGGGACTAATCCAGGAGCTCAGTGCTGGGGTCCTCATCCCTAATTGCCTCCTCTTGCCCAGAAAAAGTGACAGATCCCTTTGGCTGCATGATGACGCCCTGTAAGCACGGGAAACAAAGCTTCAGGTGTTTTACATTCCCTTTTTTCAAGGGTGAATTGCCTCTCTTGGTGCTGCACTGGGGTTTCACCAGCCTGAGAAGTGCTGAGATGGAGGAGATTTGGGGACCCTTGGAGCTGGTTCTGAGCCAGATGAAGGTGGGTGTTAGATTGGGAGGTGCTTGGAGCAGCTTTGCTGCAGCTGAAAACATCCCATGAGCTCTGGGATGTTCCAAACCTCCCTGGGCCCCCCGGATCCCTCCCGGGGCTGCCCGACCCTGTCCCCCCATCCCCAGCCCTGTTTGCTTCCTGCGTCAGGGCTGACTCACCCTGGGATTCCTCAGCTCTGAAGTGGTTCCTGCCGGCCCTGCCCCTCCCCTGCCCAGGTGCTGAGGGTTTTTTTCCGAAGCTCTGACTCTCTGGGTGTGCCCGAGCCTCGGCAGGTCCCGGCAGGAGCGGCTCCGCTCCGCTCCCACCGCGCGTTCCTGGCGGGGCTCCAGGGGCTGGGCAGGAGCGGCCCCGGCAGCTCCTTGCCCTGCTGAGCTGGGGCTTTTCTGCTCCTGCTGGGTCCGTCTGTGGACACAGGGACAGCACTGCAGCCCCCGGAGCCCAATGGGTGCTCCAGACCCTTCCGTGGGCACAGGGCACTGTCCCAGATCCCTGTAGCTCCTCCAAACTCCTCTATGAACATAGGGCATTGTCCCAGATCCCCAGAGCCCTCTGGCTCCTCCATAGACATAGAGCACTGTCCCAGAGCCCTGTGGCTCCTCCAGACCTTTCCATGGACACAGGGCACTGTCCCAGATCCCTCTGGCTCCTCCATGGACACAGACCACTGTCCCAAATCCCTGTGGCTGCTTCAGACCCTCCCGTGGGCACAGGGCACTGTCCCAGATCCCCCAGAGCCCTCTGGCTCCTCCAAACTCCTCCATGGACACAGGGCACTCTCCCAGATCCCTCTGGCTCCTCCAGATTCCTCCATGGACACAGGGCACTGTCCCAGATCCTCCAAATCCCTGTGGCTCCTCCATGGACACAGAGCACTCTCCCAAATCCCTGTGGCTGTTCCAAATTCCTCCATGGACACAGGGCACTCTCCCAGATCCCTCTGGCTGCTCCAGACCCCTACATGGACTCAGGGCACTGTCCTAAATCCCGGTGGCTGTTCCAAACTCCTCCATGGACACAGGGCACTGTCCCAGATCCCCCAGAGCCCTCTGTGGATCCCAGTTCCCTGAGGTTTGGAGAGTTTCTGGTGAATTCGTGCTCAGAGAGATCCGTGGGGCTGGGAGGGAGCGGACTGGGAGAAGGGAAGGCTCTGGAGACACCTTGGAGCCTTTTCCAGTGTCCAAAGGAGCTCCAGGAGAGCTGGAGAGGGACTGGGGGCAAGGCCTGGAGTGCCAGGACACAGGGAATGGCTTCCACTGCCAGAGGGAGGGATGGATGGATGGGACATTGGGAAGGAATTCCTCCCTGTGAAGGTGGGCAGGCCCTGGGATGGATTTCCCAGAGGATTCCCCATCCCTGGCAGTGCCCAAGGCCAGGTTGGAGCAGCCTGGGAGAGTGGAAGGTGTCCCTGGCCATGGCTGGGGTTTGGGATGGGCTGAGCTTTGAGATCCCTCACCCCAGAGTATTCCATGATCCCTCACCCCAGCCCATTCCATGATCCCTCACCCCATTCCATGATCCCTCACCTCAGAGCATTCCATGATCCCTCACCCCATTCCATGATCCCTCACCTCAGAACATTCCATGATCCCTCACCCCAAACCATTCCATGATCCCTCAGCCCACCCCATTTCCTGGCTCCAGGGTGTCCAGGCCCAGCTGTGTCCCGCAGGGAGCTCGTGCTGTGCTTGGGGCTCCTTCCACCTCCTCCAGCCCCGTGGTCTCCAGCTGATCCTGGGCAGGAAGTTCTGGGATGGTGCTCAGTGCCTGAAGGGAGCGGGCAGGATGAGCTGCAGACCCAGGATCCATCTCTGGTCGCTGCTGTCCACAAACCATGGAATTGCTCAGGTTGGAGAAGCCCTCAGAGAGCATCAGGTCCAACCCAGCACCACCCAGCCACCCCCTGACCGTGTCCCCAGGAGCCACAGCCACACATTTCTGGACACTTCCAGGGATGGGCACTCTGCCCCTGCCCTGGGCGGCCCTTCCAGTGCTTCACAACGCTTTCAGTGAGGAATTGTTCCTAAATCCAATTTAAATCACCCCTGGTGCACCTTGGGGCCATTCTCACTCAGCAGATGCCGACCCCACCCTCGTGCCAGGGGTTGTGAGAGGGAGAAGGTCCCCCTGAGCCTCCTCTTCCCCAGGGAGCAGGTCTGGGTCAGGGGGAAGGGAAGGCCCTGCGGCAGGAGCTCAGCCAGGGCCGAGGGGGAGCTGGAAATGGCTCCTGGAGTGTTAAAATCTCTTTTTTTTCCCAGCCAGGGGGTTGAAGAAGGAGCCAGGATTCCTCAGCTGTGGTTTCAAGGTTGTTTATTGTTTCTTATCTGTCACATTCTTTCTCTGACCTGCTGAGGTCCATCCAGCAGCTCAGTCAGAGGCACTCTGCCCACCCTTGGGCTGCTGTCAACATTTTATACTACAAACCACGTGTACTTTATTTTCAGTTATTTTCCAATACCTATCACCTACGTTAGACAGTGTGTTCCTACCCTAAACCAATCCAAAAGTGCCAGCATCACCCAGAAGATGGAGGCTGGGAAGAAGGAGAAAGAAGGACAAGGCACGCCCACATTCCTCCATCTTGGTTTCTGAACCCTTATTCAAAAAAAGCCAAAAACCCTAAACCCCCCCCCCAAAAACCCTAAAAAGCCCCAACCCCTCCCAAAAAAAACCTAAAAACTCCCCCCAAAAAACCCTAAAATCCCCAGAATTCTACTTTTCACCCTGTGACAAACTAACTATCATTCTACTTAAACTCTCTTGACTTGTAATTCTTCATACAAAGGTGGTAATTTTTTCCATGGGTCAAAATCAAAGGCACAGGGGTCTTGGGCTCTGTGCCAAGGTCTCTGAGCCCCTGGCAGGGGCTGGAGCCACCCAGGGCAGCCAGAGATGTCCTGGGTTCTGACATTGGAGGCGTCCCAGGCCAGGCTGCTCCCCCCTTGTGGGATCTGCTCAGGTGTAAAATCAGACAAACCCCAAACTCCCCGTGTGCCCCAGGCAGGGCTGGTGCTCCCCTGGCTGGAACTGGGGCAGGAATTGGGGCAGGAATTGGGGCAGGGCGGGGCTGCAGCTGCTGCTCTGCAGTGCCCGGCCTGGGGGTGGCACAGGGGGCACTCCCAGCCCCGGGGCTGGGCTGGCCGGGGCAGCACAGCCAGGCAGCTCCTCGGGTTCCTGGGGTTCCCATTTGGGGTATTAGAAAGTCTCTCTTTTTTTTTTTTTTTTTTTTTTTTCCCCAGAAGAAGTCGAGATTCGTTGGTTTTGCTCTTCAGGGTTGTTTATTTTCTCTTATCTGGTACATTCTTTCTCTGACCTGCTGAGGTCTGTCCAGCAGGTTGGGTTGTGGCACAGCCACTGCCCTTGGGGTGGTGTTAACTTTTTCTACTAAAAAGTTTATATATATACCTTATTTACAATAATTTTCTAATACCTATCACCTATATTAGACAGTCTGTCTCTAAACTAACTAAAAAGTGTCACCATCTTAGCAGAAGATGGAGGACAAGAAGAAGGACAGGACACAGATTCTTCTATCTTGCTTCTTGAACCCTCATTCTAAAACCTTAAAATTCTACTTTTTCACATTGTGACAAATTCACTATCATTCCACTCAAACTTTTGTGGCTTGTAAATCTTCACAGAAAGTTGGTCATTGTTTCTATGGACTAAAATGGAAGACCCGGGTGTTTTTGACTCCGTGCTAAGCTCTCTGAGCTCTTTGCCGGGGTCTCGAATCACTCAGGGCAGCCAGAGGAATGTCTTGGGTCCCGACAGCAACTCTGCTTTTCCCAAATTCCAGGGCTGGCAGGGACAGGGACAGGGACAGACACAGGGACAGTGCCCAGCTGTGCCAGCACCCTGGGGTCCCTCCCGTGTCCCCCTGACCTGGTGGCACCTCAGGGCTGGGATCCAGGTGATGTTCCCGGATCCCAGAACACCTGGGGTTGGCAGGGACCTGTGGAGGTCACCTGGGCCAATCCCCCTGCCCAGACAGGGCCCCCAGACCCCAGTGCCATGGCTGGAGCCCCAGGGCTGGTGCTGACATATCCTGGGGCTGGCACATCCATCCCAGGGCTGCTGCAATTCCTGGTCCCGGAGCTCCCAGATCCTGCTGGGATCAGAGAGCAGGGCTGGGGACACCGGGGAGGGGAATCCTGGTCCTGGATGGGCTCAGGGGGTGAATCCTGGTCCTGGATGGGCTCAGGGGGTGAATCCCGGTCCTGGCCAGGTACTGGGGGTGAATCCTGGTCCCAGGCAGGTTTAGGGGGATGAATACCAAACCCTGGTGGGCACAGAGAGGGTGAATCCCAATCCCAGCCAAATTTAGAGGGGTGAATCCCAATCCCAGGCGGGTTTAGGGGAATGAATCCCAATCCCAGCCGGGTTTAGAGGGGTGAATCCCAATCCCAGGCGGGTTTAGGGGAATGAATCCCGATTTTAGCCGGGCACAGAGAGGGTGAATTGTGATCCCAGCCAGACACAGGGGGTGCATCTCGGTCCCAGCCACATTTAGAGGGGTGAATCCCAATCCCAGCCGGGTTTAGGGGAATGAATCCCAATCCCAGCCGGATTTAGAGGGGTGAATCCCAATCCCAGGTGGGTTTAGGGGGCTGAATCGTGATCCCAGCCGGGCTCAGGGGGGACACAGGGAGAACCGTTCCACCTCCCGTGTGGGGAATGGCTGGCAATGGGGGAGGGAACGGTGCCACCCTGCCTTAAACTGAGGCGGTGCGGCCACCCTGGGGCCTCGGGGCCACCGTTCCCATTGTTCCCAGGGCGGAATTCCCAGCGGACCCAGCTGGGCAGGCAGGGAGGGGCTGCAGCTCGGCTCACCTGGGCGGGCTCGGCTCCCCGGGGCGGGGCCGGGCTCAGGTGTTCCCCATTCCTGCCCGGATTGGGCCGGGAGAGCCCAACCTGGCCTTATACGGGCACAGAGCAGCGCCAGCCGCTCCCCGGGATGGGCCGATGGGGCCGGGCTCCCTCCTCCTCCTCCCCTCCGTGCGCACAATGCAGGGATTTGTTTGCTGCTGGCCCGGGCATCTGGGGCTCCCGGAGGGGTTTGGGCACCCGGGGTGGGGCTGGTGATCCCCTCGAGCCTGGGGACAGGGACAAATCCCTGCTGAGCCCTTCCCTGCTCGCTGAACTCCCTGCTCTGTCCTGGAGCGTTTCATTAGGAAAACAAAATTATCCCCCCCCCCCCCCCCCCCGGCCCCCCAAATCCCATAATCCCATCCTCCCCGAGGATGGTGCAGGAAAGGGAAATCCACCCCTGTCTTTTCCCCAGAGTGGGGAAGCTCCTTTTCCCAATGGCTGATTTCCTGGGGAGAGCCACTTCCATCCCTGCAAACAGCTGTGCCAGGCCAGGGGAGGGCCTGGAGCATCCATCTCCCTCCTCCTGTGCCACTGGAGTCACGCCAGGGGTTGGCTGGAACTGGGGGAGCAGCTGTGGGAGAACTGGGATGGGTGGATTAAATCACGTTTGGAGCTGCAGTGAGAGCCCCAGGCCATCAGTTCCCCGTGCCAGGACATTTCCAGCTCCCTTCCCACACATTTAACCCCATGGCACATGTTAGGGGGGTTTGGCTCCCCTCTGGGGCTGAGCAGGACTCAGCTGGTGCTGGGTTTCTCCAGGCCCTGGGAAGGACTGGGACAAGGCCTGGCTGCTCCCAGACTGAGGGTGCCTCCCTAAACCCACTGGGGAAGGGAGGAGAGGTGGAAGAAAACCAGGAATGCTCCCCCCTGGAGCTGTTTCCTGGGGAGCAGAGGGGCTGTGAGCTGGGATTCCAGATGGGAAAAGGGGTTTTTCCCTGATAAAGATGTTTTGGGTGTGTTCCTGGAGGATTTGGCCCTTAGAGGACAAAAAAGTGGAGTTAGAAAGGATCTGGGGATGTTTCAGCACAGCCAGAGACGGGTGGTACCCCAGCCCAGAGAGGGAAGGTGACAGATCCAGGTGGGATCAGATGCAGGGATGAGTTCCTCACCTTGGGAGCTGTTTCACCTTCCCAGAGTGATTCCAGGAGTGTGGGAGCAATGGAACAGCCAGGCTGGATCCCAGGAGTCATTCCCAGCTGGATCCCAGGAGCCATTCCCACCTGGATGGGAGCTCCTGGTGGATGAGAAATGCCCTTTTGGATCACAGAACCAGGGAATGGTTCAGGGGGAAGAGACCCTAAAGCAGTGGGCAGGGACAGGTCCCACCATCCCAGGGTGCTCCAAGCCCCGTCCAGCCCAGCCAGGGATGGGGCAGCCACAGCTGCTCTGGGCAGTGGGGTCCCCTGTAGGATTCCCTGTAAGATCCCATGTAGGATTTCCTGTAGGGTCCCGTGTAGGATTCCCTGTGTAGATTCCCTGTAGAGTCCCCTGTAGGATCTCCTGTAGGATTCCCATGTGGATTCCCTGTAGGATTCCTTGTAGGGTCCCCTCTAGGGTCCCATGTAGGATCCCCTGTAGGATTCTGTGTGGATTCCCTGCAGGATTGCCTGTAAGGTCTCCTTTAGATTCCGTGTAGGATTCCTTGTATGATTCCCTGTGGGGTCTCCTTTAGGATCCCCTGTTCCTCGCTCCTCGGGAGCCGTGTCCCTTTCTCTGCAGGCCGGACCTGTGGAAGGCGGCCGGGAATTTTTGGGGATTTGGGGAGGCGCTGCAGCGGCGTCACCTGCCCGGCAGAGGGAGCCCGGAGCTCGCTGCAGGTGTGCAGATCCCGGGATGTTCACCAAGAGCCCGGAGCTCGCTCCAGGTGCGCGGATCCCGGGATGGGCTCCCGGAGCCCGGAGCTCGCTCCTGACCCGCTCCAGGTGCGCCCATCCCGGGATGCGCTCCCGGAGCCGCTTCCCCCCCGTGCTCCGGCCTCCGGGGCTCATTCCCTGCTGCTCTTCCCGACATCCCCGCAGCCCAGGATTCGCCCCTGGGATGTCTCACGTCCGAGACCTCCAGGACATCTGACGTGTCCGGTCCTGCAGAGGCTCCAGGCGGGGATGGGATCACCCTTGGGAGCGGCTGGAGCTGATACGGCACGGCCTTGAGGGGGCTGGGCCGTGGATTCCTGAGGGGCCTGGCAGATAAGAGGGATAATTATCCCTGATCCCACAGATGCCCTCAGCAGCTCCCAAATCCCCGTAGGGAATGTGCCCTGGCACCACAGGGGTGAGTGATTAAAGGGGATCACCGGAACTGGCCATAAAACACCACTATTGAGCCATAAAGGGGGGAATGCTGTTAATTATCCCATTTATTAGTTAATTACAATCCCTAACTCTGTTTTACCAGCAATCCTCAGGCCCTGATCCATTTTTTACATGGATCTGAGAAGGTGAGCAATGCCTCCACCCCCCCAAGCACCCTCTAACCATCACACAAGCATCCCTTTTTCCAGAAAACCTGAGCTTTTCCATCAACTTCCCCCACCACCCCCCAACCAAATTCAGGATCCTTTCAGTCCTTGGGAAATTTTAGGAAGCAGCCAGGTGGGATTTTGTGGTATTTTGAGCCAAAACCAGGGACATGACAATGCTGGGGCTGCCCTTCATCACTGCATCCTTCTCTGTTCCCCTTTTTTTCACATTCTATCTCTGAATAAAGGTAAATCCAGTGTGTATTATTCTGGATTGACCGCACTGATCTGGACAACACAGGGGTGCAGCCAGGACCTTTTTTGAAGGCTGGGATGGGGATTTTTTGGGGGGTCCTGAGCTGATGGTGCTGCCTGGAGCCTGCAGCAATTCCCTGTGGAATTTACAGCTGGAACTGGGGCTGGTTGTGACTCTGGGATGAGAGCAGCCACGGGAATTTGCCCTGAGGAAGAGGCTGGGTCCCAGGGAGGGGGGATGGTGGAGGGGCAGGATGGGCCTCCCAAAGTCAAGGATCATCCCAGGCAGAGCTCAGCTCAGCTCCCCTTGATGGAGGGCAGGGATTCTGCTGCATGGAGCCATTCCCTGGTGCCCTCTGAGGGAGCTGGGGCTGGGAGCAGTGGCACAGGGCAATGCTGGGTTGGGTCTGTCCCAGAACGGGGACCTGAGCCCAGGAGTGCGGCCAAAATCCCAAATCTCCAACCAACCCTTTAATCCCCTGCTGTGGCCTCGGGGATTTCTCCCAATCCCGTGGGTGGAGAAGGCTCAGAAACAGCAAAAAGATCCCCAAATTCCAAGGTCAGGGAGGAAAAGCAGCATTAAAGTCTCAGCTGAGCCCCAGCCCTCCCTGGGTTCTCCCAGCTGGGGTGTCCCAGGTTCCCATTCCAGCCTCATCCCAGACAGCCCCAGCCCTGTCCCTGCTGCTGTCCTGGCAATGGGGCTGCTCTGAGCCCCATTTTTGTTCCTCTGCCTGGGAAGGGCTCTTCCCCAAGGGCTCTTCCCAAGGGCTTTTCCCAAGGGCTCTGCAGGTTCCTGGCTCCAGAGGCAGCCCTGCACCAACCCTGCCCAACTGGGAGTTACTGCAAACTGCTCAGAGCCCCCCAATTCCCCATCCTACCAGGCTGGGAAACTGCATTGAACTCTTTCCTGTGCTCTGGAATGTCCTTCCCATCCTCTGCCTCCCATCCCCTGCCCTGGACCTGGAAAGCAGCTCCCAAATTTGGGTTCTCTGGCACCTTGGGGGCCCTTTGGATCTCCCAGGGAAGTCCCCCAGGGGAACAGGGAGCACCTGTGATCCAAAAGGGCACCTCTGGAATGCAGGGCTGCAGGAAAATGTGGGTGCCCAGGACGGACCTGCCCAGGTGTGCAGGAATCCCCCTTTGGAGAGGGGCAGGAGGAGTTTGGGAAGGGGAAGCTGAGCAGTGCTGTGTGTGTTCCCCTCATTCCCAAATTTGGTCCCAAGGCCTTGGATCCCACCCCGTGTCTGCCCCTCTGGCCCCCTGCCCTTGAATGATGATTTACCACTTTCTAACTTTGTCTAGAGGGTCTTTGTCCATGATTTTGGGTTTTAAGGATTCATCCTCCTCCCGGGTCTGTGCCATTCAGCATTCCAATCCTCAGGAGGTGATTCCAGCCTCACCTGGCTGCCAGGACCCAGCCAGGTGAGTCCTGCTGGGAGGGAGCTGCTGCTCCAGAGGCTGAGAGAAAACCAAGGACAGGACAGATTCTGAGTGGCAGAACTTTATTGTGACAGCCAAACCCCGTGAGCCAGAGCTGTGCTTCCTATCCTACGGGAACGTGGGAATGGGGACCCAGAATCTGGGAATTCGGGGGGGCTTAGTGGCAGTGGCTGGGGCCAGGAAGGAAAATACTGCAGGATTGTGGGTGAGGTTGGGAAGAGGCCACAGCATCCCCCACCTGTGGCCACCTGGCCCTTCCAGGGCTGGCTCTGGGAGCTCTGGAGCATCGGGATTGGGATTGGCCCATGGGGGCAGCGGGGTCAGGTACAAGCTGAGGTCAATAAATATGAAGGCAAGGGAGTTTTCCAGCTCCGGGCTGAAAGAGGGAGGATTTGGATTCGATTTTAGGAAGGAAATTCTTCCCTAGGAGGATAGTGAGGCCCTGGAATGGATTTTCCAGAGCAGCTGTGGCTGTCCCTGGATCCCTGGCAGTGCCCAAGGCCAGGCTGGATGGAGCTTGGAGCAACCTGGGACAGTGGAAAGTGTCACTGCCCATGGCAGGGGTGGGATGGGATGAGCTTTGAGGTCCCTCCCAACCCCAACCAGCCTGTTCCCAGTGCAGTTTAATAGGAACCAACTTAAATACCCCAACTTTAGGAGCTGGAACTGCTGTGTGGAGCCTGGAGAGAGGGAGGGATTATGGGAATCAAGAGTTTTGAGGCATTTTAGCTTTGCTGAAGGAATGAGGGGCTCTCTGAAGCCAGGGAATGCCCTGAGGTGGCCAAGGGTGCCCCAGGGTGTCACCAGATCTGTCAATCCTGGTGACAAATCCATCCCTGGGGTTGTTTTCCTCCCTCTGCCTCAGTGTGGAATTTGGATGGTGCTTTCCTTAGAATCCCTGTCAGAGCAAGGAAAGGGTTTGGCAACAGCAGTAAAGGGACCAATGGCAGCTGCTAAAGCTGGGGTAGGGACACTTCCCTCCTGCTGGGCACATTCCAAGGGGTGACTGCAAATCCCCAGGGAAGGGGGCCCTGGAGAGGAAGGAGAAGGGAATGGGAGAGTCCCTAAAGTGCTGGGGTGGTTCCTGCTGTAACTGGGAATGGAGCTGTGAACTGGGATGGTGGAAAGCCAAGGGACGGCCTGGACAGGACCCCCATCCTTCATCCCTTGCAGGGGGCTGGAGTTGAGGAGGAGGAGCTTCCCAGGTGCTTGGGCTCCGCGTCCATCCATCTCCTAGGAGCACTCCCCGGGGGCCCCGGCGCCGAGCTTGGGCCGGGTCCCGGTGTCCGCAGCCCCCGCAGCGTCCGGGTCCCTCCCGGGGCCGCCCCCGCTGGGCTCCCCCGAGCCCCGCGCAAAGAGCCGCGAGTTCCGCAGGGTGCTGGCAGAAACTGACACAAGGGGAGAGGTTAAAACCCTCCCATGCATTCGCCCGTTCCCTGGAGCAGGGGGATCAGAGCACTTACGAGGCCTGGGCCGGGAGTGGACGGCGCTGATGATGGTGGGGATGGGCTGCTCCATGCTGGGAAGGGAAGGACACAGAGTGAGGACAGGGCTGGAGCTCTCCCAGAGGGGTGGGAAGGGCTGGGGTTTGGCCTGGGGGACTTGGGATGGTGGTAGGACCAGGATGGGCTTCAGCAGCCCCTGGGAAAACTCCTGGAGAGGGTCTGGACCCTCAGCCTGGGGAGTCTGAGGAAGACTCGGGAGCAAGAAATGAGATTGAACTGCTGGGAGCCACCATGATTTGCCCCTTCTTTGACCAAACCTTCAGCACCCGCCTCAGAACTTGGGATTTGGGCAAGCTGGGCTTTGGGACGAGTCCCTGCCCATGGGAGGTGTCCCTGCCCATGGCAGGGGTGGGACTGGCTTCCAAAGCATTCCATGATTTCATGATGTCTCCATCCCCCCAGGTGTCCTGGTGCATCCCCTCCCCACCTGAGGCAGAGGAATCGTGGCTCACCTGTTCTCCTCCCCTTCCACAAGCTTCCTGTAGGTGAGGATCTCCACGTCCAGGGCCAGTTTGATGTTCATGAGCTCCTGGTACTCGCGGACCAGGTGAGCCATGTGCTCCCTGCTGCGCTGCAGGGCCTCCTCCAGCCCGGCCACCTTGGCCTTGGCGTCCCTCAGGGTCCCCTCCCCCTGCTCGCCAGCCTCGCGGATGTGCTCCTCCAGGTACAGGCACTGGGGAGGGGGAGAGGGAGTGAGGGGGCTTGGGACAGGGAATTCCACCATGTCCTGTTATCCCACCCGGCACACACCTGTCCCGTTATCCCAGCACACCCCTCTCCTGTTATCCCACCCTAGGACACACCTGTCCCTTTATCCACCCAGCAGACACCTGTCCCTTTATCCCACCTTAGGACACCCCTGTCCCGTTATCCCACCCAGGTCACACCTGTCCCGTTATTCCCACCCCAGCACACACCTGTCCTGTTATCCCATCCCAACACACACCTGTCCCTTTATCCCCCCCTGGACTCACCTGTCCCGTTATCCCATCCCAGAAGACACCTGTCCCATTATCCCAGCACAAACCTGTCCCCTTATTCCCCCTCCAGGTCACACCTGTCCCATTATTCCCACCCCAGCACACACCTGTGCCATTATCCCATGACACACCTGTCCCGTTATCCCCCCAGCACACACTTGTCCTGTTATCCCACCCAGGACACACATGTCCCCTTATCCCCCCCAGCACACACCTGTGCCGTTATCCCCCCCAGCACACACCTGTCTGGTTGTTTCCCCCAGCACACACCTGGCCCATTATCCCCCCCAGGTCACACCTGTCCCATTATCCCAGCACACACCTGTCCTGTTATCCCACCCCACACCTGTTCCATTATCCCACCCAGCACACACCTGTCCCATTATTTCTACCCCAGCATACACCTGTCCTGTTATCCCAGGTCACACCTGTCCTGTTATCCCACCCAGGTCACACCTGTCCCATTATTTCCATCCCACACCTGTCCCATTATCCCACCCCACACATGTCCCATTATCCCCCCCAGGACTCACCTGTCCCATTATCCCAGGTCACACCTGTCCTTTTATCCCCCGCAGCACTCACCTGGCTCTTCTGGGACACGATGCAGGAGCGCAGTTTCTGGATGCGGATGTTCAGATCCGCGATTTCCCTCCGGCTGTCCAGGAGGTGCCCCCCGAAGGAGCCGGGCTGGGAGCTGCTGTCAGTGAGCTGTGGAGAGAGGGACAGGTGTCCTGGCATCACCTGAGTTACCTGGGCAACGCTCTGGGGCTCGTTCCCATCCTCTCTGGCTGTGGCCCTGGCATCACCTGGATTACCTGGGCTAAGATCTGAGGCTCATTCCTGTCCTCTCTGGCTGTGGTCTGGATCTGGTGCCCTGGCATCACTGGATTACTGGGGAAAGGTCTGGGGCTTGTTCCCATCCTCTCTGGCTGTGCCAGGCTCACCTGGCTCTGGGACCAGTCACATTCCTGCTCCTTGGAGAGCTGGAAGGACATTTCCATCTCCACTGGGAGATGTGCTGGGTTCCTCCAGTGTGGAAAGCCCAGAGTAACAAAACTCCGGATTTACTGTCTGGACAGTGATCACAGATAGTGCCTTGTCCCTCCCTCCATTCCCAGCCCATCCCTGCCATCCCAGCTGTCTCCAGGCCAATCCCTCCTGTCCTCTCCCGGCACAGAGCAGGGATCTGGTACCTTCCTCCGGGTGAGTGCCTCGGCCTCCTCCCAGCTGCGCAGGGCCAGAGCCTCGTACTGGGCCCTGACGTCCTCCACGATCCTGCCCAGGTCCGGCCGGGAGCAGCTGTCGATCCCCAGCACCACGGAGATGTCCTTGATTTCCGTCAGCAACTCCTCCAGCTCCTGCAGAGCCACAGGGCAACAGGGGAGAGAACACGGAGCTGGAGATTCATGGAATAGTTTGGGTGGGAAGAACAGCAAAGCCCATCCCAGCCCTGCCATGGCAGGGACACCTCCCACTGTCCCAGGCTGCTCCAGCCCCGTCCAGCCTGGCCTGGGACACTGCCAGGGATGGAGCAGCCACAGCTTCCCTGGGGAATCCATTCCAAGGCCTCCCCACCCTCACAGGGAAGAACTTCTTCCCAGGATCTGGTCATATCCAAGATTCCCAGCAGTCAGAGAGAGCTCCAGGTGGGTTGTGCTTGGCAGAACAGCTTCCATGTGGAGAGGGGGACAATTCCCAAGTTTTCACTCTCTGGAGTTGGGAACCTGGTATTATTTGCTCCACAAAATCCATACTCAGCTTAAGTTGGGGTTTGGGATCTTTGGATACAAACTGGTAAAATCTGACAAAACAGTGCCTTTGGACTAGTCCAGGAGCAGGGAGGATCCTGGGATCCTTAAGGCTGGAAAAGACCTGTAGGATCACTGGATTCCACCTGTTCCTCAGCAGTGCCAAGGCCACCCCGGACCGTGTCCCCAAGTGCCACATCCACACATTCCTTGGGCACTTCCAGGGATGGGCACTTCACCCCAGCTATGCCAGGGCTGGACAGCCCTTTCCAGGAAGGAATTTTCCCCAATATCCAACCTAAACTTCCCCTGGCATTTCCTCTTGTCCAGTTGGTCGTTCCCCAGGAGCAGGGCTGGAGCTGACGATCATGGATCAATACCCACTGATATCCAGGCCAAATGGGAGAGTTTTGGGAAAACAAAGGCAGTGTGGAGTGCCACAGCCTGGGGAGGCTGGAAAATGCCCTCTCCAAGCTCTGCTGTGGGATCCAGCAGGGCTGGGGCTGCTCCTTGTGATGCCAGAGCCTGATTTAGGGCTCCTCAGGGAACCAGGAGCCTTCCCTGTGCACAGCCAGGCTGCTCCACTCCTCTGTCCTGGGAATGGCAGTGTGGAGGGAGGCAGGAGCACCCCTGGGATTACAGCCCACCAGGATATCTGCTCTGGGGAAAATACAGCTGCAAATTCCCCTCCCTGAGCCTGGAAGGGCCCCTGGACCCAGCTTTGGACCCAGGCTTGTTGCTCCCTTATCTCAGGCCCAGCTCCTGCTTTGCACCAGGAATTCCTTCCCCTCTCCCTCTCCTTTGTTCTTCCCTTTGTGCTCAGGTCCCTTTGGAGCAGGAATTGTGTTCCTTGATCCCTTCCCTTCCCTGGCTGGGCTCACAAAGGGCTCTGTGGCTGAGGGATAACACAGACGCACCCCAAAAACCAGGATGATTGGGAGATTTTATCCCACTGCTGTTTAATCCCTGAGTTTCTTTGTTAATCTTGGAGCAGGTGAGAAAATTTGTGTTTATTTGGAATATCAGATCATTTGGTGAATAAAACCCCCAAACTAGTCATTTATTAATGAGAATTAATAAATTACTTTCTCTTGATCCATCCCAACAAGGAAAGTTTACTTCATTTTCTCTCCCCCTGGGAATGTGCCTGTACCTGATGTCATCGAATCCACAGAGAAGGTGAGACAGGATAGGTTGGGGATGAGATTTTTACATTAATTAGGGGTTAAAAAATGCAGCTTTTTATGGGACCCATGGGAAATCCGGTGGAGACCCTGGAGCAGGGCCTGATTTCCAAAAAAACTGGGCTAAAATTGCCTTGCATGAGGAATAATCTCATTTTAGAGCAGATCAGGCTCCCTGGGCAGTTTTGCTGGGAGGCAGCACCAGCCTCTCCGTGCCTCAGTTTCCCACATGGAATGTTCATACTCCTCCACCAGGCACCGTAATTGTTTGGATTGCTGGAATTTAGATAAATCCTGAGTGTTCCCACACTGTTGATCCTGCTGGATGACATTTTCCAGGCCTGAGTCAGTGTTCTGAAGGAGGCCCTTCCCCCTGGCTGCAGTCATTCCTGGCTGGGGACCCCTGGTTTTCCTGGGATAGGAGGAGGCTGGAATGTGTTTCAGAGCACCCAGGTTCTCCAGGTGCCCTGGGGCTTGGGTTCTTCCTGGAGTCTGAACATTTGGCTCACCTGGGCCGAGCTCTGGGACAAACCCCATCCATTCCAACCTCATCCTCATCTGGGGCAAACCCCATTGGAATTCCAGCCTCATCCTAAACAGCCACTTTGGGATGAGGTTGGAATTCCAGGCCCCTGCAGAGGCTCTGGGGCAGAAGCAATGTTCTGGTCCCATTCCAATGTTGTTTTTAGGGGAGGGGTCAACTCCTCATGTCCTGCCTGAGCACTGGGATGGCTGTGACACCCTGGCCAGCCCCCATGCGGGTGGAAATCCAGGCTCTGTCCCCAAAATGCCATTTCCCATATTGTGTGTGCTCCCACCTGCTCATAGATGGTTTTCTTCAGCTCCAGCAGCTCCTGGAGCCCTTTGAGCTTCACCTCCAGCTCCGTGCGGTGCAAGGTGCTCACATCCAAATCCTGCAGGGATGGAAAGGGATTCACCAGGGATGGAAAGGGATTCATCAGTCCACACCTGGATTTACAGCCAGTCATTCCCACTGCTCCCCATCCCAGGGAGTTCAGACATGCTGGACAGGGCTTGGAGCACTGTGGACAGGGAAGGAGTCTCTGCCCATGGGATGAGCTCCTTCCCTCCCAACCCATGCCCAGATTTATTAACAGGGATGTCTGGAGCTGCTCTCCAGCTGGGGAGGCTCCTTTGAGAACCTCTTGCCTTTGTTTTGTGGGACTTGGTGGAAGGGCCAGGCAGGGCTGGGCCATCGCCTCCCAACTTTTGTTCCCCACAAAAGGCTCCACTTATTGCAAACTTGGGAGCCACCCATGGAAGTGTCTGGGAATGCCCTTTCTGGTGAGTTTGCAAAGGAAAACACAGAATTAGCCAGGATGGATATTTGTGGGAACATTCCCTCTCTCCAACACCCTTATCCTGCCCCCAAATTGGGGGTTTTGATATAAAATCCCAATTCCAGCTGATTCCCACTGGCTCCTGCTGGAGTGGGAGCTTTGCCCGGTGTTTGCCCAGGGCGTGGCCCCTCCGCAGGGAACAAAGGAAATCCTTTAAATCCTTTATCAGTTCCAGCCTTTCCCAACCCTAATGCACCCGGAGGGAACATGGGGAGGAGGGGGCAGCCGGGGAAGGGCTTGGAACCCTCAGGCCAGGGAAACCCCAGGATGCAGGGAGGGGCACAGTGACCCGGAAACCCCAGGATAGGGGATGGGGATGCTCTGACCTGGAAATCCCAGGAGCAGGGATGAGGACAGTGACTCGGAAATCCCAGGATAGGGGACGGGGACAGTGACCAGGAAATCCCAGGGTGCAGGGATGGGGATGCTCTGATCCCCAGGTGTGCCAGGGGATTTTCAGGAGCCCCTCCAGACTCACCCTCCTGTGGAATTGGGACTCATCCCCTCCCTGTCCTCCTCCAGACCTTGTTATCCCAAACCAGCTGAGCCTGGATCACCTCCAGGCCCTCCCCTGGCTGTGCAGGGCTGGGCAGAGCCAATCCAGTGGGAAATTGCCCTTCCCCTCCTGCTGACCTTTTTGAGCTCCATGAAGGTGAATTCCATCCCGCTGCAGAGGCGAATTTCATCCTCGTACCTGCAGAGCACCCACAGCATGGCATCAACCACAGGGAAACTGAGAGTTGTCTTCAGACCCCCAAAGTATCCCAACTTTCTGCTTTTCCTGCTTGTCCCCCCTCCTTGAGGCATTGAGTGAGAAGAAGCTGCCCCATTCCAGCTGCCCTGGAACACCAGGAGCACTTTGGGGATGAAGAATCCCAGAGCAGAGAGGAGGGAGCTTTAACTGGGATTTCACCTGGGGGCTGGGCAGCCTCAGGTTCTTCACAAAGGGATGAGGGACAGGGGTGGGGATGGGGCTCAGCCCAAACTCCTCAATTTCAGCCCAAACCTTTTCCATGAGCAGAACAGAAAATGTTTGGGGTGAAATTGAGGACTTCCTGTGTCGGAGTCTTCCCAAGGGAGAAAACTTTGGCTTGTGGCAATTCTGAGAATTCTGGACTGGTGTCATAACTCAGCCCAGGTGATTTGTGAAGGCACACAGGCAAAGGAATTAATGGAAAACTGCCCATGGAGTGGAAGGAAATCAAACCAGGAATGGGGGGGAGTCCTGGGTGTCCCTGTGTTTGAGTCCAGGTGGGACAGGGCAGGGCCAGGAGCAAAGCCTCAGTCCAGGGGCAAATGGATATGAGTGGGAATCGGGGAATGCTCCAACCCTTGCTGGCTCCTGGGACAGGGGTGTGGTGTTCCCAAACCCCAGGAAAGGCACAGGGTCCATTTTGGGCCCAGCAGAGCTGGGTCAGAGCAGAGCCATGGGAGGGGTGGGTGTCTCCCCCAGCAGCTGGACAGGGGTGGGAGCGCTGGGAGTGATGGATCAGAGCAGGCTGAGCTCTCAGGGAGCTCCAGGCTCCCCTGCTCTTCCCTCAGGCTCCTCAGCCTAAGGGGCACATGACATTCCATGGAATCACTAAGATTGGAAAAGCCCTTGGAGAGCATCGAGTCCAACTGATCCCCCGGCACCACCAGGGCCAGCCCTGACCATGTCCCCAAGTGCCACACAGCTCTGGTGGCTGCACCCCTGCCCTGAGCGGCTGTGCCAGTGCCTGGACACCTTTCCAGTGAGGAATTTCCCCCAATATCCAACTAAACCTCCCCTGGCACAGCCTGAGGCCACTTCCCTTGTCCTGCTGTTCCCTGGGAACACAGCCCGAGCCCCCTGGCTGTCCCCTCCTGTCAGAAGGTGTGCAGAGCCACCAGGTCCCCCCGAGCCTTCTTTGCTCCAGGCTGAGCCCCCCAGGGCCCTCAGGAGCTCTTCAGCCCTTCCCCAGCTCCATCCATCCCCAGCTCTGGTCACACTGCAGCCCCTCGGGGTCCCTCTTGGTGGAAGAGGCCCCAAAGTGCCCCCCATTTCCAGCTGTGAGCTCAGACTTTCAGTGCTGCTGGGACACCAGCAAATGAACCTAATGCCAGTCACCAAATGGGCCTAAGGGGAGCTGAGAGCTTTGGGAACGAGATAAAACGGGAAAATGGGGTCTCCCAAGAGACTGAGGAGAGGAACATCAGGAATGCAGCCCTGTGCTGCTGTTTGGGGTCTGAAGCATCCAGTCAAGGGTTCTCAGGAGCCCAGAAGGTTTTTGGGAGCCTTCCCTGCCATGTACAGAGTGTGGGAATGGGGAGCAGATGCTGGGAAAGGGGGGAAGCCGTGCTCAGGAGCTGAGCTGGGATTATCCAGAGCAGCTCCCTCACAAGGGGACAGTGAGGGATGGGGTGTGTGACAGTCACGGCTTTGGGCACTCCTGGGGCTCCTCCTGAGTCCTCCTCGGTGCTGAACTCGCCCTCTCCTTCCCTGCCTTTCCAAGGCTGGGCAGCAGGGGCTGATGGGATTTACCTGTCTGGGCTGTGCTCCTCACCTGGGATGTGAGCCTGGAATGCTGGAATGGCCAAGCTCAGTGTCTGTCTGCAGCCCCCTGTGCCAGGCCAAGCTCAGTGCCTGTCTGCAGCCCCTCTGTGCCAAGCTCAGTGTCTGTCTGCAGCCCCCCTTCCGCCTCCTCACACTCAGCTCAGGCCCAGTATACCCCACTCTGTCACAGTCTCTCCCAATCTCTCTCAGGCTGTCCCAGTGTGTCCCGGTGTATCCCAGTATGCCCCAAGCTGTCCCAGTGTATCCCAATGTGTCCCAATCTGTCCCAGTGTGCCCCAGTCTCTCCCACTCTGCCCCAGTGTGCTCCAGTCTGTCCCAGTGCATCCCAGTGTGCCCTGGTCTGTCCCAGGCTGTCCCAATGTATCCCAGTGTGCCCCAGTCTCTCCTGATGTTTCCCAGTCTCTCCTACTCTGTCCCAGTGTGCCCCAGAGTGTCCCAGTCTCTTCCAGTGCATCCCACTCTGTACCAGTCTCTCCCAATGTTTCCCAGTCTCTCCCACTCTGTCCCAGCGCACCCCAGTCTCTCCCAGTCTATCCAAGTCCCTCCCAGTGTGCCCCAGTCTGTCCCAGTCTCTCCCACTCTGTCCCAGTCTCTCCCCACCCCAGGCCCTGGCAGAACCCCACTCCCAGCAGAGCAGAGCTGCCCCAGAGCCGCCCCAGCCGGCCCAACGCGCTCCTGCCACGCTCCAGGCCCGTGACTCACCCCAGGCTGGGGCTGGAGCATTCCACAGGCACATCCCAGCCTTCATCTGCGGGAGGTGATCCCGGGGCACTGCGGGAGGGCAAACCCAGCCCTTGCTGCACTTGGCACACTTGAGACGGCGTCTGCTGGCCCCGGGCTCCTTCCATGGAGCAGAATCCAGGGAAGCAGCTCTCAGGCAGGCTGTACTCCCTCCTGGATGTGCCTGTCCCCTCTCCATCCATCCATCCATCCATCCATCCATCCATCCATCACAGACATCTTTTATGAAAAATCCTTTCCTTAGGATTTTCCTCCTGAGAAGCTGAGAGGCCTTAGAAACAATATGTAAACATTGATTATCTGCTGCTGTGGAATGCAACAGGTGGATCTGTGATTGGTCTCATGTGGTTGTTTCTAATTAATGGCCAATCACAGCCCAGCTGGCTTGGACTCTCTGTCTGAGACAGAGCCTTTGTTATCATTCTTTGCTTTTCTATTCTTAGCTTGCCTTCTGATGAAATCCTTTCTTCTATTCTTTTAGTACAGTTTTAATATAATATATATCATAAAATAATAAATCAAGCCTTCTGAAACATGGAGTCAAATCCTCATCTCTTCCCTCATCCTTAGACTCCTGTGAACACGGTCACAATCCATCCATCCATCCCTCTCTCTGTCCATCCCTCTGGAATTGCTGCTCCATGGCAGACTCCTTTGAGGAGAAGGTGGGAGTTTTCCAGGGGGTCCCATCCAGGTGGGTTTGGAAAGCAGTCCCTGACTCAGGGTGAATTCAGGGCCTCATGGGGGGACTCCCCCAGGCACATTTCCCATCCTGGAGGATTTGGGGTGTTCCATCCAGAATGCCACAGCCTGGCTGAGGGCACAACTCCAGTGGGAAATCCAACTGGTTCTTTGTTTTTCCTCCCCCAGAATTCCCTGGGGAAAAGAAACCTCCTGGATTTGCCTGGTTTGTGCAGAGATTTGCTCCAGAAATGCCCCTGGGCTGGGCCAGGGCTGGATGGGGCCTGGGAATTCTCTCCCTGTGAATCAGTTCTGAGGGATGAAGCACCCCAATTGTGTCCTATCCCATTGTCCAAGTCACTGGGAAAGTCACAAGAAATCCAACGGGGAGAACCCTTGGGCAGCACCTTCATCCCTAAGAAATCGGGTTGGAAAACCCTGGAGTGTCAGGAGCTGGGAATTCCTGCCGCAATTCCTGAGCGCAGATCTGAGCACAGACTAGGGCTGCCCCATCCCTGAAGTGTCCTAGGGCTGGGGACACCCTGGGAGAGTGGAAGTGTCCCTGTCTGTGTCAGGGTCCCTTCCCACCCAAAATCCCAAAAATCCCATCCCAGTCTGGGATTCTGCTTCCTCGGGGAAGGGCCAGGTGCTCCCTGCAGGGATGGCAGCTCCTGACCTTTGCATTCCCTAAATGAACAGCAGGCAGGCACCTCCCATGAGGAATTTAGGATTTTTAGGCAATTCAGGGCGTCATTTGAAGACCTCCTGGGAGGATGATTTCAGTGTAAGGTGAAGAATCAAACTCCTGTCAAATTCCTCACAACACTCCCTGTCCTTGGCACTGCTGAGGCTCCTGGAGTCCTGGGCTTTGGGTACCTCACAAGAAAGACCCTGAGGGTCTGGAGAGAGTCCAGGGATGGGAATGGAGCTGGGGAAGGGCTGGAGCACCAGGGAAGGGTCTGGAGAGCTCCTGAGGGACCTGGGAGGGCTGAGCCTGGAGCAAAGGAGGCTCAGGGGGGACCTTGTGGCTCTGCACAACTCCTGACAGGAGGGGACAGCCAGGTGGGATTCAGGATCCACTCCCAGGGAACAAGGGAAAAGCAGCTTCAAATTCCATCAGAGGAGGTTTAAGTTGGATATTTGGAAAAATTTCCATGGAAAGGGTTGTGCAGGCCTGGCACAGCTGCCCAGGGAGTCCCCACCTTGTGAAGTGTCCAATACCCTGTGGAGGTGACACCTGGGGACATGGGGTCGGTAGTGACTGCAGTGGTAGGGGGTTGATGGATGGACCTGGTGATCTCCAAGGGCTTTTCCAAGATGAGTGATCCCATGATTCCGACCTGCTCTGAGCTGATTAAGGCATTTCACTGCTGTGTCTGTGTTAGAAGGAGCTGACAGCCCTTCCCTAAATTGCAGCCACCTGGAGCAGGGCTTAAGGAGCTGGAGAATCCTTGGACTGAACATCTTGGGGAGTTTGTGCCTCACCTCAGGAGTGGGTTTGGATCCCAGCAGGGATTTCTGCCCCCCCCCCAGTCCCTGGGCACCACTTTGGGTTGGACAGTCCCTGCACAGCCCAGATCCCCATGGGAGCCTCCAGAGCTCCAGGAAGGTGCTGGGTGCCAGTGGGAGGGAAAGGAGCTCATTTGGGATTCTCCTGTGGGATGCAAATGAGCCCCATAATGAGGGAGGCATTGTCTGCTCCCCTGTGACCGGGCATGGCCCAGCTGCTCTGTCTTATCTGCTCATCTCCAGAGATAAGAGGAGCTCCCCAGAGATAAGAGGCAGCTGCAGCTCCCCGACCTTTGGCTGCCTCCCTGTTCTTGGTCAGGACCATTTGGGGCACAATTTTGACCTTTTGGTCAAAGCAGAGTTTGGCAGAAGGGGGAAAGGAGGAGATCCCACAGTCATGGAATAGAATATTGCTTCTTTACAAAGGAATCCCTCCCTGTGAGGGTGGGGAGGCCCTGGAATGGATTTCCCTGTGGCTGCCCCTGGATCCCTGGAAGTGCCCAAGGCTGGACAGGGCTTTGAGTGGAAGGTGTCCCTGCCCATGGCAAGGGTGGCATTGGGTGATTCTAAAGGTCCCTCCTAACCCATTATGTGAGGATGAATATCCTGAGCTGGAAGACACCACAGGGATCATCAAATCCAACTCCTGGCCCTGCCCAGAACACCCCAAAATTCCCACCATGTAGCCAGGAGCATTGTTTTTGTACAGAGTAGGCTGGTCCAGAAATCACTTTGAGGACAAAGTTCTGGCTTGTGCTAATTTTGTGGAGAATAAACATTCTCTGGTTTCATGGCTGTCACTCCAGCAATGCCGTTCCCCGAGTTGTTCTCTGGCAGAGGCTCCTCTCAGACCCCGCTCTCCTTGGAATTTCCCTATTCCAGCTTTCCTTTCACCTCTCATTACCAGCTGTGACCCTAAATTCCCAAATCCATCCTTGTGTGCACACCAAAGCAGGAATATGTTCCTGGGCATCTCAGGCTGGCTGAGTTAACTCAATCCCACAGGGCTGCTCCCAGCTGAATCCCCCTGGCTATGGACAGACAGAGGGACAGGGACACCTACTTGCTCCGGAAGGCGTCCATGGTGCTCAGCACCTTCGCCAGCTCTGACTCCAGGTTCTCCTGCTCGAAGTTGAGCGCCTTCATCTCCTGGTTCATTTTGCTCACATACTGCTCATAGATGGCCTTGATGTCCGAGTCAGAGTGGGAATTGTCCTGGTCCTTCAGGAAGTTCCACCTGGTTGTCAGGATCTTGTTCTGCTGCTCCAAGCTCTGGACCTACGGGAGAGGTTTCAGAGGCGTCAGTGACACTGAGGGCCACAATCAAAGCATGGCAGGGCAGGAGATGTTGGAGACCTTCAGAACCAGCAGATTTCCAGGGAAGAATGAGAAATGTCTTCAAACTAGGCCTGAGGATGGAGGGTTATGGAATCATGGAATGGTTTGGGTTTGGAAGGGATTTAAAGATCACCCAGGTCCATCCCTTGCCATAGGCAGGGACACCTTCCTCTTTTAGGGGACTTCTAGGTGTTTTACACATTACCCACTAATTATTTCTCAATAGAACACGATGACCTCAAAATAAACACAGTGACATTGGAATAAACATAGTGACATCAAAATACAGGAGCCACTGACCATAGGAATGGTCAGTTCTGTCCCTTCTGTGTGTCACAATGGGCTACTGGAAAAACCTCCAGCATCACCAGATCAGGTGTTGAGTCCAGCTTGGTGAAGCCAAGGCTGCAGATCCACCCCAGGTCACGCAGGGATGTCCAGGGTCAGGGAAGGGCAGATTTCCTACCCCAGAGAGCACAAAGAGAGGGAACCCTCTGAACTGCCAGGGATTACAGCATGGAGAGGTTCAGGGAAATGAATCAGGTTTATTGCAGAGCAGCTCAGACAAAGCTCTGGAGAACATCCCAGGTAATTACAGACTCCAGGTGAGCTCCCTGTGCTGGCTCTGAGAGGACAACGCTGCCCTTCCACCGCCCGCCTTTGAGGAACCTGCTCCTCTTTCCCAATATTCCCAATCTCACCAGTAACACTCCAAGTTTAACAGTTCTCATCTTCAAAGGTCTTGGCCAACTCCAATTAATTGGCTAATTGCTACCTCTGGGAGCAGCCCCAGTCACGTTTTGGCTGGAGATGCCAGAGTTGCCTCCAAGTTTCCTGTGTTGCATTCCGGGATGACTCAGGGCCAATGCCATACTGGGAGCACTGGCAGCAGGAGCCATCAGACCTCCAGCCTTGGCCTGGGGTCCAAAGAAGAGGCAGAATTCCAGCTGCTGACCCAGATGTGGCACCATCTTTCTCCAAATGCTTCCTGTCTGAACAGAGAGAGCAGCCAAGCAAAGCAGAACCATTCCAGTGCTTGGGAGCTTCCAGCAGAAGGGACGGGAGTGTTGGGATGTTCCAGGTCTCACTCTTGGAGACTTCATCCTTCCCCCCTGGGATGAGAATGGGTTGTGTTGGCTGTTGCTCCAGGTCCATCTTCGACCTTTAATTAATTCCTGACCTCCTTCCTAATCCTCAGCTGTTCCTTTTATCTCTCACATTCCTGTTAGCAAACCATCCCTGCGCTCAACTCGTTCCATCTTGGCTTCCAACATCTGCTTGGAACTGGATGATCCTAAAGGTTCCTCCTGACCCAAACCATTCCATGATTCTGTGACTCCTGCAATGTCTCCCTCAGTGGAAATCCCCCCTTGCAGAGCCTTTGCAGGAGCTTTGCAGAGGGATCACCCAGATTTGGCCTCATTCCCTGGAATTCCATGCCTGAACACACAAGTGGCCAAAGTTTGGTCCCCACAGACCCTCCCCTCTGGGGCTCAAACAGGGGCTCCAGGGCTTGGCTTTTCCCTGTCTTCTTTTCCATCTGTCTGGAAAATAAAAACCAGCAGATCTGTAACAGCTGGAAAAACTCCAGCACCAAACTCCTGTAGCTGTGTGGTCAATTATCCTCAGAATCACCTGCTGGGGATTGAGAACATCTGAATCCCTGATTACAAAGCCAGGTTCTCTTTGACAAGGAAGTGCCATTCCCTTCCTCTGGAATGAGGGCCTGGGGCAGGTGCCTGAAGCTGCCACTTGATGCAGCTCTTGAAGCCCTGATGCAGCTCTTGAAGTCTTCAAAGGAGCTCAGGAGCTGCAGTCAGAGACCTGGGCCCAAGGGGTGTTTGTGTCCCTGAGCCCCTGGCCCAGGGGGTGTCCCTATGCCAGGATCCACACGGATCAGGATCAGGAGGCCGCTGGGTTGGGTTTGTTGGGAAACCTGGAACTCTCAGCTCTTCCCTCCCTGGTGCCAGGGAACAGGCCTGGCTCAGGCACGTGGGGTTTTGTGCCTTTCCCTTCCTCCCATCCCTGCTCTGAGGGCCCAGCAAACCCAAACCTCTCCACCCGGACAGTCCAAATTCCAGCCTCTACAGGCTGGGTGCTTCCCAATGCTCTCCAAATTCCCAATGCCACAGGCTTGGACAGGCTCACAGGAGGAGGCTGTGCCCATCCACCAGAGCCAGGCTGGGCCCTGCTGACCGTGCCAGGTGTGACTGGCCACAGCTGTCCTTTTTGGAGAGATCCACTGCAGATGTTCCCATGGCCTTCTGTGTGAATTCAGGTCCTCGCAGTGCTGAAATGAATCAATCCCGGGCTGCTGGAGGCTGGCAGGGAGAGCTGCATGAAGCAATCCCAGAGATTACATCTGTTTACGGAGCAGGGCTCTGCAGGAACCTGCCTGCTCTGGGAGTTGTTTTCCTTGGAGAAACTTCTGCTTCTCCCAGCTCCGCAGAGATGAAAGCAGCTCTTTCTTGGCCTCTCTCCTCAGAAGCTCTGAGGCAGTGGCTGGGGGGTCCCCCGGCTCCCCACACGGCCCAGGTGGAGGTGGGGATGAGTTTGCAGGGATGAGTTCCCAGCTCTCTTCAGCAGCTAGAATTGGAGCTGCCGCCATACTCAGCGTCACTGCCCGTGGCTGTTTGGCCACTCCGGGAGCCAAGGCCTCCTGCCCATGGTGTCTCCTGACCACGGTGCCCCCAGGACCCTGCCGGGGCTGCTCTGGGGGTGCCCAGGAGCTGTCCGGGGTGACAGCACAGCCCCGGCCGCGCCTCCCCCAGGGATGCTCCCTAACCCCCATCAGACAGAGAGCTCGGAAGGAATAACTAATTGGGCTAATAACTAATTAGCCGGATGTGCCAGCCTCGCCGGGGTGGTCCCCGAGCCCCTCCCCACCCCAGTCCCTACCTTCTCGATGAGGGTCACGAACTGGTTGTTGAGCACTTTGATGTCCTCCTTCTCCTGCTGCCGCACGGCCTGGAACTCGGTGTCGATGTCCAGGCGCACGGGGGGCGGCAGCCGGCCCAGGCCGGGGAAGGGCGAGCAGCGCAGGCTGCCCGGGGAGCCGCTGCCAAGCGAGCCGGGCCCGTCGCTGCCCAGCGAGCCGGGCCCGTCGCTGGTGCCGCCGTCGGGGCTGCGGCGCTCCGGGCTCGGGCTCCCGGCGGCCCGGCCCCGGCTCATCCTCGCCGCCGCCTCCCCGGAGCACAGAGAGCCGCTGGAGAAGGCAGAGCTGGGGTTGGTCATGGCCGGGCTGGCTCCGGGGGAGGGAGAGGCGGGGAAGTGCTGAAGGTTTGCGGCTGCTGCTGCCTCCGAGAGAGGAGCGGCGGGGCCGGCGCGGTTCCGTCTGCTGCGCTTGTGGCTGCTAATGAATTCCAAGCACCTGTTCTGCGATGTTCATTAAACGGAGGAGGGTGGAACCCTTGATGGAAATCCAGATCAACCTGTTGGCTTTTTTTTTTTCTTCTTTCTATGTTGTTTTTTTTTCTTCTTCTTATTCCCTCCTCTGTCTGCTCCCTCTTTTCTTCAGGAGCTTGTTTGTGTGAGGAAGACTCAGGCCCTGACAGCAAAAACAAACCCTCCCAGGTAATGCCAGCCCCCAGCAGCTGCCTCCCTCATCCTTAAAAGGTGAGGAAAGGAATTGGAGGTGCCAGGCTTGGGAAGGACTGCTCCAGGCACAGCTCTGCACAGAGACTTGGCACACGGAGCCGGCATCAGCCCCTGGCTGCTTTCCAGCCCAAATTTTCAGAAAGGAGCAGTGATACTTTCTTCCTCTTTTCTTTTCTTTTCTTTTCTTTTCTTTTCTTTTCTTTTCTTTTCTTTTCTTTTCTTTTCAGGAGTGTTTAAAACCATAAAGAGTCTGAATTGGCTAAAGAAAGACTTGGGAAATGCATCCCAAGCTTGGTGTGGCTGGAGCTCCACATGGGCACAGCAGGGAAGAGCCTGGTGCTTGGGTGTTTTACAGAGGATAGGTCTGGTTTTAAGGATATCAGGTCTAGTTTATGGATAACAGGTCTGGTTTTAGGGATGTCAGGTCTAGTTTATGGATAATAGTTCTGGTTTCAGGGATGCTAGGTCTAGTTTATGGATAATAGTTCTGGTTTTAGGGATGTCAGGTCTAGTTTATGGATAATAGATCTGGGTTCGGGGATGATAAATCTGTTTTTAGAAATGGTAGGTCTGGCTTTAGGGAAGATAGGTCTGGTTTAGGGAGGATAGGCCTGGGTTTGAGACCCCTGGGAGTGGGCCAAGAGTGCTGAGGTTATTAATTCATCTGCTCTGGCAGCACCAGAGACCCTCTAAACCTCTGGACCCAAGGCAGATCTCAGGTGCCCAAGTCCATCTTTGACTTTCCCACTGCCCAAAAGCCCTATAAAAGCTGGATACAAAACCCCTCTGAATTTCAATGAGCTCTGGTGTCCCACCCTTAAATCCCTGTTTGGTGCAAACCCTGGATGTGGTTTCCTGCTTTGGCTCTGTTTCTCCTGCAAAGCCTGGGAAAGAAGAACTCCCATCTGTGCCTTGCTTTGTGGCATCCTTGGGAAGGGGGACGGGGATGTTCTTCTCTGGCCATCCCAATTTCCATTCTGTGGGAAAGCTGCTGCTCCACGCTGGAGTTTCCCTTCCAAGGGAGGTGAGGGAAGGAGAGGTTGAATCTGTGCTCTGACAAGAACCATCTGCTGAGGAGCAGCTCTAGTTTGGGAAGGATTCCCAGCGAAGGGGCTGGCCTTTCCTTCAGGTGGAATTGCAATATATTGCCAGGAATGGGGTGTTTTCCCCTGTCCACCTTCCCCAAACATCCTCTCCAGGGAAAATGCACTTGAACACCAGGTCACTCACTCAGTGGGTCCTTGGCAGAACTTCTCACAGTAATCCTGATGGTTTATTTTAATGATTAAGCCCAAATTCCTGGCTGGAAGCAGCCATAGCTTGTGGCTCCTGCTCTGTGGGTGACATGATCCCTTCCTGGTGGGTTTCTCTGGTGGCTCTGTGGCTGCAGGCATGGATGGGACCCCAACGGGCACCAGGTCAGGGTCACCTTGGCCCTGGGGCTGCTGGAGGTGCTGAAGGCACTCAGGGCAGCCCTGGGAAGGCTCAGTCCCTCTAAGGGAAGCAGGGGCAGGTGGAGTGAGGGCACTTTGGTGCAGCAGAGCCTGGGAGCAGTGTCTGCTCTGACCCTGGTGGGATCTTTCATGGTCCCAGCTCATCCCACCTGTCTGAGCACCAATCCCTGCTCCTTTCTCCTCCAAGGATCAGTTCTTTCCCTCCTTTTTCTTCCATGAAATGAAGTTTCCAAGCCTAGGTCCAGCCCATGGGAACAAGTTTGGCTCCAAGAGCATCTCCCAGTGCACAGTGGCCCAGGAAGCCTCTCCAGGTGATGGGATCCAAATGGATCTGGATGATTCCTGCACAGCATCATGTCCGGTGTCCCACATCCTCCCCATCCCTGGAAGTGTCCAAGGATAGGGCTTAGAGCACCATGAATAGTGGAAGGGTGTGGAATGGGATGAGCTTTGAGGTCCCTTCCCAGCCAAACCCTTCCATAATTCCATGATTAGATGCCGGAGATGGGCCCAAACTCCCTCTGCCACAGAAAGGTGCAGCAGGATGATGGTTCAGGATGAAAACTGCCTTTCATTCTTGGGACAAGCAGCATGGAACACTATTTTTCACTGGGATCACTGGAGCCACTCTGCTCTGAGATGGATGAGGGTTTTCCAAGTGCTGTGTCCTTCCAGCAGGATGGGTTTGACTTGCAGGCGACACGGGATGTGTCGGAAGAGGATTCAGCCTCTCCTTTCAAGGCTGAAGCTGCCGTTGGCCCACGGGGTGAGCAGAGGGCCCAGGTGGGAGGGGGACACTCTGGGGGACCCTGGTTTCAGTGCCCGTGGTGCTGCTCCTGGGCATTCTGGGGTTTGTAGGGAAGGATCCTGTGGCTCCCGAAGAAGGGAGGACCTGTCCCCAGCTCAGCATCTGCCCCTCATTCCTGCCCCTGCCCCAGGAGAGGCTGAGCTGACTCAGGCAGGTCCTGCCCTTCCTGATGTTCTCGGTGCTCCTCCTTGGCCAGGTATTTGGTTCCGTTTGGGATGGGCTGCTCCCCAAACCAGGGAGCCTTCCTGGCTGCACAGAAATCCTGCTGGAAAGGTGTCGGAATTCAGCACATCCCTCTGAGTGTCCAGAGTTGCCAGGACCCCTCCACAGGGCTCAGAGACCCTGGCACACAGCCCAGAGCACCTGGGGATTTGATTTTGACCCCTGGAGCAAGTTACCAGCTTTGTATGAGGACCTGAAAGTCACAGAGGTTTCAATAGTATAATAATAAAATGATCACAGGGTGAAAATGTAGATTTTAGGATTTTTGGTATGAAGGTTGTGGGGACAAGATGGAGGAATCTGGGTGTGTCCAGCCTTTCTTCTTCTTCTTCTTGGTCTCCATTTTCTGCAGTGATGTTGGCACTTTGGGACAGGTTTAGAGTAGAAGCTCACTGTCTAACATAGGTGATAGGTATTGGGCATTAAGTGTAAATATTGTACACGTAGCTTTTAGTATAAAAAACTAACACCACCCCAAGGGCTGGAAACAATCGCCAGCTTTGTGTGAGGAGTTACAAGCCACAAGAGTTTGAGTAGAATGGTAGTGAATTAATCACAGGGTGAAAATGTAGAATTTTGGGGTTTTTAGAATGGGGGTTCAGGAGGCATGATGGAGGAATGTGGGCATGTGCTGTCCTTCTTCTCCTCCTCCTTCTTGTTCTCCATTTTCTGCAGTGATGTTGTCATTTTGGGATTGGTTTAGAGTAGAAGTGCACTGTCTAACATAGGTGATAGGTATTGGGCATTAAGTGTAAATATGTTATTCTGTAATATTGTAAATATGTAGTTTGTAGTATAAAAGGACAACACCACCCTAAGGGTGGTCAGAGTGCCTGTGGCTGCCCTGCTGAGCAGATCTCGACTGGGCAGAAAGAAAATTTTATAGATAAGAATTAATAAACAACCTCAAGACCGAAAAGTGAAGAGTCCAGACTCGTTCTTCAGTTCTCACACAGAGACATCCTGCACATCTCGGGGCAGCAATTACCCAAGAGAAAGGGACAGGGACAAAGGAAGGTGGGGAGAAGGGGATGAAGAGTCTGGTCCTATCCAGCTGAGCTGCTCTGTGCCCCCTGTGCCATTGGGAGTGCTCACAGCCTGGTGGGTGAATCCTGAATCCTGCTGGGGCTGGGTGCAGAGTGAGCCCAGGATCTCCCATCCAGATGTGTCCAGATGTGGGACACATTTTGGGGAGCTGAGGCTCGGGGCTGGGCACAGGGAGATTTAAACCATCACAGGGAGCCCTGAAGGTGCTTCAACCCCCTTGGACAAAACTGGGAAATCTGCAACCCTTCCCTGGACACTGCTGGGGGTTATTGCCAGCACCTGGAGGTCCCAGGGTTATTGGCTCAATGCGTTCAGGCAGAGTGGAATAATTTCTTAATCAAGGCTCCCCAAGTAATTGGTGTTTATTAATGAGGAGTAAACTGGGAATCAGCCCCAAGGGATCTGCGTGAGGAGGGAAAGCAGAACTGAAGGAGCTCTGGAGGGAATGAGAAGGTGAGAGGGAGCCAGGTAAGGGAGCTGCCCCTGGAGTGGGAATTGCCCCTGGAGTGGGACTGGGTCGGGCTCGTCACACAGGGCTGGGAATGGTTCAGTGCTGTGGGACAGGGAATGGCCAGTGCTGTGGCCAGAACAAGAATGGTCAGTGCTGTGGCCATGGCTGGGACAGGGAATGGTCAGTGCTGTGGCCAGAACAAGAATGGTCAGTGCTGTGGCCACAATGGGACAGGGAATGGTCAGTGCTGTGGCCAGAACAGGAATGGTCAATGCTGTGGGAAAGGAATGGTCAGTGCTGTGGCCACAATGGGACAGGGAATGGTCAGTGCTGTGGCCAGAACAGGAATGGTCAGTGCTGTGGCCACAATGGGACAGGGAATGGTCAGAGCTGTGGCCAGAACAGGACAGGGCAGAGCAGCTCCTGGTTCTGCTGCTGGAGCCTCCCCGAGGTCAGCTCAGGTTTAAAGAAACAGAAGGAGGAGAGGATTTATTTTGTGAAATGTGTGGTTTGGTTTGTTTTATTCAGTTTGGCTGGGCAGGGCAGGTGTTTCCTGTTCTGCCAGAGGCTGGGCTTGGAGGTTCCAGTTTGGGACTGGGCACTGCCCAGTTTGGGCTGGGGGCTTTGAGAGCCCCTTCCTCCAGCTCTGCTCTGTTCCCTCTGTGCAAGTCCCTCTGGGGAAGGGCAGGGGCCAGGCTGGGGACATGTCCAGGCCATGCCAGGGTGGGACAGAGGGGCTGAGGGAGCTCCATGGCCCTCGAAGGACAGGGACCAACCCCAGGTGGGCACAGATGGGGAACACTGCAGGGACAGGGGTGGGCACGGAGGGGACACTGCAGGGACAGGGGTGGGCACGGAGGGGACACTGCAGGGACAGGGGTGGGGGACACTGCAGGGACAGGAGGTGGGCACGGAGGGGACACTGCAGGGACAGGGGTGGGGGACACTGCAGGGACAGGGGTGGGCATGGAGGGGACACTGCAGGGACAGGGGTGGGGGACACTGCAGGGACAGGGGTGGGCATGGAGGGGACACTGCAGGGACAGGGGTGGGGGACACTGCAGGGACAGGGGTGGGCATGGAGGGGACACTGCAGGGACAGGGGTGGGCACGGCGGGGACACTGCAGGGACAGGGGTGGGCACAGAGGGACACTGCAGGGACAGGGGTGGGCACGGAGGGGACACTGCAGGGACACTGCAGGGACAGGGGTGGGCACAGAGGGACACTGCAGCCCTGCCTCCCCGTCTCCCCCACCCCGTGCTGGGATCGGGCTCTGAGGCTGGGAAGGGGAGAATTCGATGCCAGACTGGGGGTATTTGTGCACCCTGGTTTGGGGGATGCCTGGGGGAGCTCTGCCACCTTCCCAGGCTCCTTTCCATCCCTGCTCCTTCTCTCGCTTCGTTACTCCTTCTGTTACCTTCACTCCTCCCTTCTCCTCTCCCTTCCCGTGTCCCATTCCCACTCCCACCTCCCCTTTTCCTTGCTTTCTGCACCAGCCTAGAGCCGTCCACATCTCTTCCCTGCCTTCCCCTGGAATACCAAGCCCAGCTCTTTCTGATTTCTGGGTGAAACCGAGCCCCAAGCAGGCGTCAGAGCGCAGGAATGTCCCCGGGGGCCGGGCCGGGCCGGCCGGGACCTGCCCAGGGCAGCAGCAGCAGCAGCGTTTGGTTCCTCTCAGCCGAGCTCCGGCTCACGGGGCTTCCAGGAAATGTCAGGGATTGAAAGAAAAATCACTGAACAGGGCTAAAGGCGGGGTGTGACATCCCCCGTTCCTGCTGGATGCTGTTTTGGGTGGTCGTGGCTGTGCTGTGGGGTGGGGAGTGGATCCAGCTCTGGGTGCTGGAAGTGCCCCAGCAGCGTCTCCTGATGGGATCAAACAGTGGAGTCCTGGGATAGGAAGGGACATTAAAGGCCACCCAGTGCCACCCCTGCCCTGGGAGCAGCTCTGCAGGCGGGGCCTCGCCTGAGCAGCAGGGGCAGAACCCCCCTCCACTGCTGCTGGGGGTGCCGAGGGGGCTCTGCTTCATCTCCAAACCCTGAAATGACCCCAAAGTCCAGGAATGGTCTTCCCAGAGCAGCTGGGGCTGCCCCTGGATCCCTGGCAGTGCCCAAGGCCAGGCTGGACAGGGCTTGGAGCAGGCTGGGACAGTGGGACGTGTCCCTGGCATGGCAGGGGTGGCACTGGATGAGCTTTAATGTCCCTTCCCACCCAAACCATTCCATGAATCTCCAGCTCTTTCTGGTGCCCATCCTCTTCACTCTGGGCTGTGCTGGGAGCCTGGAGGTTCCCAGTTCCCCCTGCAACAACCAGTCCTGTTACTTTGGCAAATGGCTTCTCCTTTCCCAAGATCCCGCTAATAAAACAGCAGGAATGCGAGGCACAGGGAGCATTTCCAGCTCGGTGTTTCCCAATCCCCACCGGAGTCAATGACTTCATTCCCTTCAACAGCAGCCAGATCCAGCCCCCGTCTCGACGGGCTCTTGTGTCACCTTAATGAGGCTTTTGTTTGCTCTGGGTGTCACTCCCAGGTGCTGCAGCACAAAGAAGGAGCAGCTGCTGTGGCTTCTGGCTCCTCTGGAGCTGTGGGAGGTTTAGGAGCCAGCTCCCTGTTTTGCAACAGGTTCTGTGCATTAAATACACTGTGATCAGGTGTTTGTGTGGGATTAAAAAGGGCCTGTGACATCCCAGTGACAGCTAGAGGAGGATGTTTGTAGCTGGGATTGCAGGAACATCCTTTTGCCCCAGTTTGGGGATTTGTGGTCAGAGAAATCCCAGCCTGCAGCGGCTCATCTCCCAAAATCTGTGTAGCAGCAGGAACTTTAGGGGTGGGATATCTCTGGGTATGTTTTTATTTTTCCCCTGTGAGGATTTGGGCTCACCCACAAGCTGGGATGGTGGGAGTGGGAGAGGGGATGGTGCCACTGCTGGAGACAGGAGCTGTGTGGGGACAAACTGAGGGACAATTTCTGGTGAGCTCATGGTGGCAGCACCTCAGATGCAGAACCAGGGCCTTGTGCCTGCAGTTTCCAGGGCCACATGCCCAAATAACCAGCAAAAAAGTCTATTTTTTCCAATTTTTTCCTGGCCACTTATGGGAATTGGATCCATCTCCCACTTTTCCCCTTTCTGGTTGTGTAAACCGGGTGTGTGGCCATGGCCAAACCTCACCACAGCATCCCTGCCTTGTCCTGCTTCCTAAATCATGGACTCATGGAATTGTTGTGGTTGGAAAGATCAGCCTTGGACCCAGAGCCCACAAACTGTGTCCCCAAGTGCCACATCGCCTCTCTCTTTGAATAGTGCCCAGGATGGGGCCTCCCCCACTGCCCTGGGCAGCTGTGCCAGGCATGGAGAGCTTCTCCATGGAGACATTTCCCCAAATCTCCAGTGCTGTGGTGCAGAGCAGAGAGAGGCTGTGCTAGGGTGATGTTGTATCCCCAGTTTTTGTTCTGTTTATACTGGATATCATGTTCTGTGCCTTCAGGACTGGCTCTGAAGAGCGAATGGTTTGTTTTGGTTTTGCTCTCAGCCGCTCCCCCGCAGCTGGCAGGACACAGAGACAGGGCAGTACACGGTGCTGCTTTTGCTTTTTGCTCTTGCTCCTGCTTTGCTCTTGCTTTTGCTCATTAGTTAGTTTAGCTAGGTAGTCCAAATTTTCCCTCGACTGTTTTTCCTTCCCTTTCTTGGAACCACTCGAGCCTGCTCCAGACTGGGACCTGGGAAACACCAAGAGTTTGCGCTTTGTGGCCTAGTGGGGCCTGCTCTGGGCCGCAGCCTTTCCCAGTGCCTGAGGGATTGATAACAGAGTGAGCATCCACAGGAGAGACTTTCTGAATTTGTTGTCTTTTTCAGAGCGGTGACAGAGTGGTGTCACCTGGTATTGTTCATTTTGTCTGCTGGGGGGTGTTTTGCCTGTTAAATAAACAGGTTCTTTCCACTTGTGTCCAAGGAATCCTTCCCAAACTGGTTGAGGGGAGTGGCCGTGTGGGTTTGCTTGCTGGAGGGGCCCATTTTCTCCCAAATTTGCCCAGAACCCGGATGTCACAGACGTCTTTTGTGAAAAATCCTTTCTTTAGGATTTTTCTTCTTGAGAAGCTGAGAGGCTTCAAGAAAAAAATGCAAACATTGATTATCTGCTGCTGTAGAATGCAGCAGGTGGATCTTTGATTGGCCCATGTTGGTTGTTTCTAATTAATGGCCAATCACAGTGAGCTGGCTCAGACAGAGAGTCTGAGACAGCTGCCTTTGTTATCATTCTTTCTTTTTCTTTTCTTAGCTAGCCTTCTGATGAAATCCTTTCTTCTATTCTTGTAGTATAGTTTGAATATAATATATATAATAAAATAATAAATCAAGCCTTCTGAAACATGGAGTCAGATCCTTGTCTCTTCCCTCACCCTCAGACCCCTGTGAACACCATCACACCAGGACAGGGGCTGAGCCCCAGCTCTGGGATCCAGGCAGAGGGGCACTCGTGGGGCTGGGGGATTCCTGGAGCTGCCACCCATCCCAGAGGGGAATGTGGCGCTGATCTGTGCCCTCAGTGGGCACCAGACGCAGAGGCAGGAGCCTCCTCTGCTCCTGGCCCAGAGCTGGGCTGACGTGGCCCCGGGCCTGTGGCTGTCCCCACGTGTGTGACGTGTGCCAGGGCCACCCTGTAATCCCTGTAAAGTCAGAGACCAGCGCTGAGTCACCCTGAGTTTTCACTCCTGGGCTCAGATTCTGAGGAGCTGAGTCACAGCCAGAGCACTCAGGGAGCTCGTCCTGCCTTGGAGGGGCTGTTTTGCCTCGGGTTTTGGGTGGCAGGAGCTCTTCCCTGCACTGAGGAGCTCTGGAGCCCACGGAGTGCAGGAAGGAAACATGCTCAGTGGGAAAAATGCATGTATTTTATGATTGGCTTTTTGCAAATATTAAAATTAATATTATATGTGTTGTGTAATGCTGGATTAATTATCTTAAGTACTGTGTTAAATATAGTTTTAGGTTATAAAAATTGTTAAAATAGAAACTATGCTATGTAGGATACTTTTTTTAAAGAAAGGGCTTGCAGCGAGATAGCAGCCACAGGACACTTGAATCTTTAAGAGAAAAATAATTTATTGCCCTCTTATCAGAAGAAAGGAACTTCTTCCCACCTCGAAGGTGCTGTTAGGATTCAGAGGAAGAAGCTGGCACTGCCCAGACAGAATCATGTGTTTGAATGGAATTTATGCATCATGTATGAGGTGTATGAATATGCAACAGGCTGTTGCTTTTAAGGGTTAATCCTTTGTTAACGTGGGTCCTTTTTCAGGCTCGTGCTGCCCAGAAAAAGGTACCCGGACGTCCGTAACTCTTTGAATTTGTTGTCTCATATTGTCTTAATTCAAATTGTCCAAATTGTTATTACTCTAATTGTATTACTATTTTTATAACCATTTTATTACTATTAAACTTTATAAATTTAAAAAAAAAGTGATTGGCGTTTTTCACACTGAGCATGGAATTATGGAGAGGTTCAGGTGGGAAGAACACTAAAGTGTTATAGTAACCTCCATGTATTATAATAACCTCCTCAAGCCAAATTTAATAAACTCTGAAAAGCCTATAACACACCCAAAATAGCTCAACTACCTTTAAAGACATAAAAATCAACAAAAGAGCTTCCGTTACAGTGTTAGAAACAAAAAAGTTTAATAAAAAAACAAAATAACAAACAAAAACCCAAGCTAAGTGCTAAACATTCTTACTCCTAATAAAAACACTTTACAAAAACAATGATTTTTTTTGTTTTCTTCTTTTTCTACTAAATTGCCCAAACAAAACTTTTTAACTTCTGTCCAATTAACTATCCTTAAATTTAAAGTTCTTTAAAACCTATAAAATATCTTTTCACTTAATCAAAAAAAGAAAACCAACTTCTAAACTTCTTTCCTTTTAAAGAGATAAAAAATAATTTTGTCACTCCATCAACAAGAAACACACTCCTACACTAACGTCCACCCAGTGCCACCTGTGCCATGGCAGGGACATCTCCCACTGTCCCAGGCTGCTCCAAGCCCTGTCCAGCCTGGCCTGGGCACTGCCAGGGATCCAGGGGCATCATGGAGAGCTGTTCTTTTTCCTGGCACTTTTTCCTGTCTCCTTTTCCCTGTTCTTTTTCCCTGTCTCCTTTTTCCTGTTCTTTTTCCTGGCGCCATTTTCCCTTGTCTCCTTTTTCCTGGCACCGTTTTCCCTGTCTCCTTTTCCCTGTTCTTTTTCCTGGCACCGTTTTTCCCTGTCTCCTTTTCCCTGTTCTTTTCCTGCCACTTTTGCCCTGTCTCCTTTTCCCTGTTCTTTTTCCATGTTCGTTTTCCTGTCACCGTTTTCCCCTGTCTCCTTTCCCAGTTCTTATTCCTGGCACCGTTTTTGCCTGTCTCCTTTTTCCTGGCACTTTTTCCCTGTCTCCTTTTCCCTGTTCTTTTGCCCTCTTCTCTTTCCTAGCACTCTTTTTCCCCATCTCCTTTCCCAGTTCTTTTTTCCTGGCACCGTTTTTCCCTGTCTCCTTTTTCCTGGCACTTTTTCCCTGTCTCCTTTTCCCTGTTTCCTTTTCCCTGTTCTTTTTCCTGGCACCGTTTTCCCCTGTCTCCTTTTTCCTGGCACTTTTTCCCTGTCTCCTTTTCCCTGTTTCCTTTTCCCTGTTCTTTTTCCTGGCACCGTTTTCCCCTGTCTCCTTTTCCCTGTCTCCTTTTTCCTGGCACTTTTTCCCTGTCTCCTTTTCCCTGTTTCCTTTTCCCTGTTCTTTTTTCTGGCACCGTTTTCCCCTGTCTCCTTTTCCTGCTGATCCTCTCTCCTCCCGTGGAGGTGGGAAGTGCCGCAGGTGGAGCTGCAGGCTGGGGCTGGCTTTGGGGTGCAGGTGGCTGTGGGTGTGAGGGGCTGGGGCTGGAGGAGGGTTCCAGGTGTGGCTCCATGGAATGCCGGACCTGCTCATCCCTCCCCTCCCAGGGCGGCATCGATGTCCTCGGCAGCGTGGGCGGCTCCAGGACAATTATCGTTGCAATTATAATTGTAATTATTGTTGTCAGCGCTGAGTGCATTGATTAGGAGGGGCCTGAGACAGACAGACAGACAGACAGACGGGCCCCACCCTCTGCTCCATCAGCGCCAGGGCTGGGCTGCAGCAGCCCCAAGGCTGCAATCCTGCCCTTTGCTCCCACTGTCCTCCCTGCTCCCAGGGCTCCACCCCGGAGAAGACCAGAGCAGAGGAGGGAATGGCACCTTCCTTCTGGAAGCTTCTGACTGTCATCTCTTCTGGGGTGCATGGGTGTTAATTGCTGCCCCGAGATGTGCAGGATGTCTCTGTGTGAGAACTGAAGAACGAGTCTGGACTCTTCACTTTTCGGTCTTGAGGTTGTTTATTAATTCTTATCTATAAAATTTTCTTTCTGCCCAGCCGAGATCTGCTCAGCAGGGCAGCCACAGGCACTCTGACCACCCCTGATGTGGTGTTGTCCTTTTATACTACAAACTATGTAAAACATATTTACACTTAATGCCCAATACCTATCACCTATGTTAGACAGTGCACTTCTACTCTAAACCAATCCCAAAGTGCCAACATCACTGCAGAAAATGGAGAACAAGAAGGAGGAGGAGAAGAAGGACAGCACATGCCCACATTCCTCCATCTTGCCTCCTGAACCCCCATTCTAAAAACCCCAAAATTCTACATTTTCACCCTGTGATTAATTCACTACCATTCTACTCAAACTCTTGTGGCTTGTAACTCCTCACACAAAGCTGGTGATTGTTTCCAGCCCTTGGGGTGGTGTTAGTTTTTTATACTAAAATCTACATGTACAATATTTACACTTAATTCCCAATACCTATCACCTATGTTAGACAGTGAACATGTATTTTAAACCAATCCCAAAGTGCCAGCATCACTGCAGAAAATGGAGACCAAGAAGAAGAAGAAGAAAGGCTGGACATGCCCAAGTTCCTCCATCTTGTCCCCATAACCCCCATACCAAAAATCCTAAAATCTACATTTTCACCCTGTGATCATTTTATTATTATACTATTCAACCCTCTATGACTTTCAGGTCCTCATACAAAGCTGATAACTTGCTCCAGGGGCCACAATCAACCCCGCAGGTGCCCTGGGCTGTGTGCCAGGGTCTCTGAGCGCCCCAACTCTGGACACCCGGAGGGATGTGCTGAATTCCGACAATCTCTGGGCTCAATCTGGCCCTGGAGCAGCTCCTGCTGCTGAGATTAAAATGCTGAGATAAAATCCCTGACTGGGGTGACAGGTGGCAAGGCCAAAATCCCAGATTTGGGAGCTCAGTTCTCCCTAGCTGGGAGAACCCCCTGCGAGCTGGGTTGGCCCCTCGGAGGCAGGGATAACTGAGGGGTTACAGCAGCTGTAAAACCCTTGTAAAATGTTCTTTGTTTGCTCTGTCCCATCCCTCCAGTGCAGCCAGTGACTCACGGGGTGGAGGCGTCGCTCCTTCCTTCAGCCCCTCTGTCCTCCTGCTCCTTCTCCTGCCCCAAAGTGGGCTCTGGGTTCTCAGCTTGGGGCGGCTTTGGGAAGGTCCTTCAGCCTCCCATTGTGACCAGTCAAATCTCCTAAATTCCTGAGGTACTTAAGAAATACATAGAAATACATGGAAAACATCTGAGGTGAACAAACCCTTGGTGATCCCTCATCCTTATGGATATGGGGGTGCCACCTCTGGAATTCTGGCTGATCCTGTCCACCCTCTGGAGCAGGAGGACAGTTTGCCCTGAAAATGATGGAGTTTTTCCAAGATTCCAAGGAATTTTCAGAGCCACGTGTTGGACACATGTCCCTTGGTGTTTGGGGAGTGAGGGAGATGACACCAGTTCTACTCCTGCCTTTCCCATGTCCTTCCTGCAGCACAGTTTATCTCTGAGTTCCTTTTCCACAGGCAACAAGACCCGTTTCATTTTGCCAAAGACCCTGGAATTCCCTCCTGGTGGCAGAGGGGGAGGAGCAGCTCCATCCATGGCACTGGAGTCTGTGGGAGATGTTGAGACCCCAGGTCCTTGCCCCCATCCCCCTTGCCAAGGGCTGCACAAAGGGAATTGGGATGGTTGCTGATGGGAACTGAGCGATCTGGGGGCAGTGAGACCCTTCCAGGATCCTTCCTGGATTCAGAAATGGGATCTGCTGGTGGAAAGTGGCTTTGTGTGATTGACTCTGCCCAAGGAGAGGAAAGAGGGCTTTGATAAGAGTGTTTTCTGTTTCTTGGACCATCCCCTCCGACCTGGGCATGACTCAGGCCCCAGACACCTGCAATAACCCTGAGCTCTGTCATGCTGGCTTTATTCCAGCTCCCATGAGCTGTGTTCCCTCAGAGTGACCTCACAGTTCCATCTGCTCAGGAAAGGCCCCCTGAGCTTGGAGCAAACGGGAGCAGGGACATGGGAGGAGCTGCTGGGGCCATTTGGGATCCCAGGAGGGGCAAATCCAGCCAGGGATCCCCACTGGGGACGTGGGACCATCAGCGGTGCTCCAGGAGCATCCTCACCTTGGGAAGGTTACCTGGGGAAATGTGGATGGAGAAAGGAGAATTTCCTAATGATTCTGTGGTTTGGGGAAGATCAGCCTGGATTGTGTCGCTTCACAAAGACCCTGAGGGGCTGGGGTGAATTCAGAGGGGGGAACAGGGCTGGGGTGAATTCAGAGGGGGGAACAGGGCTGAGGAAGGGCTGGGCAGCAGGGAAGTGTCTGGAGAACCCCTGAGAGGGACCTGGGGGGCTCAGCCTGGAGAAGAGGAGGCTCAAGGGGGACCCTGTGGCTCTGCACAGCTCCTGCCAGGAAGGGACAGCCGGGGCAGTGTCAGGCTCTGCTCGCAGGGACAGGGACAGGAGCAGAGGGAACGGCCTCAGGCTGGGCCAGGGCAGCTCAGGGTGGACATCAGGAGGGGTTTCCCCATGGGAAGGGTGGTTGGCCATTGTCAGGGACGGTTGGGGCGCCCATCCCTGGAGGTGCCCAAGGAAGGACTGGATGTGGCGCTCAGGGCTCTGGGCTGGGGACAAGGTGGGGATTGGGCACAGCTGGGACTCGATGGGCTGGGAGGGCTTTTCCCACATCAGGGATTCTGTGCTTGGAGCTCAGGGGGTCTGGAATCTGCTCTGTCCCTGGGAGGATTCACAGTTTCCACCAGATCAGCCCCTGCAACCTGAGCAGACCAGTGAGGAGAGAACAGGAGTTTTCCCTCCTTTCCTGAGATGTGTGTTTTCCAGAAAAACCAAGCCCAGCATTCCCAGCGCTGGCAGTTTCACCCAGCACTGAGAATTGAAGTTTTAATTTGTTTGTTTGTTTTTCCTTAAGGCTTTGGCTGTGGGAGGGACTCTCAACTTTCATGTCAAAATTATCCAGGTGATGATGATTATCCATAATTATAACTATATTTATCCGTATTCGTTCAGGTTTTCTTGTAATCACAAGGTCTTGTTATTTGGGGGAAAGGGAGAAAAACAGCTTTTGGCTCTTGTCCAGTGAGCTGGAGAGGGGGAAAGTGCATAGCTGGGATATTGGTGTTGTTGGCTAGGGGTCTGTGTACAAATCACAAACAGGACGGGATTGCTGAGGAAAGCATCTCCATCTGGTTTTTATTTTTATTTTTTTCATCAGTCTCATTACATGGTGATGGCAATGGAAAGATGCCAGCAGCTCACATCCCCAGCAATGAACTCAGTGTTACAACTCACTTTAAAAGTTTTTTGACCAATCACACAAAGCAAAAGCACATTGACAGCAGTTCTATCCAATCACTATAAGCACACGTACCTTTGGTTAAAACAATGCTTGCTTATTTCAAATACAATACCTAATTGTAAGCATTAAAATACAATGCACAGAGCTCCATTATTAAGCTGAGAACTTCCTAATATCTCGCTAGATAAACTTTTCTGTAGCTTGGGGAGTTATTCTAGACAAGGGTTAATACACAGACCATTGTTCTATTTCTCCTTACTTTTCTAATTCTTATATAATTTTTCTGTGGACAAATCTCATGGCTACTGCTTAGCTCTAATCACAGTTGTGCTGTCTCTGAGCCTGCCTGTTGGGAGAGTAGCTAAGAATTGGAAAAGTATGAGGCTGTGGCTAATTTTAAGTCTTGCACTTGCAAGATAGTGTGTTTTTGAGCTTAGCTGTAATATGATAACAAATAGTGAAAGAGACATGAGAAAAGAGAGATGTAACTCCTAAAGAATAGGGAAGAGCTGATGTTGTGGTGTGATTAATAGACAGTATAAATTACAGAATATTCATAAGCTTATTACTTACTGTATAAGTGTCTGATGCTCTCTTTAATAAACAGAGCTTGCTGATCTCATATTGAGAGTTTTAAGTTTTTTTTGCACTTGACAAATGGCTCATCCGAGACAAATAACTCATTCTGCAACACCTGCCTTTTGCAGCTTCCCCAAACCCCTCTGATTTTAAGGATTCCCACACCTGGGACACCTTCCCCATGTGTCAGGCCAGGCTCCCTGTCCCTGGGAGGGATCCCAGTCTGGGCTGGGTTCCCTGGGGTGTCCAGGAGCTCCTGGCAGTGGGCAGAGCCATGTGGGTGGAAAAGCTCCTCTGTCACAGACATCTTTTGTGAAAAATTCTTTCTTGGGGTTTTTCTCCTTTCTGAGAAGCTGCAGCCTCAGCAACAAAGTGTAAACAATGGTTATCTGCTGCTGTGGAATGCAACAGGTGGATCCATGATTGGTCTCCTGTGGATGTTTGGATTTACTGACCACTCATGGCAGAGCTGGCTCTCGCTCTCTGCTGAGACACAGATCTTTGTTATTCATTCTATTCTATTCTATTCTATTCTATTCTATTCTATTCTATTCTATTCTATTCTATTCTATTCTATTCTTAATTTAGCTAGACTTCTGAGAACTTTTCCTTCTCTTTTTAGTATAGTCATAATGTAATATATATCATAAAATAATAAATCAAGCCTTCTGAACACAGAATCAACATTCTCATCTCTCTCTTCATCCTGCAACCCTTGTGACCACTGTCACACTCCTCTGCAAAGAGGGCAGGAGGAATGTGGGGCTCCATCCATGGGGAAAGGCAGCCCCATGGCTCACTGAGCACCTGGAAGGGGCTGGAGGGAGGAACTCCTTGGGGAGGGGTCCAAGTTGTTCATAGAATCATGGAAAAACCGGAGATAGAAGAGACCCATGAGGATCATAGATTCCAACTCCTGGCTCTGCACAGGACACCCCAAAACCCCCCCCGGTCCCAAAATCCCAATCCTGAGCACGCTGTCCAAAGGCTCCTGGAGCTCTGGCAGCCTCGGGGCCGTGGCCATTCCTGGGGAGCCTGGGCAGTGCCAGCCCCTCTGGGTGAGGAACCTTCCCCAATACCCAACCTGGCCCTCCTTGGCACAGCTCCAGCTGCTCCCTGGGTCCTGTCCCTGGTCCCAGTTCATGGTGGTGCTGGTGACTGATTTTGTGCTGTATCCAAACATTTAGGATTGTGGCTGATAGCCCTTTTGGGTTGCAGCAAACAGGACAAGCGTGGGCAACTCTGAGCTCCAAGAGCTGTTTTCCAGGGATGGATTTCATGGCCAGCAGCTTCCAGGAGTGGCCAAGAGCCGAGCCAAGAACCTCCCAGCCTCAGCAGGGTGGGTAGAGCCAGAGGAGAGGCGAAATGCAGCTCCTAGAGGGATTCAGGAGCTTGTGGGAAGCCTTGGGAACACAGAGCTGGATCTGTCCCCCTGGGCAAGCTGAGACATTGCCCTGGGCACCCTGAGGGGCCTTGGGGCTCATGGAGAATGATGATTTAGGAAGATTTCCTCCCTATGGGGGTGGAGAGGCCTTGGAATGGATTTCCCAAAGCAGCTGTGGCTGTTCATGGATCCCTGGCAGTGCCCAAGGCCAGGCTGGACAGGACTTGGAGCAGCTTGGGACAGTGGGAGGTGTCCCTGCCATGGCAGGGCTGGCACTGGATGAGCTTTAAGGACCCTTCCAACCTGAACCATTCTATGATTCCACAATCCCATGATTCTGTTCCTCCTGGTCCCTGTGATAATTCATATTTGAGTTTTGCTGTGTTGCAGTGGGAGGAATGCCTGGATGAGTTCCTGGATGAGGAATGCCTGGATGAGGTGTTCCTGGATGAGGAGCTCCTGGATGAGGAATGCCTGGATGAGGAGTTCCTGGATGAGGAGCTCCTGGATGAGGAATGCCTGGATGAGGAGTTCCTGGATGAGGAGCTCCTGGAAGCCTTGGAGCTGTTTGGGTGAGCCCCGACCTGGCCACCTCTGGGAGAGCCCTGATTCCTGTCCCGGTGCAGGGCTGGAAAAGTGGGGAGGAAAATGCATTCTCCATGTGCAAATCCATGTGAAGTTGCAGCCTGAACAATCCACTGGCCTCTGCCAAAGGCTCTGGAGCAGGGAGAGGCCATGGCAGGGAATTGGGGTCCTTGGAAAAGCCACTTCACGGAATGTGAGGGTTTTGGCCCATTCCATGTGTGTGGGATAAAGCTGGATGGAGGCTGTGAGTGGGATGGTGGAAGGTGTCCCTGTCCAAGCCAGGGGATTGCACTGGATAAACCCTGGGGACCTTTCCAACCCAAACCATTCCCTGATTCCCATCAATGGGGGAATCCCATCGGGCTCACAGGAATCCCTGCAGTTCTTGGGCAGGGGCAGAAAGTGAAAGCAGTCAGCGTTTGAGGGACATCCAATGGGACACAGGGCCCAAATGCTGCCGGGAGGGAGGCACCAACCTTTGGAACAGACCATCCCTGTGGATCAGCAGCTCTTGCTGGAAAGGGCACTCCCTGTCACCGGGCTCTGCGCTGGAGCTGCGTCATTCCATTGATTTTATGGCCCAGTGACACAGGAAATGGGCCTGGAATCCATAAAATCCTGATAAACCTGATGAACCTCATCCTGATAATCCTCCAGTTGTGCCATATCCTGAGCTGGATCCCCAGGATCATCGAGGCCAAATCCTGCCTGGTGACATCCAACACCTGCCTTTGGGATGCAGGAGAACAAGTTCCCTCTGACCAGTCTCTGCTCACAGGAATTATGATCAGCTGGAAATTTTGGTTAATGAGGCTGCTTTGATCCTGGAAGGGGATCTGGGTTCGCAGTGTGGGGAGATCTTCAGGATCTTGGGAAAGGTGCTGTTGTGCTCCCATTGATTTTGGGTGGGCTTAGCAGGAATAGGAGCTTGGCAGTGCCACTGGACGTCAGGAGAATTTCTTGGGACGTCATGAGGAATTTTTCCAGGGAGAGGCTGGTCAGGCACTCCTGTGGTGCAGTTCCCATCCCTCAAGGTACCCAAAGAACGTGGCACTCAGGGCTCTGGTGGGGATTGGTCACAGCTTGGACTCCGTGATCTCGGAGGGCATTTCCAGCCTCAGTGATCCTGGGATTCTGACAGCCCCATCCTGGAGGTTTCCATCCCCCAGAGCCTCCGGCTCCCTGAGCCTGGAGATTGATCCCAATATCCCAAATCCATCTCCAGCCACGAGCCCACGCAGGCACTGGGAGGTGCTGGAGCAATAGATGTGGGATCCGGGGCCAGAGCCCTTTGGATCAGGAACCACCAGCAGAGCCCATGCAACAGAACCTATGGATGCTCCTGCTCCCCAGATTTTTCAATCCAAACACAGAAATCCAGGCAGGCAGCAGGAGGGATCCCCTGGGATAACACAGGAGGTGAACCCACCAGAACACACTCTCAACACATTATGTCACTCACCTGCAAAGGTTTCCCTCTTCCATTACAATATTTGAGTTTGGTTTTTTGATTTTTTGGGGGGGGGGGGGGGGGGGGGTTGGGGTTTTTTTTGGATTTTTTTGGCACTTTCCAGCTGGAATTGCAGCCTGGCTTGTTTTCCCAAGGGTTCATGGAGGGGTTGGTTGTTGTGGGGGTTTTGCTGCTCTAGGAGTGTCAGAGCCAGCCCTAGGTGTGCAGGGCCAGGGTGAATGTGACTCCCAGCATGACAGGCAGGGAAATCGTTTCCCCAAAAAGGCAAAAGTGAGCTCGGTGTCGCCAAACCGCAGTCCCTGGGGTCACTCACCGGGGCTGCAGGAATTTACCGGTCGGAGCAGTTGTGGAACAGCCCCGGGTTGCCATGGAACAGCAACACAACAAACCCTGGGACACCTCTGGTGGCCACGTGGCTTCAACCTGGCTCAGACGGGGAATATCGACCTGGCAGGGGGGGAGGGAGCAAACCTGGGCACAGCAAGCAGGGATGAGGCTCCTGCTCCCACCTGGACTGCTCGTGGTGCAGGGAGCGAGGGTGGGAGCTGGGTTGAAGATGGGCTCACCCTCACCCAAACCCAGGGTGAAGTCCAGCTCCCCGGTGCCAAACTGGGATTCCTGGAGGCCGCTGGGAGCAGCTCTGCCTTTGTGGCCAAAGGTTGGGATTCACCTGCCTGGGTTGCTCCTCCTGTGCCGCTCCTGTTGTGTAGAAGTCCCTGTGTGGTGATCCAGGCAGGAATCCAGCCTGCTAACAGCCAGAGCCGGGTGGGAATTGCTGCCTGCCTGTCAGTCCCACACTCAGCTTCCAGCCCTGCCCTCTCAGGACATGCCAGCACTGTCCCAGCCTGGCTGTGTCAGGCTGGCACTGCCCTGCTCCCAGCTGTGCATGGATGGGTGCACGGAGGGATCCCTGTCCTGTGCTCCAGCCCCAGGGGAGCTGCAGGGCATGTCTGTTACACTCCACTTCGTTCACACACAATGGATTTTTTTTTTATAATCCCAGAATCAATTAGGCTGGAAAAGACCTCTGAGATCATCGAGTCCAACCTGTGATGGTGGGAGCCCAGCCAGGTGCAGGGCTGGCAGGAATCCTGCAGGAATCCTGCCCCATCTCTCTCTTCCTGGATCGCATTCCCCCTTTTCTCTCTTTAAAAAGAGACTTTCCCTGCAGCAGCCAGGCTTCTCCTCTGCCCCCAGAGCAGGACGGGTGGATTTTGAGCAGGCTGAGTTTGCAACCAGCCTTATCTCCCTGTCCTGGGGACAGAAAAGCTGAAGGGTGACACTTTCAGGCCAGACTTTGAAATCTCCTGGGGAATTTATGACCTGATAGTGAAGGGTTGAGGCCCTCTGGGACTATTTGAAAATGGTGAAAACCCTGAAACCCATTTTTTTTTCCTCTACTTTTTCTTCATAGAACTCCAAAAATTCAAGCAGGGACCCAGAATGTTCAGCCAGCATTTTAATCCTGTCTCCTTTTGAGTGTGGACTAAACGCTGGGTGGGATGCAACCCTCCTAACCCACCTCTGTTTTAAGTATTTATTTGAGGGATTAGCAGGAGAGGGAAGGGCAAACACGTCCCCCTGGGCAGGCAGGCTCTGGGTACTGCTGGCAGTGCCCTGGTTTATATTAAACAGCCAGGACCTGGCGCAGGGGCCGCTTTATCAGCTTTGCACCGTGCCCAGGGGAGAACCCGCCTGCAGCGCTTCCAAATCCTCCCCAATGTGTATTCCCTGTGTCCCCCTCGGGGACAGGATCGGGGAGCAGGGCTGGGCTCGGCGCACACTCAGGTGCCGCAGGAGCGCAGCGGGGACAGCGCCAGGTGTGTCCTGTCCCTTCCCCGCGGCCCTTCCCTGCTGCCGGAGGGTGGGAATGCAGCCAGGCACACCCAGCTCCGAGCCGTAAAACGATCCCCGCGGTGCCCTTGGGCCAAGCCCAGCTTTTCTAACGGATAAAAGGGGAAGGCAGCGGCAGCGCTCTCACTCCGCTGGCCTCCAGCACAGCCTCTCGAGCTTCGCAGGATCAAAGAGGCACCCCCGCCCCGTCGCTCGCAGCAGCATGTCCCGCTCGGTGACCTTCAGCTCCCGCTCGGCCGCCGGGCCCGCGCTCAGCCAGGTGCGGGTCAGCTCCGTGTCCTCCGGCCGCAGCTCCGGGCTCGGCCGCGCCGGCGGCTTCGGCAGCGCCAGCCTCTACAGCCTGGGCTCGGCCGGCAAGAGGGTCAGCCTGGCCGGGGGCAGCTCCTTCAGCGTCCGCTCGGGCTACGGCTATGGGGGAGCCGCCTTGGGCAGCCTCAGCCCCGGCGGCATCCAGGAGGTCACCGTCAACCAGAGCCTCCTGACGCCCCTCAACCTGGAGATCGACCCCACTATCCAGAGGGTCCGCAAGGAGGAGAAGGAGCAGATCAAGACCCTCAACAACAAATTCGCCTCCTTCATTGACAAGGTGAGGGCTTGGGCCGGCTCAGAGCTCTGGGGGTGCTGAACGGTTGGTGGGACCCAGGATTGGTTTACTCACAAATGGGGTGAGGATCAGTCCTGGAGAACGTGGTGGGATTTGCCCACTGCAAACAAATAATTCTTAGTATTCGATGTAAAGTCCTGCTGGCATTGCCAACAGAACAGGTTGCCTTGCTCGGGCTGCCTTTGCAGCCCTGATTTACCTGGGATTGCCCAAATGGGGGTGCAGGCTTTGCACCCCCACCCCAGCACCAAATCTGGGGAGGGAGAGGCTCCTGGAGGGAGCTGTCCCAGGAGAGCAGATGGAACCAGACCCTGCCCTGGGTATTCATGCTGCCCTGCACAGCTTGGCTCTCTTGCACTAACTAACCTTGTGTAAATCCCGCTCTGGAATTCCCGAAATGTGAGGAATCCAGCCCTGGAGTTGGAGCAGTTGGAGGGTTTGATGTCTGGGGCAGGTTTCTGTCAAGTGTCAGCCCAGCAGAATCTGCTTTTCTTTAATTCCTCAAAGTCACAAACCAGGTCCCAGAGCAGCCAAGCTCCTCAGCGTGGTCTCCATGACCCTCCTCTGGTGCTTCCATGAACACCCAAATTCCTGGGCGCCACCCAAATTCCCACCTGCAGCCCAGCCCTTCCATGCCCTGCAGTGTCAGCTCCCCTCTCTCCCACCATCCCAAGTGACCCCTGTGCTCCCTCCCAGGTGCGGTTCCTGGAGCAGCAGAACAAGATGCTGGAGACCAAGTGGAGCCTGCTGCAGGAGCAGAAGACGACACGCAGCAACATCGCTCCCATGTTCGAGACCTACATCAGCAACCTGCGGCGGCAGCTGGACGGGCTCCTGGCCGACAAGGGGCGCCTCGAGGGAGAGCTCAAGAACATGCAGGACCTCGTGGAGGACTTCAAGACCAAGTAAAGTATCAGTGTCCCCCTGATAACGGGGTGGTGGAGCTGCTGGCTGGGCCAGTGGGATGCAACTCTCCTAACCCACCTCGGTTTTAAGGATTTATTTGAGGGATTAGCAGGAGAGGGAAGGGCATGGATGTCCCCGGCTCCCCTGCCAGGGGGGAGATGTTTTCTGGCCAAGAATGAGGTGTTCAGCTGGGCACAGATGTCCCCAGCTCTCCTGACAAGGAGAAGATATTTTCTGGCCTGGAATGAGGTGTTCAGTCCAGGTGTTTAGCTGGGCTCAATGTCCCCCAGCTCTCCTGCTAGGGAGGAGATGTTTTCTGGCCTGCAATGAGGTGTTTAGTCCAGGAAAGCTGCCTGGATTCTTCTTGCTCATTTCTGGCACCTTGTTCCTACATGGGCTAGTGCCTCCATCCTCTTGGCTTTGCTTTGGGGCCTCCTCAGGCTTGGACGTGGCATTCTGGGGCCTCCTTGGGGCTGAAGGTGACATTCTGGGGCCTCCCTGGGTTGGAGGTGGTGCTTTGGGGCCTCCTCAGGGTCGGAAGTGGCTCTTTGGGGTGGCTGGAGCCCCGAGAGTTCCACAGGAGCTCCGGCCTGATTCACTGGGCAGGGAATAGAGCAGCTGCCCTGCAGTTCTTCAGTGACTTTTCAGTGTCACCTGGGAGGAGCCCCAGAAGAAAGGTGGCCTTTGTCCCAGCCCGGCCCAGCCCAGCCGGGAAATGCCTCTGAAAAGGGAAGAAAAGGACGGAGCTGGCAAACTGGATCAGGCAGGAACTGCAAACAAACAGAGCTGATAATCCCCAGGGTGTGTTTAGGGAGGGTCAATACCCAGAGATTCCCAAAGAGCTGCCTGGGAATGATGCTGCTGCCCCCAGCCCTGCCTGGTTATTCCATCCACAGCTGGCCTTGGAATCTCTGCAAGGAGCTGCTTTGCAGCCAGAGGGATTAAACCCCAAAGTTTAGCTACATTTCCCATGTATTTAGTCCTAATCTCATGGATTTATTCCTTTAGGCTACAGACCCATGGAAAGCCAAACCCTCTGTGTGCTAATGGAAGGGAAGCAGGAATTAGGAGCTGAAGGAGTGAGGATTCAGTAACTGGAATGCAGCACCTGCTGCTCCCCGTTTGTATGGAGAAAATCTCAGTTATAGATGGAAAACCTAAACCATGATGTGCTCTGGGGGTGCCTGTGGCCTTTTTTCCATAGGTTTGGTTTCCACAGGAATTCCCAGGTGATATTTAGGGGAGGAGAGGCTCCAGGGATGACACCAGCCCCTAACTCAGGGATTGCAGTGGGAGAGGAGCCAGCTGGGGCCGTGCTGCCCACAGGGCTCAGTTCCAAGGAGTGTCCTGGCCTTTCAGAGGGATGTTGGGACAGTATTGGACGATTTAGGGAGAAATTCCTCTGTGTGGGGCTGGGCAGGCCCTGGAATGGATTTCTCAGAGAAGCTCTGGCTGCCCCTGGATCCCTGGCAGTGCCCAGGGCCAGGCTGGACAGGGCTTGGAGCAGCCTGGGATAGCAGAAGGTGTCCCTGTCGTGGCAGGGGTGGGAATGAGATGGGCTTTATGGTCTCTACAAACCCAAATCATTCCAAGATTCCATGCTTTACCAGCTCATTGACCAGCTTGGTGGAGCTGCCCCAAGGAGAGGAGGAATTTGGTGATCCATTCTGGAGGAATTCACTGTTTTTATACCTCTCTCTGCTGATCCCTGGTGAGCAGAGGTGGTGCCTCTGCGTCACTTCCCAGGATTTATTCCTCTGGAGTTGCGCTGGCAGCTCAGTGACCTCCAGAGGGGCAACGTCCATTGATCCTGGTGTGGATGGGCAGCATTCCAGGTCGGAGCAGGAGGGGGAGGCTGGGCAGGTGAAGCAGCTCCTGCTTTGGAAGGCAAATTCCAGCTCTGGCCATGCAGGGCCCATGTAAATAAAGAGCCTTAACCTGGCAACAGTTCCCAAACAGCCAAAGTGCTTCCTGCTCTGTTCCTTGGATGGCTTTCAGGATTCCCAGATGCCCAGAGCAGGTTGGGGCTGGATGTTTGGGCAGGTTGGGAGTGCACAGACAGGTCCAGGTGGGCTCCAAGATCCAGGTTTGCAAATCAGTGGTGGTCCTGTACAATCTGTGGAGAGGAATTTTTATCTGCTGGAGACCTTTAGGAGAACCCCTGGAGATTTCCAGGTGAGCCCCTCATCTGAGGGTGAACACCTAAAGAACAGCAGTCACCAAGACTGGAATTTAGTGAGGCTTTGGAGGAGAATGAGGGTAATTAATTACCTTTGGCTCTTCCCAGAACAGTGCCACGTGTTCAACACCTGCAAAGTGTTGCCAGCAGTCTGGAGTAGGGAAGTGCAGAGTGGAAGCAGCTCCAGCAAGTGCTGGGATCAGCCCAGAGGAGTTTGTGGGATCTGTTTGTGTCTCTCCCTGAAGGGTTGGTGACAAAGTGGGGGCACAGCCTGGGTCCTCCCCAGAGGAGGAGCAGCAATCTTGTGGAGCACAGGGAATTTTAAGGATTCTAGGGGAGCAGGGAGGGGACGGTTTCAGGTGGTGGTGATGGAGCAGCTCATCCGGAGCAGATACCACTGGTGCACCAGCCCTGGGGAGGTGCTGGGCTGGCTCCCAAGAAATGGAGGGATAGAAAAGAGAGCTGGGACAACCTTCCACTGGGATGTTTTTCCTTTTATCCAGGCTCTGATTTCACAGAAATCTCTTTATTTTTTTGGCAGATATGAAGATGAGATCAACAAGCGCACGGCGGCCGAGAACGAGTTTGTGGTGCTCAAGAAGGTGAATATCATTGTGGGTCAGAGAACCCTCACATGGGTTGGGTGGGAAGGGACCTTACAGTCCATCCCATTCCCACCCCTGCCATGGGCAGGGACACCTTCCATGGGCCCAGAGTGCTCCAAGCCCCGTCCAGCTCTGGACACTTCCAGGCGTGGGGCAGGCACGGCTCTTCCCTGGGACTGATCAGCAGTGTGGGCAGCCCTTCCCCATGTTTGCCCCTACTCACAGTTTACTCTCTGCCCCACTCACAGTGTACTCCAGCTCTGATGAAGCTCTGAGGGGCAGAATTCCAGCCAAAGGCAGCTCAGGGGAGGCCTTGATGTCTCCACACATGCAGGGAAGAGCTGCTGGGTCCCAGGGGCATTGGAGATGATTCCTTTGGGATCTTTCCTGAGGTCTCCGTGTCCAACCTGACACTGAACTTGCAGACAGGGATCCAAGGGATCCCAGGACTCTCAGGATCTGCACTCCAGCAGCATTCAGTGCCCTGGGAGATGATTTTCAGGCCCCAGGGTGCCACTGGGACACCTGGAGCTGGTTTGAGGAACTCCTTTGGAAGCCACCAGAGGCTGGGTGGGCTCAGACATCAAAGCTCCACAATCTCCATGGTTTATTCCTTGTTTCTCCAGGATGTGGATGCTGCCTACATGAACAAAGTGGAGCTGGAGGCCAAGGTGGATGCTCTGACAGATGAGATCAACTTCCTGAGGGCTTTCCACGAGGCGGTGAGGATCCTTCTGTCCTTCAGCGGGGGAGAACAGGGAATGCTGGCTGGGAAATGATCGTGGGGAAGGTGATGGATTCGTGGAGTCTTTCCTTCCATAAGCAAAACTGTGCCTGCAAGTGAAGTGATTCCTCTGAATTCTGTGGATTGTCACACGGATTTCTCCCTGTGTGGGATGTGGCATGGATGGATTGCAGACATTGTATTTGGGATGCTCTTTGTATGAAAACAAGGAAAACGAGTGGCTGGGGGAGGTGGTGCTGTGTGACAGGAATGAAGGAAAGCTGCTTGTTCCAGGCTCCTTCCTCCTCCCCATTGTTTGCAAGAGCAGGGATTACCTGAGCTGGACACAAATCCTTGAGAGAGGTGCTGGCATTTGGCCCCTGCAGGTTCTGCAGCTAGCTGGGTTGTTGTCTAAGGAATGGGATAACAGTGAAACAAGCAGCCCTGCTGCCAAAGTAGGGATAAACAGCTCCAGCTCTGCTGTTGGCTGTTGCTCTGTGCTTTGCAAGGTTGCTTCCCTCCTCATTAATAATTATTTTGATGGAATCCTTACCCGCCTCCCTCTCCCTTCTCTCCTTGGATTCTCTCTTCAATTGACTTCCAAAAGAGGGACCCTGAAGCCTCACTGATGAACTGGCTTGGTTTTCCTGCAGGAGCTGAACGAGCTGCAGGCCCAGATCTCGGACACCTCGGTGATTCTGTCCATGGACAACAGCCGGAACCTGGACCTGGACAGCATCATCGCCGAGGTGAAGGCGCAGTACGAGGAGATCGCCAACCGGAGCCGCGCCGAGGCCGAGTCCTGGTACCAGAGCAAGGTGAGCTCTGCCAGGGGAGGAGGACCCAGGGACTCCTTGGAGCCCTTCCAGTGCCCAAAGGGGCTCCAGCAGAGCTGGAGAGGGCCTGAAGTGACGGGACACAGGGAATGGCTTCCCTGTGCACAAAGGGCTGGGATGGGTGGGATATTGGGAAGGAATTCCTCCCTGTGAGGGTGGGGGGGCCCTGGAATGGATTTCCCAGGGAAGCTGTGGCTGCCCCATCCCTGGGAGTGTCCAAGGCCAGGTTGGATGGGGCTTGGAGTGCCCTGGCACAGTGGAAGGTGTCCCTGCCCATGGCACTGAATGGGCTTTAATGTCCCTTCCAAGCCAAACCATTCCATGATTCCATGATCTCCAGCTCTGTTAGCACCTGTATCCCCTGTGCCATGAGGGGGGGGGCTCTATCCTGCTCATTCCCTGCCATCCTCACCCCATCACTCTGTCCCACTGCTCTGTCCCAGTATGAGGCGCTGCAGGTGACAGCTGGGAAACACGGGGATGACCTGAGGAACACCAAGAATGAGATCACAGAGATCAACAGGGCCATCCAGAGGATCCAGGGCGAGATCGAGAATGCCAAGGCCCAGGTGAGGAGCTGCCCCTGTCCTGTCCGTCTCTGGCCTCAGAGCTGGGATGTGGCTCTGATCCCTCTGGACAGCATTGAGGGAGCGGCTGGAGCTGGGTCTGGGGAGGGTCACTTTGGACATTGGGAAAAGCTTCTTCCCCCAGAGGATGTCTGGCACTGAACAGGGGCTCCCCAGGGAATGGTCACAGCCCCAAGGCTGCCAGAGCTCCAGGAGCCTTTGGACAACACTCTCAAGTGTTGAATTTCAGGGTTAGTGGGATTTTTAGGGTTGTCATGTGCTGAGCCATGATGGTCCTTGTGGGTCCCTTCCAGCTCTGGACAGGAGGGAATGTTCACTCTCCCCTAACATTCTATGATGTTAGGGATGTTTTGGGGGTCTGGGTGTCACACAACCCCTTGAACTTGGTGATTTTGGAGATCTTTTCCAACCTTCACAACTCCATGGCCTGTAAGAACCATTCTGGGGGGCCTGCACTGCTCATCCTGAAGGATTTTAGTTCTGCAGGGGGAGGGAGAGCACTGGGAGCAGGGTGATCCTGCCAGGAAGGTTGGATTTGGGAGAGGATGAGTGGAAATCGCCCCTGGGACACAGAGGGGCCCCCACAAAACCCTCGTGGCCTCCTGTTCCTGGGATCATTGCCCACTCCCTTTCACAGCAGGGAACGCCATGTTTGGGCACACACACAGAGATTTGGGGAGCTCTGTTTGCTTTCACTGAGGTCTTATCGCTTTATCAGGGCCGTGGCTTAGGCCTGGCCTGGAGCTCCCAAGGCTCCAGATAAACCTGGTGATTCATCCCGGATTATTTGGTTTCAGGGCAGGGAGGCTCTGGCACCAGCCAAGAGCTGTTCTTGTGGGGCTCCCTTGGACAAAGGATGGGAGCACAAAGCCTCTAGGGAGCCCTTCATGCCAAATATGGGGGTTTGGGAGGTGTGGGGGCACAGCTGAGGGTTCCTGGTCTTGGGGTGGGTGTGGGTGTTTGGAGCACCAGGTGTGCTCCAGTCCTGCCCACGTCTCAGCCAGAGCCTGCCCAGCTCTGAAATAACTGGGGAACTTAGCAGAGAAAACCTGAGCTTTCCTGAACCCCAAGGGATCTGTGGGATGTGGGGGACTGGGAAGCTGAGGATCACCTGAAAAAAGTGTAGCCAGAGAGAAACTTGGTCTTCTTCTGGGAGACCTTGGAAGGAGATGAGTTTCCATCCCCATCCATCTCCAAGAAACCAGGTAGGGATGAAGTCCCAGGGATCCAATTGAGCTCCAGATCAACAAAGGGGTCTGGGCAGCAGAGCCCGAGGTTTGGGGCCCAGGATCCTCCCCCAGGGATCAGGAGCCCCCTGATGTGGCCGCTCTGTCCCTGCAGCGAGCCAAGCTGGAGGCGGCCGTGGCCGAGGCTGAGGAGCGCGGGGAGATGGCCCTCAAGGACGCCAGGGCCAAGCTGGCCGAGCTGGAGGATGCCCTGCAGAAAGCCAAGGCTGACATGGCCCGGCAGCTCCGCGAGTACCAGGAGCTCATGAACGTCAAGCTGGCCCTGGACATCGAGATTGCGACCTACAGGAAGCTGCTGGAGGGCGAGGAGAGCAGGTGAGGACACCTGGGGGGATTGGCGAGCAAAGATTCCCTGGGTTCCCTCTGGGAAGGGTCCTGGGAGCCCTTTGCTCCCTTTGCCTGGGAACACTGTGAGAGCCCAATTCTGATTTCCACAAGGAAATGTAGACAGGGAAACCTTTGAAAAACTGAGTTCTGGTCCTGGAAATGCTTTGGCTGAAGAGCCAAACTGGCAGATTCTGGGGGAGAAAATAACCTGGGGAAAATAAGCGAAGAATGAAAAAATTAGTTTCCATCATGTTTGATGCTGTGGCAGAACATTTCCAAGAGGAAATCCCTATGGGATTAGGACAGAACCTCTGTGCTCTGTCCTCCCCCCAATGGTCATAACAGAGCTGGGAAAGGCAGGGCTGGAACAAAGCCATGCAGGGCCCAGGGATCCTCCCTGGATCAGGTACAGCTGGAGCAGTAACTCCCTGCCTCTGTCCTCCTCCTCCTCGAGCCCAGGGCCAAGGAAAGCTGAGTTTAATCCCTCCCCTTGCCTTTGTCTTTTCAGGTTGGCCGGCGATGGAGTTGGCAATGTCAACATCTGTGAGTGGATTTTGTTGTTTGTTGCGGTTCCACCTCACTCTAAACCCTTGGAAAAGGGGGCCCAGAGTGTCCCAGTTCACCCAGTTCAGCCCCTCCTTAGTGGGAGCACCCTGAGGCTGGGGGTGGTGCTGGGGCTCCATCCCGAGCTCAGCTCCAACTCACCTGGATGAAATTGGACTTGGAAAACTTCCCAAGCTGGAAAAACGCCCTCTGCCATCACCTGTGCAGCAATTCCCAACCCAGGGAATGCATTTCCTATTAGAGCTTTTCTATCTATACAAAAATGGGAGGAAAGGAAGATCACTGCTGCCCCAAGTCCAATTGGATCCTCACCTGACCCGGACCTTGGGCAGGAGCTGCTCTCTCAGGGATGCTCCAAACCAGTGGCTCTGATTTTCAGCCACTTAATTCCTGCTGGGAATTGGGGAACCACATTCCCACAGCCTTGGGGCACCGGGAGATGAGCTGAGTGTGTTTGTGAAATGGGATTCTCCATGGATTTTCTAGGGGTTCCCCATGAGTTCTCCAAGCTCAGGGAATCCTAAGTCATGTTGGGTGATGGAGTGACAGGACAAGAAGGAAGGACTTCAAACTGAAAAAGGGGAGGTTTAGATGGGATATTGGGAAGGGAATAGATGGGATTTAGATGGGAACATTGGGATATTCCCCACCTGTGAGAGTGGGCAGGGCCTGGAATGAATTTCCAAGAAGATGCCCCATCCCTGGCAGTGTCCAAGGCCAGGCTGGACAGGGCTTGGAGCAGCCTGGGACAGTGGGAGGTGTCCCTGCCATGGCAGGAGGGGCACTGGGTGGGGTTTAATGTTCTTCCCACCCAATGGATCCCATGGGGGCTGGGGGTTCCAGGTGCTCACGCTGCTCCTCTCCCCGCAGCCGTGGTCAGCTCCAGCGGTGGCGGTGGATATTCCAGCTCCAGCGGGCTCCTGGCAGCAGGGATCGGAGGCCTCAGCCTGGGATCAGGAATGGGCAGCGGAGCCCTCGGCTTCTCCTCCGGGGGCTCCTCCAAGTCCTACACCATCACCACCACCTCGTCCACCCGGAGAAGCGTCAGGAAGTAACTCCAAGAATGGAGCTCGGCATTCCCAGCACCTGAGGGAAACCGTGGAAAGAAAAGCCTTGGAGCCTTTTGCAGGACGAATTGGCTGCAAAACGCCTGCAGTGCTGAGGCCCAGCCCATGCCCTGCCGGGGCTTGATCCTGCACCCTTGGAGTTCAGCCATTCCTCTGGGAGCAGGATCAAGCCTGAGGGGTGAAATTTACCCCGGGATGCAGGTGGGGTATCTCTGCTGTTACCCTTGTGCTTGGTACCCCCTGCTCCGAGCTGGGTTTCACCCTTGGAAAGCCAAATCCCACATTTCTGCTGTGCTTCTGCAAAACACCAGAAGATTCTAAATCCCTTCTAACAGGATTTGGAAGAGTCCAATCCCTCAGGCTCCTCGGCCCCTGCTGAGGGCTCACCCTGGGTTGGGTTTTTTAAATATACCAGGAAGAAAACAGGCTTTGGTCTCCCCTTATTTTCTTTGGAAATGGGCTCAGGGTTGGGGTTCAACATTCTCCTGTGACTGAAGCTGTTTCTGACCAAAGGCAGCACTGACAAATTGATTTCAGGCTCCTTGTAGCAAAATAACTCCTCAAGAACCTCCTAAACCCTTTCCGTCTCTTTAAATGAAGCCCTGAGCTTGAGGGATCTAAAGCTACTTCAAATTCCATGGGTCCCACTGAATTGGGAGAAAAATTCCCTATTTTTGGGTATGTCTGTTTACCACTCCCTATTTAAGGGTATTTAGTGATATCTGGAGTCTTCTGCAGTGAGGGTTCAGTTGATGCCCCATTCCAAAAACTCCTTGTTCCTGCCAAAATGGGTCTTCAACACACCAGGGAAATTGTTGTTACTGCAGTAGGAAGAATTTTTAGGGACCTAACTCCAAGGACCTGCTCCCAGTTTTTGTGCTGATGTTCAGCCCTGCCCTGGCATTGGGGTTTGGGTTGGATTTTTATGCTTTTTATGTCTTTCATGAGTCGTTTATTAAAGTTTCCCTTTTAGCTGCATGTCCAGTCTCAGCCAAGTTCTTTGTGCTGCCCTGGGTGCTCAGGAGCTCTGGGAAACATGCAGGAATCACCTTCCAGCCAGATCTGGAGCCTGCCCTGGCTCTGGGGGCAGGGATTGAGGTCTGCTGCCTGCACAGCTCAGTCCTGGCTGGATTTTGCCAGTCTGGAGTCTGGGCAGAGGGATGGGGGAACTTTGTTGAGAGTCCTGGTGTGAGCTCAGGACTGACATGGAATCTGGTTTTAATGGGAGGGACGAGTGGGATTTTAGCCCTTCTTCCTCCTGGATTACAAGTTGCTCCAGTATCGGGAAAGGTGGCTTTGGAATTCCCAGGAGCAGCAAATCTGCCCTCCCTGCAGCAATTCCCACTCATGGCTGTGCTCACGGGGCCCATTGTGTTCCCAACTTCTCACTTGGTCCTCGGTGCTCACAATTTCTCACCTGGCCCTGGTGATCCTGATTTCTCCCTCCAGTCTCTGGACCATCTGTGCCAGCCCAGCTGTCCCGGTTTGCTGCCTGCAGTGACTCTCATCTCCTCCAAATAAAACCACAGCCATGGAATGGTTTGGGTTGGAAGCCTGTCCAATCCCACCCCTGCCATGGCAGGGACGCCTCCCACTGTCCCAGGTGCTCCAAGCCCTGTCCAGCCCGGCCTTGGGCGCTGCCAGGGATCGAGGAGCAGCCACAGCTGCTCTGGGAAATCCATTCCAGGGCCTGCCCACCCTCACAGGAAGGAATTTCATCCCAATATCCCATCCTATCCCTCTACTTAAGGCTGTTCCATATCCCATAGACAGCTCAAAAGGTGTTGTTGCACATCCCCAAACACATCTTGAGTTACACCAGAGCAGATCAGGGAGTGGGGGGTGTTTCTGTGCGGTTGAAGTTGGCCTGAAGAGAGCTGGGCCCCACCCCACCCTTTCCAGGTGCTCTCACTTTGCTTTCCTGCCAGGCCTGGGCTCGTGCCCAGCTCCTGCAGACAATGTCCCTGTGCCAGGCCCTGATGCCCACAATGGCTCCATCCAGGTGTGGATTTGGGCTGCTGACCCTCACAGAAGTGTCTGGGACTGCAGCCAGTGGAGCTCTGGTGTGGACAGGGGCTGTGCCTGCTGTGCTGCCAGTCCAGCCCCAGACTGGTGCCACCCTCGATGTCCAGCTGGGTCCCCTTTGTGGTGACCCTTTCACAGTGAAACACCATGAGCCCTGGGCCACACCCTGCTCCCCCGGCATAACCAGCTTCTGAATCCAGCTGGGAAATGAGGATTACTGCTGGAACCCTGAGGAAAACCTCTCACCTCTCTGTAGAATGTCCTCAGGAATTGGGAAACTCTGCCGGGTGTGCCAAGAGCAGGAACATATCCCACTGCCAGGGCATCAGCACCTTGCCATGGGATACCTGAGAAAAAACCCACAGGGATCATCCAGTCCAACCCCTGGTGAAGGGTTTGGGAAAGCTGCAAAAGGCAGGCTCAGAGACAGCAGAACTGTGATTAGAGCTGAGCAATAGCCATGAGATAGGTCAGCAGAAAAGTTATGTAAAAAGTAGAAAAGTAAGGACAAATAGAACAATGGTCTGTGTATTAATGCTTGGCTAGAATAACTCCCCAAGCTACAGAAAAGAATATCTAGCAAGATATTAGGAAGTTTTAAGCTTAATAATGGAGCTCTGTGCACTGTGTTTTAATGCTCACAAGCAGGTATTGTATTTGAAGTAAGCAAGCATTGTTTTAACCACAGGTACATGTGCTTATAGTGGTTGGATAGAACTACTGTCAATATGCTTTTGCTTTGTGTGATTGGTCAAAAACCTTTTAAAGTGAGTTGTAACATTGAGTTCATTGCTGGGGATGTGAGCTGCTGGCAGCTTCCTATTGCCATCACCATGTAATGACACTGATGCTGGAAAATACAACAGCTTGAGACGTGTTCCTCAGCAATCCTGTCCTGTTCGTGATTTTTACAGAGATCCCAGCCAGCGATACCCTGGCCCTGCGCAGGCTCCTCAAAATCCCACCTCGTGCCCAAAAGCATTGTCCGAACATTCCTGGAGTTCTGGCAGCCTTGGGGCCGTGACCATTCCCTGGGGAGCCTGTTCAGAGCCCCAGCACCCTCTGGGGAAGAGCTTTTCCTGATATCCAGCTTGATACCCACCATCTTCTTTCAGCCCTTCCACCTTGGCTTCCAGCTTGGCTTTGGCCAGGAGAACTCTCTCCGTGTTCTGGCGATGCTTTGGGGCTGGAAAGAGGAATTTGAGGAGGGGGAGCAAACTCGGGGCTGCCCTCAGGGTCGGTGCCATGCCCGTGCTCTGGCTCCTGGGATCTGGGGTCTGACTGGAGCTTGAACAAACCCAGCTTCTGCTTGTACTTGTTTCCTGTGCTGCCTTGGGGAAAGAAGCCACCACAACCACCCAAAAACCCAAACCAGGTGGGGAAAGTTCAGCTGGTGAGTCCCTTGCTCACCTTCCTTAGGACAAGTAGCTCCTCCTGGGCATGTGTCTGCAAGCCCTGCTCATCCCTGGACCTGTGTGGGAAAATGGGAGGTTTTGCTGGAGTTCAGCACAATTCCCCCATTCTTTGAGTTCCTTCAGGCCACAAGTGAAGCAAATGAAACTCTGATTTCTTTCCCTCTCCCCAGACAGTGTTTTGGGATACCTTACACTTGTTTTGTAGCCCGTGGGAAAACAAATGTGTTTTCAGAGAGGTTTCTGCTGCAGAACTGCTTTTGTGTGACCTTAAATAGCTGCTGAATGCTTGGAAATCTGAATTTCTGAGTCAGGAAGGAGGGAAAGAAAATGTGGAAGAGGGATATTCTGCTTCGTCCATGTGTCTGTAAATGTGGATGTCACTTTCTGTACTGAGATCTTTCCATCCTCTTCCCCTCCACCATGGGGATCTACTGGAGGTGAATCTGTTTAATCTTCACCTACGAGTTTTCTGGGAACCATTTGCTACCCCAAAAAGTCCAGTGTTTCTGTCTGTTCACTAATTTCAAGCAACATTTTGAGCTCTGAAGTTGCATTTCTTTGGTTTTTACTCACATTTTCCTGTTGGTTTCCCAATCCTGCTTTGCTGCTCTCAGGCCTGTTTGTAACTGGGCTCTGCTGCTGCTGAAGGCTCCCAGTTTCTCTCTCAAATTCCAGATAAATGCCCTGAGCACGGCCTTGATGCTGCTCTGTCATTCTGCAGGAAGCTCCACTCGGTCTCCAGCACCTTCTCCTGCTGCTCCAGGATCCAAACCCGAATGCCAGAAAGGAAAATGGGATGAGGATTGTGACGATGGTGGTGAAGGGTCTGGAGGGCCCCCATGAGGAGCAGCTGAGGTCATTTGGTTGGTCTGGCTGGGGAAAATGAAACTGAGGTGAGACTCCTCAGGGGCTGCAGCTTCATCCTGAGGGACAGCTCCAATCTCTGCTCTGGGGACCAGGGACAGGGCCCTGGGAATGGCTGGAGCTGTGCCAGGGGAGGGTCAAGCTGGATATCAGGAAAAGCTCTTCCCCAGAGGGTGCTGGGGCACTGAACAGGCTCCCCAGGGAATGGTCACAGCCCCAAGGCTGCCAGAGCTCCAGGAATGTTCGGACAATGCCCTTGGGCACGGGGTGGGATTTTGAGGAGCCTGTGCAGTGCCAGGGGTTGGACTGGATGATCTCTGTGGGTTTTTTCCCAGGTATCCCATGGCAAAGTGCTGGTGGCCTGGCAGTGGGATGTGTTCCTGCTCTTGGCACACCCGGCAGAGTTTCCCAATCCAGCAGCTTTTGTTTGGGGGCACCCGTGTGGAAATGCACAAAAAAGCAAAGGCATTCTCAAAACCAGCTCTGCAACAAAAGTGGGCTGTGCAGAGAGGGCTGAGAGGGGACTGGAGGGCAGCTGGAGCTGGTTTTAGCTTGTTCCCTGCCCCAGTCAGGCCCAGAGGTCAGAGCAGCAGTACCTGGGCACTGAGGCCTCATATATCCCCAGATTGTCCCCTGACAGCTTGTGCAAGTTCCCTTGATGTCTCTTATGAGTTGTCCTGACAGGATTCTGTGCCCTTTCCGTGCCCTTTCCATGCCCTGTCCATGGCCAACACCTCCCTTGGGCTCCAGACCCTGGGAACTGGAGCTGGGGGAGGTTCTCAGCTCACCTGGTCAGTGAGTGAAGCAAATTCCTTGTTGAGGGTCTTGAGCTGCTCCTTCTCCTGGCACTTCACCATCTGCACACTGGGATGGAGCTCTGGGCAGAGCAGCAGCTCTGGGGTGGTGATGGGGGTGATGGTGATGAGGGTGATGGTGATGAGGGTGATGGTGATGGGAGTGGTGGTGCAGAGTGTGATGATGATGGGGGTGATGGTGGTGATGGTTCAGGGTGTGATGGTGGTAGGGTGATGGTGATGGGGGTGGTGGTGATGGTTCAGGGTGTGATGGTTCGGGATGTGATGGTTCAGGGGGTGATGGTGATGGGGATGGTGGTGATGGAAGTGATGGTTCAGGGTGTGATGGTGATGAAGGTGATGGAGGTGATGGTGATGGTTCGGGTGTGATGGTGATGGGGGTGATGATGATGGTTCAGGATGTGATGGTTCAGGGGGTGATGGTGGTGGGGGTGGTGGTGATGAGGGTGGTGGTTCAGCGTTGTGATGGCTGGTCACGGGTCTGACTGCTTGACCCAGACACTGCAACCTTCCCACAGAGAGGTCCCACAGGAGACAACTTTCTAGGGGTGTCAGGCAGCCTCAGCAAGGGGCAGCCAGCTCAGCTTTGAGCAGGGATTTCAGCTCTGCCTTGTGAGGTGTCCCCAGGCCAACACAGGGACAAAGAGACAGGAGCACCATGTGGTTATTCACAGAGTTCCTTTATTCCACCACCCTGTAAATGAGGCCAGGGATGGCAGCTCCCTCCTGAATAGGGCAGAAGCAGAGGTCTAATGGGGAAAAGCAGGGGTGGTACAAATGGGGAAAAACCAATGGGTTACAAAGAACCTACATGGGGCTCCAAAGCATGCTGAGAACTCACCATGACCAAGAGGATTTCTCAGTCCAGGAGGGTTGAGACGATCTTATCACAGCTCATTCAAGAGACATCTCCCCAAAGGAGAGGTCTGGCATGCCCATCTGTCTCCACAGTTCAGGGTGTGATGGCTCACAGGCTGATGGTTCAGGGGGTGATGGTGCAGGGGGTCGTGGTGATGGGGGCAATGGTGCAGGGCTAGGAGGCTCTGCCCAGCCTGGAACCAAAATTGGCACCGCTGTAACCAAACTCTGCTTTGGCCGCACCAAAACTGTGCCACGTCTTGCAGGACAACTTCCACCAGCCCTTCTGGGCCCCGACCATGAACCATCACAGTGTCTGCTGCTGGAGCAGCCCAGAGCCACCCCAGAGACACAGGGCAGTGCTGAAACCACACCAGTTCCTGGGAAGAGCTATGGAGGAAGAGACAGAATTCCCTTCAGCACGGCCGCAGCCGAGGCAGCGGGAGCAGCAGGACACGGTAAGTGCTGAAACAGGAGCTGGTGCTGGAAGCAGATTCCTGGGTGCAGTTCCCTCTGCAGAGCACCTTTTCCTTTTATTTGTGTGGAACACAGGGTGAGGCTGCATGAAACTTCCACAAAATGCTTGTGATGTGAAGAATGGGGACTAATTAACATTTCTTGTGCTTGGCAGGCAGAGCAACACCTGGTCTGTCCTATTCAGGTTTGAGGAATGATTTAAAGTCACAGGGGCCATAGTCAGGCCTTGTGTAAGGACAAAAAGAGTTAGAGAATTTGGGTCTGGTGAATTATTTTCAGATGAAAATTCCCCCTTTTTACTGATTGGGTGAACTGAAATTGAGACTTCAAATGTGCAAAATGCTTTTTATCCAAGGAGATCTTAAATTTTTGGTAGTGTCTCTGCTTTCAAGCTAGAAATTTGAAGAAAAGAGTAACTCAACCTGCTGGTAAATAAAACTTAGCAATAAATGGGAATTTACTGGGAATTAATAAAGTCTGGCTGGCAGGTTAAGGGTAAATGAACATTTTGTTGTTGGTTCTACCTAGAAAAAGGTAGAATGCTGCATTTTAATGCCAAGAAACATCTGCAGGGCCAAATCTATTTCTCAAGGGGATTTTCCTACAGGTTGCTGATCTGGGTGTTTTCTAACACATTCCTTAATTTGGGGAAATTGCTGATTAGTTTAAACTGAAGCCAATGCCTGGAACGTGGTGGCTTTTTCTCGACACTCATTGGCCAAATCCTTGGAAAAGCAGCATCTCCTCACTCCTCACTTGAAGGTTGGTCCCACCTGGTTTGGGGCAAGGCTTTCCCCTCTTACATTGTGCCCTCGTGGTGTTGGGATTGGGTTCTTCCTGCTGCTCCTGCATGTGCTGGATCCCTGGAAGGACCAGATCGTTGGAATCCTGTCCCTGCGTGGAAGGGTGGTGTATTGTAGGGAAAAGATGGACATTTCAGATGAAGGGTTTGGTTTTGTTCCATGTGTTTCTTTCCTCTTCCCTGTCCCATGGTTGGTTGGGATTAGAGCCACAATTCCCAGCTTTGTTGGAGGTATTTGGGAGCTCTTGGATGCTTTGGCTCTGGGGCTCTTGGACATCCTGAGGGGACCTGGGCAGGAGAAGAGCCTGAGTTAACCTCATGGTTGTCCTCAATCCTTGTGTTGCCCCAGACTTTGGTTGTGTTTTGGGGCTCTCTGGCTGCAGCTCCTTTCTCCATGTTTTCTGTGGAAATCGGGAAATCCTTCTGCTTTGGATGAGCCAACCAACACAGCCAGGCCTGGGAGTGCTGTGGGGCAGGAATTCAGGATTCCTGGGGCACCCAAGGTTGAGGATTCCTGGGGCATATGAACAGATCAGTTCCCGTGGCACACGAACAGATCAATTCCTGGGGCACACGAATTTCAGGATTCTCAGGGCACACAAACAGATCAATTCCCAGGGCACATGAGGTTCAGGATTCCCAGGGCACAGGAACAGATCAGTTCCTAAGGCACATGAACAGATCAATTCCTGCGGCACACGAGGTTCAGGATTCCTGGGGCACACAAACAGATCAATTCCCAGGGCACATAAGGTTCAGGATTCCCAGGGCACATGAAGTTCAGGACTCCTGGGGCACACGAGGTTCAGAATTCCCAGGACACACAAAGTTCAGGATTCCTGCGGCATACGAACAGATCAATTCCTGGGGCATACGAGGTTCAGGATTCCCAGGGCACACGAGCAGACGGTGATTGGTCCCTCAGGGCTAAGATCCAGCAGTGCCAGTGAATTCTCCTCACAGTAAGCAACAGCCTGGCCGCTCTCCTCCGATGCCAAAGAGCAAGAGAGTAGCTGCCCCCAACCCCATGGTTTTTATCTGCCCCCCATTCTCTTGGTAGTTCTGTCCCCCACAGAAACACTCCCAAAACCCAGAGGAGTTGCCCCTTCCCACTGTCTCAAGCACCCAGTCAAGGGTGCTTCTTGGCACCTCAATGGGAAAAAATTCCACAAGTAACAAGGAAAGAAAAGGAAAGGAAAAAACCCCAGCCCTCAAGAAGGGGTCTGATATCAGAGGAGGAAGCGGTGGTGGGTGAAGCTGCAGCTTCTCCAGCGCAGCAGGGACATGTGTTGGAAATGTCAAATAGACTCCAAAGAAACCACATCCAAACCTGAAATGTTTTGACTGAGTTAAGCCAGACAGAATTGTGGAATCGTGGAATGGTTTGGGTTAGGAAGGACCTTAAGGCTCATCCTCTTCCACCCTTGCCATGGGTATCTTCCACTATCCCAGGTTACTCCAAACCCCATCCAGCCTGTCCTTGGACACTTCCAGCCATGGGGAATGTTCCAGTTTACCTTGGCTGGGGTAGCAAAGGTGCCCAATGCAGCCATGGCTGAGACTGTAGTTGGATGAGACCTGAGGCTGCACAAACCTCATCTTCATTCATGGGAGGTCTCCCACTTGGGGAAAGCCCTGGGGGTTTAGGATCTTTCAATTGGATTAAATGCTGGGAAGTGCTTTGGAAAATGCTTTGGAAGGTGTCACACAGTAGGAGGCGGGGTCTTGGTGGGATTTGCTGCAGTTCCAGAGGTGATGGTCTCTGCTGTGTCCCCACAGATGTTACAGCTGGTGGCAGCTCAGTCACTGACTGTACCAGACCCCTCACTGCTCAGGTTACTGCGAGCCTGAGAGGTGCAGCTCATCCAAATCCCATCAGAACTGCCTTTATTGTTCCCATGCTCTGTAAGAGGTTTGGAAAGCCACAACTTGGGATTGCAATGGACACCTCGGTGTCCTGAGTCATCCTTCCCTGGGCTTTGGTGGTTCCCTGTTCCAGGGATCACCTCCACAAGTGCAGTCTTTGTGTCCAAAGAGCTGCTGTCATTCCAGTGGCTCCTCTCAGTTCCTCGTGTCGAGGAGAGCAGGAACATAAGGAACACAGACAGAGTGAGGAGATGAGTTACTGATCAAACCCTTGGTGGGATTTTGGGGCTGCAGTCCCAGATCTGGAGCTTTAAGGCCAAACCTTTGTTTCTGGGGACATGAGTGACTCAGCAGCAGCAAGAAGTGGGCAGAGGATGTGTCACAGACAGGGAAACCCAGCAGGGGCTGTGAATATTGACCTTCAAAAAGCCTTCTTAATACAAATTTGGAAATCTGAAGAATGAAGCCCTTGGCATCTCTCTTCCCCATGAGGCTGGAACAGATTCCTTGGGATATTGCCCAAATAGAGCAGGAGTAACGCCTTTGAAATGCGGAGCAATTGACTGACATACACGTGGAACACCAAAAATCTCTGGGATTTAGTGATGGGTTGTGGGAGCCCAATTTCACAGAGCCCCTGAAGGGACATGGCAGGGAGGAAGAGCAAAGGAAAAGTTGTTACCACTTTACAGAGGCTCTTCAGTGCCCTTGGAAGAGGCACTCCACCTTGGCTTTCAGCTCGGCTTTGCTCATAGAGGCACAATCTGTGTGTCCTGGAGCACTTAAAGGGTTTGGGGAATGAAAAAGAAAGGTGTTTAATGCCAGCAGATAATGAGGTTGCAAATTCCCAGGGCTGCTCTCTTCAAGCCTTTTACTCCTCTCAGGAAGATGACGAATGTCACTGGGCACAGAGAGGAGAAGGAAGGTTTGGGCCAATTGGGGTTTCCAAATACCCTAAATGAACACACTCAGCTAAAGGTGATCCACTTAAGGTGGAATTCTACTCTTTTCAATTAAAATCTCCCCAGAAGTTGACCTTTAGGTCCCTCCAGAGAGGGAGAGGCCTCACCTTCCTACTGCCAACACTGGCTGCCATTCTCCCTAAAAGCCTGGAATAAATGTTGTATTTGGTTGCACGAGCTGTGAGCCCAACAAACTCCTCCTCTGCACAGGTGTGGGGGGAGTTTGCTCCTCATCCCTGCAGGGGGAGGAAAAAACATCACTTTGCTCCTCATTATTCAACCTAAACACATGGTGGGATCCTTGGTATTGCCCTGGGCAGGGCCAGGAGTTGGACTTGATGATTGAGCTCAGGATATTCCCTGATTAAACAGGAACATTAATCTAATCCCCCTCTTCCACCTCCAAATGCCCAACCCAGCAGCTGCTGATGGAAGTCATCCATGAGCACCTGGAGCAGATCCTGATCCCTGTGCAGCCTTTGCCATCGCAAATATCCATGGAGTGACACCTCTCATCACTTGCAGGAGTGTCTTCCACGGGGAATTGCTGCCAGGAAAACCAGACCTGGGCATTCCTTTCTGCTGGAATTGTTGGGCAAATCCCTGTGAGTTTGGACTGTACATCTATTTATTTTTCAGTGAAACATGTGGGTTCAGAGTGACAAAAATGCAGGAAAGGTGGGTAAATCTTTCCTGGAGACATGAAATAGGTGATTTTCAGTCCTATTCTTACTGGAATATCAACAGGGCTCTGTGCCATGGGTGGGAACACTTAATTTCTTTGGCTGCAACGGGATAAGGCTTAGCCCTGGAAATCCCTCTTTCAGAGGTGCTTTTATGTGATTTTCTTGGCATTCCCATGGCCTGGGAACATGTTCTGCTCAATGGAGGAGAAGTTCCTGCACGTAACCCCGAAAGCCACTCAGTGTTTCAGGGTGAAGCTGTGTGGGAGCTCTGGCAGTTGAGCGCTTTCTTTGGGATCCAGCCTAAAAGGAGGTCAGAGGATTCAGCATTTTCCTGGCCGGGCCCTGGGTGGGTTGGCATCGCCTGGGAAGTGGAAGAGCAAGGTTGGCTCATTGTCTGCAGATGTTTAATTGTGGAGCTGGGCTGATCCAGCCTGCGATGACTGACTCTCACAATTAAAAGGCAAATGTCATGTATTATGTTAAGAGAAGTTTTGTAGATTTATGATTATGTTTTACACCCCTTGCATTCTTATCAGGGGATAGCCGGGGTTTGGGACATTTGGGGTGGTTGGCTCATTACCATGGCAATGCATGACCTCCAATCAAGATTTAAGGAAGTGAATTCCACCACTGGACAATGAAGAAGGAGTCAAGAGACAGAACTTTGTCAGGGGCTAAAGGGTTAAAAGGTGAAGCCTCCATTGTGGGGGTGAGCACATGGTGGGATCCTCTGCTACTCCCGGCGCTGTAATGTTTTCTCTATTCAGTCTTCTGTTGTATTTTTGATAAGGTTTAATAAATCTTACTAAGGTTTTGGGAGTAGCATCTGTCACATCTGTGCTGCAGCTCCTCCCCAACTCTCTTCTACACCTCGGGTCAGGACAAATAATCAGTGAAACATTTGGAACACAAAATGAATTTGTTTGATTTCCAGCAGCTGTCCCAGATGCAGACCCAGATCTCTGACCCCTCGGTGGTGCCGTCCATGGACAACAGCCAGAACCTGGACCTGGACAGCATCATCAGTGAGGCCAAGGCACAGGATGAGGACATCGCCAGCTGGAGTCGTGCTGAGGCTGATCCTGGTACCAGAGCAGGGTGAGGAGGTGCAAACAAACAGGGAGATTTTTGTTTAGCATTTCCCAAAGGCTGAGTTATACTGGAGAGAACAAGCAGCGAGGACAGGGCAGAAAGGTGTAAAATTGAGTGGGTTTGGAGAGGAGTTCAGATAGTTCCTTGAAGATGTTTGGCAGTTGGACTTGATGATTTGAAGGTCTTTTCCAGCCTTCCATGATTCTTCACAACTCTCTGGGAAAATGCTGCTTTGATAAAGAGAGATGGAGGAGCAGAAGGACACAGAAGGGGGAAGCTCAAGGGGATGAGTGTGGCAAGCCCTGGTGAAGAGAGGATCAGAGCAGGGTCAGCTCCCTGCCCACCCAGCACGAGGAGCTGCAGCTCTCGGCCGGCTGGCACGGGGATGGCCTCCAGAACACCAGGCTGGGGATCTCAGAGATGAACCATATAGTAGGAGTCCTAGTAAAATATATGTATTGTGTAAGTGGCCTTGCCCCAGTCCTAGTTGTTCTAAACGGGCTGCAGCTGTGATGTCATTAATTGGGTGTCAGCTGTGGCTAATGAAGATAACTGGGATAAAAAGGGGGTGGGGTTGGCCAGTCAGGGAGAGCCTTGGAGGAGCCCTGATGAAGAAGCAGGAACAACACTGCTGTGAAGAGCTGCTTGTGACCAAACCAGCCAGAAAGTATGGACTCTAGAAATATGATAGCAGCAATATAATAATAACAAGTGGTGACCCTGACGTGATAGAAGATAGGACAGCTGAGAGGTGGGACTCTAGAGATACAACAACAACAGAACCACCTGCTCCGGCAGCTCCACTCAGACACAGACAGCGTGAAGGTGCAGGCACAGCACCTCCTTAAATGTGGGGCACTCCTGTCTCTTAGGCTGTCCCGGCCCAAACCTTGGCTTGGGAGCTTCTCCAATCCCACCCTTGGTAACTCCTGGCCTGGTGGCTCTGCCAGCTGCTGCAGACAGGGGATGGAGATAAAGCCTGACTGCTTTCCCTCATCTGGAATGAGCCTTTCCAAAAGTTTGGCTCTGATCCTTGGGATGCATCTTCCTTGGTTTTCAAAACCTCTTGGAGCATTCCTGCTCTTCTGGCATCTCCAGGGACTGCCCAAATTGCTCTCAGTCCATGGAGGGGGGGGAGATGCTCCAGGGGAACAACTTTTCACCCTAAATTGTCTTTCTGCTCTTTGGCTGGTTGGGATGGTGGTGTTCATGGCCAGATGAAACCAGCCCCACCTTCTGGTCTCTGTTGGCTGCTAATCCTGGAAAATCTCCCAAGCTGCTGCTTTGGGATCTCTCCCAATGCTCCAGTGCTCCCCCTGTTCTCAAACTGAGACAGGAGGAGTGGGAGATGGGAAGGCTCTGAGCAGCAGCCAGTGACAAGGCCAAATCTTCTAAAATTGCTCTAAAATGACTCTTGCAGAGGGATTTCATGGTGGCACGGAAATCCTGCACTGCTCATTGTTTGATTGCAGTTTATTGAAGAAATTTCATAAAATTCATATAAAAAGTTCAGCCGGAGCAGAAAATGGGAGGAACGAGCTGGTTATATTTTGGCACAGAAAAAAAAACCAAACGCAAACAAAACAACAACAACAAAAAAAACAAACCAACAACAACAAAAAAACCAAACTCAAAAAAACCCACCAAAAGCTATACCTGAAGGTATTTAACCTGAGATGTTTTTCCAAGTTATGTAAAATTTAAAATTTATGATTTGGGTTCAACAATTGTTGTTCCTTCTTTTTTTTTTTTTTTCTCCTTCTAACCCCCTTTTCTCCCTGTTTCTAACCTGTCTCCAGCTTCTGAGAAGGGGAATGATTTTCTGCTGGGACACCTGTGCCTTATGTGGGCTTTGGGTTTAAAATGATCCCTTCTGGGTAGATGAGGAATTAATTGGACATTAGAGAGAGTCCTTTCACCTATGGAAAATTAAGGTTTTGGGATGTAGGAGAGCCCTGGAGTGAGCCAGCAATGCCAGAGGAACTGGGGAATGGAGAAACTGCCTGTGGGAAGATGTTTTGTTTTCCATTTCATAAGAATTTGGGGAGTGAGGGAGGAGTAGGTGGGAGGGAGCACCATGGGCTCAACTCCCCTGGATTCCTGGGCAGGTGGAAGAACAGGCTCTGCTCGCAGAGGTAAACATAATTCCTGCCCTTCCTCTGGATTGGCACCGCGGTACTGGGAAGGTGCTCGCTGAGCTCTGACGTTAATGAGACTCGTTAATGAGACTCGTTAATGAGACAGCTGATTATTCGCTGACAAGCTGCACTGCCGGCTGGGGGAGGGATACGCAGGGGAATTGTTTGGACGGGGAGAGGCAGCGCTCCCAAGCTGAGAAACAGCGCTGGGAAGGTTTTCCCTCAATGGCAAAGCGACAAGCAGGGATTCTGGAATGATTCCAAGGCTTTGTCTGGCAGGGGAAGGTGCTGCTTGCCTTCCCGTGCTCCAGGTGAGTGGCTCAGCTCCGGGAGCTTTCCTGGGCGGTGCTTTTAGACACAAACCCCACGCTGGAGCTGCTTGCTGCTCCGGAGCCGAGCCCCCCCATTCCAAGCCTGCTGTTGAAACCCACTCCCAGCCCCAGAATGTTCCCACCTCTGTAGCTGCTCCCAGGTAAGACCACGACTGCCATGGGACAGCAGGGGCACAGGGTTTGTTTGAGGAGTACAAAGGAATTTCAAGCTTTAGTTTCACACATTCCAGTTATTTCTTGGACAGTCTATCACTGACTGGATTTCACACATCTTATTCTCCAGCTTTTCTTCCTGGCCTGAGGCATCTGAGTCTCCCAAGGGACAATCTCAATGTACAGATCCCTTCAAATTAAAATCTGGTCGAGGAAAATGTGTCTCAGGCTCTTTGGCCTCCCACCTAAAGGGCTGGAAAAATTATATTCATTTTTGTGCAGATAACTACAAGCTGCATCCTTCCTTCCTTGTCTTATCCTCAATTCCAGGTACAATCAAGTAATGACATAATATATTGTTAGTGAGATGGATTACTTACAAATATTGATGGCACCAACACCTTCTCCAGACAGCCTGGAAGAAAGAGAGGATAGAAAAGTCAGGGTTCCTTTTAAGGATAATTTCAAGCAATATTTTTGCACCAAGAATCTTGGAAAACAGACCCAGTGGGGGCTGGGTCTGATGGGGAGTATCAAAGAGGATTTGGAATGACACCTGCTACTGTGTAGGATGGGGGTGAATTTCCTCTGCAAAATTTTGTGAGACTTTCACCCCCTTGCAGGGCAAAGGTGAGAACATTTCTGGATTTGGATGGGATTTGGTTTGCAGGGGGAGTTCCCACCTGCTCTCCTCACTCTTCATGTTAGTCTCGATCTCAATGTCCAGGGCCAGCTTGATGTTCATGAGCTCCTGGTATTCCTAGAGCTGCTGGGCCAGGTCAGCCTTGGCTTTCTGCAGAGTGGCCTCCAGTTTCTTCAGCCTGGCCCTGGCATCCTTGAGAGCGATGTCCCCGTGCTGCTCTGCCTCAGCAATGGCCATCTGCAGCCCAGCCACCTGCGGGCAGCAAGTCCAGTGACATTGAGATGGGTCTGGATCCCGATTTCCAGGCCCCTTCCAGCCAGGGGTGGATATGGGAGTGCCCCACGTTTGGGGAGGTCCTGTGCCTGCACCTTCACGCTGTCCATGTCTGAGTGGAGCTGCTGCAGCAGGTGGTTCATCTCCGAGATCCCCAGCCTGGTGTTCTGGAGGCCATCCCCGTGCCAGCCGGCCGAGAGCTGCAGCTCCTCGTGCTGGGTGGGCAGGGAGCTGACCCTGCTCTGATCCTCTCTTCACCAGGGCTTGCCACACTCATCCCCTTGAGCTTCCCCCTTCTGTGTCCTTCTGCTCCTCCATCTCTCTTTATCAAAGCAGCATTTTCCCAGAGAGTTGTGAAGAATCATGGAAGGCTGGAAAAGACCTTCAAATCATCAAGTCCAACTGCCAAACATCTTCAAGGAACTATCTGAACTCCTCTCCAAACCCACTTCATTTTACACCTTTCTGCCCTGTCCTCGCTGCTTGTTCTCTCCAGTATAACTCAGCCTTTGGGAAATGCTAAACAAAAATCTCCCTGTTTGTTTGCACCTCCTCACCCTGCTCTGGTACCAGGATCAGCCTCAGCACGGCTCCAGCTGGCGATGTCCTCATCCTGTGCCTTGGCCTCACTGATGATGCTGTCCAGGTCCAGGTTCTGGCTGTTGTCCATGGACGGCACCACCGAGGGGTCAGAGATCTGGGTCTGCATCTGGGACAGCTGCTGGAAATCAAACAAATTCATTTTGTGTCCCAAATGTTTCACTGATTGTTTGTCCTGAGCCGAGGTGTAGAAGAGAGTTGGGGAGGAGCTGCAGCACAGATGTGACAGATGCTACTCCCAAAACCTTAGTAAGATTTATTAAACCTTATCAAAAATACAACAAAGACTGAATAGAGAAAACATTACAGCGCCGGGAGTAGCAGAGGATCCCACCATGTGCTCACCCCCACAATGGAGGCTTCACCTTTTAACCCTTTAGCCCCTGCCAAAGTCCTGTCCCTTGACTCCTTCTTCACTGTCCAGTGGTGGAATTCACTTCCTTAAATCTTGATTGGAGGTCATGCATTGCAAGGGGTGTAAAACAGAACCATAAATCTATTATACTTTTCTGAACACATATACATTATATTTGCCTTTTAATTGTGAGGGTCAGCCATCGCATTACTCATCTACCACACTGACCAGCTCTTGGGCTCTTTGAGCCTCTGGAGACTGGGAAATTTGGGATACTCTTACTAATTTGTAGAGGGCTTGCAGGAAGTTTATCTCATCTTCACGGCATCCACCTTGGTCCCCTTATCCACCTTGTTCCCTCAGGCAGCATCCACATCCTGGAACGATGACAAAGGAGCTTGGACCAGACCTTCTCTGGGTCACTGGGTGAAGTCTTTGTATCTAACACAAACCTTTGATTAAATTTAATTAATTTAATTGAACTAAATTAAGATTAAATTAGGAACTGAAATTTCATATTAAACCAGAAATGGAGGATTTCTTGATCTCTGCACCTTTAAGCAGTGCCAAGAGTGAAGTGATTTCTCACCTCCACCTTTTTTTTGGGAGGGGAGGAGGCAGGATGTCCATGGATCCAAACAATGCCACACCACTGAATTTCCCTTTTCCTGCCAGACAGATATTTTGCACAATACTTGAAACAGCAGAAGCTTCTTACTGTGTCTCCTGCAGGTGAGACGAGGGGGCTGTGGATGCTGGGATTGGACACAGAAAGGCTGAGGACTGGCAGAGCATCTGGTGAAGGGACTGTCATGAATAAGAAACTTGACTAGGCCAATATTCAAGCAGCAATCAATTTATTATTTAATATGGTAAAGTATGAGCAATACAACGCTGGGTACAGTGGGGGAAGTTTTCCCTCCAACTGCACACCGATAATTGATGGTTACAGGTATTTATAAGGATACTCATCAGTTTTTTTCAGCAGTTTCTATTTCCAGTCTTTTACCCATCAGCAATTTTTATTCCAAATTATTACATCACAATTCTATACACTATTGTGAGTTTAATTTCTCAGGATGTCTTCAAAGGAGTATCCCCAGATGGTGATGGTCCAGTTTCTGAAAGAAGAAAGACGAATCCCATCTGGTGGGGTCCGGCTCCCCAGATGTGTGTCCACCTTTTAATTGCAGAGACTCTAAATCTCATAACACTGATGTCCAGCTTCCCTTTGGTCAAAACCATAAATCCTTGAGGTGATGTTCATCTTCCTTTCTCAAGCTGTTTTTCTCTGCTTCAATAAGGCGTGAGATAAGCATATTTCCTTTATATATATTCCAAAGCTATAGTTTCAAGGATACAAGTAATATTCTAAAATTATACATCAAAAGATTATTATTGCAGAGCTTTTTATGGATTAAATGCAAGCAAAAAGCAACATCTTTAACACCTTAATTCCAATGCATCTAAATCAACCAGAGTTAATTGCAAACAACAGATAGGTTCAAAGGCCTTTTTCCATGCTTTATTTTCCTCAGTTATTATTAGAATTCGCAACTATCCCACTGTCGGGGTCCACACATTTCGCATTCACAAGTACACACGTCGCCTGTTTGTACCTGACGTGAAACACAGCTTTGCATCTCACAGGACAAGGTCGGGATGACCCAGAGCTGAACTGGGGGACACTCCTGAGTTTGGCATGAGGGGCCTGAAACAAGGAGCAATTACAACCCAGCACTGCGCCACTGGCACAACCAGGTGTTTCTGCTTCCTGGCATGACTCCACCTGTGCTCTGGGCCTGGCAGTGCTGGATACAAAGGGTGATTTGAATGTGCTTTGCCTTTCCAAAGCTGTCCCTACTTTGGTGGTGGTGCCTCCTCACCTTGACCACGACAAAGTTGTTCTCTGCTGTCCTGTGCTTGTTGATTTTCTGGTACCTCTGGGGAGGGAGAGCTCAGAATCCCTTCAGAGCCTCCACCCTGTGCAAACTCCCTCTTCACACGAGGAGAGACCAAAGGGTCTCATTCTGCGGGCGTTTACCAACAATCCACAGATTTTTGGAGGGAGCAGTGCTGGAACAGAGTCCTTGATGGAGCTTTATCGTTTCTACTTCTATGTCACTGATTATGATGGAAAAGGCAGCACCCCCGGGCTGGAGGGCGGGAGGGGCCATCTAGAAAAGCTGAAGGCCCTCATCAAAGGCACCTTTTATGCCATGAATGGGAGCCTTGTGCTCCCGAAATGTTCTGAGCGGAGCCGGGTGTGAGCTCATCGCCGCACCTGGTTAGTCAGGAGAGGCGGGATCTGCGGGATGGCCGGGGCTGGGAGAGTCCAGGCCACGCTCTTGGGAAAGGTCAAAACCCAGCGGGAGCCTGGACCCATGCCCGGCTCCCATGGAATGCTTACATGGGGGAGATGAAAGAGAGAAAGAGGAGTTCAAAGGAAGGAGGCCGTGCAGGTAATAAACCATTGCCCTCTCCTGGCCCTTTCATGGGGGAAGATTTATTCCCATCAGGAATATCCATCCCTGAAAATAATTTCCATTAAGCAGAGCACCAGCTATGCATCCATTTGTGGGTCTCGAAGCTCTTGGCCACGTAGAAGAGAAAATTTAATGTCTGTTTTCCAGTTGCTGGATTAATGTTTGGCACAGAGGAATCAGAGGTTTGGGTTGGAAGGGACCTTAAAGATCATGTCATTCCAATTCCCATATTAGGAAGAAAATTTGGGATCCGAAAAGTTTAAAATAGTTAAAGATGGGAAGAACAAATTCCTAGGAATTGGGGCAGGAGCCCAAAGTCCTTTTGTAGGTGTAGATGCAAGAGGACGGTCCCTGCCCAGCAACATGTGTGATGTCATTGAGCTTCACCCCAGAATCCACTGATCCCAAAGGAATATTTGCCACTTTGTCAGACACAAGCAGAGCTCTAAATTCTAAACTGCATATCTGATGTGACCATTGACTGGCCAAGGATTTCATGTGTGTGCTGATTTCCTTCCCCAGGGCAGTCTAGGATGTTTCAATGCTGCTTTGGGGCTGGAAGGAACCTTTCCTGTTGGGAAAGGTGGCACAGAGTGGCAGGCACATGATCTCCTGGGAAAGGAGATCAGAGGGTGCAGGCAGCATGCATGTGCCCTTGTTGGGAGCTGGGATGAGGACCTCACTCCCACATCTCATATTTCTGGTTCCACACTGACAATTTAAGCTCCTTATTTATTCACATCAATGCCCAACAGATCCCTCATGACCATGGAAGCAGACACAAATACTGGATGGATGTTTTCCTGAAGTGCAAAGAGTGGAGGAGAGAGGGAACTCCTGCTCCCAAGAACCTAAAGAATTGCTGAGCCAAGGATCCTTGCAACCTTCCATGGGGTGGGAGGTAATTCCTCACTTCCCAAATGCTCAAACTATGCAATACATTGAACAAATTCTGATTTAGTTTTAAACTAAAGAGGAGAGATTTAAATGGGACGTTGGGAAGAAACTCCTCCCTCTGAGAATGGGGAGGCCCTAGAATGGGTTTTCCAGGGAAGCTGTGGCTGCTCCTGGATCCCTGGAAGTGTCCAAGGCCAGTTGGATGGGGCTTAGAGCAGCCTGGGAGAGTGGAAGGTGTCCCTGCCCATGGCAGGGTTGGGATGAGTTTTGAGGTCCCTTCAACCCAAACCATTCTGGGATCCTGTGATTCCAAGGATGCTGCTGACTGGGGTGGCTCCACACTGAGCTTCTCAGCTGACAAGCACTGAGATGCAGCTCCAAGCAATTCAAGCAAAACACAGAGCTCCAGGGAGAGCTTGGAGCCCCTTCCAGTGCCCAGAGGAGCTCCAGGAGAGCTGGAGAAGGACTTGGGACAAAGAATGGGAGGAAAGGACACAGGGAATGGCTTCCCACTGCTAGAGGGAGGGATAAATGGGATATTGGGAAGGAATTCCTCCCTGTGAGGGTGAGGAGGCTCTGGAATGGATTTCCCTGGAAGCTGTTGCTGCCCCATCCTTGTTACTGTCCAAGACCAGGTTGGATGGGGCTTGGAGCAGCCTGGGATAGTTGAGGTGTCCCTGCCCATGACAGGGGTTGGGATGAGATGATCTTAGATATCCCTTCCCATCCAAACCTTTCCGTGATTCTGAGGTCACGTTTTTTGGGCTGTTTTGGGCCTTTTTACCGACACAGGAAGAAGAGAGGGAAGTAAAACTGGACAGATCTTGCTGTGGGTGTTGCCTACCTGACCTTGAAATGCTCCTCCACATCCTGCATGGCCTTGAGCGTGGAGCTGAGCTGCAGCCTCTCCTCTCCCAGAGCCTCCAGCTGCTGCCTTGAACTGCTGATGTACAACTCAAACACGGGCTCCAGATTATTCTACACAATTTTCTGGCCTTTTAAGAGGCTCCATTTGGTCTCCAGAACTTTGTTCTGTGTCTCCAGGAACCACACCTGAAAGCCATCAGAACAATATAAATCAGGATCCTTAACTCAAAACTTGCCTTGCTTTTCATTAAATGGAAGTTTAATATGGTGGGAGTTGTAAATGTTTTCTGTAATTTAAAGCATGATTAGATGGGCCTGTTACCAAAAGATCATTGGTGAGAAGATCTGGGAGCCAGGAGAAATACTCAGCTGCATGGAAACCTGGAGAAATAATTTCCTCTGTGCTTGGATTGTCAAAAAGATGTATATGGACAGTCTGCATATGGAACAAAGTCCTGCACAAAATCCTTAACTCTGCTTTAATGATTTAGAATTAAATTTCTAATGTTGAGAACTTCCTGACTCCATCTCCAGGTAATGCCAGAGCTGGAGGAGGACAACGTGCCTCACCTTGTTGATGAAGGAGGCAAATTAGCTGTTGAAGGATTTAATTTGGTCCTTGTCCTCCTGCTGCACATTGGGGTCAATCTTGGTTCACGGGCACCGAGAGGCACTGGTTGACCACTGTAGCCACATTTCTCTTCACAGAGAAAAGCAAGGCACAATTCTTCCCAAGAATACTTCTGGATTTCACATTCTCTGAACCTCAGAGAAAGGAAAAAAATTCTTATAATTTGCTGTGCCTGTATTTGTGCAAAAGTAGAATGCAGTATGGAGGTTGTTTGCCCAAAGTGATGGTGTTTTGTTTCCTTGGCCGCTCAGGGCCAAGTGTGTGTGTGTGTCAGGACTGTTGGATGACAGTCACGAAACTCAGTGCAGTGTGTGCAGTTGGGTGCAGAGTTAAGTGCTTGGCAGATTCAGTTTTAGATGTATAGAATAATATAGTATAATAAAGTAATTAATTAGCCTTCTGATAAGATGGAGTCCTCCTCATCATTCCTCCTTTGTCGGGGTTCCCAACGCAGCTATAGACCATGACCTTCTGGATCCCTCCAGGACCACATCCAAGCCCATATTTTCTAAGCTGTTTTTCAAAGAGGAGATTACTGGTGGGCCAAAAAAAAAATCCATTTCCATCCACAAGTTGCCTTTGGGTTTGGTTTTAGCTTGGTTAAAATGGTTCCTGTTTAGTTTAAAGCTGATGAGACTGAAGCTGCTGCAAGAGGGAATCCAGAGATTGGGAAAATGCCAGTTTGATGTGCTTTGCTAAAGAAAAATCCTGACTCTGCCCCCAGATTTCCAACCATTGTGGGGTAGTGACAACCTTGATCCAGGCAAGAAGTTCCTGTCTTGGTCTGCATTCCTGAGCTTTCCAGGCAGAAATTCACCTGCACTGAGGTGCTGCTGGTAAAGGCAGGGATCTGGAAGATGGCAGTGCCTTTCTGGGAGTCCAGAATTCTGAAATAAGAATTCTGAAAGTCCAGGGTCCCCTGAGAGGAAACAGCCTGAGGTGTGAAAGTCCTGTTCATCAGATGAGTCACAGAATGTCCTGGGCTGGAAGGCACCCACAGGGACCATCAAATCCAACCCTTGGCCCTGCACAGACACTCCAAAATCCCACCCTATGCCGAAGGGCATTGTCTAACTGCTTCTGGAGCTCTAGCAGCCTTGGAGCTGTGACCATTTGTAGTGGTTTTGGTTCACCAATTTGAGATTTCCTGGCCAATGCACCAATTAATGTGGTGGGTCTAGCACTGGCCAGTGGACCCACTAGAATATACTCACTCATTTCCTGCTGTGCGATAGATTAGGAGGAAGGCAAAGCAAGCTCATAACTTCAAAAGGGTATGAAGAAAGCTTTATTAACAGTAATTAAAAGAAAGAATAATAAGAATCAGAATAAAGTCTTTAGAACACTTCTCCTCCCCCCTACAACTTTTTCTTTTCTACTAATAATGCACAGAAACAATTTAGTCAGTTTATCACTTCTAGAACAGGATTTATCACTTCTAGAACAGTCTTTCTTCAGTTCACTTGGGGAGAGAAGTTCCTCTTGTTAATGCTGTGGAGACTTCTCCACAAGGAAACAGTTCCCTCATGGCTTTTAATTTCCACAAAGAGCAGCCCTCTGGGAATCTGCGATGGTGAAGTCCCTCCCATCTTTTGCAGCTTTCCCACTCTGTGCTTATTGGTCATGTCAACCTATGGGGTGCTATTTTAAGGATGAGCTGTTCAACAGCAAAGATTATCTATCTCTGAGATCATCCTCATCACTGAGAACAGAGGTCTTCTTTCCACGGGGTAGAGGGTCTTCATCACTCTTCCCTCTCTCTGTTCAGATTTCTCACGGAGTCACAGCTACTTCAACGTCTGCTTACTTTAGCATGGAGGCCTTTGCTCATATCTACAATTTGAACACTTTATCTCATCATACTTTTTCAATGAGTTACAGGGAAAAAGAGTCTGATGTATCAATTACATCTTTCTCCATAGGTTTGCAAAAGGATTTCAGCCCCAAGATCAAGGCATCTCCTCATCCCTCCCATATGGGACTTGACTCTTTCTTCACTGACCTTAGTGTCTTCATGTTGTTCTACGTGTTCTCACTCTGTTCTTTTCTCTCACCCAAGGGAGGATTGATGTCTGTAGGTCTCATCTGTGTACTAAAAGAGTTAATATCTCACCCAGACCTGCCGATGATGCAGATGTGATTTCTGATGGATAGTGCTAGAGCTGGTTTTGGTAGAGGATTTCTTTGGTGGCCATGCTGGAGGGAGGGCCAGGATCTCAGCAGCCGGGTCAGAACCCTGCAGCAGCATGACCGGAGTCCGAGGGCTTCTCCTCCACGTGCCCAGGGGTTGCAGATGAACCCTAGTGATGGTAGAATCCTGGTTGAGCCGGCCCGGCCCGGGGCTGCTCCTGGGGCCCAGGGACCCCAGCTCAGCCTGGGCTGGTGGCAGGGCAGAGCTTAGTAGCGGCCAGATGTCAGCAACCGCAGCCATGGCCTGGCCTCAGCCCTGCGGCCTCCCCTCCGCTGCCCGGTGCTTGCAGGTGAACCCCAACAGTGGTGGAATCTTGGCCGAGCCGCCCAGCCTGAGGCTGCTCCTGGGGCCTGGCAGACCCAGCTCAGCCTGGGCTGGTGGCAGGGCAGAGCTTAGTAGCGGCCAGATGTCAGCAACCGCAGCCATGGCCTGGCCTCAGCCCCGGGGCCTCCCCTTCCCTGCCCGGCGCTTGCAGGTGAACCTCAACGGTAGCAGAGTCTTGGCCGAGTGGCCCGGCCCAGGGCTGCTCCTGAGGCTCAGGGACCCCAGCTCAGCCTGGGCTGGTGGCAGGGCAGGGATTAGTAGTGGCAAGATGTTTACAGCCACAGCCATGGCCCAGCCTTGGCCCTGTGGCCTCCCCTCCCTGCCCAGCCCCTCCCAGGAGTCCAGCCCCACGGCAGAGCCCGCTCAGCCTGGCCCAGTCGGGACAAGGATCAGGGCTGGCCGTGTTACCTGTTCTCAGGCTGGAAGAGAAAAGAGACTTCTCAGGATTTTTCATTTTCAACTTGTGTGTTTACAGAGGCGTGGTCAGCTTTCTAGTGGTTTAACAAAGTGTCAATGTCCAAAACGACTCACTGATTGGTTTTATCAGGCACAGAGGAAGCTCTCAGCCGCTCTTCTCAAAAAACCCCACTTCCGTAGTAGTTCCAATGATAAAACCAGCACACCATGCCCTGGGGAGCCTGTTCAGTGCCCCACCACCCTCCGGGGACGAACCTTTCCTGATATCCAACCTAAACCTCCACTGGGGCAGCTCCAGCCATTCCCTGGGTCCTGTCTCTAGTCCCCAGAGCAGAGACTGGAGCTGTCCCTGGGGATGAAGCTGCAGCCCCCAAGGAGTCTCGCCTCAGTCTCCTCTTTTCCAAGGCAGACAAGCCAACCCTCGGCTGCTCCTTGTGTTGCCCCTGCAGACCCTTCCCCATTCATGTAACTCTGGATGGAGCTTTGATGCTGGACAGTGCTTAAATAACAAACCAAACTCCAGCTCTGCTGCTGCCAGTGGGATGTGGACTGGAGAGCCTGGAGAAAGATGGGCAGGTACTGAAGAGGACAAGCCACTTACTTTCCAGTGCCCTGAGAGCCTTTCACTGTCTCACAACCTCCTCTGGGGATATTATTCCTCCCAAAAAGGGTTGATTTGGGGGTTTAATGGGTGTTTTCCATTTCTAACTATGGTAATGGCAGTGGAGGTGTTTTATCAGTCGCTGCAGATGTGTGTGCAGATCAGATGAGCTGCAGCACTCATCTTCTTGGGAAAACCAGATTTATATCCCTCCATGAGTGATCCTATTCAATTACAGAGGTTTGGGCACAACTACTGTGGCATAAAAGGCTGAGATATCATAATGTAGGAATTAAGGCAGAAGAACTTTGTTTTGTGCCAAGTAGGAAGGGCACATATCTTCCCATCCTCATGGAAATAGAACATCCAAATGTTTTATTCCTGTTGGATATGAGGTCCATGGACTTGGAGAGGAAGGAGATGTCTCAACTTCCATGTGCCTTTTTTACCTTCAAAGCAGCAAAGTTACTGTGCTGCACCAGCCACCCTTTGCCACAAGGTAAGAGAAAAGAATTGGAATTGAAAAGAGGATGCGACATAGTTAATTTCACATGCCTTTTATTAGACAAACACTGGGAAATGAGGAATGTTGAGGGTCACAGGACAAACAGGAGCACAGCATCTTTTATATAACTAATGACACATGGGTTTGATTTCTAAATCTTTTGAAGGAGCCGGATAAGGATTGGACCCAAGAGAAGCCTCAGCACTGGTGGCACTAGGGCCTGGAGTCAGTTCCTCAGTAACATCCCCTCATGGAAGAGCCGGTGGAGATGGACTTGAAGCTGGAGCTGCTGCCTCCAACCATGCAAGAGCCACCTGTGCCATATCCACTTCCAGAGATGGAGCCCATTCCCATTCCAGCACAGACCACACCTCCGGGCCCACCACTGGAGCTCAGGTAGTTCATGCCTCCATATCCTGTTCCTGAAGTGCTTCTGGTCACAGCTGCCAGGGAAAAACAACATCATGAGAGGAATCCACAGGCGTGGGATAGGCTCTGAGCAGGGGTGGGAGGTAGATATAGAAATGTCTCTAAAAGTTACTTACAGATGTTCACTGAGGCAGCACCTTCCCCAGAGAGCCTGTCAGGGAGCAAAAGAGAGCCAGTGAGACATCAAAGGGAGCCTCACAAAGGCAGGAAAATTTCCTTTGAATATTTTTGAAACGTGCAAAGTTTGTATGAAAGGCTGCTGTTCCCAAACAGCTCCTCTTCACAGGCACTCACTGGTCTTTAAACAGCTCTCAGGTCCGAATGTGGATCGAAACCTGACCAGGGTCTTTAACTCCATTGCACCTCTGAAAACTGGGATATAAAATCTCACTGACCTGCACTCCTCGCCCTCCAGCAGCTTCTTATAAGTCACGATCTCAATGTCCAGGGCCAGCTTGACATTCATGAGCTCCTGGTATTCCCGGAGCTGCCGGGCCAGGTCAGCCTTGGCTTTCTGCAGAGCTGTCTCCAAGTCCTCCAGTTTGTCCCTGGCATCCTTGAGGGCCATCTCCCCACGATTTTCTGCATCATTGATGGACGTCTGCAATCCACTGACCTACAGGAGAAAATCCAGATTTTCATTCCTTATCAAGAGCATAATCCAGCTCTTTGTATCCTGAGGTCCCAATCCCACGTCTGATGTTTGGGTTAACATCAATAGGGTGTGATCTTAACCGTCACTGATCCATGACTTTAATTCAATTCATTGAACTGATCCATGTTCTGAGTCAGGTCCCAGTCTGGATTTACCTCCACAACTCTCAGAATCTCCTTGCGGTGATTGATACTACACTGAGTAACTCTTGGTGATGTCACTGCTCTCATATAAATCCAGTCACGTTCATTCCTGATCCAGCAGAACTCCCTTGGTTGATTTTATTTTTATTCCCTGGGCAACTCAGAGGTGAGGTCACAGCAAGGGTTATGTTTGCTGCACTTTACCTGTTTTTTCACGCTGTCGATTTCGGATCGGACCCGCTGGATGTGGCGGTTGAGCTCTGAGATCTCCTGCTTGGTGTTCCGGAGGTCGTCCCCATGCCTGCCAGCTGTGGCCTGCAGCTCCTCGTACTGTCACAAAGAGGGACAACCAGTCAAAGGAAAATAAGCTGGATTTAGAGCCCAACAGTGCAGGTTTGGGGTTGTTTGCGTGTTCAAAAATGTGTGCGTGTTCTCAATCCCAAATTAACATTTCTGAATTTCATAGGGTTATTAAATCTGAAGACATTCTGTGTTTCAAAATCACAGTGGGAACCACCTCCCTTGGGGAATTTGGGGATGGGAGGATGGTTTTCCTTTTGCAGAAGCCTCCTGAGACACTTACCCTGGACTGGTACCAGGACTCGGCCTCGGCGCGGCTCCGGTTGGCAATGTCCTCGTACTGCGCCTTCACCTCGGCGATGATGCCCTCCATGTCAAGGCTCCGGTTGTTGTCCATGGTCAGGATAACAGAGGTGTCAGAGATCTGGCTCTGTATCTGGGACAGCTCCTGCAAAAGCAGCAAATACTCCTGAGAGTCGCAACACAAATGTTGCTTGGAGGATGGAAAGCCCCAGGGTTAGAGGGGAGAGCTGGGTGAACAAAAGGATTTTTCCAAGACAGCTGCATGCAAAAATGTGAAATGGAAAAACCATTGAATTATTTAGTGCAACAGAGGGGGAAATAGTCAGCCCTGAGGCTCTGGAATGGGAAAGGAAGGCAAGGAGAAAGGTATAAGCTCTGGTGCTCACAGTTTCGTAGAGGGCTCTGAGGAAGTCGATCTCCTCTGTGAGCGAATCCAGCGTGGCCTGCAGCTCTGCCTTGCCCAGGTAGGCAGTGTCCACTTTCTAGGAGAGGAAGCACATCATCAGAATGAGGTGAGTTTCAGAGAAGCAGAGGAAAAGGTGGAGAAGGGGTTTCTTGCAGGGCTGGGAGGCCATGTGGGCAGGCACTCACCTTCTTCAGGGTCACAAACTCGTTCTCGACATCCGCGTGCTTGTTGAGCTCATCTTCATATCTGTGGAATGGAGGTGGAGGGGTGGTCTAGGCTTGTTTTAAAATTATTTCATGTTTTCAGGACCAGTCTCTAATTTTTTTTTTTATGTACAGCTCTGCACCTTGGTCTTTTTGCTCTGTAATTTTCTGCCTGTTACTTTTCAGCCATATCTTGTATTAAATTCAGGCTTTTCTCAGAGGATTGAGTCAGCAAAAAGGCTTTTTCCCCCTCATTTTCTGCATCTGTTGCAGCCCACCCAGGCCCAGGCAGACCATGAACAGACTCACTTGTTCCTGAAGTCCTCAGCAATGGTCTGCATCTTGCTCAGCTCCCCTCTCAGGTTCTCCTTGTCTGTCGTTAGGCTGCTCAGGTGCCTCCTGAGGTTGTTCACGTAGGTCTCAAAGAGGGGCTCAATGTTCTTTTTCACTGTTTTGTTCCCCTGTTCTTGCAGAAGGGCCCACTTGGTCTCCAGGACCTTGTTTTGTTGCTCAAGGAATCGGACCTGGAGAGAGAAGGATGTTTTAGATGGTTTTCCTTGGAGATGTGAGGCACATCCTGCAAGGATTTACTTGCTGGAAGGTGGGAGGTCTCAGCCCTTCAGCTGACAAGTTAAACACTCCTGCTCTCTCTCCCAGCTCTGCTTCCTTACATCCAGTACCACCACTTTGTCCCTGTTTTCTGGTGTCACTGCTGCATTCCTGAAACATGTAAATGGTCTCAAAGCTGGAAACCCTCAGGATTTGTTCCCAGGCTGCTGGGATTTTGGAATGCTGGCAGTACAGGAGAAGAAAAATTGTGGCTAAAGATATAATTCACCCTTGTTTGTGCTTCCCCACCAAAGAATCACCACAGCATAACCAGGAATCTCAGGTCTCACCTTGTCAATGAAGGAGGCAAATTTATTGTTGAGGGTTTGAATCTGATCCTTCTCATTCTTGCGGATATTCTGGATGTGGGGGTCAATCTGCAGGTTGAGTGGCTTCAGAAGGCTCTGGTTGATTGACACTTCATGGATGCCCCCAACTGGGACAGCGGGGAATCCAGGGCCACCACCAAACCCAAAAGGACCAGCAGCTGCCCCACCAAACCCAAAAGGACCAGCAGCTGCCCCACCAAACCCACAGGAGATCCCAGTGCCAGCCCCAAAACCTGCGGGTCCGTAGGGGACACCACCTCTTCCAGCTATGGAGATCCTCTGGCATTCACCAAGGTTGTAGAGGCTCCTGCTTCCAAAGCCTCCAGTGAGCCTTCCATAGGCAGTGGTGGCCCCACAGCTCCCAGCTTGGAGTGCAGGGCGCAGGCAGAGGCTGGAGCTGCTGGCGTTTGGCATGAAGGCAGAAGCAGCGCTGAAGTTCCTTCTGGCCTGGCTCCTCACAGTGCACTGGCGGGACATGGCTGCCAGGAGTGATCCAAGGAATAAAGGAATGAGAGGAAGTGGCTGGAGGTGAAGCTGTGCTCCCCCAGCCTAGGACTGGCCCTTTATACCCTCCTGAGGTGGGGATGGCTCCAGTGTGGTGCTTATCCCACTGATTAACCGGGCCCGGCACACCCACAGTGAGTTCACCATGAGCATCTATGGAGCTTTCAAAAAAGGGCAGAGGTTGCATTTTTTTTTGTGTTGAAATATCTGAGAAAATCTCAATAGTGGCTTCTCAGCTCCTGTTTGCAGCCACCCCTTTCCCACTCCCTCCTTCCACAGCTGCAGGAGATGGTTCCTTGTAGGGCAAATGCTTGCTCATCTCCAGTCCATGGATGAATCAACTCAGGTTGTGTAAGGTTAATTTGTTTGGTTTTGGAACACTGGTTCCTGGTGGAGGGTCTGAGCTCTGAGAAGTGTCTGATCATGGGTTGTGGTTCTGAGCAAACTCCAGTTCCCAACCTGATGGGAGCTGTTCTCTTGTTCTCGTGCCTAAACAAGAATTCTTTAAAGCACACCTGGTACAGGAGAGGGAAAGAGGTGATGGAGGGAGGGCCAGGAGGGTGATGGGGGAGTCTTGGAGAACCCACCACCAAAAAACAGCTGGGGATTGGGAAGGATGTGGAGGAAATATTATGAACGGTGTTCTCAGACCTTTTCTTTCTGTGAAAACTGTCCACGTTCCACAGAATCATCAGGGTTGGAAGAGACCTTCAGGAGGACCCAGTCCAGCTGCCAGCCCAGCACTGCCATGATCACCCTAAGCCATGTGCCCAAATGTGCCAAATCACCCTGATCTGGACTGACAATAGATGGTGACATATCAGAACCTGCTCCAGAAGGGAGTTTCCATCATCTGTGATGCCACAAACCCTGACTCGACAATTTCTCAGGGTTTCAGCTGTGCAGATTTTTGATCTGTTTCCTGACTCATAGGACGTCCTTGTCTCTACATGGAGCCACCAGGCTGCCCTCCCCATGCCTGTTGTTTTCCCCTCTTACTCACCAGGAAATTCAGTGTTTAGCACATTGCTCACAGAGGCCTCTCTTCACTCCTACCCCCTGTGGCTTCCAGGAAAAGCCAAACAGGACATTTCCCTGGTGAAGGACATGGCATCTCAGCTCCAGCACACAGGGGATTGTCCTAGAGCAGGCGAGATGCTCCCAAGAATCTGAAGCCTTGTCTGGAGGACATTGCTCCTTCCCTGGTGCCTTGTCTGGGTGCCCAGGGGTGGGCATGCTTTTCCCAGCCCCTGCAGCCCCTGGGGTTTGTCAGAGGCTCAGCTGAGCACCCACTCCTTGGAGGAGGTGGCAGTGCTCCCGCAGAGCATTTCTGGGAATCCATTGTGGATGTGAGAGCCTGGTCAGAGAGCGAGAAAACTAAATAAAGTTTCCCAGAATCAGCCAGAAAGATTTCAGAAAGTTGAAAATAAACACATGATAACTTATTAATATAAATAACCTGCAGGTTATTTTCCTACTCTCTGTTTTCTTGTTTTTCTCAAAGATTATTTATGAGAAGGGCATCTTGTTAATTAACCAGCCAAGTTAAATATATTAATTAAATAACCAATCAAGTCCACCTAAATCAAAACTTATTAAAAAAAAGCAGTCCAAAATAAACCACACGTTATACCAATCAGCCTTCTGGTGAGCCTGTGTCATTTCTTACTCAACAGTGACAATCCATAGCTTTGCCCAGCCATGTCCAGGCACAGGGATGTGCCACAGGTGTTTGCAGGTGCATCTTTCAGGAGCTCGTCCTGGCACGTGGCAGCTGAACAAAAGAGTCAATGTGACCAGAAGGTCTCAGGAGGGAAATGGGAAGTTTTCCACCATGTCTTTTTGCCTTTCAGCCAAGCTTTTTTATTTTTATTTCTATTTTTCTCTCTGTTCTTGTAACATTTGCATTACACACACTGGAATGACAATAACTGTCTTGGGAGTGTTTCAGCTCTTGTGTGTTACAACAAGCAGCCGTTTTTAAGAGAGAGGAGCTCCTGTGACTGAGCCTGAGGCTGTCCTAAAGAACTCTGTAAAATCCTTATGGGCACCAACCTGCAATCAGCTCCCTCCACACACTGCAAATCCAGGCCCCTGAGTGCCAGCACCATCCATGTCATTATGACTAAGGCTTTAATCTGGGCTGGGCTGGAATTACTGGGGATCATCTTCTCCTGCTGGAATACCAGCCCCAGGTCATGGCTGCAGTCTGATGGGATGCAGGAGGTGACAGCCTGGAGACCAGGGCCCTGCTCTTCAGCAAGGACAGCTGGAGGTTGGTTGAGTATCCAAACAAATATTCTGGCCCTGGCATTTCCTGGGCTGGAGGACAGGCTTTGTACTCTCTGTGCTGTGACCCAGGTGTGGATGCAGTGGGCAGCACCTTCTGATGTCCCTGTTGGACGTGAGACCAAGTGTTGGTGTCACAGGTGATGGAAACTCCCTCCTGGGCCAGATTCTGATATTTCCTGGTCAGGGTGATTTGGCACATTTGGGTTTAGGGTGGTCATGGTAGTGCTGGGCTGGCAGCTGGATTGGGTCCTCCGGAAGGACCTTCAACCTCTTCCAACCTTGATGATGCTGTGGAACGTGCACAGTTTTCACAGAAATACAAGGTCTGGGAAATTCCCTCCACATCCTTCCCAATCCCCAGCTGCTTTGTGGTGGTGGGTTCTCCAAGACTCCTGCTAATGCCCCATGTAGTGACCCCTCACAACATGAGGCAGAGATGGGAATGGAGCTGGGGCTGGAGCACCAGGGAAGGGTCTGGAGAGCTCCTGAGGGAGCTGAGGGGGCTCAGCCTGGAGAAAGGGAGGCTCAGAGGGGACCTTCTGGCTCTGCACAACTCCCTGAGGAGGGGACAGCCAGGGCAGAGTCAGGCTCTGCTCCAGGGGAACGACAGGACAAGAGGAAGCAGCCTCAGACTGTGCCAGGGGAGGTTGAGGTTGGACATCAGGGGAATTTCTTCATGGGCATTGGCAGGGGCTGCCCAGGGAGGTTTGGAGACCCCATCCTGGAGGTGTCCAAGGAAGGACTGGATGTGGCACTTGGTGCTCTGGGCTGGGTTACAAGGTGGGCGTTGCACAGGTTGGATTCCATGGCCTGGGAGGGCTTTTCCAACCTCAGGGATTCTGGGATTATACAGTCCCATATCCTCGTGGTTAGAGAGGGTGTGTTTGGGCAGCAGAAGGAAAGCCATTGGCTGACCTGGCCCAGGCTGCTGTTCTGAGGGAGGGAGGATATTGCTCCTTCCCTGGAGGCTGCTGAGGGAGGTGGTGGAGCAGGAGTGGAGACCCACGACCAAGCGTGCAAGATTTCAGGAAGGAAATTTCCTCAGGGATACGCACACAGAGTACAGGGCATCGTAGAAAATTATGGGAAACTACTGGTCGTGAAGGAAACCCTGAATCAGTCTGTCATTCCAGCACTGCCAGTTCCCTTCTGTTTCCCCAAATCCATGAGTATTTTCTTAAGAGGACCCCTCTACTCATTACTTGAACCTATTAAAATCCAGGGAGTGAGGGCTGGCATGTTTTTTCCAGCCACAACTGTTAATTCAAGTGACCTTCCAGCAGTGAGATCTGTCACTGAAGATGTTTCTCTGCTTTTACTTTTCCATTAATTTCTCCCAATTAGTCAGAACCACATCTGAAAGCCCTACACCTCCTCTATTTTTTCTTCCACCTTCTCAAAACAAGACCAACATATCCTATGAACATGAAGAAACACTGGATCTTGAAGACTTTCACTTTTCAACAGTGAAACAAATCCCTTTCTTGTTTTTTTTTTTTAATAGCTACTGGATTAGTGATATTTAATTCAGTGTAGGGCCACCTTGGGTTCATAATTCTTACTGACCAGAGTGTGGACCTGACCCTGCCCCTCTGTGTGGTTAGAGGGGAAGGAACATCAGCACCAGGACCCTGAGCCAGGGAGGGCTCTCAGCCTGCTCAGGCAGATGTTGGCACTGCTGGCTCCAAGGCGTGGGTGACACCAGGGGTTTGGGATGGATGATTCACCAGAACAGGCCAGGGGTTTCTCTGGCTCCCCTGGGAGTTAATTCCCTCTTGCTTGAGGTTTGTGCAAGTACATCACACACCTGGCACTGGGATCTCACCCCCAGGATCCAGGCTCTTGGGTGCTCGATGGGCTGGGAGCTGGAAGTAAATGAAGCTCAGACCTTTTCCCCTATGCCTGACTCCTGCCTTGGCGTGTCCTGGTGTTTGGCTTCCAGGTGTTTTCCTTGCACAGTGGGGAGGGAATGTCGAAATCAGCACCAAACCTCCCTCTGAGGTTCTGCTGGGCTGGGGTGTTCTGGCTGCTGACAGTGAAATTCAGTAAATCTGAGTGAGGAGCAAAAATCTGAGCCTTTAACTGGTCAGGGCCTGAGGGAAAGTTCTCGGTACCTGTGTTTGCATGTGCTCTTGCACCTCTTTAATTAAAAGGACTACAAAATAGAATAAATTACATGTGCATTTTTATTAGACAAACTCCAGAAAGTGAAGAGAGACGAACAGTCATGGGACACATTTTATATACAAAATCCGGCCAAAAAATTGCTGAGCTGGAGCAAGCGAGCTGCAAATTTAACCCAGTGAGACTCAGGTTCAGGGCTGAGCCCAACAGGATGTGTGCAAGACAACACAGCTGAGAGAGAGTTCCTAAAGTAAGGCTCCTGTGGGACAGGACTTGGGGTGCAGGTGGCCCTGGTTGTGCTCACCCCGCCACGCTCCAGTAAAGGACCAGTTTTGGTGTTTTATGGTGCGTGGCGGTGACTGGAGGGAGAATTTTAGCTCCTGTAACTTCTTCTGGTGGAGGAGCTGGAGACAAACTTCATGCTGGAGCTGCTGCCAGCTCCGAGGGTGGTGCTGCTCACCCCGGGAACGCCCCCGCAGTTGAAGCTGTTCCCCAAATTGCAGATCCCCCCTCCCATGCTGAGGTTGCTGCCTCCTCCGTATCCCGATCCCACTGTTGTTCTGGTGACGGCTGCAAAGAGGAGAAGGAAATGTTTCAGTATCTCCAGGCATTGGCTTCTTGGTGTAGAGACACAGGAATGTTTAAATAAGGTAATTCTTATATTTTAGAGACTTACAGATATTCACCGGGACCCCATCTCCAGCCAGCCTGTTCAGGGATGGAACATAAGGAAGAGGATTAGAAGTCTGTTGATATTGGGAGGGAGGGAACAATAAAATACCTTTCCCAGAGGCCTTTGGGGTGAAAAATAAAATCACAGCATAATTCACAGATTTTTGTTATTTCCATTATCTGGGAAAATCCTCCCACTCTATGCCCCCTGCTTAGCATTCCAGAAATGCTGAGCTTCTCCTGTGCCAGCCTCAGGGCTGGATGTTTCCCACCCACCTGCACTCCTCGCCCTCCAGCAGCTTCCTGTAGGTCGCAATCTCGATGTCCAGGGCCAGCTTGACGTTCATGAGCTCCTGGTACTCGCGGAGCTGCCGGGCCAGGTCAGCCTTGGCCTGTTGCAGAGCATCCTCCAGCTCGGCCAGTTTGGCCCTGGCGTCCTTGAGGGTCAGCTCCCCGCGCTCCTCAGCATCAGCGATGGCAGCTTTCAGGTTTGCACACTATGGAACACAAAGTTCTGCTCAAAGTCCCCACCCCAGACCTAGGTTTTTCTTTACCTCCCCTGAAATCACAAGGTTTTATCCCAGCACCATCAACTCCACCAGTTTTAGTGACAGTTTTCTTTTTGAGTGAAAAAGAGTCAAACTGAGCAGAACTGCTCAGGTTGCTCCAACCTTTTCCTTCTTCTCCCTTGCAAGTCCAGAGGTAAATTGGTTAAAAGTGGGGTTTGCTGCCCGTTACCTGCTTTTTCACGCTGTCAATCTCGGATCGGAGCCTCTGGACGTGGCGGTTGAGCTCTGAGATCTCCTGCTTGGTGTTCCGGAGGTCGTCCCCATGCCTGCCAGCTGTGGCCTGCAGCTCCTCGTACTGTCACAGAGAGGAACAACCAGTCAAAGGAAAATCCCCCATTTTTGGAGTTACCAGGAGCCTGGAGAGTCCCTCCTGCAGCCCAGATCAACAGCTGGGAAGGTTTTCTTGGAAGAGTCAGTCTTTATCTGTTCCAGACAAGATAAGAAGATAAGAGCATGGAAACCCCAGATCCTTCACCTTGGTCTGGTACCAGGACTCAGCCTCGGCGCGGCTCCGGTTGGCGATGTCCTCGTACTGAGCCTTGACCTCAGAGATGATGCTGTCCAGGTCCAGGTTCCGGTTGTTGTCCATGGTGAGAACCACAGAGGTGTCAGAGATCTGGGTCTGCATCTGGGACAGCTCCTGCAAAGAGCACAGGGAATGAGGTAATCCCCTTGGGAGATGCCTTTTCACCCTTCCAGGTGAGCTGCAGACCTGGGAGAGGCTGTTACAGATCGTTATCTGAACAGCTCAGGTGTTGGTGCAACTCAACAGAGGGAAAGGATTTAGCATCTCCCGGAGGGAGAGAAGTCTTCACTGAGGGCTGGGATGTTTTGGAGCTGGTTGTACTCACTGCTTCATAAAGTGCTCTCAGGAAATTAATTTCTTCACTCAGCGCATCTGCCCTGGCTTGGAGTTCCACCTTGTTCATGTAGGAAGCATCTACATCCTGGGGGATGAGAGATTCTTGGGTGGTTCACACCCCTATCAGTAGATCAGGAACATGCATTGTGATAACAGTCCAGGGAAGAAACCATAATAAAACTGAAGAGGTTGGAATTGTAATGGGTGGATTTGTGACTGAGTGGGTGATCAGAGCTCTACAGTGAGCCATCCCACAGTGCCCTGGAATTTGCTCTCACCTTCTTGAGCGTCACAAATTCGTTCTCTGCAATGGTCCTTCTGTTGATCTCATCTTCGTACCTAAAGGAGGACGGCACAGGGAGTTTTTGTTTGGGCAGGTAACTGAAAGATTTGAGTTTGCTGAAATGAATTTCCTTCAGAGCATTTTGCATACAATGCTCTTTTCCCTCAATGAGACACCAGGAGCTGAACCAGTTAAAACAAGTACATCAAAACAATTCTAACAAATCCATTATTTTTTATTTATTTTTGGCCATTAGTCATCCTCCTTCTGCTGTTTTAAGCAAATGAAATGTGCTGCTCTGAAACTTTCAGACCCACTGTGTAATTTTTCCCTCTCAGTAGGTAATTTAGTTAATAAGTCTTTGATCATGCTCCAAATTATTCCCTAAATGTTGGCATACTCAAATCTGTTACTCCGTTACTGACAAAATTTCTCTTTGAGAAAATGTCATTGCCCGGAATTCCAGGATCCCAAACTCTCCTGGATCCCACAGTTGGTTTAAGGATGTTGAGAGGAGAAAGGCTGCACCTGCCCAGGTGAGTAGAGCATTAGCTCAAGACTTACTTCTTCTTGAAGTCCTCGACCAGGTACTGTGTGTTGACGAGTTCTCCCTCCAGCCTCCCCTTGTCGCTCAGCAAGGAGTTCAGCTGCACCCGCAGGTTGTTGATGTAGGTCTCGAAAAGCGGCTCCAGGTTGTTCCTCACTGTTTTCATTCCCTGCTCCTGCAGCAAACTCCATTTCGTTTCCAGCACTTTGTTTTGTTGCTCAAGGAATCGGACCTGGAAGGAAAAATATCCTGAAGGGGCTTTGAAAGAACAGAGACTGGGGAGAATTTCCCTGCAAATGAGAGGGTCTCAGAACTGGCTGAGAGGGTAAAATGCTCCTTCCAGCTGGTTTTCAGAGCCAAATTCTCATCTCTTGGGAGATTTGGCTACAGGGATCCTGTTAAGTGCTAGAAACTTTGGAACAACCCTTGATTTTCTGGCTTCTCATTCATTGTTTAAATTGAGACCAGGTACAGGGATTTTGTGTGAAAAATGTGAGCAAAATCAAATAAGGAGCAAAGCAGGGCTTGCTCTTTAACTAAAATAACATTGTTAAGGTGCTGCTTCTCCTTCCCTTCTGTAGAGCTCCCCTACCCCACTAAACGTCCAAAATATTGCAGTGTTTTCCTTGCAACCACAGAGGAGCAGCTTGACCAGAGTAGGAGCTGAGCAGATGTTCTTGTGCATTAGTGAAATGTGGTGGACAGAGAGATTTGGATGAGATTTTGATATTTTGAACTAAAAATCCAAACATTTTGGTGACAGATTTAAATGCCTTTGAGAGAATTCAAGCATTGAGAAGCTGCTTCTCCCTTGTGCCAATTACTTGGTCATTTTAGGTGGGTTTCTGGAATTCATTTGATCATCTACAAAGCTGTTCCCAAGGCTCCTGAAATGCTCAGCCTAAAGTCTCCAGAAGGGTGGGATTCTCCTCTGGAGATTTCTTTCCCCACTGCCTGTGAGGTGTGGGAGCAGCAAATGAGGAGGAACTCAAACACTGGATGATTAATTCATAGCAACCGCTATGGAACAGGTGCCATTCCCTGGAGCTTCCAGGGCATCTTCCAGTCTTATTTCTCACTTGTATTCCTCCTTGATCAGCTTTTCTCCTCATCAAGCAGGAAAGTGTCCCTGTCAAAAAAATCAGATATTTAGGAAAGCTCAGATCTCACCTTGTCAATGAAGGAGGCGAATTTGTTGTTGAGGGTTTTGATTTGTTCCTTCTCCTCTTTTCGGATCCTTTGGATGTTAGGGTCAATCTCCAAGTTGAGCGGTTTCAGAAGGCTCTGATTGATGGAGACTTCGTGGATGCCCCCAGCAGGGAATCCAGGGCCACCCCCAAAGGCCCCGTATCCATAGCCAAGGTTGGCTGGAACACCAAAGCCGCCCCCGTACACGCTCCCGGCGCCACCACCAAACCCTGCCGAGCCATAGAAGCTGCCACCCCTTCCAGCCACGGAGATCTTCTTGCAGCCACCAACATTGTAGAGGCTTTTGCTTCCAAAGCCCCCCCCGACCCTGGCAAAGCCACTGCCAGCATTGCAGCTGCCCAGGCGGGTGACGGAGCAGGAGCTGAAGCTGGTCCGGCACGTGTTGGGGACCATGGCCGAAGCAGCGCTGAAGCCGCTTCTCCCCCTCTGAATCCTCACGGTGGACTGGCGAGACATTGCTGGGGCTTTTTGGATTGGGGTGGATGCTGCAGCTAGAATAAAGGAGCGAAGGTGCTGGCCTGGAGCAAGGAGTAGGAGGGAAAGGAGAGAGGTGAACCTGTGCTCTGCAAGGGCTGGGGAGAGCCCTTTTATGCATGTATGAGCCTGGGATGGGTTGGATGAGGTGGATCATCTTTCTGATGAATTAGGCTTGGCATGTCCAACAGCATTCTGGAGAGTGAACTCACTCTGCACACACGCCCTGCTGAAATAATACAGCCCAGGTTCTCAGCAACAGGGAATTGTTTGGGAATAACTGTCGCCGGTCTTTGTAGACAGCCAGACTCGTCCCCATTTCAAAGCTGGAAAGTGGCGATGAGTCACACTGGGCACTGGCAGCAAAACACCGCTCAAGTGCCTGTCACTCAACACCTCTGTCATTGGAAAACTTCATCCCTCGGGATTGCTTTCGCCCCTTTTGTTCACAAGCAGGGCTTGGGAAAGTTTCAATCCTTGTGCTTTAGGAGTGGGACCGGTGCCAGTTCCACAGCCAGCCCTGCAGTCAGCTGTTTTATCCTGGAGTTTTGGGATATCTTTGTGATAAGATTCTTGTGAAATTTGCCCAGAGAGGTTGTGGACTCCCCATCCCTGGAAGTGTCCAAGGCTGGGTCAGATGGTATTTGGAACAACCTGGGCTATGGAAGGTGCCCCTGTCCATAGGACTAGATGATGACTAGATGATCTTTAAGGTCATCCCATCCAAACCATCCTGTGATTCCATGGACCACGTGCAGCCACCGCAGAAATCAGCAGAGTTTTGCTCCCATCCCTAAAAAGCTCAGGTCCCTCTGGAAATCCTGCTGGAAATCCTGCTTCTCCAGGCTTATTCCACTTGTCTTAAAAAAGATAATTACGTGATTTAAAATGGAATATTTTGACAAGATCTGTTTGTTCCTGTGTGGATTTTGACAGCTGCCACTGAGCTCTGTCACAAACATGTGCTGCCACCTCAGGTTTGTGGGTTTGGACTTTATTTTAGCAGGATGAAAACAAACAAGCAAACAACTCAGAAATATATACATAGGAGGAAAGATTGTGGGAATGGGAACTGCCTTGACTCCGCTGGCTCTGTGGAAATGGAGCGCTCCAGGGCTGTTCCCAATGCACACTTAATAAACACAATGTCATTTCCCAAGGATTTAATCAGCTCTTTCAGCACATCTGGAAGTGTGATCCTGCCTGCTGAAATCCACTAGAAAGCACAAGATTCCCTCTGCCCAGGACCACTCTAGGACATCCTGGGTCTTTCCCACCACAGGTACCAGCATAGCCCTTTGCATTTAACAGGTGGTTTGAGTAAAAATAAAAGGTAAAAATGTAAAAAATAATTAATTTTGAGGGACAAAAAGTGCTTGTGGTGTTTTGTGTCGTTTTATGTCAGGAAAACAGGATTTGTATACAATTTATTTAAACAAAAGGCTGAAATGGTAAATGGATACCCCTGAGCAGCTTCCCCTTGTGCTGGCTGCAGGCCAGAGCAGCAGCTGCTGCAGCACAGGAAGAATGGAATAATGAGAAATCAATGGAATAATGAGGAATCACCATGGTGGGGGCAGTTGTGCTTCCATCTCCCCCTGCTTGGTCACATATCCAGGTGCGGGAAACTCCCAGAATTTTTTTTGTGTCCCCATTGTTTCCCAACTGTCTGAGAGGTGATGTTTGCAACGGAAGTTTTAAATTCAATGTTATTCTTAGGCAGGGTTTGTCAGGTTGGTTTTGTGTTTATTGTCAGACTGAGATTTTATTGCAAGGAAGGGCTGAATCCTGCAGGTTTTGCACGGTGAGGCCGCATCACTGTGTGTGACTCTGCAGCCCTGGGAGCCGGAGACAAGCAGATTAGAAGCAAAGTCTGTGTCCAAAGGGCATTTTTGACAGGATTATTGATCAGTCTGGGGGCTTTGCCCACCAACAGACAGATATCAGGACTTGAGGTCATGCGATTCATTCCCACATGCTGGATTCCAGTCCCAGGCAGAAAGATCTCCAACTGAAAGAGGGGAAAATTAGGTTGGATATTGGGAAGAAATTCCTTCTCGTGAGGGTGCTGAGGCCATGGCACAGGGTGCCCAGAGAAGCTGTGGCTGCCCCATTGCTGGAAGTGTCCAAGGCCAGACTGGAGCAGGCTGGGATAGTGGAAGTTGTCCCTGCCCATGGCAGGGGTGGGTTGGGGTTTAAAGTCCCTTCCCACCCAAACCTCTCCATGACCATAAGACATTCAAAAGCAGCTGGAAGTTGCCAGCTCATGGTTCCTTTGGGAATACTGTCTCAGCTCTCTCCATCTCCCCTAGCTCTGAGTACCTGAAAGGAGTTTTATTCAAATTTTCATAGTGGAGATCAGCACCAAAGGGCAGATCCTCCCTCCCCAGGGAGAGACACAATGTGGGGAGTCCGAGTGTGCAGGGCAGAGCTCCCCCAGTTCTCCCAGTGGGATGTGTCAGTGCTTTCCTTTTTCCCCTCAGGCTCCCTTTGCATCTGAAACTTGTCTTTTTTTGGCTAAGGAATCCGCCGAGTGCGTTGGAGCCCATGGTTAATAACAGCAGTAATAATGCAGCTCCTCCAAGCAACTGAGAAGGAATTAATTTCTTTCCATTCCATGTTCTGCCAGGGTGGAGGTGATGTGGTCGTCACTCATCCGGAAGGAATTTCAGAGGTAATTACAAAAGGCAGAACTGGGAGCACAAGGAGCTGTAGCTACAGGTTTGGGGTATGGGCTGATGGAAAGGGGGGTCCCCACCCTGCTCTGTTGATGAAACACAGAGTTTCCAGGTAGCTCCTGGGGGTGTGTCTCCCATGCTCCTGCAGCTCCAGACATGGAATGGATTTGCTGCTCTGGTGCAGGGACCTCCTGATACAGAGGCTCCAGGGGATGGTGCTGGAGCTCGCACACTGCTCGGGAGCTTTTCCTCCTGATCCCACCTCAGGAGCCGTGTCTGGGCAGGTCCCTCTGGGCCAGGGTCCCTCTGGTGTGAGAGAGGCTGGGCAGCTCTGGAGCTCCCTTCCCTGCCCCTCCTCGTTTCCTTCCACCGGGATGAGCAGTCACTGCAGGCCCAGAGCAAGAGGCAGGAGAGCACTTTACAAACGCTGTAAACCTGGGAGTAAAGTCTTGGCTGAATTTGCATCTGGCACCATGCTGCTGTCAAGGTAAAAACTTCTCCTTTGAGATTAGGGAGTTCTGCCTGTGTCAGGGCAATAAATGCAACTCCAGCCCCTTTAGTGAGAAATCTGAGCCATTTGCCTGTGGTTTAGTGAGGAGGGATGTCTCCAACAGCTTTTCATCACCTCCTCTCCATCCCTCTACTCTGCTGCTCCTGTCCAGAATCCACCTCAGAATCCTTCATCTTCTCAGGCTGAAATTTTTGGATGTTCCTCTCTGTGTTTTGTTTGCAGAAAACCCTATATTTGTAAAACAAGAGTGTGTCAAAGTACCTTGCATTGGTTCACCTGTGCTACCTAATCTCAGTTTAATTATCAGCAAAGTCAAGGCTGTAATTTAGGTTAATTTCTTAAATTAAAGCCTTTGGGTTAAACTTGGGCTTCCAAGCTAAATTCAAACCCGACTCATTTCGGGCGTAATTTACTATTTCATCTCACGTTAATGAAGACCAGCAAGACTGAGGTTTTTCCACGGGAGACCACTGAACTCACAGCATCTCTGTGCTGTGGGCTGGGCCCTCTGAGACCTCCTGGGTGGGAGGTGAGTGTCCATGAATCCCATTTCCCGAAGGGATGAATTAGGACTAGCTCCTCAGAAGTTTTCCCATAGGTGTTTCCCCGTGCTGGGTCCTTTGAGCCTGTTCCCAGCAGTATCTGGAGGCCAGTCAGCTCCAGCTCCTGGGTGACTTTGAAGTGTAGGTGTGACCTGCTTTCCCCAGATAATTGTTTTCTGTGCCAGCACGGAGACTCTGGGTGCACTCCAGGCTTTGCAGAGAACTTCAGCTCCATCACTGCTGCCTGGGAGGGCTTGTTCTCCCCGGGTCTGCTGCATCTTGAAGGACCCTCAGACTTTTGGAGGGGTCTGGTACCTCCTTTATCCTGTTCTGGTGCCTGGCTAGTGGCCCCTGAAGGAACCTGGATCCTCCACATCTCCTTGTAATGCCTTTGGAGAGTCCCCTGCCCTGGGCTGGGCTGCTGGGGCTGTGACCCCACATGAAAACATGAACTCCAAAGGCTGATGGTGGTCCCAGGGTATTTGTCCTATCCCATCCTTTCTCCTGGCCCTGGGGCACATCTTTTCTCGCAGTAAAGAACACAGAGCCCTGGAAATGGTGTTGCTGGGGAGTCCCACAGTTTTGGCAAGCTCTGTGCACATTCCACGTCCCTCAGCTCCATCCTGCTCCTGGCTTGGCTTTCCTTCTGAAGATCCACAGTGCTGGCGTGGAGTTTGATTTCTCCCTTTTAAAACCAGTCTGGATCAGCACAAGGAGCTGGGAAGACAAACAAGGATTGTCCATGTGTCCTGTAAAGTGGATCCAATCACAGGGAAGCGATCCCAGGGGCCTTGTGTTTATTTACCAAGGGATTTGTTCCATTCCTGGCCTCCAACTGCTTTGGGCAGTGGGATATTGCTCCAACCGAGCAGATGGCAGCTGGGAATATTGTTCCACTCTGGATTTGCTGCACCCTGTGTTGCCTTCCCTGCAGGCATTTCGTGCCTTGTTTCATTTACAGTTTGTGCAAATAAACAATTTGCAAATTAAAATAATTTTCTTTGATGGAAATTCTGCTTTTGAGTCAAAAAGCTGCAAAGTTTCATTTTGGAATTGTTAAGGGGAGTTGGTTCAGTGTTTTGGGACAGAATCATTCCCATAGGAAACGTTGAAATTAAATGCTGGGTTTCAGAAAATGTTTCACCTGATGTTTTGGTGGCAGTTAAAATCACGTGTCACATTTGACTTGAGCGTGTCAAATTTTTCAGGTCTCTGCAAGTCAGGAGGATGGAAGATGAATACATCTTTTTGCGTCTTCTCTGGAAATTCACTCGGAAGATGTGCCGGGATGGGCTCTTAGAACACTTCACTGGAAACAGAAAACACACAGAGCTGCTCAGGGCTTTTTTGGCTGCATCCTCACCCTCAGCGTGCAGCAGAGAGACCCAGCACTGGCTCACAGAGGCTCAGGAGCTGTCCTGGTGCCATGGGCATGGGTAAGGATTTGGCAAAGATGTTTCATGGAGGGTTCATTGGTGGTGGACCCATGTGTTGACATGGCCAACGGTCCAACGTGCAACTTGGGTTAAAAAACAGAAACCATCAGATTTGACATTTTCAATAATAAAACCCAACAAATTGGGCTGCTCTACCTCCAACCACCGCCTCAGCTCTGGGAGCTTGTCCCCATTCCCTCAAATCAGTCTAAGGAACAAGGCCAGATGATTGAAAAGTGGGTAAAACTCTTCAGTTCATGGAGGTCAACCATTCACCCACCATAAAACCTCCTCTGGTGCAAATGGGCTGTCCCAGCTTTCCCAAGACATCATTCCATGACCCTTCCCAGCTGCTGGAGTGGAGCCTCGGGATGTTCATCCCACCATAGGACCACTGGGCGGGACCATCCCTTTCCCTGCTCTGGGTCCCCACCTGCTGGAGATGCTGGGCTGGCTTGGCCAGGACTCTCACACCTGCACCAGGTGATGGATGAGGGGGTCCCATTGGTGTGGGAGCTTGGAGGCTTTTCCCTGGAAAGCTGCTTTGGAATGTTGCACGAGGGGATTTTTCTGGCAGACCCTTCTCCTCTCCAGCCCTGGCTGGAGGTTGCAGGGATTGAGGGATGGCTGGATGGGCACTGACCTTCTCCTTTTGAGACCAGCATTCCCAAAGGGCTCTGGGTCCTTCCTCGTCTGCCCCCCTTCTGCCCTGGCTCTTTCCTTGCCCAAGGTTCTTGTCTTGCTGTTGGGGCTGGATTCCCACCTTGCCTGGTGCTACCCCATTGCTGCCAGGATCCACACCTGGCACTGGCAGGAAGCGGGATCAGGATATGCCTGTGAAGCCACAGGAAGGAGCCTGGGGCTGGTATGAGATCTCAGCTGAAACCCCCCAACCAGGCAGGTCATGGAAACCTCCTGGGCAGCTGGGTGGGAACTGGGAGACTGAAGTGCTGTGGGCACCTTGGCAGACCTTGGGTTCACTCCAAATGAACCTGAGGCCCTGAAACTGCCCTTGCAGAGGAGCAGCCAGGATGTTTCATGGGATATTTGCACATCCCAGAGAAACGTCAGTGTGCAACAGTGTGTGTGTGTGTGTGTGTGTGTGTGTGCAGATTTTGGGTACCTTGCCCTGTGCCTGCCCCTGCAGCTGCTCTTCCCAACCAGGGCAATGCCCACCTGCTCCAAGCCCTTCCTGCTGTGTGCCAGTCTCGCTGCGTCCTTGCCATAGTGCTGATGCCAGAGGTGGGCTCCCCTGATGTACAATTTACTCCTGCTTGTACAAACTAATGGCTGAGCTATGCCCTGCATGAACCAGCCCATGAATCCCAAATAAACCCTTGGGAATCACCTTCCTTTTCCCCACTTCCCTGCACTTCCTTCCTCTTGCAGTGACAGGCAGAAAGGGCAACTTTGCAGGTAACCACTGCAGTGGGCTTCATCCAGCTTTTGGCTCTGTTCTGAGGCAGCTTTTCCTTCCTGTGCCTCAGTTCTCCATCCATGGAATCATGGAATAGCTTGGGTTGGAAAGGACCTTAAAACCCATCCAGTTCCACCCACATGCCATGGGCAGGGGCACCTTCCATAGACCAGGTTGCTCATCTTACCCTCCTTTCTATTTGCCCCGACAGGCAAGTCCTAAAACTTGAGTTTTGTTTCCTCAAGGAGCCAATCCTGTCTCAGGAGCTGTCCTCAGGGTGTCCCCAGTGCAGCAGGGACAGGGCACAGACCAACACCCACAGCAGGAGGAGGGAAGAAAAGCCAAAACCCAGCCGAGTTTAAAAATTACAAATGCTCTTTTATTTGACCTTACAGTAGGTTAGGCAGGGAAGTGAGGATGCTGCAGCCACGAGGACGAGTAGTTAGAAATCTTATACACACAAAGCAAAAACCTTTCCCACAAGTGCCGGAGAAAACAGAAGGGGCTGGAAGAAACCTTGAATTGCAGACAAAGCCTTTGGAGGTTGTAACATGTTTTAGGGGGCAGAGGCTTTTAGAGCCTTTTGGAGATGTTTTCACTGCTGAGGACCTGGGACTGTGGTTCCACAAGGCTGTGATTCACCCTTGGAACGGGATGAATGAAATGGTTGTCCCTGTTCCACAGCGCTTCCATTTCCCTTTGAACGCCTGACTTTGAGCAGAGACCAAGGGCTTGCTGACAGAGGGGCACCACGGGGTCCGTGCCAGCCAGTGACCTGTTACAACCTGAGCTTCAGCCAAAGGCGCTCCAGATTCTCACAGAGGGCTCCTGGTCCCCCCGCTGCCCCAGAGGTGAAGGACGGAGGAAGGAGAGGCTCTAGCGCAGCTATTTACACCACGATCTGCAGGGCAGGAGGCCGGGATCGCTGACGGCCGTGCGTGCTTGCCAGCCTTATCTGATGGTCTTTTTGCTGGTGGTGGTCTTGGACACGATCCTGACGCTGCCTCCCGTGCTGGAGCTGACGCCCCGGCTGCTCCCGGAGCTGAAGGAGCTGCCCCCGCCGTAGCTGAGCCCCCCGCCGAAGCCGCCGCTGCCGCCGAAGCCGCCGCTGCCGCCCCCGAAGCCGCTGCTGCTCATGGTGTAGCTGCCGCCGCCGCCGCCGCCCATGCCGAGCCCCCCGCCCATGCCCAGGCAGCTGCCGCCGCCGTAGCCCATCCCGCTGGAGCTGCTGACCACGGCTGGAAGGAGGCAGGAACAGCCGTGTCAGGGCACAGCCGGGCCCCCGAAGTGGGGAGATCTGCGGTGTCACCCCCGTGGGGAGGGGTGGGTGGGAAGAGGTGGAAGGGACACAAAGAGGTGGAAGGAGGGGGACAGGAAGAGGTGGAAGGGAGGTGGTACTCACAGACACTGACAGCTCCGACTCCTTCTCCAGCCAGCCTGTTGGGAAAGGGAAAAGTGAGCAATAATGACAAAACCTCGTCCGTGGGACCATCTAATTAGGAGTGCATGTCCTTCGGTGGCGTGGGGTATGTCTGTGTCACAGGTGAAAGGTGACAGTGCTCATTTTTATCATTATCAGGCACCAATAGCTGCAGAAACAAAACTCTGCCTACAAAGTTCACAATTTCAACCACCCGTCTGTCTGCCCTGATGCTCCAGCCCCTTGGGAAGAGCTGTTTGACGCCAAGGAGATGGTCCCTGGTCAGCCCACAGCAGGTCCACGTGTCCTCACCTGCTCTCCTCGCCCTCCAGCAGCTTCCTGTAGGTCGCAATCTCGATGTCCAGGGCCAGCTTGACGTTCATGAGCTCCTGGTACTCCCGGAGCTGCCGGGCCAGGTCAGCCTTGGCTTTCTGCAGGGCATCCTCCAGCTCGGTCAGCTTGGCCTTGGCGTCCTTGAGGGCCATCTCCCCGCGCTCCTCAGCCTCAGCAATGGCTGCTTGGAGATTGGCACACTGGGAGGGAGGAGAACAGGCAGTTGTTTCATTTGGGCTCCCCAAACCACTCTCTCTGTTGCTGGGGGGTTGTGGGCAGTGGCTGGTGGCTCCCAGGATGGCACTGAGGGCTCCTGATGGGACCTGGCTCTTCCTGCTGAGCCTGGCCACCATCACCTCCCACCCACCTGCTCCTGCTCTGCAGGACCATCCCTCTCCCACCTGTTTCTTCACACTGTCGATCTCGTTCCGCAGCCTCTGGACCATCCGGTTGATCTCTGAAATCTCAATCTTGGTGTTCCTCAGGTCATCCCCATGTCTCCCAGCAGAGACCTGGAGCTCCTCGTACTGGTGTGGGGAAAGGAGGAGAGCACTGGTGAGCACTTGGAGATCAAGGAAGGGTGAGGGGACTTCAGGGGACAAAGGGCAAGTCTGGTTGAGGCTTAAGGGGACAAGATTCCTCTGAAATCTGCTCATGGAATAATGTCACTTGCCCTTAACTCTCAGTATCTGCTCGGAAGGCAGTGCCTCACAGCACAGGGGACCTAGGTGTTGTCACCTACAAGAACCTGGAAGGGGAAGTGTTTAAGGCCAGTTCTGCCCGTGACTCTGTGAGCCCAAAGTCAAAACTTTTGAACATCTCATCCCTGTCTCCCCTCAGCTGATGGAAAATAATTTCTGATCATTTCTGAGCACGGAAATCAGTCTGTCACCCCAGTGACCCACCTTGTTCTGGTACCAAGCCTCGGCCTCGGCGCGGCTCCGGTTGGCGATGTCCTCGTACTGCGCCTTGACCTCGGCGATGATGCTGTTGAGGTCCAGGTTCCGGTTGTTGTCCATGGAGAGAACCACGGAGGTGTCGGACACTTGCTGCTGCATCTGGGACAGCTCCTGCAGGAGATGCAAAATATTAACTTAATGGTCTGGTGTCCGCGGTGGAAACCACAGAGATGAGGTGATTTGGGAGTCCTCCCTGCTAAGATATTTTCTTGCATTTCCCTTGCTCTGTCTCCATTTTGTAACTTATTTCTGCATTATCATTTCCAAAAGGCTGGGTCCCGTAGAGCCCTGGGTGTGGTACCCACGGGGCAGGAGCTGGGGATGCTCTCCAGGAGCCACTCACCGCCTCATACAGAGCTCTCAGGAAGTTGATTTCCTCTGCCAGCGCATCAGCCTTGCCCTGGAGCTCAACCTTGTTCATGTAGGCACCATCCACATCCTAAAGAGAAGATACCAATGATTTCTGATGAAACCAGAACACAAAGGGGCTTCAGGACACCAGTGGGACTGTGTCTGCTTCAAGGTCTATTATTCACGGAATTGTGGGATCGTGGAATGATTTGGGTTGGAAGGGACCTGAAAGCTCATCCAATTCCCACCCCTGCCATGGGCAGAGACACCTTCCACAGACCATACTGCCTTGGACTCTTCCAAGCATGGGGCAGCCACAGCTTCCTTGGGCAACCTGTGCCACTGCCAGCAGTTCCTTCGGCTCATTTTTGTGTCCCTGTGATCAAGGTATTTTTTTAAATGTAATGTTGGACATTGACTGTGAGCCAGAACCAGGTTCTTGGGCAGAAGGCAAAGCTCTGACTCACAAGGATATGACCAGAGACTGAGTTGAGCTGAGCCACAAGAGAGCAGAAAACAGGGCAGCTCTGTTGGCACAGAGAAGGTTGTGCCCATTCCTGGCCTCAGGAGGACCCAACCCAGGATGTGCTGATCTCCCAGCTTGACCCAGCCATGAGGGTGCAGGACCCCAACTCCCACCAAGTCTTGCTCAAACTCTGCAAGGTGAGTTAATTCCCTTTTCTGGCCCATAATTCCTAACTCAGTCACCTTCTTGAGGACCACGAACTCGTTCTCAGCACCTGTGCGCCGGTTGATCTCATCTTCATATCTGCCGGGATAAAAGAGCCAGGTGGGTTGGATGGAATGAAGAGGTGGGAGCACCTCATTCCCAAATCATCAGTTGTGGCTCATGGATATATTCCCTACTCCCACATGTTTATCCAGAGCAGACGCAGAGCAAATATTACTGTCTTTGAACTGTGGGACTCCATGGTGTGAGTAGTCCCAGCTAAATTAATATATTTTAATCACTGCCCATAAAGTCAAGCTCATACATAAATGTGCAGATTCAGAGCCCGTTCTGGCAGGAAGCAGGAGCAGCCATTCCCAGTGACCTTCGCTCCAAGCAAAGTTATGCAAAAGACTTTCAACAAAGCTGCACTGCAATGCCTACAAATGTATAATAAAGCAATCATTTGGTATTTGATATTATAATAATGCTAATGGCTCTGAAGAACCCACTGCAGCATTTAATTAAAACAAAAAACTCCATGGTTGTGCAAGAGGGGATCATTACAGCTCTGACAGTGGTTCTGTGGAACTTTCTATGGCTCTGAGCAACATTCTCTCATCAGATAATCAGGGCAGGGCTTGGCTAGAAAGCAGACAAAACATGCAGGCTATTGAGGCAAAACCTGGCTTTCAAAGGCAGATTTGTGCCAGTCCTCTCACCAATATTGGCAGAGTTTTCCCTGCAGCCAGATCTGTTAGTGGACAAGGGAAAGGTGGGAACAGGCCAGTGGACTGGGAACAAACTCCAGACTTAAACTGTGTTCTCTTTTCCAAGAGGTAGCTCTAAAATCCAGACTGTAGAATTGATCATTTGGGGCCTAACCAGTATTTTCAAAAATCCTAGAACACATTTCAAGACCTCAAAAGCACCCAAAACCACACCAGCAGCTCCGCCAGTCCCTCCCGTTGGATCTAAGTGTTGTCTTCCCAGCTCCCCTCCCAAAAAAATCTGTCTCTTCCCATGCTTAACTACCTAATATTAACATATTCCATCCCTGCAGGGCGATTCTCAAATTTGCAGCCAGGACTGGCTGAAGAAGGGACATATTGTTCTCAGCCAAATAAAAGTCAATGGCCTCACCTAAAAATCCCCCCCAAAAAATCCCTTCCAGGCAGCAGGTGCTGACTGCTGTGTCCTGAGAATGATCCATCCCCCCTGCACTGGATCCCAGCATGGGGTTAATGCTCTCCCCAGGGAAATTTTTGGCAAAGGGCTGATCATCTTCCAGGTGATGGGAGCTGAGTGAGCCTGAGCACTCCCAGGTCATCTGGGACCTCTAGAAAGGCTGGAATTTCCTTCACAGAATGGGAAATGGGGGATTTTGGAGCTGGAAGTTTATTGGCTACATTTCATTCTGGGTTTGCCTGTCTATTATCCTCACAATTTACTAACTTTTCTGTCTCCTGGTATATTATGTCAGGAGACTCCATGGATCAGACTATGACCTCTGTTGTGCTGGAGCACAGTTCCCCAGGAATTCTGCCCTAAACACTGACCTTGCCTGCGATAAATGTAAAGTAACACGGGATAATTCTGGGAACCCGTTTCACGCTGGGAAGAGGAACCCGGATCAAACACCAGCAGGAATGGGCAACGGCCCAGATTTTCCTGGCTGGGACGACTCGCTCTGCTGAGCAGAATCCCTTACTTGTTCTTGAAGTCTTCCACCATGTCCTGCATGCTGCGGAGCTCGGAGTCCAGCCGGCCCCTCTCTCCCACCAGGCTGTCGAGCTGCCGCCGGAGGTTGTTGATGTAGGCTTCGAAAATGGGCTCCAGGGACTTCCTGGTGACAGTGTGACCCTGCTCTTGGAGGAGGGTCCACTTGGTCTCCAGCACCTTGTTCTGCTGCTCCAAAAAGCGCACCTGGAGAGAAACAAAACCAGGGACACGTGTGGAAAAACCTCCCAACTGCCAGGAAAAGGTGGGATCACCAACAGAAAAGGTCCAGAGATGTTGGGACAATCAGAAGGGAATTATTAGGAGTGTCCCAGTTTGGGGCATTGGATTCTTTAAAGTATTAGAAGCTTCTGGAGATGTTTAGCAAGATTTTTTTCAGGAGTTTTAATCAGGCCAAACACCTGTACTTGCAAGTTTAATGTTTCTCCCCCCAGCAGATGTTCAGCCCACCTTACTGGTTTAAACTGGTTGTATCCCATTGTAGAGGAGAAGAGTCATCCACCCCAGGATTGTTTTTACAGGGAAGAGAGAGAATTACTTTGTCAATAATATAAAGGCGCTGAAAAAAACATCCTTGCTAAGAGAAAACATAAAACAGTTCTTAGTTTTCAGCCAAGCCCGTGTTTTTTGTCGGCTGGGATCGGTCCAGGCAAGTCCCTAAATCCAAATGAAGTTTCTTCCTGAAGGTTTTTTCCCGAGGCAACTGATAGCATGCGTGGCTTGATGGTTCAGACCAAACTCTCACCTTGTCAATGAAGGAGGCAAATTTGTTGTTGAGGGTCTTGATCTGCTCCCTCTCATGCGTTCGCACTTTCTGGATTTCCGGATCGATATCCAGCTTGAGGGGTGCCAGGAGGCTCTGGTTGACAGTCACTTCATGGATGCCACCAGGTGGGCAAACGGGGAACCCGGGGCCACCTCGGCCACCAAATCCGGGCCCTCCCAGCCCAAATCCACTTCCCAGCCCATAGCTACCACCACCACCGGCTCCTCCTAAGCCAAAGCCAGCGCCTGCTCCGCCACCATAGCCAAGACCGAAGCCGTATCCGCCCCCGGCTCCGCTCCGTAGACCTCCACCGACCGAGCTGTAGGAAATTCTTTTGCTTCCACCCAAGTTATAGAGACTTCTGCTGCCGAAGCCACCGCCAGCTCCAAAGCCTCCTCCACCTCCAGCTCTTCCTCCTCCAACTCTGGAGACAGACACAGAGCTAAAACTGCTTCTGGTCCCACCACCTCCTACGATAGCAGAGCCTGAGCTAAAGCCCCTCATGCCCCCTCCAGTAGATGATCTGAAAGAAATACGGCTCATGGCTGGTTCAGTTGGGAAGACAAAGAGTAGGAGAGAGGAAAACAAAAAAAGGCTGCGCAGCAGGAAAAGAGCAGAGGGCAATGGAGACAGAAACCCCTGTAATGGGAGAGCTTGGGAGCCTCCTCTTTTATCTGCTTGGAAAACTTGGCACGGGAATTCAGAACTTGACGTGCCTTGCAGCAACTTGCCTTGTCAAACACACCTCGGCTACGGCGAGGCGCTGAAAAATGCATTGTTTGCAGGCAGGAAAGTAACGGCGAGAGGGAGCTCCCCCCTCCACCAAAGCTGCCGCTCTGAGTCATGGAATTAGCATTGAATGGGACGAGGTCTGCGCTCAGGGCAGGATGCAACATGATTCCCGAGACCCTGGGAGCTGCTTTCCCTCAGGCGAGACAACGACTCGCTCGCTTGAGCAAAGCCAAGATTTTGCAAGTCGCATTTTCAGGTTTAGCACGTTGCATAGGCAAGAAAAAAAGGGGCTTTTCCAAGATTTCCAGCTCTACAACTGGCCATGCGTGTCCTGTTGTCGACTTGGGAAAGTTGGGTCTGAAGGTGGTTTTAATGATCACTGCTGACCTTGTGGTTTTTTAACATTCAAGTTTGATTTTTTTTTTTTCTGGATCCAAATGGTCATGGGCTTGAGGAGAGGAGCTGAATGGAAGTTGTGTCATGGCAGTATTTCCTGGGATCTTTCCAAAAATCATCTGCCTCACTCCGGGGGAGAACTGAGGAATTAATCAACACAATTTTGAAAGACAGCTAGTAAATGCTTTTTCCAAAATCGTGTCAAAATAGATTAAATAGTACTTTCCTTAATATAGACTTATAAAATACTACTAAAAATCTGCTCAAAATTATTGTGGTTCTATAGTACCTCCTTGTCAGGCTCAGGGTTCAAAAGCTCCGTCTGAAGTGGTATTTTTATCACTTTTTCTGCCTCCCTCCGCTCCCCTCCTTATATTTATCCAACAGTCTCCACGTCATTGCTGGCTCTAAAAGATGTTCTGTGGAGGGGAATTCACCCACTTTCTTCCCCAGCCCCACCTTCACTCCACTGAGATCACACACTTGGAAAAACTTTCTAAAATAGCTTTTGCCTCTTGATGTTGCTACTGGGTGAACCCTTGTGCAGGAGTTTCAACCCCCGCAAATGAGTCTGGGTTGTGTAAAGTCTTGAGAGCCAGGGATCCTTCTCTTGTGCCCATGGAGAGCTGGACATGAGATACAGGAGAGGAAATCCCCTCATTCCCACTCAAAATACATCCCCAAATACTTTAGTGTACTGGATTCTGCCCACTGGCCAAGGCTGCCCACCTTGGCCAGGTGAAGTAATAGTGAAAGACAGAGAGATGAGATCCTGAGCAGCTCAACCAAAAAAAATTCCCAAATTCATCTACGTGAGCAAAAAGTGCAGGAGCTCAATCCAAAAGGAGGAGTTTAAGCGGATCGGCTGCGTCTCAGAGCTTGTTTGTGTTGATGCGTTTCCAACCGCTGCTTTTTTTCTGTCTGGGAACTTGAAAGAGCCTGAGCAGGAGGAGTTTGGTTTGGTTTGGTTTGGTTTGGTTGGGTTGGGTTTGCTTTGGTTGGGTTTTGTCTCCTCGCAATCAGAAAGCAGCAGCGCTCCCAACTCCCATCTCTTTGGAGCGCTCTCGATTCCGATAGTGAGTCACTGCAGACGCGATGGGAGCCGAGCCCCAATGGGCTGATCCAAAATCCCTCCCGTGACTGGGAGGCAGCTGGACTGTAGCAAGGGGGTGCTCTCACCCCGGGAGTGGAGATGTGGGAATATCCTGCTGGAAACGCAGCGTTTTGCTGGGAAAACTTCACCCCTCACTCCACCCAAACCCAGCGGCTCCCGGTTTCACAGCGGCAACAACCTCAGCCATGAGACCTCTGGGTGCTGAAAATAATGCAGTGTTACTGAAAATAGATGAACTCTGCTCCAAGCATGGCAGATCCATGGAGATTTGCTTTCCTATGCCTGCCCATGTGAACTGGCACAACTGTGCCAGGAGCCTGCGGATGGGGGCCAGGCACGGAACTTGCCTTTGACTCCCAAATTGCTTATGCAAAGTCACACCTGGGAACAGGAGCACAGGTTTTAATTAAAACAGAGGGAAAGGATTCATGTGGAAGGGAATCATTACTTCCCCAGCTCTTCTAGGAAAGCCTGTTGCTGCAGACAATGGCAATTAAGTTGACTATTACAAAGGATTTGGAAGAGCAAAGCAAAGGATGGCTTAGGCACCAAAACACGGAAAATTCTTATGGAACCCCTCGGTCCCTCACACTTTCCTTTCTCGTTTTGTGACACTCACATGCAGTGATGTCCCACTGAAGGTGCTCAGGGCTGCAGGGGGGCTGTGCTGTCCTCTCAGGTGGGACAGTTCCCTGTGGAGAGGCAGGACATGTCACGGGGGGTTGTCTGGGGGGTGAGGGCACTGCAGAGAAAGGGGAGGAGGAACAGGGCTCCTGTCTGCCTCTGAGCTCTGATTTGCTCTTTTTTTTCAGAAGGGACTATAAAAAAAGATGTTAAAAACTCTCCTTTGTTAAGGTTGGCTTGTCAAGAGCTGTGTTAAATCCTCGCACCCAACCTGTGCAATTTGGCGAGGTCAGAAATCGAGGTGACTCAGAGTTTATTTTTAACCTTCACTGGTTTTTTGGCCTGTCTGCAACATCCTCTGGACAGCAGAGACTGAGGAGTCTTGGTGGATGACAGGCAAGGATGACATGAGCCAGCAATGCTCATGATCAGAAGGAATGGAATTCCCAATGGAATCCTGGGATGCCTCAGGAAAATCATGGCCAGTGGGTCAGGGAGGGGATCCTGCCCCTCTGCTTGGCCCTGGTGGGGCCACGTCTGGAGTTCTGTGTTCTGCTCTGGACTCTGCAGCTCCAGAAGGACAAGGAACTCCTGGAGAGGGTCCAGTGGAAGCCAAAAAGGTGATGAGAGGTCTGGAGCATCTCTTTGATGAGGCAAAATGGCAGGAGCTGGGCGTGGTCAGTCTGGAGAAGAGGAGGCTGAGAGGGGATCCCAACAATCATAAGAATACCCAAATATCCATTAAAATATCTCATTTGAGAGGGTTTCTCATCAATCCATGTGAACATCTCCAAGGGGTGGAAAGAGGATGGTGTCAGACTGTTCAGTGGTGCCCAGCGACAGGACAAGGATCCCAGAATCCCCGAGGTGGGAAAAGACCTCTAGGGTCATCAAATCCCATCTGTGCCCAATCCCCACCTCATCACCAGCCCAGAGCACTGCGTGCCACATCCAGTCATCCCCTGGACACCTTTGGGAATGGCAATTCTACCACCTCCCTGGGCAGCGAGGAATCATGGCCATAAACCAGAACACAAGAAATCCCACCCCAACGTGAAGAAGAACTTCTTTCCATGGAGGTGGCAGAGTCCTGGAAGGGCTGCCCTGGCAGGGCATGGATTGTCCCTCTCTGGAGACATTCCAAGCCCACCTGGACGCCCTCCACTGTCACCTGCTCCAGGTATCTGTGCCTTGGCAGGGGGTTGGACTGTGTGAGCTCCAGAGGGCCCTTCCAACCCCAACTATTCTGGGGTTCTGGGACTCTGAGTCTGGTTTTGTCCCTGGATTTAATCTTTCACTGAGGCTCCTTTGATTTCCTGGGCAAAGGGGATGAGATGTTGCTGCGTTTTGGTGCACCTGGGTTTGAGCAAGGTTTTGCTGAAGCATCTCCTTTGAACTTGCCAGGACACGCTGGCATGTCTGCTCCTGCTCCTTCCCCTGCTCCTGCTCCTTCCCAAGATCTGCCCGGAGTTATGCAGGGCCAGGATGTTGCAAGGTCAGGGCAGAGCAAATCATCTGAACCTTTGTAATTCAGTAAGGGCTTTGCAATAATGTTTGGCTGAGGGCTTTTTCTCCACTTTGTTTTATTCTCCTTTTGCAATGACTGACTGAAATATCTGCATCAGTCGTGGTGTTGTGCTGCAGCACCCATCCCCATCCCAGATCTTCCAGATAAGGCCTCCCCAAGAGCCCTGCAGACACTTGGGCTTGCCCTGGCTTTTTAAGAAAGGAAAAATTGAATCCTGAGGTTTTGCCTGGATGCCCCAAACCCTCCCTTCCAAGGAAGAAAATATTTTGGATTAACCCAAGTAAGTTAATAAATGAATGGTGATTAATTATCTTGTCACTTATGGATAAAACTCCACCCTCTTTCTCTTCCTCCTCTTCCTCCCCCAGTTTTCTCCAATTCTTGAATTTATTTTGGGACAACCAATTTCAAGATTTTCATGATAATTTAATCAGAATTTCAAAGCTTTTCCCTGGAAGTAAAGAAAACATGCCTTCAGCTCATTCTGATGAAGGTTGGAAATACTTTCTATTGCTGGTTCTGGTTTAGAATAAAAAGATAAATAAAAAAACCAAATAAATTACAATCTGGTTTTATTGGACACGTTCCAAACAGAGAGAGGAAGGGAAACACGGAGTCGCGTCACTACTATGGAAGTATAAAAAGCTGCAATTTTCTTTTTTAATGGTGCTTTCCAAAAAAAAAAAGACAGAGTGGAAGGCTAGAGGGGTAAATTCCACCAGAAAAGGGGAAAATAGATTTGGGATGCTGGAGTTCCTTTGGGATCCCTGTTTCCCACACACTGGGCTGGAACCGGCTGCACTTCCCAGTTTCCCAAAGGTCTTTCTTGTGGCAGAGGAACCCACACAGAGAAGAGATGCTGGAATTCCCCCAGGAGCTGTGGACACGGCCCTTCAGGCAGCTTTTCCTGCGTGATTTTCGCAATCTCAGACTTTTCCCACCTGCTGTGACCAAGGCCACGGGGAAAGACAGCAAGACTTGGATGCTGGAGGATTTGGGAATTTTTGAAGACATTCCAGCAACACCTTGCATGGGACAGGACAGAAACCCCATTTAACAGCAAGCACTGCTCTTGCTTTAGAAGAACTCATTGTGTCAGACATTATTTAGAATTTTTAAATCCTATAATTTAGAAAACAAGCCCTTTTTCATAGGTTCTGGATCAATCACTGGTCAATCCTCTGACAAAAACCACCCCCAAAGTTACATGTAAGGGCCACTGTGGGCAAACTCATTTAAGAAGAGAAAGGGCAGGAAGGGGAGAGTGATTTGGGAAAAGCTTTTTGATAAGGTTGTGGCACACTGAATTCTCATTTGTGGGTGGAGGGATCTCAGGCTGCTACTCCAACATTAGTGCTCCAAATCCCTGGTCAGGCTCAAGTGCCTGAGCTGACTCAGCAGCAAAACTTCACAATATCTGGAAGAATCATATCTTTCAAAACTTGCCTGTGAATGGAGGAAAGAGGGATTTTCCATCTCACCAGAGTGACTCAGATTGAAGAAAATTTTAAGAGGGACATTACAAGCCACTGCCTGGGATCTTTGGGTAGCCTCCAGGGGTATTTCTAGACAGCAGAAAAATAACCCAGAGCTCTGATGCAGACGAGCTTGTCTTGTGAAGGAGTGAGTTGGGCTCATTCCAGCAGTGAAGGCAAAGCAGGGTGAGCTAAACACACATTCCCAGCCCATGCCTGGGCTTCTGGGATGAAGAAGCCAGAACTGAGCTAAAACTTTCCCTGCTGTTTGCTCTGTTTCAGCTGATGGCTGTGGGTGGCCACAATCACAAGTTGTTTGGCCTTATTAAACACAAATGGAAAACCAAACCAATTCCCCATTCAGAACAATCACTTAGGCCCATGTTTTCCTTTAACTCCTGTTCCAGGGACTTGGAGAGCTCTGATTTCTGTGTGTTCCACTGCTTTTCTTGACCCAAGATCCAAATGTGTGGGAGCTACAGAGCAGGAGCAGGGCAGGGGCAGCTGGAAGGGTGGAGGTGGGGGAGAACGGTGGGCAGGAGGAACAGAGGAGGGTCTGGGCTTGGCTTTACTCAGGCTCTGTGGCATTCTTCAGGCTCTGGCTTTTTATGCTCTTTTTGCTGGAGGAGGTTTTGGAGACGATTTTCACACCTGGGTTGGTGCCTTTTGCACTTCCAGAGCTGAAATTCCCTCCACTGGTGCTCAGGGCGCTGCTGCCACCCCCGGCATGGCTGTAGCTGCCAGCAGTGCCCAGACCACTCCCTCCTCCAAATCCACCTCCAAGACCACCTCCAGCCCCAAGTCCGAGTCCTCCTCCACTTCCAAAACTGTAGCTTCCTCCTCCTCCTCCTCCTCCTCCGCCGCCAGCTCCAAGACCGAAACTGCTCCCGCCGCCTCCTCCAAGGCCAAAACCATTTCCAACACCTCCTCCGAGACCAAAGCTGCTTCCACCACCTCCTCCAAGGCCAAAACCACTTCCGCCGCCTCCTCCACTCAGGCTCAGTCCACCAAATCCTCCTCCTAAGCCAGCTCCACCAGAAATGCCGGAGGTGGAGCTGATGACCGCTGCAAGGAAAAGCAATCAGAGGGTTGGACATCTGCTTGGCAGCCATGGAATCATGGGATGGGCTGGGCCAGAAGGGGCCATAAAAGTCATCCCATCCCTGCCCCTGTCATGTGCAGGGACTCCTTCCATTATCCCAGGTTGCTCCCCCACACCCCTCCAACCTGGCCTTGGACACTTCCAGGGAAGGGGCAGCTTCTCTGGGAAGTCACCCAGTTCCAGGAAGCACCACCATCAGGGCTTTGACCCACAGGACTTGAACCCAACTTCCGTCCCCTGCACAAGCCCATAATGACAGGGGAGGGCTCCAAAAGTCTTATGTGGGGCAAAATTTCCCTTTCCCCACGGTTTCTCCCAGGCCTTGCTCCCAAAGCCAGACTTTGGGATCCAGAACTGTGATACTTACAGTAGCTGATGGGGTTCAGTCCCTCCCCACTGAGCCTGTTGGGGGATTAGAGAAGATTAGAGCAAAATTATGGATACAGGCAGAGGAACCGATCTCTGATGGGAAAAGTGACAGTCACTATTATCCCCACAAGGATTTTGCTCCCACCTGCTCTCCTCGCCCTCCAGCAGCTTCCTGTAGGTCGCAATCTCGATGTCCAGGGCCAGCTTGACGTTCATGAGCTCCTGGTACTCCCGGAGCTGCCGGGCCATGTCAGCCTTGGCTTTCTGCAGGGCGTCTTCCAGGTCAATCATCTTTGCCTTGGCGTCCTTGAGGGCCATCTCCCCGCGCTCCTCTGAGTCTCCAATGGCCGTCTGCAGGGTGGCACACTGCAAGGGATGGGGGGTCTTGGAAAGCTGCTCTTCGCTTTGGGTGAGAGTCACCCAAGGAAGAAACCCATTCTGGCTGTGGTGTTCTTGGAAAATGTTCCAGCTGAGCTAACATGGCTGGAGTTGAAATGCCAGGCTGGCAAGAACAACTCAATAGTTAAATTTTACAGAGTGAAGCCCTTTTCAGGCGGGAATTCAACACCTTTAACGAGCCTGGAAAAGTCCCTGATCAGCAAACCTGAGTTGTGGTGTTGAGGGACAACAGAATGGGGCTCTGCTGGCTCCTTTTGCCATTCCTACCTGGTTCCTCGTGTTCTCTATCTCAGAGCGGATCCTCTGGATGAGCCGGTTGAGCTCTGAGATTTCACCCTTCGTGTTGCGCAGGTCATCACCGTGTTTCCCAGCCGTGGCCTGCAGCTCCTCAAACTGAGGTGAGAAGGAAGATGTAACCTGAATCATCTGAGGAGTCTGGCTGGAGGAGACAAGGCTCAAACAGCCCCTCTTAGGGGCAGCAGGGATTTCGTGTGGCAATGATGGGTCAGCTCACCTTGGTTTGGTACCAAGCCTCGGCCTCGGCGCGGCTCCGGTTGGCAATGTCCTCGTACTGAGCTTTGACTTCGGCAATGATGCTGCTCAGGTCCAGGTCCCGGTTGTTGTCCATGGACAGGATGACAGCAGTGTCGGACACTTGGGCGCTGAGCTGGGCCAGCTCCTGTGGGAAGCACATGGGAGCTGCACTTACCTCTCCCAACCCTCAGAGTGGTGGCATTCCCCAGCCAAGGACAACGGCAGGGCAGGAATCAGGGATTTGTCCATACCGCCTCGTAGAGGGCTCGAAGGAAGTTGAGTTCATCACTCAGGGCGTCCACCTTGGCCTCCAGTTCCACCTTGTTCATGTAAGCAGCATCCACGTCCTGGAAAAGAGCAGCTGTGGGGACACCTGTGGCACCTGGATCCTCTTCTCAGCCAGGAAGAAATTCCTAGCCACAGTCAAGAAACTGCCAAGCCTGGAGACAAGGCTGCCCCTTTCCCTGCTGCCTGGTAGAGAAGCTGTGCTTGGCACATCCCACTGGAAGAGCACCAAGACGGCATCTCTTGCCCCATAAAAGTGCTGTGTGTAATTTGGAAGTGGATAAGGAGGGAGGTCCTGGCTCTTTGGCCTTGGTACCTGGTATTGCCAGGCATGACTGACCCCCTTTGTCCCTACATGGTCTGTTTTGCACCTCTGTGTGTGGTGGGACCAGAGTGGGAAGAGATTTTGCTTCCTTCCTACAAGCCACTCCATTCCTTTCCCGCAATACCATGAACAAATGGTGAATTAAAACCCTTCTAAAGGATGAGGATGCAGCTCCATGAGATGTCCCATCCCTCAGGATATTCCCAGTTTGTGCAACGGTTGGGGCTGGCTCAGCATCTGCAGCACCTCCTGTTTCACCCACCTTCTTGAGCACCACAAATTCGTTCTCTGCTGCCGTGCGCCGGTTGATTTCCTCTTCATATCTACAGAAATAAGGGGAAAGAGGTGCTGGATCAGACCTCAAGAAGCAGAACAGGTGTCCAGGTAGGACTGCAAAGTGATCTGGACTGGGGATGGCATCTCCAAATCAACCTCCTGGGAACTGTCCAGCTCCAATGTGTGAGATTCCCCTTTCTCAGAAGGCTGAAAGGATATTTTTTACTTAATGCAGATGTAACAAGGAAGGTAAATCTGGTTTAGAGCCATCCCAAGGTGCTGTGTCCTGGCTGAATCTCCATTTTTTGATGGGAAAAATGTCGATGACCCTTTTTGGTGCTGTTGAGGAAAATGAGTCCTGCAGGGAGAGATAGGGGGTATTGGAGGTGATTAGAGATGTTCTATGTTATGGGTTGGAGCACAAACTGGAGAATTTTTTCCCCTTTCCTAGAGAAATTTCCATTAATACTTCAGTCTGGATGTTTGACTTTCAGAAATTGAAATTTTTGGCATGAATCATAAAATCATGGAATTACAGAATCATAGAACCATAGAATCAGCTGAGTTGGAAGGGACCCATGAGGATCCTTGAGTCCAACTCCTGGCCCTGCACAGGACACCCCACCAACCCCACCCCGTGCCTGAGAGCATTGTCCAAACCCTTCTGGAGCTCTGGTGGCCATGGGACCGTGACCATCCCCTGGGGAGCCTGTTCAGTGCCTGGCTACCCTCTGGGTGCAAACTCCCGCTGCTCAATGCTCAGCTGAACCATTTACAGCCCGTTTCACACTCACTTGTTTTTGAAGTCCTCCACGAGGTCCTGCATGTTCTTCAGTTCCCCGTCCATGCGTCCCCGCTCATTGAGCAGGTTGGCCAGCTGCCGCCGCAGGTTGTTGATGTAGGCCTCGAACAGCGGGTCCAGGTTGCTCTTGCCAGAATTGTTTTTTTGGCCCTGCTCCTGCAGAAGGGTCCATTTGGTCTCCAGCACCTTGTTCTGCTGCTCCAGGAAGCGAACCTGAGCATTGGGAGGCAGAAGAGGCTTAGGCAGAAGATACCTGTGAGCTGACAGCCAATATTCAACGCTGGCAGTGATGCATGGCAGGAGCCAAGGGAGTCCCGAACTAAGAGTTTCCAAACTGAGAATATCCTCTAGATTATCCAGGGCTATGTTAGCCCAACCTGTAGCTGAGCAAATCCACCCTTAGTGGACAATTCTCTTCAGAGGCAATTTGGTTTAGGAAGCCAACAAGCAATGGTAAGAAAATTTGGGTTCAGGTCTTTCTTCATCAGACAGTGAAGTTCTTCTTTCACACCCTCTGGGTTTTCTTTCTTTGTAAGATACATATCTTTCTTCATTAAAGCCAAGGTCTGAGTACTAATGCTAAAATTGCTTAATTGCCCTTCCTTTCGCTCACACTTACAACATATTTATCCAATTAAAAGCTGAGGAAGGACTTGAGTGGTTGAGTCAATTGAGTCAATACAAAAAGGATTTTATCTTGCAGGCAATAAACAACAAAGAGTGAGACATCTGCTGTGACTGCCCAGAGAGTGAGTGGTGTTGAGCCACTAGACCTCGACCCAAAAGTGACTTATGCCATTTCAACTAATCTGTGTTGTTTCTCAGGCACAAAACCTGGATCTAATCCCATTACTACAATTTTCTTGTCTTATTTTCTGCCCTGTCAATGTTCAGAAGGACATTATTGTTAACCAAGACATGCAGGGAGGAAATGTGTGAAAGACTGTAGATTTCTAAAGTGCTATTTTGGTGCCTACTAGATCCCCACTCCCCCTCTACCACAGATCCACAGCACCCAACAAGTCTCACCTTGTCAATGAAAGAAGCAAATTTGTTGTTGAGGGTCTTGATCTGCTCCTTCTCATCTTTCCGCACCTGTTGGATGTTTGGATCTATCTCCAGGTTCAGCGGTGCCAGGAGGCTCTGGTTTACAGTCACTTCTTGGATTGTACCCACTCCAGGTGGGCCCCCAGAAAACCCCGGGGGGTTCCTTCCTGCAGGGAATCCTCCCAATCCTCCCAGCCCCCCCAGTCCACCAAAGCCAAACCCTCCCCCACCTCCATGGCCACCACCATAGCCAAGCCCCCCAGCACCTCCACCAAAGCCAAGTCCACCACCTCCACCACCAAGCCCCAACCCAAGGCCACCACCAGCCCCACCACCACCAAACCCACCTCCTCCACCACCAAGCCCCAGGCCAAACCCACCCCCACCTCCCAGGCCAGAGCCACCAGCAGCTCCACTTCCAAAAGCAGCTCGGAAGCTGCTTCCAACCCCGATGGAAATCCTCTTGCTACCACCAAGGTTGTAGAGGCTCCTGCTGCCAAAACCTCCACCACCGCCAAAACTGCCGCCACCACCTCCTCCAACGAGCTTCCCAAAGCCTCCTCCTCCTCCTCCTCCTCCTCCTCGTGCCACAGACACAGAGCTGAAGCCAGCCCTGTTGCTGCTTGGAATTATGGCCGAGGCAGCGCTGTAGGATCGGCCTCCCCCTCCTGCCCTCATGCTGAGCGCCCGGTTCATCGCGGCGGCACAGAAGGGCCCCACACAGCCAGAGAGACTCTGCAGCTCTCTGGGGAAAGGCAATCAGGGTGCCCCTTTTATCCCCCGGGGATCTGGGCTTGGCTGCATGGAAGTCCAGCGATCAATTTAGTGCCTTCATGGTTTTGACGTGCCAGGAGGCAGCTGTCTCCCTGAGACTTGTTAAACCCTGATTGCACCCAAACACGCCTCCTGGGGCTGGATCTGCTCAGCTGGAAGAGTTATCTAACACCCAGATTTCTATCTCCTCACAGAGATGGGTTATTGCATTTTGTATTATTTTGCTTAACCCTGGAGGTGTCCAAGGCCAGGTTGTGAGAGCTTGGAGCAACCTGGATTAATGTAAGGTGTCCCTGCCTGTGGGGGGGATGGAATGAGATAGGCTTTGAGATTCCTTCCAACCCAAACCATTCTGGGATTCCATGATTCTATAATTTCCTTACTGTGAAAAAAAAATAAAATTAAAATGTGATAAAGCCAGAAATAATGTCTTTGATTCACAATTCTGCTTAAAGGATGCAGCACATCAACACAGAGATCAGTGGAGAGTCCTCTGGACTAACTCAAGTGAAAGACAGAACAAAATGGTTAAATCTGAACAAAAATAATTCATGGGGTTTCTTCACCTGAAGGCAGAAGGTGGCTTGATGCTCATGAAACCTGACACCCCTTTTGGGGCTCTAATTTATCCAGTTTGCTGTTCCTACTCCCTGGGCAGGGACCATCTCTTTGGGATGACTTGACAAAGAGGTCCTGATCAAGTTTTCCTCTTTCTCCTTTCCAGATGTAAATACCACCTCAAATTTGGCCCAATTATATTCATTATTTGGCCTATGGCAGACTTTCTATGCTATTCCTCTGGATATTTGCATTTCCAGAGGACAACTCCATTCCATGCAGAGGCTGTGTTGTGATTTCTCCAGCTAGCTGATGATGTGATTGATGCATTTTCATCTTGATTAAAAACCATTTCAAAAAAAGAGGCAGATTTTCTGAAAAACTCTCTGCCCATCTCTGTGGAATGATGTGATTTTCCCACTTTAGGATGTAATCAGTCCTGAGTTTCTGTCTCTCTCTAGCTCTGATTTCTTTTAAAGACCTTTGAACATTCCATCCAAAACGCTGCCAGAAGCAGATTTAACCAGCATGAAAAATACTCCCACAAATCCTCCTTATTTTACTTCCCGGAGTCCTTGGGAAAAAAGATACATTCAACAGGGTGTGGTGACATTTTCTGGTATCTCAGACTTTGTGGAACTGCAATGTTGAGAGTATTTTATCCCTTGCATGTCAGAGCTCAGCTGTTCTTTGGCATGAGGCTGCCCTGGTGGCTTTACCTGAATTCTGCAGGACTGGAGCTTAAATATATTTACAGGACAGGACTCTACTTGCCTTTCAAAACACATCCCTGTGCCCCAGAGCTACAAAATCATTAAGGAGCTAAAATCCCACTGCCATCTCTGGAAGAACACCTAAACAGGTGCTACTGAATACAGAAGACCAAATATCTGATTATCCCTGGATAAATGCTGCTGGGCAGGCTCAAATGGAGAGCTGGGGCACTGAACGAGAATTTCCCTTTGCAGTGAGACATTATTTCAAGATGGTGCAGGTCAGCTTGTTTCTTCTTGGAAAATGTGGGTCTGAACCTGGAATGTCACTTGAAATTCATGAGCATCCATTGCCTCCGTGATTTGCATAAAATTCAAAGCCAGGGTGCGATGGGAAAATGAGATTTTGTATTCATGGTTCCTTGACCCCAGTAAAGGCAGCTTGTCCTGAAGCTGAAGAACGGGTTCAGATCAGATGTTGGAGCTGAATTAATGTAATGGGATTAAAGGTGGGGCTGCCAAGAAGAAAGAAGGAATTGTCACTTCAGGCTCCCACACTCTTCTCCCCTCGGCTCGTTATCCACAGGGTATGTGAGAGACGCAAAGGCCACCTGAAAAATGCTCCTTTCCCTCCTGGGCTGCTTGGTGGTGTGGAGGACGCAAGGGCTGGCGCTCCAAACCCAGAGGCAGATGTGGCATTTTCATGTCTGTTTGCATCAACTCTGCCAGGCGCTGGGCTCAAGCTGAGAGAGGGAAAGTCAAAGCCAAATATAGGGAAGAAATTCCTCCCTGTGAGGGCGGGGAGACCCTGCAGTGGATTTCCCAGAGAAGCTGTGGTTGCCCCATCCCTCAAAGGGTCCAAGGCCAGGCTGAATGGGGCTTGGAGCAACCTGGGATAGTGGAAGTTGTCCCTGGACATGGCAGGGGGTGGAAGAAGAAAGTTTTATAAGATCCTTCTAACCCAACCATTCCATGAATCCATAGTTTTGGACTCTATCAATTTACAAAAGGGTCCGTCCAGATTTACACTGTGCAGGATTTGACCTCCACCCACCCCAAACCCACATTCCTGGCTTTTTTCTCTCCAAAATACCCTGATCTACATGAACATCTGCAAGCAGGCAGCAGCAAACATGGCTTTTGCAATAGCTGGGAGTTGAGGACAGGGATGATTAAAGGTTTTTTCCCAGAAATGCAAGAGCTGCCAGACTGCTTTTGCCCCCTGGGGAGCTGGCTGGTGTTTGGTGTTCAGGTATTGCTTTGCAGGGAGATGATCAACATAAATTATGAGCTGCTGGGGCACTGGAAGCTTCTTGTTTTGGGTGTTTCTGCTTGGTATTTACATAGAAATGAGATGGAGCCTGAGTTGTGTTCACAGAGCAGAAAAGCTGAAGACAACATTTCCAAAAACATCTTTAGCAGGGCAAGTTTTGCTTTCTCACCAAGGGCTGACCCACTTGGCTTTCACCACCCCCCAGCCAACTGTGGCATTTATTAAAACAGAATTAGTGCTCTGCTCCCAGTGATCACATCCAATATACCACGAGGGGAGCCAGAATGCCCCATGGTGGGAGAGCAGCAGAGGCCAGAGCTCATCCCACACTGGGTTCATCCCCATCCCACCCACGAGGACAGAGTCTGGCATGGGGGCTGAGCTCATCCTCCAGCCCTGCAGAGGTCAAGGAGAAGAAGCTGTGAGTCAGCAGGGAGGTCTTGGAAGCAGGGTGGGACATGGGGGGATAAATTCCAGCCCCTGCTTCTTGGTGAGCCTTTCATGGGCACATGAACCTGCCCGCAGCCTGTGCTGCCCCGGGCTGGACACAGGGATTTCTCCAAGGGTGATGCAGAGCTGGCTCAGGGGCTGTTGGCTCTGCCATGGGGAGCTGTGGGAAGCGACAAGCTGCAGGGCTGGTTTGTTTTCCTGTGATTCCAGCTGTCCATCCAGCTGGGCTGAGTTGCCACCATGGCAAGGTCCTCCCAGCCAAGTTATGGAGACCCATCAGGGCGTCCCTGTCCAGGGGAACTGGGAGCCCTGCAGAAGTCCAGGAGCATTGGGACAACGCTCAAGCATCTAGTGGGACTTTTGGGGTGTCCTGTGCAGGGCCAGGATTGGGATTTGATGATCCTTGTGGGTCCCTTCCCAGCCAGGATATTCCACGATTCTATGAACCTCACGGAGAAAAAGGAGAGGATGATGTGATTTCTCCTAAATCCCAGTTTCCTAAAATTGTGAGAGAGGGTTTTCCCTCCCTGGAAGGGATGATGGAGGAGCATGTCTAGCCACATCTCCAGACCCTGCTCTTTGTGTGAGTTCACGTATTTTAAGGAAGGTGGCAGTTGAGGAAGAAGCCCCTGGAGCTGCATTTTGGGAAACTGCACTTTGCTCTTACCTTCTTCTAAAATCAACCCACTCTTGTGAGAGGGTTTCACAGGTGTGGTATGGGATTATTTTCCTGTTCCTCCCTGAGCTGCTTCTCACTGATTTCCTTAAAGAAGGGCCTGGCTGCCTTTTTGTTCCATCTCCAGAGATCCCAGACACTGTGAGAGATCCCAAGCAAACTGCATACCCACAGATGGTAAATAGCCTCCTTTCCAGACTTCCTTGTGGCCACACTAATCAGTGGATGGAATAAAGGTATGCAAAGGTGCTTCAGGAAAGAGAGCAGACAAAATCTTCTTGAAGCTCCAAACTCCACCCATTTGGAGACTCAGGTTTGAGGAAATTTCTATGATTTGCACTATGAGGGAGGGAAACAAAGCCCAGGCAGTGCAGCATGAATTATGCATGGAGTTTATTGAAGGTACAGCTGAAAGTCTGGAGTAAGCGAAGGGTAATAACTCTGTTCACTTACACATGAAAAGCTTTAACTCCGTCTATTGCACACAGGAAAAACAACACATGCATTTAACTACAGAAATATAAGGTGCTCGTTGGGGTGTAATTAAAATCTGCTCTACCAAACACAGTGTAGCAACCTGGACCAATTTGCATAAGCATTCCCAACCCTCTTGTAAACAGGAAAAATTGGATTTTCTGCTGTCATTAAAGAAGTAAATTACAGCTGCAGCTTTCTCTTGGACAATTAAATTGTGGCTTCTCTCTCTGAAGTTGGGATGACCAGATTTTTCATCCTTTCGCAATAGCTGCATTAAAAGTCTCTGCTGGAAAGGGGTCAAGCAGGGCAGGGTGACCGAAAAGCCAAGATGATGAGTGGAGGCAGGGAGATGGTCTCTGAAATTAAAATCTCACCTGGCTGGGGGGGACGGGGGGGCAGGGGGGAGTTTCCCCCAAGAAAGACATCAGGGAGAGGGTGGGTTTTATCAGGCTAAGGGTTCAGGCAGAGCGGTGTCCTAGCGCATGGTTGTGTGATCCCTGTGGCTGTCAGAGGGAGGGGGAATACTGTTTTATTGCAGAAATGCTGATTATTATAAAATCTGCCGTCTCGGGCCCGCCGCTCTCTACCGGCTCGTCCTGACGACGCGCACGGCTGTGCTGAACCTGTTCCCGCAGACCCCCGGCGCCCCGGGGATCAGCACGGCGCCGGGCCCGCACTGCTCCACGCCCGCGCACACCACGCTGCCCAGGTTGCCCAGGTTGCCCAGGTTGCCCATCCCGGCGGCGCACTGCACCCCGTCCACGCCGGTGAGCACCTCCCTCCCCACGCAGCTGACCGCGCTCCGGGCCCCGAATCCCGCCCCGACCTTGGGCACACAATCCACGCTGCGGGCGCTGAACCCGGCGTTGCCGAAGGACGAGACCATGCCCAGCCCCGCGCCGGCCCCTCCGCTCTTCACGGTGCATTTGCCTCCGATTCCAGACAGGGACCGGCACTCCCCGACCGTGCCCCCGCCGCTGACCACGGCTGCGGGAGAGAAACACGCTCGGTCACGCCCGGAGCAGCCAAAACCCGGCTCAAAAGGAGCGTTGCGAACTTAAAAAGCTTGTAAGGAAATCGAGACGGGGTTCATTAACTCACCTACGCTCACAGGGTTGCCGGTGCATATCCTGTCAAGGAAAGAAACGTGTCAGACATGTATTTAGGGACATATTCCTCAAATTCACAAGCAAACAGAGCCCAGCCACTGCCTCCTTAGAAACCTGACGTCCTTCAGCTCGTTAGGGGCACTCTGCTGAGAGATGCTTGCCCACCAAAGCACTGCAGCGTTGAGTCCCTAATTCCATGGTCTTACTAATATCCCATCCTCTTTTTGGATGGGGGTGTGATCCCCTCTGCACCCAGTGGGAGGGAAAAGGGACTCTGCCCCCCTCTGCAGCCCTGGGTGCAGCATTTCTTTCTCCTCCCGTTGTCTTTTGCTGATCATCCTTACAAGGTGCATGCAGGGCTGCTCCTACCTGCTCTCTTCTCCCTCCAGCAGCGTCCTGTACGTGGCAATCTCAATGTCCAGGGCCAGCTTGACATTGAGCAGCTCCTGGTAGTCCCTGAGCAGACAGGCCATCTTGTCCTTGGCCTGCTGCAGGGCTGTCTGCAGGTCAACCAGCTTCTGCCGGGCATCCTTGAGGGCGCAGTCTCCTCGTTGCTCGGCATCACAGATGGCTGTCTGCAGGGCTGAGATCTGGGGACAGCCACAGGAGGACATTCCCACAAAGCTTCAGTCAAGTAAGGTAAAGCCCATCCAGTCCCATCTCCTGCCATGGGCAGGGACATCCTCCACTAGCCTGGGCTGCTCCAAACCACATCCAGCCTGGCATTGGATGTGGTTCCTTCCAGGCACAATTCCTCTGGGCAAGAGGGCAGCCAAGGATGATATTAAGGGGTATCTCCACAGTGTTGCTCATATATTCCTCAGCCAGGAAATGCCAGAGAGACAAGATTTAGGCTGGATTTGTGGTGGCCAAGATACTTGGGATGAAGGGAATGGGATCTGTTGGCTACAGCCTGGTGGGAGCTCACAGCAAACACTTATTCTGGTACTGCCAAACCCATGGACTTCTTATTTGCAAAGTGAGAAGTAAATCTGCTTTTTTGTGTGCATGAGCAGCAGATGAGAAGTTACAATAGACCTAATCTGGGGCAGGGGGCTCTTTGCAGCCCCACAGGGTGGGAGCTGGTAGGACAATGCCCTTTGATGGAGGAGCTGCACTCCCAGGTGGATCCATCCCTTGGTCCTACCTGTTTCTTCACATTGTCCGACTCACACTGCAGCTTCTGGATCATCCTGTTGAGTTCGGCAATCTCACTCTGGTTGTTCTTCAGGTCATCACAGAACTTGCCCCGGCTGCTGTGGAGTTCCTCCAGCTGTTGCACGGGAAGGGGATGATGTCAATGCACCCAAATCCCCCTTCCCAGGCCCCCCTCCTCCCCGGGAAGTTGGAAATCTCTGAAGCTGCACCAGGGTCAGTGTTCCCTGGGCACCACCCAGACATGGCCTCAGCCCGGATAAGGTGAGGGTCTCAGGGGGTCCTGGACTTGCTGATCTTGGAGCTCTTTTCCAGCCTTAGGGTTCTATGGTTTGCCCTTTGGGAAGTAATGATGCTCCTCAGAGTGCATGAAGGGGACATCTCTAAACACTCTGATCTGCTCTGCGTGTACCAAAATGTCTCAAACCACACTTTTAAGGTTGGTTTGTGTTTGGGGTGTTTTTTGATACAACTTTCTTAAGCAAACTGAAGCCAATACACAGTGTGAGGTGGGTTAAAGTTGTATCATGGAGGATGGGAATGGTCTCAGGAATGGTCTCAGGAATGGTCTGTCACAGAAATTTGTGGAATACTCACCCTGGTTTGGTAGAAAGCCTCCACCTCGGCCTTGCTCTTCTGGGCAATCTCCTCATAGCAGCACTCCACGCTTTTGATGATGCCCTCCATGTCCAGGTCCCGGCTGTTGTCCATTTGCACGATGACAGAGGTGTCGCACAGCTGACAGTCCAGCTGAGCCCTCTCCTGCAGGACCAGAGCATCAGTTCCATTCCCTCACCCAGCCCCAGCCAGGCCAGCAGCAAGCCCAGCAAGGGGGGTCTGGTTGGAGGAGCTTCTCCTCTGAACTCCCAGCATGGGGTTTTCCACTTGGGCAACTTGTGTCCAGGTACACCTGGCAGCCGGGACCTGTTTTGGTGGCACAACAAGGGATGGCTGCATGCAGTTCCCTAAGGGAGGGTGGGGAGTTCTGGTGAAACAAGCCACTTCTGCATTCCTGGCTGTGCCAGTGCTTTCCTGGATTGGGAATCCTCACGTTCTTTGCGCCCCACTGACCCCTGCTGAGGGCGTTTAGCTCAAAAAGGTGTCCATGCAAAGTGCCCCCTGTGTGTTTTGTTAAAAATTGTGGAATTGTAAACAGAAGTGTTATTTTCATAAAAATATTTTTACATTTTGACTACTGTAAAAAAAAAAAAAAAAAGGGCTAGAAACATTTGGCCAGCCCAGGGATGGTTTGGATTAGAATTTGAGAGGTTTTCAGGCAAAAGATCCCTCCCCTTGTGAGCAGCAATGTAGCAACTAAGACTAAATAATGCCTTCCCAAAGTAGGTGTGACAGCATTGTTCTCAAATACATCTAAAAGACAACAAGTTTTGGGCTGCAATTCTAGGATTTTCAGAAAAGACACTTTTCCCTGCACTCTTGGTGTAAGACTCAGGCGGGAAGGGCAGGAGATGATGCCTCAGCCCAGGGAGCAGATTGGGCCAGGAGCTCTCACCTCGGCATAGATGCACTTCAGGAACTCCAGCTGCTGTCTCAGGAGGCCCACCCTCACCTCCAGCTCCTCCTTGGTCAGGTAGAGACAATCCACATCCTGGAGAGATACCAGGAATTTGGTGAAAAGAGGTGAAGGAATGACTGTGGCAAATCCCACATTTTCTTTACATTAGGAGAAAACTCCACCATGTCCAGCCCTTAGCACTATGTGGGTTTGGGCTTCATGTGCTGAATAATTCAGGGAGGCCCTCCAGATTCCTTGGGTTGCCTCAGTTTTGGGGCATCACGCTGTGCCATGGTGCCAGGACTCCCCACTTCTCCCACTGACCCCAACCCAGGGTTTGCCCCCCCTTATCTGGCCCTGGCTCACCTTCTTGAGCACCACGAACTCGTTCTCTGCTGCCGTGCGCTTGTTGATCTCATCTTCATACCTGCAGGAAAGCAGAGCAGGGGGGTGCTGAGCCCTGGGGGTCCCATCTCCATCACCCAACCATCCACTGCAGACTGTGGGAAATGAGATTTCACTTTGCACCTCATTTTTTATCTTTTTTTTTTTTTTTGGTTTCATTGCTGTTTCTTACCCCCTCATTGGGTTTTACTCAGCAGTTTTAGCCATGCCAGTGCTTTGGGTGGCTGGAGTCAGAGGACAGAAAATCCAGCCAAACCACCAGAAATGCAAAGCTGGAGGCTTGGGTTGCTGCTTCCAGCCCTTCTGCTTTGTGAGATGTTTTTGCAGAGCATCCAGGACTGTGCTCAGAGTGTTTATGGAGAGACTGGCCAAAATGCTCCAGGGGAAGTTCAGGAGCTTGAGCAAACTGTGAAACTCCAGGGTGCAGTGGGGAGCACAGTCAGGGCATAATGAATCAGTAATTGGGACCTGCAAGAACTTTCACAAGATGCTGATTCTGTGAGTTGGACCTGCTCAGTAGTGGCTCAGCAAGAAAAAACACCTCAGATGGTGAACTCTGGGGAAAGTTGATCCAGTGACCTCGTTTGTGGCTTAGTAGAGCACATGGGGAGATATTAAGGAGCATCTACAGCTTAGATTAAAAAAAAAAAAAAAATTCCCACATTCCTTCTGGGAAGAGAGAATGAATCCCAGCATGATGTGGATAAAAGAGTGCGGTGGAGAAAATTGGCTGAGGGTTTTGTTTGTTTTGTGGGAATGGATGGCACTGGGGGAAACACAGGAACAGGTGGTGGGGGAGATTTGATATGGCAAACCACATGGGTTTGCAGGAAGCAGAGGAAGAATGGCTTCCAATCCTGCTCCCTAAGGAAACTGGGCTTCAAAACGTCTCCCAGTCCATCTCCAGTGCAGGAAATTCACCCACTACTGCAGTGCCTTGCCCTGTGCCCCAGTTTGTTGATCCATCCAGTGCAATTTCCTTAGATTCACACTCAGGGACACCACCCAGGCCAGCAACATCCTCCTCTGCAGCTTCCCTGTGTGTGACTTACTTGCACTTGAACTCCTGCACCAGGTCCCGCAGGCACCGCTCCTCATTCTCCAGCCGCTCTCGCTCCCCCATCACACACTCCAGCTGCTTCCTCAGGTTGCAGATGAAGTTTTCAAACACAGGCTCCAAGTTTCTCCGGGATGCTGGGAGCACATACTGCTGCAGCAGCTCCCACTTGGTGGTCAGCACCTTGTTCTGCTGCTCCAGCAGCCGCACCTGGGCAGGGAAGAGATGGGAGGGTCAGGCTCTCCTGTCCCAGGGTTTCTGTACTTCCCAAGGGGAAAAGTGAAAATCAAATCAGAATTGCAAATGGTCAGGTGCTGCTGTCTCAGGGGGTTGAGCGGCACCAGCATCTTCTCTGAGCTAAACTGGTCCCACCCAGGACTCGAATCTCAGGCTGAGCAACATCAGTGCCTTCATTCTGTGTGGAGGCCAAGCCTGGGTTCAGCCAACGCTTGCTCAGCCAGACACCTCCACTCCTGCCCCAGAACTGGATCCTCGGCCCAGGGCAGTAACAAGTCTTTCTCAGCACTAAAAGCTCCATCCAGGACCTCATTTGGATGTATCTGATTTAAACTCCAATCGTGGATACTTATCATGCCTTTACACTTCTAGATTAAAGGGCTCTCTAGGAGTTTGATGGGTCATGAATAAGTCATTTTACAAATGGGAAGAAGCAGGAGTTGCTGCTCCTGGGTGGATTCAGTTTTTCCGGTTGCAGAACAACTCTCCAGGAAAATCAAGATCAGATCAGACAGAGCAGATTTTCTTTGCTGTTTGAAAAATTCTTTCCCATAACAGCTCTCTAAACAGCCATGAAAACTCTTACATGTAGCCAAGAAAACAATGATAAATTACATCTTTTTAGGAAATCACCAAATAATTTTGTTCATAGAGTGGAGGGACAAAGAAATTAAAATCGTTCCTCCCATTTTAACTAAATTCATCCTTCCACATCACCTTCATGAAACACAAATTATTTTAAGAATGCAGAAGTCCTTTGGAGTTTATAGATTTGTGAGAGCAACATCAGATTATACACTTGAAATAAAATTTCCTATCCTTCAGTGCTTCATCTCATCACTCATAGGTTTGGATTTACAATATCCCTGGAGCTGGTCCTGACCCCTTTAGCAGGTTAGTGACCATCCAAAGGTACAACACTAGTAGTGTTGTCTTGGTGAAAGGCTAAAATCCAGAGGGTGCCCAGGCCAGGACCACCATGGCTCATAAGAAAGGTTAAATACCAGGGCACCAGGAGAAATAGCTCCCCATGTTGTCTCTGGGGACACACACGGGGTGGGGAAAGCGGGCTCTCACCTTGTCAATGAAACAGGCAAACTGGTTGTTGAGGTTCTTGATCTGCTCCTTCTCGTGGGTCCGCACTTGGCACTCCTCGGGGTCCACGCCCACGCACAGGGGCTTGAGGAGCTCCGGGTGGATGCTGACGCCGCGAATGCCCTCGGACCTCCCTCCGCCGAGGCCGATGCCGATGCCGCCGCCGTAGCTCCCCATGGCCACGCCATCCCCCAGGCCTCTGTAGCTGCCCAGGCCCCCGAAGCTCGCACAGTTCCCAAAGCCCACGACGGTGCCGAAGCGGCCCCCGCCGTACGCGACGCCGCAGCGCCCGACGCCAGCCCCGCCGTAGACGCCGCTGCGGCAGCTGCCACCGAAGGAAATCCTCTGGCCTCGGCCCAGGTCACAGACGCTGCGGCTGCTGAAGCCACCGATCCCACACCTCCGTCCCACGGGCTGGCAGACGGAGGCCGAGCTGCTGTTGGCCCTGCCCAGGCCGCAGACGGCGGAGGCCGAGGAAAAGCCTCGTCTGCCCAGGATGGAGCCGGAGGTGTAGCACTGTCGGCTCATGGTGGCTGGGGTGGGTGGGCAGTGACAGCGACGCGGAGGAGCAGGGCCTGGAAGAAGGAGATCTCCTTTAGCTCCTCTGAGGCAGAGCCCTTCTCCTTATATACATTTCAGGAGGTGCCTCAGATGCAAAAATTTAATTTATCCACTGGGTTTGGTCTGCCTGGCAGCAAGGAATGGCTTCCAACATTTTAAACCCACAGCAAACACTTCTATCTCATATGAAATAATGTGGAAATTAAAATAAACTGCTTTGCTTGCAAGCTTCTGTTTCAGGACTTATATTTTACTTAATTAATCTGCTTCCTTATTGTGTAATTATAGTTTAGCAAAATAATTCAAGGGGTTTTTATTCATGGCTTGTTTACGGTTTGGTTTCACCACAGCGTTTAATTACATTTCAGGACCTCCTGCAGAATGTCGTGGGGATGCCGCCCCTTTCAGGGTCCACGGCCAGCTCCGGGCGGGCTCTTGAGCAATGACCGCTGCTGACAGGGACAGGGAAGGCGGATCCAGCCCGGCTCAGCACTGACGTTGTTGGGAGCGCTCTCGTAAGCATTTATTCCTTCCTCTTGTGGGGATGGCTGTGGCTCTGGGAGGGAATTCGGGTGCTGACCGTCAGGATGGGGCTGGTGGCTCCCATACGGATGGAGCAGGAGCCGCGTGAGGTGGTGCCGAGGATGAGTTTGGTCATGGGGAGGATGCTCTGGGAGACTGGGGGTTCACAGAATCGTGGAGTTATGGAATGATTTGGCTCGGGAGGGACCTTAAACCTCATCTCATTCCACCCTCTGCCCTGAGCAGGGACGCCTTCCACTGCCCCAGCTTGTTCCAAGCCTCATCCAGCTTGGCCTTGGTCACTTCCAGGGAAGGGGCAGCCACAGCTTCTCTGGACAGCCTTTGCCGCAGCCCAGTGGGGCTTCCACTGCCCCTTAGCGTACCTGAAATTGAAGATAAGGCATTTCTGGGAAATGAGAGTGATTTATTACTGAGTTATGTGCCCAGGGAAAGTGCTACATTTCAAACATGGGACCGGGCACACAGCAGATTCACTGGAACAGGAGAAGTAACAAAGAAGGGAAGTGTTACAAGCGGGTTGAGAAATGTCAGGTGGAGTGAAGGTTTTGCCTGGTCATCCTTTGACACACCTTTTTGACTTTAAATCCATCCAGTAGTATCTGGTAATGAGAAGGCATCGTCCCATCTTAATTAAAATTCTTAAAAAGATTTTTGAATTTGCTTGGAAACAAAGTTCCTTTTTTGTCTTAAAAAGGGGGTCTAATAACAGAAACAAAAGGAATTGCAGAGCTTGCCCTGAGAAATCTTTACATCTTTGCTGGGGCAAAATTAACTGTTTCTGAGAGGATTCGGTGCTATTGTCAATGTGAAATGCACAGGAAGTCAGGAAGAAGAATCAGGATATTTAGAATATTTTTGGAGTATTTCCTGGAAGGATCTTCCCTTTTTTTTTAACAGACCTCATAATGGGTTGAAATGAAAAAATTACTATATTTAATTATAATCATGTAGTGGTTCTGTTATAGCTATGTTGGTCTGAGTATACATAGATGCACATCTTGCAATGAGATGTACTTTCATAGAGTTGTGGAATCATGGGATGGTTTGGGTTGGAAGGGACCATAAAACTGATCTCATTCCAACTCCCTGTTGTGGCCAGAAACACCCTTCACTATCCCAGACTGCTCTCATTCACAGAGAGCTGGAGAAATCAAATGAGCTTTTGGGCACCACATCCTTCATGTCCCTTCAAGGTAACCCAGGCACTGGGACCTCTTGCATGCAAGTGAAAAGAGAAGAAATATTTTGGAGATGAGTTTTATTTTGAGCCAAAGCATTGGTGCAATACCTGGAGAAGACTCTGGGTGTGTGAAGCCAAACATGGAGCACTGCCTGGGGACAGGGTGTTCACAGGTAGGACAAAGCATCACCGAGCCCTTAGGGAGTCCAGACATGACCTTCATGAACTTTTTTAGGCTGCCACAACCACGGGCAAGCTGAAAAGAGGGGGAAGCCAGGCTCCAGTCCTGCTTTCCATGTGGCTCAGCCCTGCACAGCTGCAGGATCTGGAGCAGCTGCTGCTCCGAGCTCTGCTGCCCAGCAGAACCTCAGAGAGACTGCATCTCCTCCTCATGGCCAGAAAGATGTGGCCCTTTTCCCTTGAAGACAGCAACTTTCCAGTTTTTCCAGCTGTGAGAAATGTGCATCTGGCTGGGGTCAGGTCCCAGTTATCCCCCATGTCTCTGCTCAGCCACCGTGGAGTGCCTTGTTCCACATGAGTGACATGCATTTCAGGACTCTAGACCCTCCAAACCCCTGGTTTTGTTGGAAAACAGGGAAAATGCTGCTCATGGGACAATCACCCTCCACCAGCTGCAAGCCCTGAGATCCCTTCTTGTGTATGAAGAGTTGTTGGGCTGTTCCTCCACAAAAAACCTGATCTTCAACCTCTGGCTCCTGCTCCTGTCCCTAAGAAGTGGCTTTTCCAGGTGCCCAGCCTTGCACATCAGAGGAAGTCAGTCCAGGGCAGCACCTGTGGTTTGCAGCTGCTGAGCTTTCACAAAGCCAGTTCAGAGTCACATGGTGGAGGTTCCACCAACTTCAAAGCAGCAAGGACTCCGATGGGATTTGGGCTTCCCAAGAGAAGGTTTGCAATGGTTTTCATGCACAGGTCATCTTCCTTGAGACCTTTTCATGTGTCCTCACTTTGTCCTGGCTGGTTGTGGGTGAGATGGTGTTGGACCCAACCTTCCAAGGAGGACATGAAACCGCTTCTCTCAGGGATTTATCTTGAATTTAAACCTACAGTTTCCACCCAGGTTTACAGGGGAAACCCCTGAGCTGCTTGGCCCTAAACATTCCTTGAGCTGTGGTGGCTTTCATGAGACTTTAGAACGTTTGAGATTTACATGTGCCCAGATAAATTCATTCTGCTTAAGCACCTACTAAACTGGGACCTGCTGAGCCACCCCTGTAGACAGGGAGAGCCTGGGGATATTTCCAACCTGTTGTTGGGATTCTGGATGAAAAAAACATCCAACAGCTCCCGAGTCTGCTTTGTCCCAGCGAGAAAAGCTCTTTTTAAGACCCTCTCCTTGAAAAACAGGGCTGTCAGGGCTGGTGCTGGTGGTGTGCTCCCTCCCTCCCTGCAGGCTCAGCAGTTTTTGTGGCTCCCTGCAGAAGGGACACAAAGTCACCATTAAAAGGGTTAATGAGGCTCTCAGGACACCTCCCACTGGTTTTGCTGGTCCTGCTCTCCAAAGGTGGCTGTTCCATCTTGTAAGTGCAGCTTGATTCGGTTCCCACATCAAAGCAGACAGGGATTAGTAGAGATGGGGTAGAGATGATGGTCTGAAACTGGGAACCAGTAACCTTGCTCCACAGCCGCTCCTCACCCTCAGCCTGGGTCATCCCCGTCCATTTATGCTGCTTTGGGCAAAGAGATGGAAAAGAATTCCTGAGGTTCCTTCCAGGCTGTTCCATGACTCCTGCCCATATGTACCGCTTGCATTTGAGGTGTTTCCAGGCACAGCCTTCCCAGAACTTCACCCTTCCCTCTGCTGGACTCTGGGTGACCCCTGTGGTGCCGTCACCACTGTTGGGGTGTTGTGACAGTCTGCTCAGAGAGCAAACTGAGGGAATAGGATGCACCTGCCCTCCTGGCAGCCAGGAGGGACACCACCTCCTGGTGGCACCAGGCACAGCCTGGCCAGGCCAGGGAGGAGGATTGTCCTGCTGTGCTCTGGGCTGAGGCAGCCTCACCTCCATTTGGGGGGCAGATTTGGGTGCCACAATATAAGGAAGACCTAAAGATGTTGGAGAGGGTCAAAAGAAGGGACATGGGGATGGGGAAGGGTCTGGAGGGGCCACATGAAGTCAGCCTGGAGGAGGCTGAGGGAAGACTCGTCAGGGGCTGCATCTTTGTCTCAAGGGGCAACTCTAATCTCTGCTCTCTGTGAGCAGGGACAGGACCCAGGGAACAGCTGGAGCTGTTCAGCAGGATCAGGCTGGATACTGGGAAAAGGTTCTGCCTGCAGAGGGTGGTCAGGCACTGAACAAGTTCCCTAGGGAATGGTCATGGGCACAAGTCTGCCAGAGCTCCAGGAGCCTCTGGACAGTGCTCTCAGGCACATGATTTTTGGGATTTTTGGCATGTCTTGTACAGGGTCAGGGGCTGGACTGATGATTTGGGTGTGTCCTTTCCAACTCAGGATATTCCATGGTTCTATAAAGTGCCCCCACCAAAGTGGTGTCTCGCAGGAGGAACACATGGAGCCTCTTTTGGAAGAGACAAAGAGGTTTCATACCAACCACCACAAGTGTCCACACCTTTCTTTGTAACATTCCTCCTTTGCACAGGAATTTGTGAGGCATTTTGACATCGTTCAGACAACTTTGTGCCAGTGCTCAGGGCCGAGGGGAACACAAGGGCTCTAAGTAATGGGGTGGGATCAGAGTGGTGGTGTCAGGATGAAAGAAAAACAGCCAGAAAGGAGTCCTGGAGAGAAGGAGCCCCCCAAAGGCAGAAGGTGCCCACTGGAAGAGTTTTTTGGGGAAAGGTTGGCAAAAAATCTCCTATGGGGAGTGCATCAGATGTGGAAGTGGGAAATAGGGCTATGCTGTTTCACAGGATAGCTGTCTTGTCTCTTCTATGGTACAGGTGGTTTTATTCAGAAAAGGTGTTCCTTCATGCACAGAGCCAGCTGGGTATCCTGGAGGTGCCTTCCAGCAGCTGAGTGAAAGGGAGTGTGGGAGGAGGGAAATTCAGCCTCAGAATTTCAACTAGTTCCCATCGATATGTGTGGAAATCTGTCTGTGTGTCACGCCAGTATCTGCAGCACCACAGGGAGGAGCTGCTCAGTGCTTGAGGTAGCAGAGTTAATTTTGCAAACTTTTGTTGTAGAGTTTTCTTTAAAGCAAAAGTGAAGTGGAGACAATGCACAAACATTTCATGCTGTTTGCTGGCAGCAGAGCAGAGAAGGCTGAGAATTTATCAGCAAAATGATCTCTGTGCTGAATTTAAAAGTGAGGAAGGACAAGGAGAGGTATTGGTTAGAGAACAAAGCCTCTCACAGGCCATACAAAAACAACTCCACAGGTGAGATCACCAATAAATAAAAACAATCCCAGCGTGGGAATCCTTTACCTAAATTCAGATGACTGAAAAACAGGCACCAAGTTGAAGAGAAACACTGTGAATAGCCAATGAGAGAGCTTGGGATCATCAAGGAAAAGATTGTTTTCTAAAGCCACCATTGCAGGAGAACCTGGTGACGGGAGTCAGCAGGGCCCATGGAGGGTGATCCCAGAGCAGAAATTCTTATCTTCCACAGCTGCCTCAGCAAAATAAAGGAGCAAATTCGAAGCAGGAGAACTAACAATGGTGTGGTGAGCACCTATTCATTAAACTTCCCAGATGGACACTCAGATTAAGGAGATGACAGAAAGCTGAGCTTCTGGAGGATGTACCTATTACCTTAATGAATGGTTGGAGTCACTTTTGTGATTCATTTTGTCACCAACATGCAGAAAACCTCAGTGTGTCATCCCTGCTCAGTGTGTGTGCTGTGTGTGATGGTTTCTCCACTGAAATAAGCGGAGATAAAGGCAGGATTTGTCCTGGAGGAGTTGGCAACCACCTCCATCGCAGCCCTAATACTCAGGAACACCTGCTCCAACGTTCCCTAAAGCCCCAGTGCCCTGGAGCAGCCAGATGGAGCTTTGGGCTCTGCACTCTTTATTTCCCTGGCTCAGCAAAGCCTGCAGGGTTAGAACCTTCATTCCCAGAGATTAACACCCTGAATTGCCACAAAACCACACGTTCCTGGAGATGCAGCAAAGCAGCAGTCACGGCACCTCTGGAGTGATGATGGAGTGATGATCCCTCCCCTCACTGAGCAAGGTCATGGAATCACAGAACCACGGGATGGTTTGGCTGGAGGAGCCCTCAAAGCTCATCTCGTTCTGCCCCTGCCATAGGCAGGGACACCTTCCACCATCCCAGGTTCCTCCAAGCCTCACCCAGCCTTGCCTTGGACACCTCCAGGGAAGGGACAGCCACAGCTTCCTTTGGAGGTGCCAAGGCACACTTTGATTTCATTGCTTCTGATGGAGATTCCTTCACTGCTTGACCCAGTCTCCTGTTTTGGGAAACTCTTCCTTTCATGGCCCATGCTAGCTTTGAAATCCAGCTGGGCCCCATCTGTTGGCACCAGGCTTGGGAACCTGGGCTGCAGGAAAACCCAGCACTGAGTGACTGGAAAAGAAAGCCAAGAAACAGCAGAGAGAATTGGGAATGGAAAATCCTCCTGTGAATCCTGCCCTGGGCTGAGACCCCATCGTGGGCAGCAGGCAAGGGGGGCGATTCTGCCACTGTGCCCTGCTCAGGTGGGACCCCACCTGCAGAGCCCCACGGGCAGGACATGGAGCTGCTGGAGAGAGGCCATGGAGATGATTAAAGGGATGGAGCAGCTGCTGTGAGGAAAGGCTGAGAGGATTGGGATTGTTCAGCCTGGAGAAGAGAAGGCTCTGGGGTGACCTAATTGTGGCCTTCCAGTGCCTGAAGGAGTCAACAATGAACATACAGAGAGACTATGTGGAGTGCCAGGACAAGGGGGAATGGCTTCCCACTGAAAGAAAGTGGAGATTAGGTATCAGGAAAAAAGTCTTCCTTGTGAGGGTGGGCAGGCCCTGGCACAGGGTGCCCAGAGCAGCTGTGGCTGATCCCTGGCAGTGCCCAAGGCCAGGCTGGACAGGGCTTGGAGAAGCCTGGGACAGTGGAAGGTGTCCCTGCCATGGCATGTGTGGGTCAGACTGGAGAAGAAAAGGATCCAGGGAGACCTTGGAGCTCCTTCCAGTACCTAAATGGGCTCCAAGAGAGCAGGAGATGGACTTTGGACAAGAGCCTGGAATGCCAGGACAGGGGGGAATGCCTTCCCACTGGCAGAGTGCAAGGTTTGGGAAGAAATTCCTCCTTGTGAGGGTCCAAGGCCAGGTTGGACAGAGTATGGAGCAGCCTGGCAGAGTGGAAGGCGCCCCTGCCTATGGCAGGGGTAGCATTAGATGATCTTTCAGGTTCCTTCCAACCCAAACCATTCCATGAATCTCTGTTTCCTGCCTACAAGACTCTCTGGCCATGCTCTGTTGGAGGATCAAAGAAAGCACTTTAGGTAAACCTACACTTTTGTGGGCAAACTGTGCTGAGTGGGATCTTAGAAATTCACATTTTCGTTTCAGCACCCGGGTGATCCCAAGCTCCCTCTTCCCCCTCGGCTTGGCAGGATAGACACACTGGGGGCATTCACTGGGGAAACTCCAGGGCAATTTCTCAGAGCAGCAAACACACATCAGTGTTTGGCCTTGTTATTCCCTTTGTTCTTGTTATTATGTGGTTGATTTTTCTCCCTTAATATCCCATGGGGAAATCCACCTGCTGGGCACTGCGTGTGATCCCAGGGAGGATGAAGCACCTGCGTCTCTTGTTCCCCATGCAGAGTGGTTTGCATGTAGAAATCCCGATGATCCAATGCCAGCTTGGTGTTCAAGGCATCCCAATAATTGCACCCCTGGTATTCCAAGCTCCTCCTTGGCTTCCCCTGGAACTCATTCCATGTTTTTTTTCCTCCCGGGAGTTTTTGCAATGCTGTCACTGCTCAGCTCAGCCTCCCTGATCCTGTCTGCAGCCAGGCTGCTCCCGAAGCACAGACAGGAGGTTTTACTTTCCCTTTAATTACTGAGCACGACAGCTGTGGCTTCCTCATCCTCATTTCATTAAGGGCTGACAAACACCTTGGGCTGTCCCCAAAACATCACTGCCACTTTGAGCAGCTCCTTTCAAGTCACTCCAAGAGCTCATGATAAAGGGGACTCGTTACTTCTGAGATTGCTGCTGGGTTTGGCATAAGTGCCTGTCCCCCTGCGGTGTTTAGCACCTCCCTCCCACCCAAACCCTTGTCACTGTCACACACAGAGCTCTGCAGGGCAGCCTGTCGGCCACCACTCTGAATCCAGAGGTCTTGGATGCACAGTTCACTCCCTTACCCTGAATCCTCATTCTTTGACCCCAACACTGAAAAAGAACCTTGAAATCTGAAAGGTTTTTATCCTTTCCCTTCTTTCCCCTTACTTTATTCACATAGCAATTGCCAATTTAATTTTTTTCGTACAAAACCACCCATTCAAGGCAGCTGGCAGAGGTCCTGTTTAATTCCTTATCCCAGATCAACATCTGGGCTCCTCCAGAACTGGAAGTGCTCTTGTGCAATAATATTCAGTAGCTGATTCCTCCTTCCTTTACGGTTCCAAGTCTCAAAGCCTGCCCTGGGCTGCGCCCTGTGATTTCTGACAGGGCCTGAATCCCAGAAATTGTCCATTTTCACTGCAGTGGAGGCATCACAAACCTTGTGCCTAAAGGTTGTAGAAAAGCTGCTGTCCAGAGTGAATCCCCCTCATTTGCATCACTTTTGGGGAAATGCAGAACTAATTATCTAATGGGAGTCTCCCTCCTGCAGCTACAGCCCAGATTGGGGTGATTCAGTGCAGAAGAAACCACCAAAGCCTCTTTAATCCCAGAAATTAATAAATCTCCCTACTGTGCTGGGCCATGGCCAGTGAGCGCTGGGTGGAGACAGAGGATTCCCCACCTGAACCCTGGAGAACATTGGTGGTATTTTTGCTCCCATACAGAACCAGCCCATAAACTTTGGTGGGTAACACAGCCCAGCTCTGTCACCACCAAACCAGGCTGTGCTGAACACAAGGATTTTTCCAGGAAAAAAAAAAGCAAATCCACCCTGCATTTCCCTATGGACAGAAAGGGAGGGATTTCTGCTCTTCAAACCCATCTCAGCAAGCCCAGCTCCTGCCTGCCCCAGGGCAGCCTCCAGCTCCCGGAGCCAGGGCAGGACCGGTGACACTGGTTCACGCTGGGCTGCTTTGCATGGCTGGCTGGGGCATGGGTTCCTCTCCTTTCTTGTGAGCAGATTTGTGGAGGGTGTTGGCTGTGGTCAGGAGCTTCCTCGAGCCACCTCAGTGACACAGACCTGGAAAAAGCAGAGAGGAGGAGTCACAGAATATTCTCAGCTGGAAGGGACTCAAAAGGATCACCAAGTCCAGCTTTTACGGAGATAAATCTGCTTGTCTGTGCTCTGGGAAGAGCAAATTTCCTGAGAAGATTTCACAGTTGTAGAAAAAAAGCCCTGAATCCCTTAAAATTAGGTCAGAATTTACCCAGATGTTTAGTTTGCCCACCAAAGAAATAGGTCCAATGTTCCCCATGTTCCAGGGCTGAAGAATCAAAAAAAATTTGGGATTTCCACTGAAACCACCTTAAAGGAAAGCCATGTTAAGCAGAGGAGAAAAAAACCCTGCATGATCCCACTTTGCTTTATCCAAGGAGGTGGAGAATCCTCCCCACATGCTAAGCCCGAACCACGGGCCTGGAATATCTTTGTCCTGCCCTGATCCACACCTTCACAACTCAGATCTCTGAGCAAACGTTCCCTCTCCCTCTCGTTAGTGACACTGACCACATCACAGGGAACAACTTGCTTTGGAATAAAGCATGGATTGTGGAGCCACCTGACTGCAAGGGATGAGTGTTGGCAGGAGGAACTAATTAGGGATTAATTTCTTACCTATCTATCCAATCTCCTCTGTTTCTGGGTCTTGTTTGTTCCCACCTCCCTGGGGCTGCAAGGCTGAAAATCCAACCTTGGATTTGCCATCAGTGCAGCTTCGAGTCCCCCATTTGGCTCTAGCAAAAATAGAGTAACAGGTGTAGTAAATGGTGTGTTTGGTAATTAATGGAAAGCAATGTCTCAGGAGAATAGACATCTCATTTGGGGTCAGAAAGGGGAAACAAAACCACTGGACTTCCCAGGAGCTGTAAACGGACTGATAATTGGCTAATGAAAACAAAGAAGCCCAGATTATTCCTGATAATTATTCCCTGGGTAAAAGATGCCATAAATCTGCATCTACTCCACAGAATCCAGAATCACTGAGGCTGGAAAAGCCTTCCAGGATCACCGAGTCCAACCTGTGACTGATCCCACCTTGTCATCCACACCAGAGCTATGAACACCATGTCCAGTCATTCCTTGGACACCTCCAGGAATGGGAACTCACCAGTCACCTTCTGTCCTCCAGGAACAGCTTCTGAGACATCTAAACCTTTTTGTTAACACCTAAAATCAAAAGCTGAAATGGCACAAGTTGATTTGGTTTAAAGTGAGATTATTGCAAACCAAATCATTGTGGTGTGACTGGGAGCTTCCCCGTTTGACTTTGTAAGGAATCCGCCATAAAGTGGAGTAAAGCAAAAATCCCACTCCTAAACTGTCAGCAAAGGAGGCAGATTTGCTCATGAGATTTCTGTATCTCTCTCACAGTCCCAGCTGGTTCATCCCAGGATCTCTGCTTGTGCTCCAACTATTAAATTTTTTTTGCAGAGTGGGAGCAGCTGGGATCACCTTGATCAGGATTCATCCAACTTCTCTGCTGCCAGAACACCAAATCTCGGCACTCCCCAGATTCTGAGATTGTTAAAGCCAAGCCTAAGGCACAAACATCCTCTTCTCGTGTCCCTCTTGCCTCCTCCTGATGTGCTCCATCACCACCATCTCCACAGAGGCCAAAGAGGGTTCTTGTTCCTGTAAATCTGATCTAATTTTTGCTGTTACTGTTGATTCAGAGGCTGCATGAGTTTGGTTTTCCCATTTCTGCTGCTCCTGAGCTAAAAGGCTTGAAAAACTCCTCCTCATTCAATGCTAAAGTGCAGAGGTTCAGCATCTTTATCTTATTCCAGGTCAGGAGAGAAGGAGGGGACAGAGAGGCCAGGGAAGAGCGTGTCTAGTGACAGACTTAAGAAAATGTTCTTTATCTTGGATTCCTTATCCAGGCTGCATGGAAGAAATGTCTCTTGAGCTTGCCTGGTTTTGTTTGACTTGTGATGGTTGGTGTCAGCTTTTGACGTAAAAAAACCATTTTGGTAACTCTTACACACGGGGAATAATGAGCAAGTGGAAAAGCTTAAATGACAGCCTTGGCTCGGAGAATATTTCCTTGTTCCATTCATTCTGCTGGGGTTAATTACCAGCTCAACTATTTACTGGGATGGGTGTTCTTCCTGCTGTGGCTTCAGTTGTGCTGCTGTTCCTGCCTTGTGCTGTAGGGACACGCTGTGGCCAGGACTTCTGAGAGATTATTTTTTGGGAGATTATTTTCTGAGAGTTGATTTTCTGAGAGATGATTTTCTGAGAGATTACTTTCTGTTTCTGCCAGAGTCCCACCTCTTCCTCCTCTTTCTGCATTCCAGTGCAGAGAGATGATATGGGAGAAGAAGAATCCCACTGAAGGATCTTAAAGCCCATCCCACTGCAGGTTTTTCCAAGCCTTGTCCAACCTGGTCTTGGAACTTCCAGGGATGGGGCAGCCACAGCTTCTCTCAGCAATCTGTGCCAGGCCCAACCCTCACCTTTCTAGTCTATAAATTAGGCTCAGGTTGGGTGGGTTGGTGTCATGAATCTCTCTTGTTTTAAAAATGAATTTATGGCAGAATTTTCCCACCCTGCTCAGGATGGTTGAACTGGAAGATGCTTGTTAGGAAGGGTGGGGAGGGGTCTGATGCAGGAGGAGAATCTCCCTTCTCCTCACGCTGGTCTTCTGGCAGCACACGTTTGTTTTTTGGAGGGGGAACCCTCTGACTTGTCCACGTGTACCCTGGATGATGGAAGAGACCTGGACTGTGCACTCAGCCTGGATAGATTTGCTTCTCCCCTTTCTCTTCTCATCTCTTCAACCATGGTAGGCTTTGGTTTGATGTCCTGGGTTTGGTTGGGATGACATTAATTTTATTAAATTAGTCAACTAAACCCAAGATATTTAATAGAATAAAATTCCTGGAATGGTATTTCTAAATATTTTTTTCTTGCTAGAAGAACTTCATGAAGACATTGCTCCAGTATCAACGTGTTTTCTTTGATTATTTTTAATTGAAATTCCAGTTCCCCAAGTTATAACGAGTGTTTGAACTTGTTGCTATTGAAAAGGAAGGGAAAAATAGGCAAAACATTCCTTAAGACTAAAAAGGAAATAAAAATAATAAAGTCAAAACAATCCCCAAGATTAAAACACAAAATAAATATTGGGAAGACAGGTAGCAATGCCTTGCCAGGAGAGAATTTTGAGCTTGTTTTACAGCTTTAATGAATGGTTTGAAAATCATTTGAGATGAACCTTTTCCCTTTGCTCCCGATACAAATTTTTTAAGAACTGTAGCCAGAGAGAGAGAAATAAATGCAGCCTTCATTTCCCTCTTTGGTTTGCTAATATACCTCAGAATATTTGGGTGTTGGCTCCAGGAGGAGGAGGAGGAAAGGAGCTGCCCTTGTTTTGGATGAGGCAGGATCACCTCCCTTTCTTCTCTCTATTATTCAGGCTAGTAAAAGTTAATTATCCCTCTGAAATTAGGCAGTCACCTCCTGCTTCCTCAGTCAGGAATGGGAAGAGTCACCCTTGGTAATGCTCCGAATATTTCAGGCTTCTGTCTGAGCTCAGCCCCAGGCCCCACAGGGACAGCCCAGGCTCGAGTCCTCTCTCACCTGGGGCTGCCTCGGTGTCTGACTTTAATGGTCAGGGGGGAAGCTCTGGAAATGCTGGGGCGTGCCAGGCCCCCGCCCCTCTGAGCTGGGAATGCCTTGCAAAGCCAGTTCCTGTTTGTCCAGGCCATAAAGGCAGAAAAGGCAGGGGAAGAGCAATGGGTCCGGTCAACGAGGAGAGGACCAAAGCCTGGCTCCAGGTAGGGGAAGAGCAATGGGTCAGGTCAGCCAGGAGAGGACCAAAGCCCAGCTCCAAAGCAGGGCTTCCTTCCCCTCCTTTTCCTCAAGAAGCCATCTTTTTAGCAAACCCAACAGAAAGGGACCTTGGCACAAAGCCAGGATGAGTCATGCTGGGTATGGATTATGGAGAGATGGCCAGGCCTCCTCACAGACACAGGACCCAGGTTTGGAGCTTCAGAGTTTCCTGAACACTTGGCCAAGGCTGAGTGACATCTGGACACCACATCATGAATCCATGATGTTCACGCAATTAATGGAAGCTGCCTGATGGGAGGGACTCCTATTTCCAAATTCCATTTGCAAGTGGTGAATGAAGCAAGCTCAAGTGCAGAATTCCCCACTGAGGTGAGCTCCATCCCATCTACTTGGAGCCAATTAAAATTGAAACTCCTGAACTGAAATTCCTTGTTGGAGAGAGGGCACAGGTGGAGGACAAGCATCCACCTCACCTTACCAGGGTCTGACACGCAGCTGGTCAGAGCTGGATGAAGCATTTTCCACTCTCAGCACAGAAATGACATCCCCTGCCATTCGCCAAAGGTGCTGATCTTATTCCCCACCTCACCCTTTAATTGTCCCCTTTTTTCAGGTTGCAATTAGAATGTTGCCCTGTGAGAGTGGAGAGATTACTGGGGCTGCGTGGCCTGTAATTCTGCCTGGGCTGGAGACAGGAAGAAATTCCCTGTGATAATAACGTCTGCAAGTCCGGCGGGAGAGGCAGGGAGGATTCCTGGGAATTTGCAGGTGCCTGGCATGGGACACCCATGTTTGGGTTAATCCCCCTGCCCGGGGCTGCCTCCAGAGCCACGACGGATCCCATTGGTGCAGACAGCCTCAAGCTCCATGCATTTCATGCTAAATTATGCACCTGTGTTTGGCTGGATGAATCACCCTGCGGAAATGTCGTTTTTTCCAAGAAATGAATCCCCAGCAACCCTGCTGAGCTCAACGTGGGAGACTCCAAAACCAGGGCAAAGTCAATCCCACCTCACTATGGCCAAGACATCTCAGTGCTTTTTATGTCACACAGTTCAAATAACACTTTGTCATCACCAAAGCCACTAAGGCCAAGTTTTTGTGTCTGAAACACGTCTCTGGTGTCACAGCCTTGATCACCAGACCTATGAGCCCAGAAGGGCACTGCTGAATTCATCTTCATTCAACTGCTCTGACTTGAAAGGATCAAACAAATGCATTGTTTGGAGGTTGCAATAGGTTGGAAAACACTACCCTGTGGTGCTCAGGATTATTTTGGAGGTTTCTAAAAATCTTTGACATCAATTGTTAACTGGTCTATAAAATATCTTATGTGATATGCTATGGGGAGATAAATAAACCACAGTTACCCCAGTGACACCTGAGCCCCACAATGTCCCAGACTGCCCACAGAGAATCCAAAGGTATCTTTGGTTCTTATGCTCCCCAGAGTATTTTTTTCACCTACTTTGTAGTTTTTTTAAATACCATCTATGGAAAAATTGAGAGACAAAAGATGTCCTTTCAAAGCAGTTTATTGAGGACTCAGTGAGAAGCTGGGAAGTTTGAGTCAATGGGAACAGCTCCATTTGTCAACATGTCAACATGGACAATTTATGCACCATTAACTTCCCTTGGCATTCTGGGGGGATGGAAAAGGAAAGGGGGTGATCTGTTCTAAAAATTAGCACTCCTCAAGCCAGCCACCCCAACATGCAGAAGCAAACAAAAGTACTATATGTTCATCCATGAGCAAATTTCACACACACAAAAAAAAAGCTGATGGCTGTGAAGAACCATCAGGTGCTTTGAAAATTGCTTTGTTTCAGATTTAAGCATAAATTTGCAGTGCAGGGTTTTCTTGGACCAAAAAAAGACAGGATAAAAATAGAGGGAGTCTGCTCTTTGCAGCATCTCCTGGGAAGGTTTAAGCAGTTAAATCCTCGCTCTCTTTTCTGAAATGCTTTGGGAGGAGCTGGAAGAAAAAAGAGGGCTCTTGGAGGGGGGAATATTGTTAATTAATCTGCTTGTTATGGGAAAAGACAGAGGGGGAAGCAGTGCAACAAACAAACCCTTAAAGCTGTGACAACCTAAAGTAAGGATTCAGAAATCACACTGTGTTGAGCACCTGCAGGAGAAGTTTCTAGAGGGACCTTTAGGCTTGGAGATTCTGAAAACACAGCTCGGGGGGGATAAATCTGAGGCTAATAAATGTGGGAGTGGGTTTGGTGACAAATGTTGCTGCTAAGGGGCAGAGGAATCACCCTGCATCGTGCTGGCATGGGGCTGGCGCATCTGAGCGCCGCTGACCTATGGGACCACACAGGGGTCTCTGACGACCCCAAAATTCCCCACCACGCCGTTGTTGCACCCCACAACCTCAGTGCTGCTGGACACGACGACGGGGGGCCCCGCCAGCTGCCGGATGACGCAGCCCTGGTTCCCAAAGCTGAGCACTTGTCCAGCCTGGCAGGGCCCCATCCTGGCATTCATGCCCGCGCTGCCAGCGCTGACCACGGTGCGGGCTGGGTACCCTCCGCTGCGGGAGCTGAACCCGCCGGCTTTGCAGCTGACCCCTCCGGCCTGGCAGAACACCTCTGGCATGCACTGCTTGGCCACGGAGCTGAGGACTCTCTTGGGGTGGATGCCGGCGCTGCGGGAGCTGAACCCACCGGTCTGGGAGCTGTGGCGCCCGGCCCGCCTGCCCAGGGAGCCGTAGCCACACACGGCCCCGTTGGCCATCATCCCGCAGTCGTCAGGGATGTTGTAGCCACTGCTGACCACAGCTGCAACAGAGCCCATGGGAGTCAGTTAGGGAGGAAAACTGGACGGCTTCCACAAGGCATGTTGTTTCTTGAGTGACCGAACCAACCAAACCTGATTTCCTCTGGATTTGTCCAATGTGTCTGAGCCCCTGCTCCGTCCTACTCCTCCCCCGTGTCCCAACACATCCCCTCATGCATCCTCCCCCTTCCCATGTTGCTGGTGCTTCCCAGGCTCAGGACATATCCCATGGTCCCCAGGACATCTCCCTGTTGCCTCCAAGGGTAGAAAAGGGTCTTGAGTTTGACCTCCTCCCCTCACTCCAAAAGCTGGGTTTTTTTTAAATTCAGAGGTATTTGAGATCTCTGGGGCTAAACTTTCCAGAACTGGAAAAGGGAGGCAGAGGGACCTGGGGCAGACAGATAATGTTGCTCCCAAAGGTATCTGTCCTAAAACAAGAAACCTTCATGGCTGAAAATGCACAGTTACTTACACACGCTCACAGGGTTCCCCACACATATCCTGTGGGGAGAAAAGAGAAACACACATTACTCACAACTTCCAGCCACAATCCAGACCACTTAGTCCCCTGTTGCAACACGCCTCACTACCCCTGGGACAGGAACTGTTTTTGCTGGCACCCATGTGGCCTTCATGGCCTCCAGGCACCTCTCCAGGTCCAGTTTCTGTGAGCCTGGGGAGACCTTGGAGGTAGAATTCACTTGGGAGCTGCCATAGCCTCAGATACACAGGAGGGAAAAGTGTCACCAACCTGCTCTCTTCACCCTCCAGCAGAGTCTTGTAGGTGGCAATCTCGATGTCCAGGGCCAGCTTGACATTGAGCAGCTCCTGATAGTCCCGCAGCATGCAGGCCAGCTCGTCCTTGGCCTTCTGTAGAGCATTCTGCAGCTCAACGTGCTTTTCTCGAGCATCTTTGAGGGCACAATCCCCACGCTGCTCAACGTCACAAATGGAGGTTTGCAGGCAGGAGACCTGTCAGGGGAGGACAGCAGTGTAGGTGTCTGCGAAACTTCTTATCCTGGTTTTTGGACACTCTGGGTTTGGATAAATCTGCTCTCCCAATTGCAAACAGGGAAAACCCACCAGCATCCCATCCCTCTCCACCCACTTTGCACTTTCCAGTCAGGGCCTAGAGCAGATGTCAAGTCTTCTAAAGATCAATGCATCACCTTGCCCTGTGTCTGAGCTGTCCTACTTCTCTGGAAACATCTCCTACCTGCTTCTTGACGCTCTCCAGCTCACACTGCAGCTTCTGGATCATCCGTGTCAGCTCTGAAATCTCACACTTGTTGCTCTGCAGGTCATGGCAGAATTTCCCTCTCTTATCCTGCAGCTCCTGAAACTGGAACAAAGAAATAGGACAGTTGTCACTTTTGGCCTGTGACATTGCCAGGCACAGACCCAGCTGGCCCCTTACTCACCCTGTTCTGGTAGAAAGCATCGACTTCTTCTTTGCTCTTCTGGGCAATCTCCTGGTACCAGCACTCGACGTTCTTGATGATGCTTTCCATGTCCAGGTCTCGGTTGTTGTCCATCTTGACGATGACCGAGGTGTCGCAGAGCTGGCGATCGACCTGGGCCCTTTCCTGTGGGGTAGGAAGGGCTTTGTCAGCTCTTCTCACCTCTCAGGCTTTGCAGGGAGGGAAGGGCTGGCACATGGAGTGACTGAGGGATAGAACAAGTCAAGAAATGTCCCTCGGGATGGCTCAGCAGAAAATCCTGCGGCAGGATGAGTTGCCACCTGTGACTGCTGACCTACGTGCTGACCTGCAGCAATTCTGTCCACATCAAGGGCGAGAAATAGGAGTGACTTAACCCTTGGTATCCTCTCATCTCCTGCTGCCTGAGTGATTTAATGACAGGACTGAGCTGGGAGTTGCTTCAGCTCTAATCAGGCAGCTGCAATCTGGAGGAACGAGACGGACTCATCTTTTCTCCAGGGTAGAGTTAGGACACAGCCAATTCCTACCTGGAGCTGCATGAAGGAAGGGGGAACCACCCTATCTCCAGCATAATCATGTTAATTTTATATCAACCTTGTACTTCCATGCTTTTAGTTATTCAGGGCTTTGTATGAGACACATCCCAGAGGAGTTTCAAGCTGTAGAAATTTGGAGCATCTGAAGGATAAGACAGGACCACCGAAGTCCCAGGATGTACCAGAGGAACTCACCTCCTCAAACACACATTTCAGCAGCTCCAGCTGCCTCCTTAACAGATCCACCTTCACCTCCAGCTCTTCCTTGTTTAAGAAGATGCAATCTGCATCCTGCAAGAGGAGAGACATACACATTCCAGCCCAAACCTAGCTGTAAATGTTGGAGAAACACACAGAGGCAACACCAACAAGACAGAAATGTGCCTCAACAAGATTTCAAGGGAAAAAAGGCGTGAGAGGGTGAGTCAGGATAACCTGGTGCCTCCTCAAGGAAAACGAAACCATTCCAACATGACTTACAGGAATTAGTTGATTTATCACTTAGGACGCAGCTACAAACCCACAACTGTCTAATGAGTATTTAAACACAATTTTTAATATTCTTCAAATGATTCCTGCTTTTCTGATGTCCAAGAATAAAGGATGTGGAGAGACAGACAGAAATAACCTGGTGTTCTGGTGTGACCTGTCCTTCTCTGTCCCCCTCCCACACTTCAGGAAGGTTTTTGAGGCAACAAAACTGGTGCTGTAGTGCTGTTGATGTAAACTTTGGGGAGACATTATTTTTACTTTCTACTTGCCTCTTTTCCCAACCCTGTACCTCTTTCTAACTCTCTCTCCAACTCATCGTAATACTTTTGTGATTTTTTGTTAATAATTAACTATTTCAGCCAATTTTGCCCCCAAAAAACCTACTACAGGTAAAACTATTCATGTCGTTTGAGCTTCTCACCTTTTTGAGTGCCACAAATTCATTCTCCACAGTTGTGCGCCTGTTGATTTCCTCTTCATACCTGTTGGAAAAGGAGGAAAAAAGGGCTGAGGAACAAAATTGCTCAGACACTCAGACATCAACCATCAGGTATAAATTATAATGACTTCAGGTACAAATGACAATAACCACCAGGTAAAAAAATGACAACTCTCTCTTGCTGGGACTGCCACCAGGCACTGCCAGATCAGTGTCTGGAGACCAACATTAAACCACCTCAAGATCAGAAGCTTCTTCATGAGCAACAACAACATTACCAATGCAAAGAGCTTGCCAGTGAGACAGAAGAATGTGGCACTCCCAGAGGGGACATGCCACAAGTCTAGGAGAAGTTGCCCAAGATGAACCAGAAAAGCAAAATGCCATCAGCTAGAGGAGCTCAGAAGGTCCTTACTTGCACTTGAACTCCTCCACCAGCTGGCTTGTGGCACATTCTTCACTGCCCAATTTCTGCTTTTCACACAGCAAACAGTCCAGGCGCTTTCTCAGGTCACAGATGTAATTCTCGAAGTACAGTTCCAGGTTTTTCCCTTTTTTTGGCAGCACGTATTGCTGCAGGAGGCCCCACTTGGTCTCCAGCACTTTGTTCTGCTGTTCCAGGAATCGAACCTGAAGGCAAAAGATAGCTATTCTTCAAGTAAAGAGGTGAAGGCAGGGACTCAACACCTGTTTAACTCTATGCTCTTAACCACAAGTGCAGGAATGGGATTTTCAGGAAGTGAGAGATGATATGGCACCATGATCTGAAAGTTATCTGCCCTTATTAAGAAATCTTTATGCCACAAGTCTAAATTATTTCAAAATCTGGAATTCAGACATGTAAATTATTTAGAAATCTAAATGTCATGTCTACATTATTTAGAAATCAAAGACTCCCATGTCTACATTATTTAGAAATCCAGGAGCCTGGTGTCTAAATCTGCATTTCTTAACAAGTATTAGGAACAAAACTCCAGGTGGTGCCTCTGATGTATTTTAGGATAAAATCGAGTCCCCAGATAGTGAAACTGCTTTGTCTCTGTTTTTTATACAAAGGGATCCTTGGGTGACAGATCAGATTTCATCTCTAACCTTCACATGTCTGGATCAAGATTAACCACCTTTGCCTTCGGGAAAGTTTTTGGAACTGTCAATTTATTTAAAGTCAAAGAGAGGAGGGAATTATTTGAATTATTTAACACAGGACAGAAGGATGAACTAGTCAAGGCTGTAACTTCCACCTAAGCTGCAGCAAGAAATCCAATTTGAACAAGAGGAAACACCTGCAAGAAAGTCCACTGCAACCATGGCCGTGATTCAAAGGCCATGGAATGCCAGAGCAGGGACAGGGCTGAAATGAACCCCATTAAAAAGATCTCAATCTGGATTAACATGCTCTTAAAATTATTATTAGTTATTAAAAACTGTTAGAATTTTCCTAAAATTTTCTGTGGAAAGCTGGACCCCTACGTGGATCCAGCTCAGGGATTCATGGCAGAGTTGGACTGGGGCTTCAGAGGATGTTGATGGACTCGTGGCACAAGATGGGTTTTGGAGGGGTTCGGTCAGGTTTTGTTTTCCTCAAGGGACAGCAATTCTGGAGCAGGACTGCACTCACCTTGTCGATGAAACAGGCAAACTGCGTGTTGAGGGTCTTGATCTGCTCCTTCTCCTGGCAGCGTATCTCGTGTTCCAGCGGGTCCACCCCGACGCAGAGGGGCTTCAGCAGCCGCTCGTCGATGCAGATGCCCTGGATGCCGTCGGCCTTGCGCTCGGGGTACCCCCGCACGATGCTGTATCCGCGGGGGCCGCACAGGCCAACCCTGCCTCCTGCAGCGTTCCCGTAGCCCATGCCGCCGAAGCCCATCTCCCCAAAGCAGGCGGTGCCGCAGCCCCCGTTGACATAGGAGATCCTCCTGCTGCCGCCCAGGTTGCAGACGCTCCTGCTGCTGTAGGCGCCGCAGCGCACCGGCTGGCTGGCCGACGCCGCGTAGCTGCGGCCGCAGATCTCCGAGGCTGAGCTGAAGCCTCTTCGTCCCAGGACAGATCTCACCGTTGGTGCCTGCCTGCTCATTGTGGCTTATTTGAAGGTTAAATCGCAAAGTTATGGGGCTGTGCTGGTGCAGGATAGGAAGAGGGATCCCACTGGAGAGATGCGAGGATGCTGTCCCTTATATATATTTTGGGAAGCTGGCCTTGATAGGATCAGGACGGTAATTTAAGTACTTAAGGGTTTGGTTTGCCTGGCAGCAATAAATGCTCCTCAAAATGCAAACCAGCCCAGCAAATAGTAACTACTGAGGAAATAAAAAGGAATCTAAAAGTGCTCTGTTTGCAAGTTGCCTTCGAATACATTATGGTTTGAAGTGCTCCCCTAACTTAGTGCTAATTATAGTTTAGGAACATTTTTGAAGAACTCTTTGTGATTTGTTTGCAGTGTGTCGTTTGGGGTTTTGTGTCTCATAGGGCTGTGTGTGATGGGATGTTTTGCGGACTTGCACTTTGTGGGGGTAATTTCACAATTTTGGGTGCGGAAAAGTAACTCAAAGGAAAAATAAAAGAAGAAAGTCAACTGTAGAAGAACAAACACTGTGGAAGTTGTGTCATAATGGATCATTTCTGTATCTGAAACACCAGTAAATTCACTGAGCTTAAGGTCTGGGTTTGTATGCAAGGACTCAAAATATCTCCCAGTTACATGCACAGGATCACAGAATTATGGGAATTCTGAAAATGTGCAGGAGCCTGGGAATGTGCAGCATTTCACAATGACCTTCCCTGAAACACCAGTGAAGCAGATCAGGTTTCACCCAGGATCTGTGACATATTTCTGTTTGCTCACCGATGTATGTTCTGTGCCATCAGTGACCATTTTTCCTAGAATTATGCTGGAAGTTCTTATTTGTGACAGCTAATTCTTTGGCTTTCACTATTCTGGAGCTTCTTCCAAGGCTGGGTGTCAGAGCCCTTTTAGACTCGCCTCCTGGAAGTCTCTACGGGGAACAAAAAAGGAACAATAGTCTGTTCCAGCTTGGCAAGATCTGCCCCATTCACCAAGTGACGGCTGAATCTGGGTGACTTTGCCAGACATGTCCTTGAGAGTTGGGGAGACGGCTCCAAGGCAAGGAGTCCCTGGGGCCGTGCTCGGGGGAATGGGGGCAGTTTGCTCTCCGCAGGGGCTGGGCTTTCTGCACCAACAGAGGAAGTCTTAATGAGTAGATTAGGCTGGACAACAAGGAAGGCTCTGACTCACACTGGGGAGATGAATCCCTCTCTCTCCTAATCACCAGCCCAAGGAGGTGAGGCAGGAAACCTCTCCAGGCCTTCTCCAAACTGGCAGTTGGAAAGTCAAAACAAAAGGGCTCTTTCAGCTCATTGCAGAAGAAGTGTTTGGGAGAAAAAAAGGACACTATAGTTCAAACAACTGAACACCCTCAGTCCTTCCTCTCGAAGGGAGCAACTCTTGGAGGAATCTCCATATTATATAATGGAGTGGCAGCTGGAGACCCAGGTTCTATGTTCCCTCATCCTCATTAACCTCCTCCAAAAACATTTTCCGAGAGTCAGGATGACAAAAATTATGCCAAACCTCCTCCAAACACTCAACTTTCTAATATCAAGTGTTTGAAAAGAAGATGCACATGGAAACTGTGGGATGTGACAGCAGCTCCAGGATCCCCAAAGCCATTAATTGAACCTGTAATTGCAACTTCTGTGAGTTTGAGGGGCTGGTGGTATAAATTAGTTGTGTAAACTGCTACTTTTGCTGTATCCAAAAGGGCTAATTCCAGATATTTACAACATTCAGATGACACCTTTGTTTACAGTAGTTCAGGCTTACAGTGTAAACTTGGCTGCCAGCACAGTTGGAAAGATCAGATTAAGCAAATATGAGAGGCTTCAAATGCTGCAGTTTGGAACTTCCACAGTCCTTGAAGTTCTAAACAGATTATCAGAAGCAAAATGCAGATTTAACTCCAAAGAAGAGCCGATGTTCGGAATCCTGTGGAGGAAACCAGCCTCATCATCAGACTGAAGATGTGCCCCATTCCCACTCTGCGCTCCATTATCCCAGTCGGATGTGTGGGAGACACTTGGAATGCAGCATAGGCTGCATTTAAACATCTGTGAAACAGCTGTGCTGCAGCAGCCCCACTTCCCAAACTCAAGAGAGCCACTGGGTTCCTGAGAGGGAAGAGATTTTGGGTAAAGTTGCTCAGCATTGGGAGAATGTGTGTGTTGGCCAAATTTCTGTTGTTTCTTCTGGATTCCAGTGGGAAGGCAGCTTCATTTAATGTCTTCTAGGTCTTTCCAAGGAATAGTAAGTGGTGCATAAGACCTCAAGAGTAACCCATTTGTTTTTGTGAATATGGATGTGGGAAAGGGGAGAGCACTCCGAAGAAAAACCTGCAGCTTTTTGGCTCAAAAGAAAAAAAGACCAAAAAAAACCAACCAAAAAAAAACAACAGAGGGGAACAAGTGAGGAAATCAAAAAGAAAAATATTTTGATGAGGGATTGGATGAGTCATTTTGACAACTTGCAATCGCTTCCTTTGTCAGCATTTCACTCCCTTGAATGCGCCGCCGAAAAGGGAATTCATTAGAGGAACAGTGGCGTTCACTAATTTGTTTGTTGCCTCTGGAAATGAATCCGGATGAGCTCTCAGAAGGTGTTTTATGCGATAGTCTCAAAGGGCTCTGTTATTATCCTTAGCCATTGAGGGCTCCTCACAGTCAGGTTGGACAATGGCAGGAATCTGCCTGTGCCACAGCCATTTGATCCATGTACGACTGGGTTGGAACATGGACTTTCACGGTTTCTTGGACTGGGCAGATTCTTGTCCAAGTTATTAATGACATGTTGGAGGATTGATTTGATTAGTGCAGTGTCTTGTATCCTAAAGCCAAAGTTATCCAAGGCAACTCAGTCTGGTCATATGTTTTTGCCTCTCATTAACAATCCACGTGCGGAGTCAAAGCTGGGATTTTTCAAGGGATATTCCTCATAAAACTCAGCAAACACTGGGCCTGGGTGCACTTTCCTCCTTCCTTCAGCCATCAACCTGGCCACGGATTCTAATTTCCTCTTTGAGACTCTATCCGTGGCTCATGGAAAGAGACCTGGCATCTCCAGACAGTGATTCATCACCTCCCAAAATAGGCAGTGGAAGCAGGTGGGAGGAATCCACCTCTGCAGCTCCTTCCCTCTGTTCTTCCTGGAGACCAGAGGCCGTCTAGACAACCAGACACCGGCCCCGGCGCCTGCTTGGGGAGGTTGAGGGAGGTGAAATGAGTCCCAGCCTTTGGGCACTAAATTTCTTCAGCACCTTTGAAGTCCTAATGAGAGCCCCAACATCCCACGCTCCTGGATCCACTCGTCTCGCGGTGCCACGTCGCCCGATCCTGCGATTGGAGGCATCAGAGCTCAGGCTCCCAACAAAGCAAAGGCTTGGTTTGATCTTCCTCCTGTTGTGATCTCCCTGCTGTTGTTTTCTTCCTCCTGCAGTGGAAATGAATGTGGGATGTATGGGCATCCTGGGTCAGGATGGTGTCCCACTGCCTGGCACAGCAAAAGGGTTAGAAAAGGTGAGAAAAATACCTCAGTTGTTAAAAGGTAACAGAAATGTCCCTGTAAATCCACAAGATTGCTGATCCCTTCCAGCTGAAGTGGTTTTCCAGTTGAAGAGATTCCCTGAGCCATCCTAGGAAGGAACTGCTTGTGGAAAGTGGGAAGCGTATTCAGCCAGGAGAAAAGCTCTTCCTATGCCAAAAGTCCAGTGCCCAAATAAAGGATTGGATTAGTTTGGATTGGATGGGATTGGATTGGATTGGATTGGATTGGATTAGATTGGATTGGATTGGTGCAGCTTTGGGAGGTGCTGCAGAATGTCTGATGTTCAGGGACAGGTTTAAGTTCAACACTTGCCAAGTTAGCTAATCACATCTTGAAATTGTGGTAGGGGAGTTTGGAGGCAGAGAAATAACCCTAATTCCATGTCATTGCACTGATTTATTCTCCTCTTGTATAAAAAGTGAGAGGATGGTCTGTTTCTAATGGGAAACCTTTGGCAATCAGAGCCCTCCTAATGAATATTTATACCTGTTTGATTGCTCTTTTCTTGTCAAATCTTTCTTGTGGTTTCCTTCATTAATGATTGAGCCTGAGGTATCTTGTGCTTCTCATATTTGATTGGGAAATAACTTCTTATCACATGAGAGTGTGGGGGGAGAGGAAGCTCTTGCAGTTCTGAATCCTGATAATTTTGGTGAGGAAAGACCTTTATTCTCAATTTTGCCTTCAGTAAAATATATCTGCCCAACCTCAGGTTCATTTCTTTGTTGTGCTCTTTCATCAGTCTAATCACAAAACACTTTAATACTTTTTTATCATAAATTTTATGTTGATTTATGTTACTCATTTCTGGTTTCTTTTTTAATCTGCTCAACTGTACAATGAAATAAAAAGATCCCCATTTGATCTTTTTGAAAACCTGAATCATATTCATAGGCTCTCAAAAACAATGTTGAAAAACCAACCAAGCACATTACAAGGCTTTTCCCCCCATAACTTCTTCCAGCAGATTTTGAAGAGCTATAAAAAAGTTTGTTTTGTCATCACATGTCTGCGACAGACACGACATAAAAACACAAAGGCTGACATGATTTCATTCTGAATTTTAGAACACCCATTTGAATCCAGGTAGGAGTCAAATTTGGTGCAAATCATCTTAAAAGACCTTAAATTTACACCAACCAAAGACTGGATCTACATTATTGGGTCCCCATTGCCGCAGCCCTGGAAGTCTCCAAGGCCAGGCTGGAAGGGGCTTGGAGCAATCTGGTCCAGTGAAGTTGTCCCTTCCCATGGCAGGGTGTGGAACTGGATGGGCTTTAAGGTTCCTCCCATCCCAAACCATTCCCTGATTCCATGACTCTCTCCAGACTGCTCTGCCTCCTCTGTTTAATTAAGACTTCTAATCATTAGATATGTCTTGTGCAATTAAGGAATGGCCATTTCTGTACTTTTGGTAAGCACCTAAAAGCAAACGGTAACATGTTGGCTCTCCATTAATTTTACTGGAAAAGGAGCAAAAGGTTTAAAGCCACCCAGGAGAAGTGAGGGGAGTGGTGTAATTTACGTGTGTCCAAGGAGCACCAGTGGAGTAATTAATCTTTGTTGACTTCAGCAGGTGGAATTCTGAATTAAGATTTTCTTTATGGCTTCCCTGCTTGCACATGCATGACCAGTCATTCCCAGGACATCACTAAAATCCTTCCTTCCTCTCCATGACCTATTGTGTCCCCCCACAAAACTCCACTAAGTCTCCTAAAGCTACATCAGAGAGACGTTATGAGCTCCTTTTCCAGAAACACTTCCCAGAACACTTTAGGGAAAAGATTCTGGATTAAATCACACTGTTTGGCACAGAGATAGCAAAGGTTTAATGAGGAAAAATAAAAGGGAAACAGGAATTGAGTGATAAGTGCCCCTATCACTCAAAATCACACAACCAACAACTCTTTAAAGAAAGAATGGAAATCAAAAGGATATGGGGGATTTCAATGTTCCAAGTGTCCCTTTTTGATGTGATCCCAGGGGAGGAGCTTTTCTGATGTGGTTTCCTGATGCTCCACTGTTCTCACACCCAGTCTGCCCCTCCCTCATGTTGAGGTGGAGTTGAGGTTACTTTTAGCACTAAAAGTGGAGCAGTACTTTCATTTTTCTGCTTTAGCCCCTAAATCCTGCTTGTCACCACCCTCACAGCTGAAGTTCAGATCTGGCCGTTCCTGGGACAAGGAGGTCCAGCTGAAATCCTCACCCCTGGTCCACACATCCCTCATGGCTGAGCAGAGCTACCCAAGCTCTTGGCAGCCCTGCAGCTCTTCCCACACCTCCCAAGTGCCCCAGTGTCTGGAAAGGCTGAGCCCCCAGCTCTAGCCCTAAATTCCTCTCTCCTGGGGATGCAGCCAGGAGCACCAGGCATAAATTTCCTCACTTTGGAGCCAGCCACACTTCTGGAGGTAAATCCTCCATGAAGGGCACAAATGTCGTGGGGTGGGGATGCAGCACTGCAGGAGGACTTGAATCTTCTGAGCTGTCCAAGCCCTCATCCCAGGCCAGTCCCAGAGCTGATGGAAATTCACTGTTGTGGGTAAACATAACGGGAGTCACTCACGGGGAGGACATAGACTTCGTTCTCCTCCTCCTCCTTCTTCTCCTCCCCCTCCAAGCCACAGTGAGATGATTCAATTTTGTAAGGAAATTTGAAAACCTTTCTCTTACTTACGTGCTCCTGCAGGGTTCCCAAGGCAGATCCCAGAGGAGAAGGAGGTCACAAGGTTATCCATGATGCAATGAGCATTTCTAGCACTTTTCACCCTCCTGGGGCTCTGGAGGAGGAGCCCCGGGACTGAGCATTGCCCACACACAGCTGTGATGGAGCCCACCTGCTCTCCTCACCCTCCAGCAGGGTCTTGTAGGTTGTAATCTCAATATCCAGGGCCATCTTGGCATTCCACAGCTCCTGGGAATCCTGCAGCATCCATGCCAGCTCATCCTTGGCCTTCTGGAGCTCATCTTGCAGCTCACTGAGCCTCCCCCAGGCATCTCTGAGAACATGACCCCCGTGCTGCTCAATGTCACCAGGTGATGTTTGCAAAAATGACACCTTCTGGGGGGACGAGACATCCTGCCTTTTTGCGTCTTCTTTCTCATCATTCTTACCTTTAAAAGAAAAAATCCTGCTTATTTTTTGAGTCTCAAACTGAGGGGGCATCAGGGCTTTTTTTTTTAGGAAAACTAATCATTTCCAAAATCAATAATCAATTATAAAATACTCCAGGAAGTCTGAACATGTCCCTGCACTGCCAGACGGGTTTGAGGTTTTTTTGGAGGATACCAATACTCTGCCCTAACTGGAACTAATAATTAAGGTTTCCCATTGCTTCCCGTTATAAACTATATAATGAATTAGATGGTCTGGAAATTATACCAGTTTCTACAGGTGCTGAATTACTGGTGAGTCATAATTCTGCCCATGCGTTGAATGCTTTGAATCCATGTCAGAAGCCAGAATTCCTGTTGAAGCAATTTCAGCAATTTTCTGAGAGCTGTAGCTAATCCCATGATCTAATTTGGTGCAATTAGCTCTTTGCAATAATCAAAAGGATCCGGCAGAAAATAGGCTGGGAGATAATCCTTCTTCCCTGCTTAGCTCTGGGAAGAACTTCCTTAGACCAATGGAGCCAGTGTGAGGCAACTCACTTTGATAAAGATGAAAGAACTCGTGGGATCATGGAATTGTTTGGGTGGGAAAGGGCAGTAAAGCTCATCCAGTCCCACCCCTGCCATGGGCAGGGACACCTCCCACTATCCCAGGGTGCTCCAAGTCCCATCCTACCTGGCCTTGGACACTTCCAGGGGTGGGGCAGCCACAGCTGCTCTGGCATATCCATTCCAAGACCTCGTCACCCTCACAGGAAAGAATTTCTTCCTCAAGTCTAATCTAAATCCACCCCTCTCCAGTTTAAAACTATTGCCCCTTGTCCTATTGCCACAGGCCCTGCTAAGAAATTTGTCCCCATTTTTTTATAGATGCCACAAAGGTGTAGAAAACACAGCTTGTGATGTGACACATAGGATCCCGACATTAAATCCCATCCTTCCCACCTGATCCTTCATGTTTTCCAGGTCACACTGCCTCCTCTAGATCACAAAGCGCAGCTCTTTCATCTCTTGCTGGTGGGACTTCAGCTTCTTGAAGTGCCGGCGCTTCTCCTCCTCAAGCTCTTGGAACTGTTAGTAAGGAAGGAGAGAGCTGGGAGTTGATACTTGTGGCTTAGATAGGAGCCTTGAGTCTCTTTCCAGAGTGAATTAAACTCAGTTTAGAGAAGATTATTTATGGATCCTGAGAGTGCCAGCAGAAAATGGTTGATTCTCCTACAACTCCCCATTCACACATGCCATCACCTCTGTTCCAGGGGTGTTCTCCCAGCTTTGAGACTCACAGAGTTTATCAGAAAGGGGAAATTAGATCCAGAAATCACTTATTGAAGACAGGAACCAAATCCCACCACTTTTGCACTGTTATTTCTGACAGTGAGAGGCTTAAGAAGCTGTCACCAGACCTACCCTGGTTCAGTACAATGCTTCCAACTGGGATTTGCTTTTCCAAGCTATACCGTCACGCCAGTGCTCCATGCCCCTGAGGATGCCCCCCTATCCAGGGCTCAGCTGTTGCCCGTTTTCACAGTGACAGAGGCATCACAGGCACTTCTCTCCAGCTCACTTTTCCTAAAAGCTGTGCTAGGCAGCCCTAAGTCACCAGAGCATCCCTGTCCCAGGATTTCTTATCTCACACCTCAGTGGAGTAATGCCACCATGTAGAATCTGACCTGAGCCACAGCCCAGGAGTTGAAACTGGGTTTGGTTTATTTTTTTCAAATCTCAAAATCTTCCTGACAGGGATTCCCAAAAAGAGCTTGATTGGTTAATCTGGCCTAAATTCATATAGACAATGAGTGGATGGGAGGAAGAGCTGCCATGAGGAACAGTTGGGACAGGAGCGTCCCTACCTGAGCAGAAATACATTTCAGGAACTCCACCTCCTGTTTTAGGGTTTCCACCCTTGCTTCCAGCTCTGCCTTGGTCAGATGGACACACTCCACATCTTGAAAGAGTTTCCAGACATTTAGGAGTAAAAATTATGCCTACACAAGGATCTAAGGCAATTCCATTATATTTTTGGAGTAAGAAATTTTGCTTGAGAAACTCAGTTGTCTCCTGACCAGCAACAGCTAAGGGGTCCCCAAGAATATATCCATCATTGAAGAGTTCTTGCTGAAAAACCATCATCATTCAAGCATGAGGAGCAAAAAACCACCACTTTAGAATGAAGTATTTTCTCAGTGGCATGTTTTTTCCACACCCCACACCTGTCCAAGGACATCTAAGATTCTCTAGACCTGCCCTTTGCCTTGCAAGGAGTGGATCAGAGGAAACCCCTTGGATCTCTGCACCCAAACCTTCCATTGATCCCAATTCCTTACCTTCTTCAGCAACACCCAGTTGCTCTCAGCAGTAGTGCATCTGTGCACTTCCTGCTCATATCTGGTGGGGAAGAGAGAAGACCAGTGAAGGGGTCATTCCAAGAATGGAGACCTTGTTTGAGTGGATATTGAGGGGACAGAGTGCTTTGGATCTCATCCTTTTGGATCTCAACCTTTTGATCTCAAACTTTTGGATCTCAGGCTCTTGGATCTCAAGATTTCAGGTGTCAGATTTTTGGATCTCAGCCTTTTGAATCCCAGATTTTTGCATGTCACCCTTTTGGATTTCAGCTGTTTGAGTCTTAGCCCTTTGAATCACAGACTTTGTTATCTCGGTTTTTTGGAAGTCTATTGGTACAGCCCAAGCCAAGAGTCCCCTTAGTGCAGCTGTTGGATCTCCTGCCCCAAGGGTAGTTTCTCCTCACTCACTGGCACCTGAACTCCTGCACAAACTCCTCAGAGTGGCTCAGCTTGGCCTCCACCTGGTCCTGTTGCCACTGCAGTGAGTCCAGCCACTGCCACCAGCAGCAGGCAATGCTGCCCAAGACATCCTTGATGTCCCTCTGGGCTGGCAGCACCTGCTGTCACAGGACATCCCATCAGGCAGCCAACACCCTGTTCTGCTGCTCTGCAAGTTTCCCCTGCACTCAGAGAGCAAAGCCACCTGTTCAGGTAGGCCTGTTGGGATGACTCCTCCTGGGACTACAGGAGTGAGGGGGATACAGAGAATCTGCTCTTCTGGTCAGAGTCCCCAGGCTCATCGAGCAGGATGAGAGGAAAAAGGGGGTCAATGGGAGCTTCCTAAGCCTACAATCAAGTGGGAGGTGTCCCTGCCATGGAAAGGGATTGGAACTAGATGATCCTTGGGGTCCATCTCAGCCCAAGCCAAGCCATTTATGGTGGGGATTGTTGGGGTGTGCTGCATGGGGCCGGGAGCTGGACTCAATGATCCTCATGGGTTGAGCCTTCCAACTTAGCATATTCTGTAGTTCCATGATTCCATGAATCCTAGAGCAAAGGGAGCCTGCTGCTCATCCCCTCCCCAAGGAAGCCCTGGACAGCACAGCCTTTGTGGCAGCTAACAAAACACCAAACTTTTAAATAAATCTGTATCAATGGGCTGAAAGTGGAAACCCTCATTCATGGATAGGAGACCATGGAAGAAAGAAGCCAACAGTGCCAAAGCCCCTCTGGACACTTTGGAGGAACAGTCCCCTCCCACTATTAATAATAAAACCAGATGCAGTTCATCAGAGTATTTAAAAGTATAAATCAGATTAAAAAAAGATAACGTGCTCAACCTCTGGTCATGGCACTGGAGTCACACATACCAAAACCAGCTCAAGGCTCATGAACTGCCGTGGAGAGGAAAAGATACCAAAGTGTGGAATGCCAAAGTCTTCTCTCAACTCTCAGTTTGTCAATCAGAGGCAAATTGGCTGTGGAGGCCATTCAGCTGCTCCCTCTTCCTGCTTTCAGATCCACTGGATTTCAGGGTTGGCCTTCACATCCAGGGGCTGCAGGAGGTCCCTGTTGACCTGCACGAGGTGAGCACCTCCACATTTGCTGACCAACCCACCGGTCCCCCAGCACCCCTGACCTCCCCAGAGCCCAGAACAAACCCATTTCCATCCCTTTTTGTTTCAGAGTCTCTGTCCATGGCTCCAGGTTCCATAGCCTCTCCCAAACAATGCCAGGAGGCCAAAGTGCTGCTTCAGCCAAGGGTCAAACCACTAGAAGCAGAGGATGGTGAGAAGAATCTTCTCCCATGGGAAGCTCACCCAGCTGACAGCTGCTGGCTCATGCTGGAAGGATGTGCTCACCATGGAGGAGAGGACACAACCCAGAAGGATCCCTTTGCCCTGATACATCTGTGCTCCTCCTTTACACACATATTAGGAGTGGAGCTTGCTTGATGAAGAGGAATAATTTGGGCTTTTCCTGGGGTTTGTAGTACCTGGTAGAAATTAGGAAGTTTCAATATACAATACAAGTGAACATTTGTGCAATCCAGTGGAATTTCTCTAGGTGTAAATGCAGTCGGCTCGGATTCTTTTATTGGGTTAGTTTGCTCTCCTTCCTTACATGAAGGAGAACAAGTGAACACAGGTTAGGAAATGGCCTGGTGTCATGGTTTGACACTGGCACAATGCCAGTGCCCTCATGAAAATACCCTCTCCCTGGTTTCTGCTGTGACATGTGACCAGCAATAAGCAAAGCAGGCTCCCACTTAGAAATAAAGAAGAATGTATTAACTAAACTACAAAGGAAAGAAAAAAAGAAACACACAAGGAAAATGAAAACTTTACAAATACATAACCTCCTCCTCCCACCAAATCTCCAATGCAATACATTCCCCAAATCACCAACTCTCGGTCCGGCACCACCCTTTAGAATACTCAATCTTCATCAAGAGTTCATCAAGAGGAGGGGAGTCCTTCCTTGTGCCATGGTGACCTGTTCCTTTCATGTCTAGTGCTCTTACCACTGAACACGGACCAGGGCTGCTTCTGGGGTCGTCTTTTAAGGATGCCTTGTCCCATTCCAAAAAGGCACAGTCTCTCCTTCGGGACACCTGTCCCCCCCATATTTTTTCACCCCCTGGGGCCGAGGGGTACCCACACTGAACCCTCCTGGTTCCGAGGCACTGCCTCCCCCTGGAATGCAGTCTCCGCATCACAAGGAAACATGGTTCTGTCCATGGCTACAAAAAGAGTCCAGCCAAAGAGCCATTCCACCATCTCTTCCACCCAAAGTTCTTTTCACATCTCTCCCTTGCTCAGACCTTCAACACTCGCTCAGTTCCCTCTTCATCCTTCACTCCATCTCCCCTCCAGGAAAGGTCAATGCTCTGCAAAGTTTTCATTGTCCACAAAGGGTTACAAGCTCCTACAAACAGCTGGATTCCTCTTCCCGCCGCAGGCCGAGCTGTGCCAGCAGCACATGAAGCTCTGCTTTTAACCCCTGTGTGTTCTCAGAGGCGTATCCAAATCCCAGTGGTCAAACCAGGTGCCAGTATTAAAATCTGAACATCTATTGGTGACCACAGCATATCCCATAAAACCTGTTTCCTGTTGAACCACATCACCTGGAGAGTGTTTCTTTCTTCCAAGGACAGTTTCCTCTGCCATGAAGACAAGGTGGGAGAGCTGAGGGTGTTAGCCTGGAGAACAGAAGGCCCCAGGGAGGCCCTGGAGCCCCTTCCAGTGCCTAAAGGGGCTCCAGGAGAGCTGGAGAGGGACTGGAGACAAGGGATGGAGGTACAGGACACAGGGAATGGCGTCTCACTGCTAGGGGGCAGGGATAGGTGGGATATTGGGAAGGAATTCCTCCCTGTGAGGATGGGGAAGCCCCAGAATGGATTTCCCAGAGCAGCTGTGGCTGCCCCATTCCTGGAAGTGTCCCAGGCCAAATTGGATGGGGCTTGGAGCACCCTGGAAGTAAAAGGTGTCCCTGCCCATGGCAGAGGTGGAACTGGACAAGTTTTAAGTTTCCTTCCGACTTGATCCATGATTCTGTGATTCTTGTTAAGTCTTTGGCTTTGCTTGTGGAGAACACCTGGAGAACAAGACTGACATGGAGAAGGCAATAAAAAACTTTGAAACTAGGAGGCTCTATCCCAAGTCTGTTAATTGGACGCTGGTTAATTATTTAATTGAGAGCAGTGTTGAGCTGGTTGTGGTGGGCAGAGCATAAAGCAACCTGTATCCTGCAAAATTCCTTATTAATCCATCTGCTCCTCCTTGTCACTATCCTTTATATGGGAGCTTGTAATTAAAACCCTCGGGATAGCTCGAGGCAAATGAAAAGGGATTTATTGGAGTGTCTTGACAAGTGGAGAAGAAAAGGCTGAGAAGTTTCACAGAGCTGCTGAGAGCCCAAGAGGTGGAGCCAAGATTCCATCTCTCTGCTCGTGGCTTCCTGCCAAAGTCTCTTTCAAAACAAAAAGTGGTGAAGGTTTCATTTCAGATCACCCAGAAGAAATCACTTTCCTCTGCTACTCCGCCAGATCAATCCTGAACTTTTTCAATAGGCTCAAACCTTGGTCAGTGTTTTTGTGGCCATTAAACATTCAAGCATTTTAAATCACCTAGAAATGGGATAATATTTCCCCTGCTAATTTCCCTCCTTGGTTTTTCTGGAATTTTTAAATTTTTAAATTATTTTTTCAGTTCAAAGAAGTTTTCACAAGAAAACTGATGAAAAACCAATCTGGTTACCAGGAGCCTTGCTGGAATTCTGTTTCTAAGAGCAGCTGATGCTGACGGTTTCCTGTCCCTCATTATTTGCAAATGTTCTGTTCTGGAACACTTTGCCCTCAGCCCAGCAAGGGAGATAATTGATAGGATGAGGCAGCTGGAAAGACAAGCAGCTTAATTAGGGGTTCTTGACAGCGCTATCAATTACACCCACACAGGGCAGCAATTGAAGTCTGAAGGTTTCATTTAAACAGAGGCAGCGTCCATGGCATTCCCAGCTGGAAGAGCAGGATTGGAGCCCAGGGGAGGACTTCTGGCCTGGAGCTGCTCTGATTCAGCTTCATTTTGTGCCTCCAGCTTGTCTCTTCTTGGGCTCTGCTGAATCCCCTCCTGGTACTCCTGAGGTACCCCAAGGGCCCTGACCAGGGTTCTCACAGCACCTGCCTTGAAAATTTGGAGCTGTTCAAACAAAGAAAGAGTTCACATAGAGTCTTTATTTCCTTCCTGTGGCCAGAGCCAACAGGTTCATGGCTGGGTCCAGGCTGTCCTCCCAGAATAAATTGCAAAATGTCATGGATGGTTTAATTGAGTTTTCTTCTACTTTTCTAAGCCAAACTTTTGAATTTGGGTTTTCACAGCCCTGGATGTCACAAAAGATTCATCCATTGGATCCCCCTCTCTTCTGGCTCCCAGCTCACTTGACCCCTTACGACTCCGAGTCCCCAAAAGGTACCTGGGGCCGCCTGATGCCACCCTTGGGCTGTAGCTTTCAGGGCCACAACATCAGCTCTGCCTCCCTATCCCAGTTCTACCCCATCCCACACAAATTGCTGTAGGAGACAAAATATTTATGCCTCATTGGACAGCCAAAGGTCCCCAAATTTGAAGCACACCAGGCCTTATCCACTTCTCCCACCCAGCTGGGGGAACTCGGTGTATCTGTGCCAGAGCAGTCCCCTTTCTGCAGCTCCCTCCCAGGACAGGGAGGGTTGGATGTGGCCTGTGTACCAGGGTAATCACAGCTCACCAGTGCTCTTCTAATCACCAGGAATTTTGGAAAGAGGCCCAGCAATGAGCCCCACAATTTTGATGGTGCTACAATACAGCCATGACTAATTTCATGGCTTTTTGCCAAAGTAAATCAGGAGGGAACGTCTTGTTCTGGTCACATCTGCACAGCAAAGATGTAAAAAACTCCACCAGTCAGACTGGGAGAACTGGGGCAAAGACCAGCTCCATCCTAGCACAGCACAACCTTTTCCTCCCACTAGATGGTGACATCTCATGCATTTGGGCCCCTGCTTGGCTCCCTGAGGGTGCCAGGAGCATCCTGGAGAATCCTGGAGCACCCAAAGGAGTGCTGTGAGGATGGGGAAGGGTCTGGAGAGGCCACACAAGAGGCAGCTGAGGGTTGGTTTGTCTGGCTGGAGGAGCCTGGGAGGAGACTCTTTGAGTGCTGCAGCTTCATCCCAAGGGACAGCTCCAATCTCTGTTCTGGGGACCAGGGACAGGACCCAGGGAATGGCTGAAGCTGTGCCAGGGGAGCTTTAGGTTGGATATGAGGAAAAAGACGAGACCCAGGGAATGGTCGAACACTGCCCAAACTCCACAGGGAATGGACATGGCCTGGAGGCTCCAGGAACATTTGGACAATGCTCTCAGGAGGTGGGATTTTGTAGTTAGTGGGACTTTTGGGATGTCGGTGCAGGGCCAGGAGTTGGACTCAAAGTTCCTTGTGAGTCCCTCCCAGCTCAGGATATTCCATGGTTCTGTGCTTCCATGGGATGAGCCAGTTCCCTGGAAACACTCAGGAACTTCCCAGGGCACCACAAGCAAGAGGTTGTTACAGCAGTGGGGGATAATATTTAGGGGGGATAATATTTAGGCCAGCACTTGGACAACGAGGTCCTCAATCCATGGAAGCAGACGTTGCCCATGGACTCATGCTCCGAGGCTGACTCAGCCTGGGATGTTCTGCACAACACATGTGAGCCTCTGGCATAAAACCAGCAACGAGACAGAGTCACCACCAGCTCCAAAGAGAAGTGACCTTCCTCCAGCTCCTCCCTTCTCCCTGTTCTCCCCCCATTGCTGAGATCCTGCTCATCCACCAGCACTCCCAGAGGCTCCTGCTCTGCCTGGGCACACGGTGTCAGCAAACTCCTTCTCTCGGCATTGACAGCTCCATGGTGATGAAAAACGCACATCAAGACATCAGCTGGGGCGCCCTCTTCTTCTCATGGCTTCAGCTCAGCCCCTGAATGCCAGAACTCGACATGTCTGCAGCCTTATGGGGTAAATCTCATGACATTTTCACGGGTGATCTCAAATTGGCATTTGAAACAGAGGCTGGACTTGGATGATCCTTGTGGGTCCCACCTAGCTCAGGATATATTCTGTTGTTCTGTGAACTTTGGGATGAGCCAACGAGGAGCCAGCAGCTGAAAACATCAACGTTGCATCTTTTTTTGATGCTTTCAACACATTTTTCAATATGCTTTGGCACTGGAAAGAAAATAATCTGCTTGATCACTGCTGCTCAAATCTGAATGGTCCAAAGAACTGAATCTCAGCCTTCATCTTAAATTTCTGTGGTCCATAGACCTAAATGTTGGTGTTGGTCTTAAATTTGTGTGGTCTGAAAACGTGGAATTTGCACTTGGCCTTAGATCTCTGTGGTCCAAACCCCTGGGATTTAGCCTTGGTCTTAAGTTTTTATGGTCCAAACACCTTAAATTTGACCTTGATCTCAAACTTGTGTGGTCCAAAGACCTGAATATTGGTGTTGGTCTTAAGATTTTGTGGTCCCAAGACCTAAAACTTGAATTTAAACTTGTGTCTAAACCCCAAAAATTTGGTCTTATTCTTAAATTCATGTGGTCCAATGACCTAAAACTCGGTGTTGGTCTTAAATCCGTGTGGTCCAAAGTCCTAAAGTGGGCCAGACGCTCTTGTTGCAGAACCAGCCGGAGGCAGATCAAAAGCTCACGGAGGAAAGGAACCACCATAAATATTAAAAAATATGGTGTTTTTAGGCAACTCAAATGCCAGATGAGATTTTGCCCTCCTACTCCAACAGGTATAATTGGATATGGAAGGAGGTGCCGGAACACGTCTCCAGAAACCAGGCAGCCCTTGATGGCTCGGCTGATGAGCAGAACAGGCTTGGATATTCCCTCCCAAGCCTCCCCTGCGGTACCTGGGACACTCCCAGTGTGTAAACAGCACTGAACCCCTCGGGGGTTCCCAGCTGCTGCTCTCAGCTCTCCTCGGAACCTCAAAAGTCTGGCGGCACCTGGAGCAGAGGCTGTGTCTGATCCCCAGCAGGTGACTCATCCCCTCCAAGGGAAAGGCATGCATGGGATGCGGCAATTCCTCCAGAGGTGCTCATTTCTTACCCATTCTCTTCCTTTTTGTCCTTTCACACTAAAAAAGGGATCAGTAAAAAACACTCAGGCCTGACCACAGCACTCGTATTTTTACTATCAATAAAATATTTTTACTATTAATCAGATATTTCTATCATAATTCCAATTTTTTTTACTAAGCAGATTTTTTGTTGGCAATCCAATATTCTAGTTATTAATCTGATACATTTATTATTAGCTTAATATTAATCAAATATTTAATCCATAATCTAATATTTACATTATTAATCAGATAATTATATTATTGATAGGATAATTATATTAGTCCAATCTTTTTGCATTCAATATTTTATTATATATTCTATTCTATTCTATTCTATTCTATTCTATTCAATATTTTTATTATCATACATCTTTATTATCAATAATTTTTTTCAATACTCATTTTCATTGTCAACATAATATTGTGTCATTAATCAGATTATTTTAAATTAATTATATACTTGTATCATCAATCCTTTTTATTAATAATCCAATATTCTTATTATTTATTAAAGATTATTTCTTCTGATTAGAGATGAGAAACAGCCTGGCTGCATAATTAATTTATCCGTAAAACCAAAGCCCTGTGACCATCCAGACTGTGCAGAATTACTCCACTTTTTATCCTAAAAGATGAAGTTTTGCCTGAATTAACACCTAATCCCTTGGATTAAAAACAGAATTGTGATGATGCAGAGTGGCTTTCATTTAGATGCTGAGGTTTCACCTGGATCATGAAGGCTCTTGAGAGCCATGAAGGTGAGGCCAGGTGAGAGCCAGGTGAGACCCAGTTTTGAACTACAACATCTGAGGCTCCCTCATGCAGATTCCAAAGTGCCTCCAGACTTTGCTGCGAGTTTGGTTTAGCCCTTTGTGGTTCCACATGGAAACGTGGAATGCATTGGTGTTGGGGGTTGGGTTTTTTCTTGTTCTTTCCTTACTACCTGTGGAATTTATCCCACTAAGCTGCTAAGAAGCACCGATGGCTGGGCTCTTGAGATGGGGAGAAGGAACTCCTCTGGTTTTTGGGAGTTTGTCTGGGGGGAAGGGAGCAAAGATACCATGAGAATGGGGGCAGTTAAAAAGAGATGGGGCTGGGGCAGCCACTCTCTCACTGCTGGGCTTTGTGGGAGCATGGTTGGATCTGCAGCTTGCAGAAGGGAGTTCACTGCCACCACTATAACCCAGCGGGGATCCTTTCTTCTGCTGCTGGGCCCCTGTGGCATTCGCATTCTCTGAACATGATTCCTTCACCCAGGGGTTTTTCTCCTGGGAAGCTGAAAGGCAGCGAGAGGCCTCAGAGAAAAGAAAGAAAACCAATTCTTATCTCATCTGCTTCTCCTGTGTTGTGCTCATGTGGAATGTGTTTGGAGATTGTTCACCCAAGGTGATTGCTTGATTGGATGCCAGTGTGAGTTGTATGGACTCATTGGCCAATCAGAGCCAAGCTGTGTTGAGACTCTGGAAAGAGTCACAAGTTTTCATTATTATCTTTTTATCATTCAATAAGTATTTTTTTCTGTATTCTTTAGTATAGTATAGTATTCTTTAATATAATGTAGTATAATAAAGTAATAAATTAGCCTTCTGATAAGATGGAGTCCTCCTCATCATTCCTTCCTTTGTCAGTTGAAATAAACAGGGCAGAAGATAAATCAGCTCGGGTGGGGAGAACCAACGGGTTGTTCTCACGCCGCCGCTGCTCCCAGGAATGGCACTGAGGAGGAGGAAGAGTGCAGCTGTGTCCGCTGGTCTGCAGGCAGAGCTGGGGCTTCCGTCCTCACGAGAGCACCAGGAGATTCCCGGTTTTTCAGTTTGACATTCGAGATCCTCTTTCTAGCCGACATATTTTTAGGTTAGGTTGAGGGGTAAAATGGTCTTAGCAGACACTGGATTCTGTTCTTCATGTCTAGACATCACTTCGATCTCTTAATTCCGTGGTGGCTCATTGTTTTTAGGGGTTTTTCCTGCTAGATTTGGCGAGGGGTTTCCTCATTTGCATGCCAACCCCGATGTCACCTCCTCCTCACAGTCCCGGGTGCCGTCTTCCAGGAAGCAGCAGGGTGATACTCGACAAAGGGGGATTTCTAACCATCAAGAACAGGTAACTAAAGGAAAACTATTAACAACAGGGGATTACAACATGACATTATTAACCACAAATAGTTAGAACTCCAACTTGGCAGCAATTGGTTTAACTTGTGAACTCTGCAACCCTTTAAAAAATTGACAACTTTTCTAATCATAACATCAGTGGCCCTACATTTACAATAGGCCCTGCATACCCCTGCCCTGCCAGGGTATCCCGCAGGTTCCAGCTATTATTGTGGAGTTTTGATACATCTCGTCCACTGCCCTGGGATTTCTGCTCATCCCTTCCATTGCATCCTCCAGCTCCCAAGAGTCCTGTTGGGGCACGGGGCTCAGCTGCCGCGGGGTTTGTGGAGCAAACCCTCTCCTCCATCCTCCCCATCTGGGCCCAGCCGCCATTGCCGCGGGCTCCCCGCGCCGCCCCACAGCGCCCCCTGCAGCCCCGCGGGGATCACCGCACCTGCCCTGCCCGCCGGGAGCCAGCAGCGCCCCTGCTGGCCGTGCTGGGAACTGCACCAAACAGAAAGTGCCTGTCCTGGTTTAAGGCACATTTGGGAGAAAACCTTCAAAGGGGCCCCTCCAGCAAGCAAACCCACACAGCCCCTCCCGCAACCGGTTCGGGAAAGATTCCCCAGAGAGAAGTGGAAAGAACCTGTTTATTTAACAAGTAAAACACCCCCCAACACTCAAAATTAACAATACCAGATGACACCACTCTGTCACCGCTCTGAAAAAGATGACAAATTCAGAAAGTCTCTCTTGAGGGTAGTTGCTCTGTTATCAGTCCATCCTGTGCTGGGGTAGCTACTGCAGCCGCAAGGTGCAAACTCTTGGTGTTTCCCAGGTCCCAGTCCAGAGCAGGTTTGAGTAGGTCCAAAAAAGGGAAAGGAAAAACAGTCCAGGAAGAATTTGGACTGCTTAGCTAAACTAACTAATGAGCAGAAGCAAAAAGCAAGAGCAAAGCAGGAGCAAAGCAGGATCAAAGCATAAGCAAGAGCAAAGCGAAAAGCCAAGCAAAAAGCAAAAGCAGCACTCATGTACTGCCCTGTCTCTGTGTCCTGCCAGCCGTGGGGGAGTGGCTGAGAGCAAAACCGAAACAAACCATTCGCTCTTCAGAGCCAGTCCTGAAGGCACAGAACATGATATCCAGCGTAAATAGAACACAGGAATGGGGATACAAGCATCATAAGGTCACCCTAGGACAGTGCCACAGCCCAAAGGCTGGGACTGGGTTCGGGTTCTATTTGGTGTTGGTGCCGGAGTGGTTGTTGTTTGTTTGCTTTATTATATACACCAGTAAAGAACTGTAGCATCCCATGAACTCTCTCCTTTTGGTCAATCCCCAAGCACTCAGCCCTGGAAACATTAACTACTTACCATAGTTAGCCCTCCCAAAGGGAAAAACAGACTCCCCCATGGAGCTGGTGTGGCAACTTCCTCTGGTTTCTCCCTCCTCTGTCACTGGCTTGGCATTCCTGGTGGCTACCCCCCTTCCCCTGGAGGCCAGTCCCCTCCGCCCAGCCCTTAGCTCTGCCCTCTACCCCTTCCCCTTTATAAGCTGGCTGCTCCGCATGGTTCATCCTCTTTCCCCAGGTTTGTCCTTCAATGACTGTGTTACCCTGCTGGAATAAAACCTTGCAAAAGAGCCTTTCTTGCCTCTATCACTAAGCCAGCTGCAGTGAGTGTTGAGTGGAGGTTTGACTGTGTTGCCTGAATGTTCACTCAGCTTGATTTTTCACAGGAAAGTCTTGCTGGGGACAGGGGATAGGCAGCAACACCTGCCGTTCTAACACCCACATTTTAAAAGAATTGTTATTCCTCTCTCTTATCTTTGCCTGAGAGCCCTCTAATTTCAAAATTATAATAATACAGAGGGAGGGGTGTGCTGGTTTGACCGGAAAATGGGAATTCTGGGATGCTGTAGTCAAACCAATGGGTGCTCAGATTTTAATATTGGCACCTGATGTAGCCACTGGGGTTCGGACACACCTCTGAGAACACACAGGGGTTAAAAACCAGAGCTGCGGCCCTGGGAAGCTGGGAAGCTCTCTTGGGACTTCGAGGCAAAGAGGTCGGATCTTCCTCCCCCGTTCTGCTGCTGCTGCTGCTGGGCAGGGGTGGGGCAGCCATGCGGTAGGCCTGGGCCTGGACAGAGATGCGGGGTGAGGAGGCCCTTGAGGATGGAAGGGTGGAAGCACCAAGAGACATCGGGCAGCCACACCACCCCCCCCAGGAGAGAGAGAGGGAGAGCTGGCGATGGAATGTGATAGCAGCCAGCCGAGGAGGAGAAGGGGGGAGTGCAGCGAGAAGGTGCCTGGCAGGGCAGTGTGGGAGTGCCGGAGCTCTGGGACAGGCAGAGACTGAAATTTTTAACCATTTCCTTACATGATTGAGACCTTGCAAAAATGCTGATCCTCCTGGAGCTGAATGAGAAGAGAGATAAGAGATGAGATAAGAAGGGATGGGCCACGAGGGAAGTGCAGAAGACTCTTGAGTGGGGGAGAGATGACGGAGTGGCCTTTTGGCTGGACTTTTCTTGTGTAGCCATAGACGGAAACATTTTTTTCTCCTGTGACACAGAGACTGCATTTAGGGGGAGGCAGTGCCTCAGAACCAGGAGGGTTCAGTGTGAGTACCCCTCGGCCCCAGGGGGTGAAAAAAATGGGGGGGACAGATGTCCCGAAGGAGAGACTGTGCCTTTTTTGGAGTGAGACAAGGCATCCTTAAAAGACAACCCTAAAAGCAGCTCTGGTCCATGCACAGTGGTGAGAGCACTGGGCATGGAAGGAAGATGTCACGATGGCAAAAGGACTTTCCGGGCGGTGCCGAGTGACATGGAAACACACGAGGTTTCAACGTGTTTCCAAGGGAAGCCTATGGTACAAGAAGGACTCCTCTCCTCTTCATGAACTGAAGACTGAGTGTTCTAAAGGGTGGTGCCGGACTGAGAGTTGGTGATTTGGGGGAATGTATTGCATTGGGAAATTTGGTGGTGGGGGGAGGAGGGAAATGCTTTTGTAAGGTTTTCATTTTCCTTGTGGTTTTTTTCTTCTTTTCTTGTAGTTTAGTTAATAAAGTTTTTTATTTCTAAGCAGGAGCCTGCTTTGCTTATTGCTGGTCACATCTCACAGCAGACACCAGGGAGAGGGTATTCTCATGGGGGCACTGGCTCTGTGCCAGGGTCAAACCATGACAAGGGGGTTTACATTCTCCATTCCAAGGGAGGCTTTCCTGCCTTCCCTAGAAGACACCTGTCTTGTAAATCAAGACAATTGGGATGGGAGGGACCTTAAAGCTCATCCTGTTCCACTCCCTGCCATGGCCAAGGATATCTTCCACTATCCCAGGCTGCTCCAAGCCCCATCCAACCTGGCTCTGGACACTTCCAAGGATGGGGGATGCTTCGGGAAATACATTCCAGGGCGTCACCACCCTCACAGGGAAGAACTTCTTCCCAATGTCCTGCCTAACCTTCTCCTCTTCTGTCCTCTAACCCACCCCTTGTACCATCACTTCTTTCCAAGTCCCTCTCCAGCTCTCTTGGCGCTCCCAATGAAGGAAAATGACCATTAAAGATCACTTCCTATCAAAATAGTTCCATAATTCCATTGGATGCTGTGGTTGTTTTTGTGGCTCTACAGCCCTTTGCAAAAGGGTCTCCACAGTGTATTTCCCAGAAATTTGGGTCTCTCCCCATCACCCTTCTGCCCCTCCCAGGACTCTTCACAGTTGGAATTCTCTCCAAAAGAGAGAATCTTCCTTCCCTCCAGTTGTAGAAAGGACTTGAAGTATTCCCAATGGGATTGGTATGCTCCAGTAGTCTCAGTGGAGTGTCGCTAAACAAGGGTGACATTATTAAATTGAACTTGAACAAACTTTTGACATAAAATCAGCTGCTCTGTGCTTTGTTAGAACTTTTGATTGGACTTTAAGGAGGTTCTGGGAGAAATTTAGGGAATATCTTGCTTCCTGTTATAAAAACCACCACTGAATAAGATCACATATCCAGAGTTGGAAGTGGTACACAACAAACATCACGTCCAACTCAAGACCCTGCACAGGACAGCCCCAATATCAGATACTGGCCAAGAAATGTTTCCTCAGGTACACCCCATCTCACCTTAACCTGGGACTCCAGAGGGAAATGGAACCAAAAGTGAGATGAGACTTTGTTATTCCCAGACTTTCTGCTCCTTTCTTCATCTGCAGCTGCAGTGACAAAAAAAAAAAAAAAAAAAAACGCTATACAGAGGATCTGCCCCCAAGTTATTTAATGAGTGACTCCTGGAGGGAATGATGGATCTGAGGTGTAGCCATGAGTCCTGCCTGACTGGCCAGGCCAGACATAAAGGACTTGGCCCTAAACCCTATTTTTACAGCAGACAGTCTGCATTTGTAATTCTTTTCCAGCCACTTTCTTCCACTTTTTAAATTTTTTCCAGAAGCTTTTTTCTGTGGTTGGATCAGATTTGCATTAATTCATTTATATAGAAAGTTCTATCAAATGTCTCATCAGAGACGTCAGAGTTCTGCCCTACCCAAGACCAAAACAAACACATCAGACAGGGTTTCAAGCTTTTAGTTGCCAAAGATAAAAGTTCCACACAGCCTGAGATTAAAAGGTCTGAGAAAGCCCAAGGAAGGGACACCATCACAGTATCAGCATCCAGCAGAGGAGTGGGATCCCTAGAAGGTCCAGGGATGGTTGTGCAGGGAGAGCTCAGGATGATGCACAGCGCGTCCAGACCAGTGGTGACAGCAGGAAAGTCCCATTGCCCCCAACAATGAGGGGGAATAATTTCATCTTGTTCCATTGGTGAGTTTTTGCTTCCAAATTTTACTTGTGGGCAGCATCTCCAGCGGAACCTGAGCTGCTTCCATAGCCAGACCAGTAAGCTGGGCTTGGAGAAGACCACTCTCCTCCTGACCGGGATTCCTCAGTCTCATCTCTGCAGCTGGGTGTCCCGTATTCACAGGTCCCTCCACCATAACAACTGTCCCCACCGGAACAAACCCAACCTCCTTCCCCCCCACTGCCAGGGCTGCAAGTGCCAGCAGAGCTCGATCCCCAAACTCCAGAGGAGCTTCCTCCTTCTCCTCCAGAGATTGATCCTCTCCTGCCTGAGCTTCCTCCTCCATACCCTGAACCTCCACCATACCCAGAGACTCCTCCATATCCTGACCCTCCTCCATACCCTGAGCCCCCTTCTCCTCCACCAATGCAGCCACCAGTGCCATAACTGGATCCACCATAGCCTGAGCTTCCTCCTCCTTCCCCACCACCAGAGATGGAGCCTCTCCTGCCAGAGCTTCCTCCTCCGTACCCTGAGCCTCCTTCTCCCCCACAGATGGACCCACCACTACCATAGCTGGATCCTCCATGACCAGAACTTCCTCCACCTCCAGAGATGGAGCCTCTCCTGCCAGAGCCACTCCATGTTCCAGAGCTTATTCCCCCACTGTGGGGGCTGCAGCTGCCAGAGCCTGATCCATATCCACCCGAGCTGTGACCACCTCCAGAGATGGAGCCTCTCCTGCCAGAGCCACCTCCATATCCTGAGCTCCCTCCATACCCTGAACCTCCTTCTCCTCCACCAATACAGCCACCAGTGCCATAACTGGATCCACCATAGCCTGAGCTTCCTCCTCCTTCCCCACCACCAGAGATGGAGCCTCTCCTGCCAGAGCTTCCTCCTCCGTACCCTGAGCCTCCTTCTCCCCCACAGATGGACCCACCACTACCATAGCTGGATCCTCCATGACCTGAACTTCCTCCACCTCCAGATATGGAGCCTCTCCTGCCAGAACTGCTCCAACCTCCAGAGCTCATTCCCCCACTGCGGGGACTGCAGCTGCCAGAGCCTGATCCATATCCACCAGAGCTGTGACCACCTCCAGAGATGGAGCCTCTCCTGCCAGAGCCACCTCCATATCCTGAGCTCCCTCCATACCCTGAACCTCCTTCTCCTCCACCAATGCAGCCACCACTGCCATAACTGGTTCCTCCATGACTGGAACTTCCTCCACCTCCAGATATGGAGCCTCTCCTGCCAGAGCCACTCCATGTTCCGGAGCTCATTCCCCCACTGCGGGGACTGCAGCTGCCACTGCCAGAGCCTGATCCGTACCCACCAGAGCTGTGACCACCTCCGGAGATGGAGCCTCTCCTGCCTGAGCTTTCTCCATACCCCGAGCTGATTCCTCCTCCAGAACTGCTCCCACCGCTGCCAGAGCCCGATCCCAGCCCACCAGAACTGTGACCACCTCCAGACATGGAGCCTCTCCTACCTGAGCTTCCTACTCCTCCATACCCTGAGCCTCCTTCTCCTCCACCAATGCAGCCACCAGTGCCATAACTGGATCCACCATAGCCTGAGCTTCCTCCTCCTTCCCCATCACCAGAGATGGAGCCTCTCCTTACAGAGCTTCCTCCTCCATATCCTGAGCCTCCTTCTCCCCCACAGATGGACCCACCACTACCATAGCTGGATCCTCCATGACCTGAACTTCCTCCACCTCCAGAGATGGAGCCTCTCCTCCCAGAACTGCTCCAACCTCCAGAGCTCATTCCCCCACTGTGGGGGCTGCAGCTGCCAGAGCCTGATCCATATCCACCAGAGCTGTGACCACCTCCAGAGATGGAGCCTCTCCTGCCAGAGCCACCTCCATATCCTGAGCTCCCTCCATACCCTGAACCTCCTTCTCCTCCACCAATGCAGCCACCACTGCCATAACTGGATCCTCCATGACTGGAACTTCCTCCACCTCCAGATATGGAGCCTCTCCTGCCAGAGCCACTCCATGTTCCAGAGCTCATTCCCCCACTGTGGGGACTGCAGCTGCCAGAGCTTGATCCATATCCACCAGAGCTGTGACCACCTCCAGAGATGGAGCCTCTCCTGCCTGAGCTTCCTCCATACCCCAAGCCCCCTTCTCCTCCACCAATGCACCCAGAGCTTGATCCGCCGCTTCCTGAGCTTCCTCCATACCCAGAGCTGATTCCTCCTCCCAAACTGCTCCCACCACTGCCAGAGCCCAATCCCAACCCTCCAGAGCTGTGATCACCTCTAGACATGGAGCCTCTCCCACCTGAACTTCCTCCATACCCCGAGCCTCCTTCTCCTCCACCAATGCAGCCACCACTGCCATAACCGGATCCACCATAGCCTGAGCTTCCTCCTTCCCCACCACCAGACATGGAGCCTCTCCTGCCAGAGCCACCTCCATATCCTGAGCTCCCTCCATACCCTGAACCTCCTTCTCCTCCACCAATGCAGCCACCACTGCCATAACTGGATCCTCCATGACTAGAACTTCCTCCTTCTCCAGATATGGAGCCTCTCCTGCCAGAGCCACTCCATGTTCCAGAGCTCATTCCCCCACTGTGGGGACTGCAGCTGCCACTGCCAGACCCTGATCCGTACCCACCAGAGCTGTGACCACCTCCGGAGATGGAGCCTCTCCTGCCTGAGCTTTCTCCATACCCAGAGCTGATTCCTCCTCCACCAATGCAGCCACCAGTGCCATAACTGGATCCACCATAGCCTGAGCTTCCTCCTCCTTCCCCACCACCAGAGATGGAGCCTCTCCTGCCAGAGCTTCCTCCTCCGTACCCTGAGCCTCCTTCTCCCCCACAGATGGACCCACCACTACCATAGCTGGATCCTCCATGACCTGAACTTCCTCCACCTCCAGATATGGAGCCTCTCCTGCCAGAACTGCTCCAACCTCCAGAGCTCATTCCCCCACTGTGGGGGCTGCAGCTGCCAGAGCCTGATCCATATCCACCAGAGCTGTGACCACCTCCAGAGATGGAGCCTCTCCTGCCTGAGCTTCCTCCATACCCCGAGCCCCCTTCTCCTCCACCAATGCACCCAGAGCTTGATCCGCCGCTGCCTGAGCTTCCTCCATACCCAGAGCTGATTCCTCCTCCAGAACTGCTACCACCGCTTCCAGAGCCCGATCCCAACCCTCCAGAGCTGTGACCACCTCCAGACATGGAGCCTCTCCTACCAGAGCCACTCCATGTTCCGGAGCTCATTCCCCCACTGTGGGGACTGCAGCTGCCAGAGCCTGATCCATATCCACCAGAGCTGTGACCACCTCCAGACATGGAGCCTCTCCTGCCTGAGCTCCCTCCATACCCTGAACCTCCTTCTCCTCCACCAATGCAGCCACCACTGCCATAACTGGATCCACCATAGCCTGAGCTTCCTCCTCCTTCCCCACCTCCAGACATGGAGCCTCTCCTGCCAGAGCCACTCCAGCTTCCAGAGCTCATCCCTCTACTGTGGGCGCTGCAACTGCCACTGCCAGACCCAGATCTGTGACCACCAGAGCTCTGGCCACCTCCAGACATGGAGCCTCCACTGCTAGAGCTTCCTTGTCCTCCACCTCCAGACATGGAGCCTCCACTGCTAGAGCTTCCTTGTCCTCCACTTCCAGACATGGAGCCTCTCCTGCCACAGCTGCTCCCACCTCCTGAGCTCATCCCCCCACTTTGGGAGCTGCATCTGCTGCTACTGGAGCCAGATCCATGACCACCAGAGCTCTGGCCACCTCCAGACATGGAGCCTCCACTGCTAGAGCTTCCTTGTCCTCCACCTCCAGACATGGAGCCTCTCCTGCCACAGCTGCTCCCACCTCCAGAGCTCATCCCCCCACTTTGGGGGCTGCATCTGCCACTGCCAGAGCCAGATATGTGACCACCAGAGCTCTGGCCACCTCCAGACATGGAGCCTCCACTGCTAGAGCTTCCTTGTCCTCCACTTCCAGACATGGAGCCTCTCCTGCCACAGCTGCTCCCACCTCCTGAGCTCATCCCCCCACTTTGGGAGCTGCATCTGCTGCTACTGGAGCCAGATCCATGACCACCAGAGCTCTGGCCACCTCCAGACATGGAGCCTCCACTGCTAGAGCTTCCTTGTCCTCCACCTCCAGACATGGAGCCTCTCCTGCCACAGCTGCTCCCACCTCCAGAGCTCATCCCCCCACTTTGGGGGCTGCATCTGCCACTGCCAGAGCCAGATATGTGACCACCAGAGCTCTGGCCACCTCCAGACATGGAGCCTCCACTGCTAGAGCTTCCTTGTCCTCCACCTCCAGACATGGAGCCTCTCCTGCCACAGCTGCTCCCACCTCCTGAGCTCATCCCCCCACTGTGGGAGCTGCACCTCCCAGAGCTGGACCCCCATCCTCCAGCAGTCTGGCCACCTCCAGACATGGATCCCCCACCGCTAGAGCTTCCTTGTCCTCCACCTCCAGACATGGAGCCTCCCCTACCAGAGCTACTCCCTCCTCCAGAACTCATCCCCCCACGTTGGGGGCTGCATCTGCCACTGCCAGAGCCAGATATGTGACCACCAGAGCTCTGGCCACCTCCAGACATGGAACCTCTCCTGCCAGAACTGCTACCACCTCCAGAGCTCATGCCTCCACTTTGGGAGCTGCATCTACTGCTACTGGAGCCAGATCCCTGACCACCGGAGCTCTGCCCACCTCCAGACATGGAACCACAACTGCCAGAACTTCCTCCTCCAGATCCTGAGCCTTTTCCACCTCCGGACATGGAACCACCACCACCAGAGCTGGATCCCCACCCTCCAGAGCTGCTGCCTCCCTTGGACATGGAACCTCCACTGCCTGAGCTTCCTCCACCTCCACAGATGGAGCCTCCACTGCCAGAACTTCCTCCTCCTCCAGATCCTGAGCCTTTTCCTCCTCCGGACATGGACCCACCACCACCAGAGCTAGACCCCCACCCTCCAGAGCTGCTGCCACCCTTGGACATGGAACCTCCACTGCCAGAACTTCCTCCACCTCCACAGATGGAGCCTGCACTGCCTGAGCTTCCTCCTCCAGATCCTGAGCCTTTTCCACCTCCAGACATGGAACCACCACCAGAGCTGGATCCCCACCCTCCGGAGCTGCTGCCACCCTTGGACATGGAACCACCGCTGCCTGAGCTTCCTCCTCCAGATCCTGAGCCTTTTCCTCCTCCAGACATGGACCCACCGCCACCAGAGCTGGATCCCCACCCTCCAGAGCTGCTGCCACCCTTGGATATGGAGCCTCCACCACCTGAACTTCCTCCTCCACCACAGATGGAGCCTCCACTGCCAGAACTTCCTCCTCCAGATCCTGAGCCTTTTCCTCCTCCGGACATGGAACCACCACCACAAGAGCTGGACCCCCACCCTCCAGAGCTGCTGCCTCCCTTGGACATGGAACCACCACCACCAGAGCTGGATCCCCACCCTCCAGAGCTGCTGCCTCCCTTGGACATGGAACCACCACCACCAGAGCTGGACCCCCACCCTCCGGAGCTGCTGCCACCCTTGGACATGGAGCCTCCACTGCCAGAACTTCCTCCACCTCCGGACATGGAACCACAACTGCCAGAACTTCCTCCTCCAGATCCTGAGCCTTTTCCACCTCCAGACATGGACCCACCACCACCAGAGCTGGATCCCCACCCTCCGGAGCTGCTCCCTCCCTTGGACATGGAACCTCCACTGCCAGAACTTCCTCCTCCGGATCCTGAGCCTTTTCCTCCTCCGGACATGGAACCACCACCACCACCAGAGCTGGACCCCCACCCTCCGGAGCTGCCGCCTCCCTTCGACATAGAACCTCCACTGCCTGAGCTTCCTCCACCTCCACAGATGGAGCCTCCACTGCCAGAACTTCCTCCTCCTCCAGATCCTGAGCCTTTTCCTCCTCCGGACATGGAACCACCACCACCAGAGCTGGATCCCCACCCTCCAGAGCTGCTTCCTCCCTTGGACATGGAACCTCCACTGCCAGAACTTCCTCCTCCTCCACAGATGGAGCCTCCACTGCCAGAACTTCCTCCTCCAGATCCTGAGCCTTTTCCTCCTCCAGACATGGACCCACCGCCACCAGAGCTGGATCCCCACCCTCCGGAGCTGCTGCCACCCTTGGACATGGAGCCTCCACTGCCTGAGCTTCTCCCTCCTCCACATCCTGAGCCTTTTCCACCACCAGAGATGGAACCACCCCCACCTAAGCTGGATCCACCCCCTCCAGAGCTTCCACCTTTTCCCCCTCCAGTGACTGGCCCTTTCGTTCTGCTCCCACTGCTACCACCAGAACTCATTATCCCCTTCCCACTTTTTATGCCTCCAAAGACTCCAGAAGCTCTGGCATTGTGGTCAATGACACCTGCAAGAAATGGAAAATTACATTCAATTTATTCTTTTTACCCTCAAAAATTCTGAGCGGGGCTGATTTAAGCATCATCCTTCCTACCCTGGTGGTCATGGACTTGTCTTTGAAGGGGCCAACAAGAATCTCCCTTAGTAGACATCAACCTATGGAATATTTTCTCATTTTTCTGGGATTTTTAGCTTTTTTTTAAACATCTTTATGTCTTATTTCACCCATGAACACTCAGTGCAGCCTATTCTTTACAAAGGCCAAGACTGTGTTTCTCTCTCCTTCAGCTTCCTCAATTTTCCCACAAATTTTAGGACTATTTTTTATTTCCTTCCCTTCTGCCCTGCATCAAACAGACCTACAGGTTAAATGCAGTGTTTCACATTTCCTCCAAATTTATTAGGAATTAGCCAATAATTCTAAAGCCACTTGTTACATTAATGTGTAACACCACATTGTTGGGTGTGTTCACCAACTCCCCTTTGAATCCTTTCCTGAATTAAGATGGGAACTGGGATAGTTCGTTCCAATGGTGTCAAGACCACAAAGTAGGAACAGTTTCCTATGAAAAGCCCTGAGAAAATCCTTGGGATACTCACATATCGTGGCCGGTGATCCTTCCTGGATCCTGTGGAGGAAAAGCGACATTGAGGTAAGGCAGCCAATAAAATCAGAATTAAAATTCAGGTTAGGCTTTATCAGTGATCTGCAGAAAGGCAACTCCTCCCAGGCCCAGTGCATCCTAGAGATCCCAGTGACAGATCAATGGACATGCTGCTTTGTCTGGGTGTTTCACTCAGGATGGATTTTGCCCTCACCTGTTCTCCTCCTCCTCGAGGAGTGAGCGATACATGGCGATCTCAATGTCCAGGCCTAGCTTCACATTCAGGAGCTCCTGGTAATCACGGACAAGCTGAGAAAGGTCATCCTTGGCCTGTTGGAGGGCATTTTCCAGCTCCTCTAGCTTTTCCTGGCCATCCCTGATGGCCGAGCTCCCACGGTGCTCAGCATCTTTAATGGAGTCTTGGAGGCTGGAATTCTGCAGAAGGAACAAAGGGAACATGACCATGTCCCATCTGTGGGGAGGATTTTATAATAGAATAATGGAATATCCATTGTCAGGAGGGAACCACAGGAATCATCAAGTCCAACTCCTATCCCAGCACAGGAAAACCCCCAAATCCCACAATTTTCACACCCTCCTGGCATTCCTTGGAAATCAAAAGGCTTTTCTCAGTGACAGAACAGCAAAAATACATTGGACTGGGTAAATAAACACAATTAAACCCCATATAGGTCCCAAAAATCTAAATCTGCTTCAACTGGAAGAGAAGACTCCATCCCTAAGTTTGCCTCCAAACAACTGGCTGCTACATACTGCACTGAGATCCTATGGAAAAGGGGCTTAAGCCATTTAGGCCTGCTGTAAAGTATCAGCTTTACCCTTTTCCTTGCGATTTCAATTTCTGGTTGGAGTCTTTGGATGTGTCTGGCAAGTTCCTGGATTTCCTGGTGACTGTTCCTCAGCTGCTCTTGTTGACTCACCCACATGTTCTGCAGGTCCTGGTACTGATGGGAAGAGGACACAACACATTTTTGGCTTCTTTTCCAATGAGGAGATTTGTGTTCCTGTTCCCCTGGCGTGCACTCACCCTGCCCCGGTACATGGCATCCACTTCAGCCGTGCTCCTGTGGGCTATCCCCTCGTATTCCCGCCTGACCTCCTCGATGATCCCATCCATGTTCAAGTCCCTGTGGTTGTCCATGGACAGAACAACATCAACGTTCCCAGCAACCGTTTGCAGCTGGGACAGCTCCTGCAGGGAAAACCAGGTTAGGGATTTTAACAGTCCTTGTGGTCAGTCCAGGTCTTTATGAGGAAAAAAATGGGACCTTGTGGCGAATTTCCCACTGGAATTTCTCCACCTGCAGCCCCCAGGTACCACTGTACCCCCACCGCTTGTAATTTGCAAGGTCTTCTAGCCTTTGGGACACACCAGACCCTTTTTCACTCACAAAAGGCCAAGGATAATTAATTCTCCAAGCCAAAAAATCCCACCCAAGCAAAATTTCTGGGAATCTCCAGAGGGTGCGTCCTTCAAGACCTGAGGGTAAGATTTGAATCACTCACAGCTTCATATAAACACCGGAGGAACTCCAGCTCCTGCCTCAGGATATCCGCTCGGACATCAAACTCCATTTTTCCCATGTAGGCACTATCCAGTTCCTGTAAAAAAACCCCAAAAGTATTGTAATATATTTGCATGTTGTTGACCCAAATGCTCCACTGACGCGCAATTCTTGGGATATTTCCATAAAGCCTTCATTCCTGGGATCAAATAGTGGCCTAGAGATCTCAGATTTCATTTGAAAAGCAAGAGGAACAAAGGGAAAGTATTTAATATTAAAAAATTGGCTGGGAAATGAGTACTGCAGCTGCAGCAATAAATCTGTTCCTGGGGAACATGAGAAATGGGAAAACACAATTTTTATTCATACTTCTAGTAAAAGGTTGCCTAAATTTTCTCTTCACAGATAGTTTTATTTTTCTAAGCCATCTACAGATATTATTTAACTTAACGACAATATTCCACCTAGATTGGGATTGAGTGAATAGGGAAAAAATAGCACTTTTTAGATATTTGTCCTACAAAGGACTGATTCATTCTCTAGAGGAAATAATCCATCTTCAGTCCTGTCCTGGTTTTCATTTACTTTGGTTAAAATCTGACAAAGCTCAATAAAAACTTCAGCTTTTGAGAACCTTGGCAACCATCCAAATATGCTTTTATTTCCATGGCTTTGATTTGCTCAGGATCTTAGGTTAATTCACCTTTTTAAGCTCCACAAACTCCTCCTCCTTGGATGTGCGTTTGTTGATCTCATCCTCGAATCTGGGGGACAGAAGGAAGTAGATTATTATCTATTATCTATTATCTATTATCTATTATCTATTATCTATTATCTATTATTAATTAATCTATTTAATTAATCTATCCATTATCTTTAATTATTGATATTAATTGTTAAGTCAGGTGAACCAGTAAACAACAGAATCAACCAAAGACTGAATGTGTTGAGTTTTCATTTTACTTTAATTGCAATTTCTGGCAAGTGCCAGAAATTTTCTCCTCTGCAAAAAGAGGCACTAAAACAGCCTAAAAAATGGAGTCAGTACAGATCACTTCTAAATTTAGTAATTCTGAACTTAACTTTCCATTTTTCAGAGCTGTGGGTGAACATAAATTATCTAAGCCAGAAAAGGTGACAACTCTTCCCAACTTGACTCCAAGCTCATCTCTGTCCCTTCCCACCAGAGCCCCATGAGTGGAATCTTGGGTCACTCACTGCTAGGGGAGAGAAAGAAAAGGAAGAGTCTGGGAAGGAAAAAGGACGGGAGAGGTCATCACAAACTTTGGTTTTCCTCTCATTTTTGGGAGTTCAACCCTTACCAAACTCTTGCAGCATCAAAGTCAAGCCCCATAATGCACCTGAAGAAGAGCAGGGCTAACAAACTCCAAACTCCTGCAGACGTAAAGCTGAGCTTTGCCATCCAAGGGCACAATGAGCATCACCTAGGAAAATCCTAGCACCTGTTTTCCCAGATTTGTGACTATTCACCTGTTTTTATAATCCTCAACAAGCTGGAGCATGTTGTAGGCCTCAGGATCCAGCTGCTCCTTCTGGCTCTGGAGCATCTCGAGCTGCCGCTGCAGGTTGGTGATGTAGGCCTGGAAGAAGCTGTTGATGTTCCTGCTCTCCTCAGGGCCAGAGCTTTGCTGCTGCAGAAGTTCCCACTTGGCCAAGAGTGCTTGATTCTGCCGCTCCAGACACTGAACCTGAGAGGTGAAGCAGATCCAGAGGGGCTGCATGTCTCCAGAGGGCATCTCTGCCATGGAGACAGGCTGGGAGAGCTGGGGGTGCTCACCTGGAGAGCAGAAGGGAAAGGAGACCCTGGAGCCCCCTCCAGTGCCTAAAGGGGCTCCAGGAGAGCTGGAGAGAGACTGGGGACAAGAGCCTGGGGAGAAAAGACAAGGGGGAATGGCTTTCCACTGCCAGATGGCAGGGATAGATGCAATGTTGGGAAGAAATTCCTCCCAGAGAGGGTGGTGAGGCCCTGGAATGGATTTCCCAGAAGATGCTCCATTCCTGGAAGTGTCCAAGGCCAGATGGGATGGGGCAAGGAGCAGAGGGGTCTACTAGAATGTGTTCCTGCTCATGGCAGGAATTGGACGAGCTTTAAGGTCTCTCTCAATCCAAATCACTCCACAATTTCTATAATATTGACGAGGTGATAACCTGGACACCCAAAAGTTTAGGAGGGAAAGAAAAGTCACTGACATGCTAATTTTTCAGGACTATGGAACCTTAAACCTCCTCAGTGTAACCAACACGTCCTGTCCAGTGAAATAGGAAACCCTGAAGTCTCCACATGTAAAAGAGAGAAGCAGAAACAGAGACACCTCCCTGATACCAGCAGGATAGAAGAGCTTTTGTGGTGGGTTTGAGTAGATGCAGAAGAGAAGACAAAACTGGAGAGATGGAAAGTAATGAAAAAGCTGAAGATGGACCACCTGGTAGAGGGCAGGGCTTCCAAACCAAGAAGTGATTTGTTTAATAATTCAGAGAAATTGAATTCACTTGCAATTTCTGGTAAGTACAAACCCCTGCAAGAAAGGCACTAAACAGCCTGTTCTTGCAAGGTTTGGCTTTGCTTGAGAAAAAAAATATTAACTCATCAAGATGTCCAAGTCCCTTACCCATTTTTTCTGCTGGCATCAACAACCTCCAGGCACCGGAATACAGGAATATATATTCCCAGAAACTCCTTTCCTCAAAAGAGGAGTGAGTCTATGTGCCGGTGACATCTCAGCAGTTTACTGTCCTGCCACAAAAGACAACTCCAAGATCTTTAGCCCAAGGCAAAAAGTGATTCACAGAGCAGGGACCTATTGTGAGCTTCACAGCAGCATTGGGAATTCAGCCAGTGCTGGGATTTTTTGGGGGGAGAAGATGGAACATGAAGGTGTCCCCATGACTCACTCCTACCTTACACTTCCCCCTTTCCAGATAACAGCACAGAGACCAGGACTCACCTTCTCGATGAATGAAGCAAATTTGTTGTTGAGAGCTTTGATCTGCTCCCTCTCATCCGAGCGCACTCGCTGGAACTCGGGGTCCACCTGGAGCCGTATTGGCCTCAGCAAGTTGGTGTCCACATGGACCTCCTCAATGCCTCGGAGAACTCCAGCCTGCCCCAATCCCTGCCCAGCCCCTTGTACCCCTATGCCAAGGCCTCCTCCGAGTACCTCCCTGCCTGAACCTCCTCTGTAGGTGCCACCAAGCCCTGTTCCACCACTTTGAAAACCTCCCACAAAATATCCTCTTCCGCCAAAGCCCCTCTCAGGCTGTCTCCAGCCACCAAACCCAAGGCATCTCCCATATCTTACTCCTTGTCCTCCGTAGCCTCCATGAGTATAGACATTCCTGAACCCTCCAAGGTTGTGGAGGCTCCTGCTGCCATACCCATGGCCAAACCCTCCGAATCTCCCATCTCCACCACCCAAGGTCCCGCAGTGAGCAGAAGAAGAACTGAAACTCCTGTCCCCGTATCCAGAGAAATATCGTCTCATGGCAGCACTTCCAGGTGGGAGAGCTGATGTAGAAGGTGGTAAAACAGGAGGAGAAATGAGAATGAAGGATCCTCAGCTACTCCAGAGGAGTATGGAAGTTCTCCTTTATACGTTCTGGAGGAGCTCATCTCCATTCCGTAGTAATTAGCAGGTCTCTAATGTTGTTATTAGGTTTGGTTCATCAGGCAGCAATTAATGGCTGCCCAGAAAGGTCAGATAAACACTAGCACCAGTGGGGCAGTTATGAAATGCCCCAAATCCTGCCTGACTCATGAGCTTTGCTGACAGATCTCCTTATCTCATTAACCTCCATCCGTAATTACAGTTACCCCTGCTCATCCCCACAGCTCATTCTCTCCCATATTTCCCCACCTCTTTTGGTATTTCAAGGGGCACAAGACCTTGATTGTCCTTGGGGGTGTCTGACCCTTCACTGCATCACCAGAAGCACCTGCTGCACCCTTTGTTTCCCATTCCTGTCCTTCTCTCTTTCTCAGAATATCCCAGGAGCAACTTTTGCTTCTCACCGGGAGGATCCATTCCTCTCCCCATCCCTGTGCCAGACTCCACCTCTCCAGCACACAGTGGCTATGGACATATGGAAAAGCATTTGGGAGCCAAACCCCACTGCTGGCAGCACCACTTGGAAGCTCCAGCCTGGGTTAATTTCTTGAAAAGTCAACAAGATGTGGTTCCTACAAAACTACCTCTGGAACCACATCCCCACAGGAAGAACGTCCTCTCTGACCCTTACATGACTTAAGGAGGAGCTGGACTTCACCTGGCAGGATTCTCTTCCTCCCAAAGGAACTGGATGAAACCAGGCTGAGAATCCACTACACATAGAGGTTCTGTGGTCAGGGCTGTGCAATCCTGGCTCCATTTGGAAAGTGCCTCATAAACTCCCTAAATTAGGGGGTTGTAGCTGGAGGTTATTAAAACAGCTGGAATATCTCAAGGTGGACAAGACTTTGGATGCTCAGAGACTTTTCTCACCCGGAAACACAGTGTTTTCCAGGAAAACAGCTGAGAAATCCACTTTTCCCTACCAAAATCCTTACCTCACCTTACATCAGGAAAAGCGAAACTGGTATCTCAGATCTTCCTTCTGTGCTAATTTTGTAATTAAATTTTACTCATTAGCAACATTTCCTGAAGACATTCAACCATATTTCCAGCTGATTTCCCCCTTTTTATAAACCTGTATAAAAATCTGACTTGGATTGAGAATTCTGTCTCCTGCAGGAATTAATTACGATGAACATTTTAAAATGGTGCAATTAGCAGTATTTTAAAAGCAGGGGAGAGGGGAGGGAATTCCTGAAGGAGACTGGAAAGGTTGGAGCCAGGTGGGGTCTGACTCTTCTCCCAGGTTATGAGGAACAGAATGAGAGGAAATGGCCTCAAATGGTGCCAGGTTTAGGTTGGAAATTGGGGGAAATTCCTTCCTGGAAAAGGTTGTCCAGCCCCAGCACAGCTACCCAGGACAGGGGTGGAGTCCTCATCCCTGGAAGTGTCCAAGAAATGTGCGGATGTGGCACTTGGGGACACAGTCCGTGGTGGCCTTGGCAGTGCCAAGGAAATCATTGGACCTGATGATCCCAACCTAAATGATGCTGTGATTCAGAAGGGCTGGTGCTGGCTCCAGTGCGATTCCCCTCTCCACCCCTCCTCTTCCCACTTTGTAAGTGCCTCATTCCAGAGCTGCACTGGCAACACTCCAGGTAATCCCCGTGGATCATGGAAGGAAGTGTTGAGACCCCAGAGAGTGGAACACCTCTGAGAGACTGCCCATCCCAAAATCCTGCCCTGTGCAGCAGCTGAGGTGAACCAGGTGTGAATTCTGAGCTTTCTGTGGCAGCTGGAGCCCAGAGCCCGAGCAAAGAGAGCAGCCATCCCACCCCACGTGCCGTAACCAGAGTGTGGGCAGCTGTTGTGATCGCAGCTGACACCGGATCAGCCTTGGCAGCACATCCCAACCACACCTGGACCTGTCAAGCTGGCTCCAGAAACAGGGATGCATCCCAAGAGGTGTCCACGCATCCTGTGGATGAAAGGGGAGCTTCCTGTCATTCCCTCCTCTTTCTGACCCAGCTGGGACAAAGAGATCACAGGTTCATCCATGATCCATTCCAGGGAGATGGATTTTCCTGGGACCATGGTGGTACAACCACAGGGTCAACCTGTGTTGACTTGTCTTGGGATTTTAAGGATAAGTTTAAATTGCATCCCAAAACTTGATCCATTAAAATTGCCTGCCTGGGCACCTTGTGCAGCTGTTGGAGCAGGGACTGAGGGCCCCTGTGTTGTTCTGTCCATCCAAAGCAGTACCTGGAGTAGGTGGGGAAGGTAGGAAAGTTCCTCCCACCTGGAAAAGACTCTGAGATGGTGACACGGGTGTGACTTTTTGTGGACAATGAGGGAACCAGAAGAGCACCAGGATGGACATGCTGGAAACATCCAGAAATTTAAAGACAGACCTAAACTGGAGATTTTTGAGCACAACCTGCCAAACTCCATCAACCTCATCCACTTCTGTCCACCTTCAACTCAAACCCTAAAACGGACTAATAAATCCCAGTTCTCAGGCTGATGCTCAAGGATACACCTCAACATTCCCACAGGATCATCTAAATCAGCTCAAAATTAGGTCATGGAAAGGTCTGGGTTGGGAGGGACCTTAAAGCTCATCCAGTTCTGCCATGGACAGGGACACCTTCCACTATCCCAGGGAGCTCCAAGCCCTGTCCAACCTGGCCTTGAACACTTCCAGGAATGGAGCATCCTCTGGGAAATCCATTCCACCCTCTCTGGGAGGAATTTCTTCCCAACATTGCATCTATCCCTGCCATCTGGCAGTGGGAAGCCATTCCCCCTTGTCTTTTCTCCCCAGGCTCTTGTCCCCAGTCTCTCTCCAGCTCTCCTGGAGCCCCTTTAGGCACTGGAAGGGACTCCAGGGTCTCCCTTCCACCAGACCAGATTGCTCCAAGCCCCACCCAACCTGTTCATGAGCACCTCCAGACGAGGCAGCCATAAACTCTTCAGAAAATAGAAAGAACTAAAAGAAAAGGGAGGAAAAAAAGAACTACGGAAAACACAAAACCTAAAATTACTAAAATCCTGAGGGTGTCTTGGAAAACCAGATCCTAAATACAAATGAAGGATCTTTGCAAGCCCCACTGGCAGAACAGAGTGAATAAATAAGGATATCAATGCACTTCTGACTATTCAAGAAGTATGCAAGAGCCATACAGTAGCACATGAAGAAATACAGTATTTAAATTTAATAACTGCCCCAACGAAGGAGATAAATGAGCACGAGAGAGATCTTGATCTCCAGCTGCCATAGTTTCTGCATAATTAGGGCCCTCAGTCACTTGGAACTGGGGCTGGGATGACACAGACACACTCATAAAAATGCCTGTAGCCCGCAGACTTTCCTTTTCTCCCCCTCTCCCTCCCTGGAATAACCACAAACTCTCCCTGTGGTCAGTGAAGGACTTGGAGAAGGAAAAAAAAAGGAAAGAAATGTCAAAAAACCTTGTGTTTTTTGCAGAACAAGAAGTGAAACGTTGATACTCTCCCAAAGTTTATCCTATTCTAAGCCTGAGGTTTCCCAGATGCAAGAATATATATATTGTCCTAATGATACAGATAGTCCAAAGTGGATCCCACATTCTTCCTTTAGGGGACAGGGAGACCAGATGGAGTTTCCCTCACACAGACCTAGAGCTGGGTGACACTGGAAGCTGCTATTAAACCACAGGAAAAAAATCCACTATCAGGGAATTTTTTGGATTCTATGAATTCTCAACACTTTGTGATAAATAGTGAAGTTTTCTGGTGAGAAAACTAACTGGAGGGGGTCTGGGAAGGCTCTAAACGGGAGGGATTTGTCCTGTGCAGACAGGCAGAGCTCAGGTGGTTGGGAATGACTTTGGTGGGGGATATCTTCCTTCGCCTTTGTTGAACAGCAGTGTTTTATGGAAACGCTGTTGGAATTGTGGGATCCGGGGCAGGGAGGGAAAGGAGCAGTGCTGGGTGCTCCAGACAGGGCAGGTAAGGAGGAACAGGACCCATCACTGGGCTACTCCATCAGAAGCTGCTCCCAAACACGAATGGAAGGAAGCAGCCGGGGGATCACAGAATTCCAGAGCAGGAGGAATGACTCTGCTACCACAGAAGAATTTTATTTGGAGGGGAAGGAGGGCATGAGAAGATGAAGTGGAGATCAGGATTCTGGGGCAGCACGGAATAATCTGATAGAGGTTGGAATCGAGTCCAAGATGCAATGAGAGTGAGGGAAGCAGAGGAGATCGGTGTGGGAAGGGCTGGAAAGCCCTCAAAGAGCAGGAAGAGCTTCCCCAGAGGCAGAAACATCTGTGCAGGGACTGGCCACAACCTCTCCCTGTGCTCAGCAAAGGCAGGAAGGAAAATGCCAAAAACATGGTAATTTTTGCAGGAAAAAAAAAGGTGAAATGCCCTGATGAGAACTTTGAACTGGAATTTTGACTTTGAGAAGGCGAGAGGGAGCTTCCAGAGTGGATTCCACCAAGAGAGGGAAGGGAGGTCATCACCTCCAGGGTCAGACAGTCCTGGTGTTGTCCCTGAGGTAGGGGGTCTCTGGTGAGGCTCATTTAGGGACCAACGACCCAAAACCTGACTTTAATTTGCAATCCTCTTAACAAGGGTCTGATGGCTCTTTTAATCTCTTTTAATAAATGGTTCGTGACTTGCGGTTGACAGGAAGGTAAGACAATAATGTCCTCAATAACACCCTTGATATTAAATCACCAATTCAGAAAATAACAACATAATTATGATATCATTTTTATTATATCAGTTAATCTTCTCTTTCCCTGACAATAACGTGAAAGTTTATTAATTAAATTTAATATGATTTGTGAGTACACTGAAGTAATTTTTCTATTGCTGTTGTTATTATTAACAATAGTGGCGAGTGGACAAAGGACAAGCTCATTAATTTTTTTGCTTAACTGGCAAATGCCAAGCATCAGCCTCTGATCCCTGAGATCTCCAGCAGGCTGAGCGTGTGGGGTGCCTCCACACACAGCTGATGCCCTCGGGCTTGGGCGGGAGGTGCTGGAACAAGGCAGAGATAAAATCTCCAAAGGGTTTCAGAAGGAGGAGGTGGAGGAGGAAAGTACAACCTGCAGAGAAAAAAAATATTAAAATAAGGAAAAAGAAAGAGGAGGAGGAAACTGGGTTGAACTCCAGGTTAAAAACACAGGGAGACATGAGATTTTTTTTTCTATGTGCACATGTTTCTCAGCAGAAAAATAGTCAATGGGCATGGCAGTCATGATATAAATTTATTTTCATTTCTATTAGGGCAGGATTTTGATGAGGATCTCCAGGTAACCCAACAATCCGAGGTCTCAGGAATGGCCTCTCCAGGCATTTGAAACCTCAGGAACCTCTTCACTTGGTCCCCAAGGTAAAGAAGAGTCTGAGAGTGTTCAGCAGCTTCAGAAGCTGCTGTGTGAGTTGAGGATGATTTTAATCACATCCTGTCCCACAGGAAGTTGAAGCAGCTGGAGTTAATTCTGGCAGATGTTCCAAATCCGGTAAACAAGGTGATTACCGACGTCCCTGCCAAGTGGGCCCGGTGCTGCTCTGCCATCAGCAGCAGGACAGGAGGGTGACTACACCCAGCTCCACCTGGGCTGGACTCCAAGCTCATAATTAGCCCAATCAAGGTCAGGCTTTGTGATCAATTGAGTAAATCCCTCTATTGATGGGTCCAAATGGCTGCGATTGCCTCTGCAGCAGCAGAAGGAGCGACCACAGGACAACGAGACAGGTGCATAAAAGGTAAAGCTGCAGAAAAAGCACCAAAACCACGATGGTTCCAGAGGAAATCTCCTGCCTGGGGAGGGAAAGGCCTGAGGGTGGGGTGGGGTGGGGAAGGCCAGTTTAAGAGCTTCAACAGGTATAGAATACCAGAATATCTAGAGTTCTGGAAGGGACAGACAGGGATCATCAACTCCTGGCCTTGATCAGGAGAATCCTAACAATTCCATAATGAGCCTGAGACTGCTGCTCAACATAGGGAGGATGCAGAGATGCTGGAGTGAGTCCAGAGGAGGCCATGGAGATGCTCCAAAGGCTGGAGCCAGGCTGGGAGAGCTGGGGGTGCTCACCTGGAGAGGGGAAGGGAAAGGAGACCCTGGAGCCCCTTCCAGTGCCCAAAGGGGCTCCAGGAGAGCTGGAGAGGGGCTGGGGACAAGGGATGGAGTGCCAGAACAAGGGGGAATGGCTTCCCACTGCCAGAGGGCAGGGTTAGGTGGGATATTGGGAAGAAATTCCTCCCTGTGAGGGCAGTAAGGCCCTGCAATGGATTTCCCAGAGGATGCCCCATGGAAAGCAATCCAGGTGAAGGGCTCAAATCCTTGGCTGCCAGCCCAACCTTTACTCCAGGGGTTCACAAACACCTGCAAATGGAAGAATTTATTCAGTGAGGAGTTTTGTGGGGGTGGAGGGAGGGAGGCAGCTCCAAGGCCCCCCGGGGCCAGCAGGAGGTCCTTGTCCAAGGCTGACACAAGAGCACTTCCCATTTCAGCTGATTCTGGCCCCAAATCAAATCCTGAATGGATCAGACTCAGCAGAGACCCCCCAGCCCAGAGACGCCCATCACAAAAATGGGGACAACCCACCTCTTCTCCTGTCACTTTGTCAGCTGGAGTCATGACCTGGAACGGTGGTGGGTTTGTGCCCAACCTGAAATTCCTGTCTCAGCCTGACCCATAACTTATGGGAAAGTCAATTTGTCATCAACCTGGAGGACAGGGACAGGTTCTGGTGTCAGAGCAGCACCTGGAGGTCACTGTCAGGTTCAGTTGTCAGAGCAGGATGGAGAACAGTAACAGAACAGGGATGTCAGAAGGTCTGGAGGACAACGACAGGTTCAGGTGTGTGAGTGGCGTCTGGAGGTCACTGACAGGTTCAGGGGTCACAGCAGCACCTGGAGGCCACCATCAGATTCAGCTGTGTCAGAGAACTTTCCCTTGCACAGGCTCCAAACCTTCCAGTGACATTTTGTGACATTTTGTGGCTGTGTCCACCCCCACCAGACCAGCTGAGTCCCCAGGCCATGGGAGAGGTAGAATTGATTCAACCCATGCTCCAAGAGAATTGGTCATATAATGTGAGTTTTGGAGTCCCGCCTGAAGACCTTGTGGAATATCATCCCACTCCAAGGACAAAACTAGGGAGTGTGGAAGGAAGATGAAGCTCAGGAAGCACCACCATCCCAATGGGTGGGAGGAGGAAGAGGAGGAATGGTCTCTGTCAGCAGCAGGTGTGGATGATGCAGTTGCCATAAGTTGTGCAAATCTGGCTCTACCTGTCCCAGCTGGAGCTGAGGCAGCCCTGGATGGAACAGGGAGGGAGCGGGAGGCACCGCATTCCCAGGCAGCTCATCCAGGTCATGGGGCTGGGTGGCAGCAGCTGTTGCATTCAGAGGAGCAGGGTCAGCATCCAATAGGGGCCAAGTCCAGCAGGAAAAGTGCTCAGATGTCAGCTCAACCTGTCCAAGCAAAGCTGAGGTGAATATTAATTAGATGAAAGGCCCAAATTTTTCTGCACAGACATAGATGATGTTCTGGGACACAGATTCCTCTGGATCCCAGCACAAGCCACTGCTGGAGCCTGGCAGTGGATTCACTCACAAGGAATCCAAGGCAGGGTCCAAAGAGCAGGAAAGGAAGTGATGGAGTGTTCAGGACTAAACATCAGGAGCCTAATGTGGAAAGCAAAGGGAAGAGCTTCCCTTAGCTAAATTTCTTCAGAAGCTGCACAGCTTTAGGTACCTTTGTCAATATATTTGCCCACAGGAGTTTTAAACCTCCTCCCAAGCCGAGATTCTCTGTAGCTGTCACTGTTTCCATAAGCTGCTGATTTTGGTCTCTCTTGAGGAGGTCAGAGGGTTTCCTAGTGTGCATCTGAGCTGGTTTTTAGGCCAGTCGAGTTGGAGGTGACAGAACTGGCAGTGTTGCTGTTTGAAGTGCAGAGAGGGGACCAAAGGATGCTGATCCCCAATTTTAACCTCCTTTAATCTCTCTGCTCCTTAATTCCTTCCCCTGAATGTCCCATCCTCAAGATCCCAAAGGACTCCAGCTGCTCAGGAGAAGTGTGCCAGGTAAACCCCAGTCTAGAGGATGCAGAGGGTCGTCTCCTCCCAGGTGACAAACCAGTGCTTTTCACAAAAGCAAATATTTCCTGCTCTCCAGCAAGCCCAAACTGGGGGAGTCTCCTCCATGTTTGCACAATGACCCACCCAGGGCAAACAACATGGTGGCTTATGAGGCCCTCCCACCATAAACGTGATTAGTAACAATTAAAAACTCATTCCAGCCCTAATTACAGCCAATAAAATCCCACTTGGGTTAACTTCCTAAGGAGCTCATAAAACACGGCACCAATTCAGTTTCTTCCCATGTTCTAATGCAAAAGATCCTGCACAGCCCTGACCCCAGAGGAGCAGTAACTTCTCCCTGCCCTCCAACCCCAACCTGGCTCCCTCTTTTCAGGGAGTTCTGGAGAGTGAGAAGGTCTCCCCAAAGCCTCATTTTCTCCAGGCTGAGCCTCCCCAGCTCCCTCAGCTGCTCCTCGGGAGCTCTCCAGACCCTTCTCCTTGTGCTCCAGCCCTTCCCCAGCTCTGTTCCTGTCTCTGGACATGCTCCAGCCCCTCGGGGTCTTTCATGGCATCCCTGGATGGGATCCAGCAGCTCTCACAGTGCCCCACCGAGCAGGCAAAGGGGATCCCAACCCTTTCATCCCAGCACGATGCACTGGAGCAATTTCCTTCAACTCCCTTTTTCATGAGTGCAGCAGGTGGGAATGATAAACCCCGGCACCTCTTGGCTCCTCTCCAGGAAAAGCTCAGGGAACTCAGAAAAATCCCGTGGTTTTTGGCAGGATGGTGTCAGCACCTTTGGCTTCCAGGGCTTCAACAGGCTGGAGATCACTGTCCTCTCTGCCACCTTCCCAAGGGTGTCCCCAGGACACTCCTGGGCTTTGAACCACCTGGGTCCATTTCTGTCTCTGGACTCTTCCCTGGGATGAGGAAGAAGGAGATTATTTCAGACTCTTCCCTGGGATAAAGAAGAGGGCTATGACTTTTTCATCTTTCCCATCCCAACTTACGAATTTTAGAATCAGAAATGTTATTTTTGACTCAAACAGCAGGATAAGACACATTGCAGCCTGGTGTAAACATCCTTCAGAAGTCAGGAGGGTGAACTGGAAGGAAATTTGGGGGTAAATAAGAAAAACAGCAGGAAAGTAACTCTGGTTCAAATGAAAGCAATAATTTCATCCTTATTTTGCTCCTTTAGATGATAAGGACTTGACAACATTGATCTTCATTTCCATATTTTTTCTGTGCCAGATCAATCATAGAATCATGGAATGGCTGAAGTAGGAAAGGATCTTAAATCCCATCTGGTCCCACCCCCCATCACACACATTGCTGAGAAGTCAGGGCTGATTCATCTCTTGCTCCTCCCAGAGCTACAGAAGAATCCAGTGAAGCATTAATCAAATTAATTTGGTTGCAGTGGGATGTCATTTGGAGAGGGCTAATGACTAAGCTGGCTGGGCAACCTGGAGCTCTGATGGCAGGTTCTGGGCTCTGACTTACTCTTTCATGCTTTTGTTTGTTTGTTTTTTTTTTTCCTTTGTGAGTAATTTGTGTCCACTCAGAGTTGTCAGACCTTCCCACCGCTCACGGGAGCTGGTGTAAGAGCCCAGCCAGACAGGTAGAGGGTGCTGCTCATCCTTGTGCCAGCCCTGGGGAGGATTTATCCTCCTCACCCTGGCTCCAGCCCCCCACTGGAGACTCCTCCATGGCAGGAGCTGCAATGTGATGATCACAGAATGTGGGAAGCCCATGCAGTTCCACCCCTGCCGTGGGCTGGTGCAGAGTGGCAGGGTGGTAGAAATGCTGCAACGTTTTTTGAGACACTTCCTTCAGAAGCTGCTCTGAGAAAGGCGACACGAACAGCCACTTCCAGTCCATGCACACACACACACCCCACAGATAGCTCAGGAGAGGAAAGAGAGGAAGGGCCTTTGCATTATGTGCTCCAGAGAAGATTTATTACATCCACCACACCAAAGGGATCAGAGATGAAGACAAAATAGCGTGGGGTCAGTGACCAATATGGGGTCAGTGACCAGTGACCTGAGGGCACAGGGGTGGGCAAAGGGCAGGGCCAAGGGCAGCAACCTGTAGGGGCAATGAGGAATGAATAATTGGGGTGGGCAGTGTCAACTGGCCAATGGGGGAGGCAATCTGATGTAGATTGGCAGTAGTGCTGCAGAGCACCATGGGCTGAGTCCTCTCTTTCAGCCTGAGTGGGGAAAACTCTATGATATATTCTTCCAAGGCAAGGCCCTGGGGATTTCCCTGAGTGGGAGGATTCAGAGGATTCCACAATGGGCAAGGACACCTTCCATTAGACCAGGTTGCTCCAAGCTCCCACCCACCTCCAGCCAGCCCAAGCCCTAATGGGAATAATGAATCCTAGTTCTCAGGGTGATGCCCAAGGAAACACCTTGACGTTCCCACAAGATCATCTAAATCAGCTCGAAATAGGATCATGGAAGGGTTTGGGTTGGACAGGATCTTAAAGGTCATGCTGTTCCACCCTCTGCTATGGGCAGGAACACTTTCCACTGTCCCAGATTGCTCCAAGTCCCATTCAGCCTGGCCTTGGACACTTCCAGGGTTGGGGCAATCTCATGGAAGCCCATTCCAGTGCCTCATCCCTCTCAGAGGGAGGAATTCCTTCCCAACATCTCATTTGACTCTCCTCTTTTCCATTTTGAAGCCATCACCTCTTGTCCCATCATTCCCTTTCCAAGTCCCTCTCCAGCTCTCCTGGAGCCCCTTGGAAGGGTCTCAAAGGTCTCCTTTCTCTTCTCTAAAGGTGAGCACCCCCAGATCTTCCAGCCTGGCCCCAGAGGAGCTCCAGCCCTCAGAGCAGCTCTGTGGCCTCCTCTGGACTCTCTCCAGTAGCTCCACCTCCTTCCCCAGGGCTGGAGCAGCTCTGCAGGTGGGGTCTCACCTGAGCAGAGCAGAACAGCCCCTCCCCTGCTGCTCATGTTGGGGTCTCAGCCCAGGTTCGTGGGTCTCTGGGCTGGGGCAGGTCCAGCTGTCACCCACCAGCAACCCAAGTCCTTCTCTCAGGCCTGCTCTCAATTCCTTCTCAGTTCAGTTTGTGTTTGCCCTGCAATCACCCTGGCCCAGGGCAAACTCGTGTTTCTCCTCTGCTGGGGAGCATAAAGTGATGAGACAACACAAAAATATCTTTATATCTCTGCAATTTATTGGTACTGAATGACCCTGGGGCCAGGGCACCGGCAGGAAGCAGCTGATTTACACGACAGAGGGGGGAAACAGGGCCACGCACTCCAGGCAGGAAGGAGAGGAGGGAAAAGGATCCGTAAAACATTAAAGCTGCCAAATTACTCCACCTGGGGAAGGTGGACAACTCCAGACACCTGTTTCTCACTCCTGAATCTGACTATGGGGCATCATCTCCTTCCTTCTGTTTATGTGGGCTCCTGACACAGCTGGAGCAGGATGAGGGGGACCCATGAGGGATGCAAGGGAAACACAGGCCTTAAAAAGTGACAGGAAAGAGCAGTTTTCCACTGCTACTCCTCAGCTGGTGCAGCAGCGCCGGGGAGCTCTGCAGGGCTGGGGACCCACAAGTGAGATGTTTCACCCCAGTGGGGCTCAGTGAGAGCCAGGCTGGGCCAGAGGGATGTGTCTTGATTTCAATCTCACTTTGGGGAGATTTCCCCCAGAAACAGTTTCTTTCCTCCTGAATACCGATGGGGATGGAAGAGGCTGTGCTGCTGGCGGGAGGAAGAGGAAGGTGCTGCTTTCCCTGGGAGGACAGACATGAGGGCTCAGTATTTGACCCCGGAGGATTTGACCGTCGTGGTGGTGACGCATCTCCGCACAGAGGAGGAGCCTCCCCCGGCCATGAAGCTGCCACCTGCAGTGCTGCACATCCTCCCGCTCCCGGAGGAGAAGCCTCCGCTGACAATCCCTGCTCCCATCCCGCAGCTGCCGCCAATGATGTTCGGGCCACCAACCGTGCACACGCCTCCTGCACTCAGGCCATTGCTGGCTCCAAAGCTGGCAGATCTGCCTCCGCACACGGTGCTTCTGCCCACCACAGCTGGAAGAGAGGGAGAGGCTCGCTGAACACCAGGCAACATCCTGGGAATGTTTACAAAACCAAGGATAAAGGTAATTCAGCAGAGAAAACAATGTGCGAATACTTACAGACATTCACATTGGAGGGGTTCTCTAAGCAGAGCCTGTGTAGGGAGAGGAACATCAGTTGTAAATCTGTATACAGTCAGAAGCAAAACTATTCCCCAGATATTCCATTTATATCGTGTTTCATATAAGATCAATCAAGACGCCTGAGAAGTACTCCCCATGGGAACCATGTTTCTGTTTAGGCTTCAAAATTTGGAGGAAAAAAGGAAAGTAATCAAATTTTAATGTTAAATTTGTTGTGAGGGATGGTTAAAGATGAATTTGATCCACGGTGAGACAGAACTCTGGCCCAGCCAATGGTAGGAGGTCTCACCTGTTCTCCTCTCCCTCCAGGAGCTTCCTGTACATGGCAATCTCAACATCCAGTGCAATCTTGATGTTCAGCAGCTCCTGGTACTCCTTCAGCAGGCGAGCCAGCTCCTCCTTGTCCTTGCTCAGAGCACATTCCAGTTCTTCTAGCTTCCTCCTGGCATCCTTGGTGGCCATCTCCCCCCTCTCTTCAGCCTCAGCAATGGCTGACTGCAGATGATGGTTCTGGGGAGAAGAAAGTAAATTTCCTAATTCCCTCTGCCTGCCCTCTACTGGAGCATCATCATGGCACAAACAAGAGGGAAAACAGAACCCGTGAAACACTGGCCAACCCCCACCTGCTTCTTCACGTTCTCAATCTCTGTCCGCAGCCTCTGGACATTCCTGGACAGCTCCTGGATCTCAATCTTGGTGTTGCGGAGGTTGTCCCCATGCCGGCCAGCTGTGCTCTGGAGCTCTTCATACTGGAGAAGTGGGGACAAGGACACCCATGAGGAACAAAGCAGACCAAAACCTCAGGTGGTTCAAACAGTGGGGACTGTCCCAGGAGCCTTGAGCCCTTCCCAACTCACCCGGCTCTGGTACCAGGCCTCAGCCTCAGCCCGGCTGTTCTGAGCGATCTGCTCGTACTGGCGCCGGACCTCCTCGATGATGCTGTCCAGGTCCAGGTGCCGGTTGTTGTCCATGGACACCACCACGGACAGGTCCCGGCTGATCGTCTGCATCTGAGACAGCTCCTGCAACCAAGACATGAGTCAGAGGCACCATCCACCATCCAGAGGCATAAATCCACCCAGACACCCCATCCAACCTCAATGTTTGGCCTCCTCATTGTAATACCAGTCCCTCAATAGGAGAGAGCTCCTACCTCCTCATAGATGCACCTCAGGAAGTTGATTTCGTCTGTCAGAGCTCCCACCTTGGCTTCCAACTCAACTTTGGTCATGTAGGCACAGTCCACATCCTAAAGGAAAGATCTCAGAATTAGACCATGGCTTCCTTTCATCGCACAAGAGCTGTTGGCTCTTCCCGTTGGCTTCTGCCCATCTTGGAGCTGAGTCCTTGCCATGTCTTTACCTCCTGTCCCCCCTCACCCTATCCCTGCTGGTGTCTTCCAGACTCACCTTCTTCAGCACCACAAACTCGTTCTCAGCAGCCGTGCGACGGTTGATCTCCTCCTCATACCTGTGGCAAGACAGGACGAGGTGAGACTCTGAGACCCCCTCTGAGACCCCTGGGGGTGCTCCCCTGCAGTGGTCACTCCACCCGTGGGGTCTCCACATCAGCCCCGCTCTCCCCCTCGTCCCTCCCCGTCTGTCCCCACACTCACTTGGTTTTGAACTCCTCCACATACTGCCTCATGTTCTGCAGCTCCGATTCCAGCTGGCCCCGCTGCCCCAGCAGAGACTCCAGCCTCCTCCGCAGGTTCTGGATGTAGTTCTCAAAGATGACATCCAGGTTCTTCCTGGGCCCCGACGGCCCTTGCTGCTGGAGCAGCTCCCACTTGGTGGAGAGCACCTTGTTCTGCTGCTCCAGGAATCGGACCTACAGCCAACAAAGCGTGTGTGAGACATTCACCAGAGAGACATCCCACTGTTCAAAGCTCCGGGGAGCTTTGTAAGGCCATGGGAATCAATCCCCAAAACCCTTCCCACTGCTTCTGAGGGGAAAATTCCTCCCTTTTTTCTCCTTTTTTTTCCCATTATTGTTAAATTCCTCTTTCCTCCTCCAGTGTCTCTGCTCTGTTTTTTTCTTTTTTTTCTTTTTTTCCTGGGGGTAGCTATTGAAATGCTTCCATTCCAGTCTTACAAATTATTTCCAATGTCAGGATTTTTTGACATTAATTTTCAGGAGCATCAGATCCTTTTTGACCTACCAGTGAAGGAAATCCCATTGGGCTCCATATTCAAGAACATTCCTCTTATCAGCCACAGAAATTATTCCATATACACATCATATATTTAAAAGACATAGAGCACGCTTATAACCAAAATTCTCCCAGTTCAGATTATTTAAAGGGGGCTCATCTGCACTTAAACTGAAAGAAGAAATGGTTGGGAATTTTTAAAAATTTCATTCCTAGATTTTAAGTTCCTTGAGAAAAAAATTATCCTAGAGAAAGGACAGACTTAAATAAACACTTTGATCACTGAGTATATCCCCATCCCTTTGGCCTGTCTACACTGGAGTGAAAACCAGTGTGCATCCACCAAACCTGGAGAAAGTTGTTCAGTTTCTCTGTGGATGCTAAATTTTGACACTTCCTCAGGAGGAAACCAGGTGGAATGGAATGGAAACAATTACAGCCCAACACTGAACTGAGAAGGACGATATTTCCTTCTCCAGAGCACAAGGAATTTCTGCAGTTTTCCCATTCCCAAGCAAATCCAACTCCAACCTCTCACCTTGTCGATGAAGGAGGCAAACTGGTTGTTCAGAGTCTTGATCTGCTCCTTCTCCTGGCACTTCACTTGCTGGATCTGAGGGTCAATGTCAACGTGGACTGGCCGCAGGAGGGTTGGGTCCACCTGCACCGGCTGGATGCCTCCAGGGAACCCGGGGCCACCTCTGATGGGGCCACAAAAGCCACCCATTCCTCCACCAATGACACCTCCTCCAATGCCACCGAATCCTCCTGGAAATCCTCCACCAAAGCCACCAATTCTACAACCATAGCCACTGCCGTATGAGCTGCCCATGGAAATCCTTGTGCTGCCACCCAGGTTGTGGAGGCTCCGGCTGCTGAATCCTGCACAGGGTCCACCACCTCCAATCCCCCTGGATGTAGAGAACGAGCTGTAGCTGATTCTGCTCCGGCCGCCGCCTCCAAAGCCACCACCAACAGCAGAGCAGGAGCTGAATCCCCTTTTGCTCCCAACTCCGAAGCTTCTGCAGACAGACTGACGAGACATGACTGCTTCTCCTCAAAAGAGCCCAAACTGGAGAAGGTGAGGAGATCCACAGAGCTGAGCTGGGCAGAGAGAAGTGCTCAGAGTCTTCTCTGGCTCCACAGCTCCAGGCATTCCCTTTTATCTGCTCCTGGAGGTGGGCTGGGACAACTTGGGCGTGAAGAGGAAACAAATTTACT